>NC_136913.1:116758740-117361954 GCF_949752795.1 Hyperoodon ampullatus | reverse complement strand
TGTCATCAAAATTTTAAAGTTTTGCACTTCAAAGAACACTATCAAGAAATTGAGATGACAATTCACAGAATGGAAGAAAATATTTACAAATCATATACCTGATAAGCAACTAGTAACCAAAATATATACAGAACTCTTACAATTCAACAATAAAAAGAAAAATAATCCAATTTAAAAACGGGCAAAGGATTTGAATAGACATATTTCTAAAGAAGATATGCAAATGACCAATAGGCACATGAAAAGATGCTCAATATCATTAGTCATCAAAAAATGTAAATCAAAACTACAATGGAAGATCACTTCATAATAATTAGGATGGCTATAAGCAAAAACAGTAACAAGTGCTGATGAGGGTGTAGAGAAATTGGAACCCTCATACTTTGCTGGTGGGAATGTAAAATGGTACAACAACTTTTGAAAATAGGCTGGCGGTCTCTCAAAATAGTAAGCATAGTGACCATATGACCCAGTAATTCTACTCCCAGGTATATACCCAGTATCTACCCAGTAGAATTGGAAGCATATTTTCACTCAAAACATCACATACAAATGTTCATAGCAACACTATGCATATTATCCAAAAGGTGAAAACAGCCCAAATGACCATCAACTTATGAATGGGTAAACAAAAAGTGGTATATTGATACAATGGAATACTGTTCAATCATAAAAGGAATGAAGTAGTGATACATGTTATAACATGGATGAACTCTGAAAACATTATGCTAAGTGAAAGAAGTCAGACACAAGAGGTCACACTTTTTATGATTCCATTTATATGAAATGTCCAGAAGAGGCAAGTCCATAGAGACATTAATTAGATTAGCAGATTAGCAGCTGAAAAATTCCAGTGGCATTTTTCACAGAGATAGAAAGAGCAACTGTGAAATTTGTATGGGACTACAAAAGACCCCGAATAGCCAAAGCAATCCTGAGAGAGAAGAATAAAACTGGAGGCATCACATTTCCTGATTTCAGACTATACTACAAAGCTATGGTAATCAAAATAGTATGGTACTGATATAAAAATAGACATACAGACTAATAGAACAGGATCAAGAGCCCAGAAATAAATCCCTGCATATACTGTCAACTAGTATTTGACAAGGGAGCCAAGAAATCGATAAGTGATGTTGAGAAACTGAATAACCACATTCAGAAGAATAAAATTGGATCCCTATCTTATACCACTCACAAAAATTAACTCAAAATGGATTAAAGACTTAAACATAAGACCTGAAACCATAAACTCCTAGAAGAAAACATAGGGTCAAAACTCCCTGACATTGGTCTTCACAGCAATTTTTTGGATATGACACCAAAAGCACAAGCAACAAAAGCAAAACTTAATAAGCAGAACTACATCTAACTAAAAACTTTCTGCACAGCAAAAGAAACAATCAATAAAATGGAAAGACAACTTACAGAATGTGAGAAAATATTTGCAAATCATATATGTGATAAGGAGTTAACATCCAAAGTATATAAAGAACTCACACAACTCAATAGCAAAAGAAAAATCTGGTTGACAAATGGGCAGAGGACCTGAATACACACTTTTCCAAAGAAGACATACAGATGGCCAACAGACACATGAAAAGACGCTCAACATCACTAATCATCCGGGAAATGCAAATCAAAACCACAGTGAGATATCACCTCACACCTGTCAGAATGGCTATCACCAAAAAGATAAGAAGTGTTGGGCTTCCCTGGTGGCGCAGTGGTTGAGAGTCCGCCTGCCGATGCAGGGGACGCGGGTTCGTGCCCCGGTCCGGGAAGATCCCACATGCCGCGGAGCGGCTGGGCCCGTGAGCCATGGCTGCTGGGCCTGTGCGTCCGCAGCCTGTGCTCCGCAACGGGAGAGGCCACAACAGTGAGAGGCCCGTGTACCGCAAAAAAAAAAAAAAAAAAAAAAAAGAAGTGTTGACGAGGATGTGGAGAAAAAGGAACACTCGTGCACTCTTGGTGGGAATCTAAATTGGTACAGGCACTAAGGAAAACAGTATGGAGGTTTCCCAAAATTTTTAAAGTAGAATTACCATATGATCCAGCCATCCCACTTCTGGGTATATATATAAAGGAAATGAAAACAGGATCTCAAAGGGATAGCTGCACTCCCATGTTCATTGCAGCATTATTCACAACCTACTCAAGGCCTCATTAATTAGAAAGGGGCAGAATTGGGAAATGGACCCCTATGTGTATAGAGCATAGGGTGCATGTGTGTGTGTGTGTCTGACTCTAAAGCCTATGCCGGTAGCCTCTAATGCTACCTCTCCACTTCAAAATATGGTTATGAGTTGTTGTTATTGTTGTTTATAATGAAATTATTTTAAAATAGGTAATGCATGCATATGGTACACAATGTGAAAAGTAAAAAGAAACAGAGAAACAGTGAAAAATAAGTATAAAATAGTCTCCTTCTCACTCTTGTCCCCCAGCCACCCAGGAGACAACCACTGTTAACAGCTGCTTTTCAAATTAAAAAAAATTTTATTTTCACAAAAGTGGTTTGCCACTGCATCATTTCATAGCCCATGTAACCCTGAGCCATGTTATTATGGATTCCTACTCTAACTTTTAAATTTTTCTGTGAAAAACATTCTTCAAAATTGATCCCATAGAAAACATGATAAAAACGACTCATAGTGCATTGCAAATCCTAATGCTTTTCAGACATTAATTGTTCAGTTTAGCTAATCAAGCTTAGTGACACAGCATATTCTAATTCTTTTACATTTTCTATTTCAATGACGTAACTTCTTTTTACAATAAGATGGAACATCTGTCTGATGAAAAATGGGCCATTATTATTTATCTGAAGCCACGAAGGCAGTTTCAGGGGAGATTTACATTTATTTCCTCTACAGTGCCTAGCATAATGCATTAAATATAGTAAAAAACAAAAACAAGACAAAATTTTTTAAAAACACAATAAATATGTTGAATGAGTAACTAAATAATGAAGAGAATAGTACATGGTTTATTGACTAGTTCTTGCTTGCAATATCCCTTGCATGACAATCCAGTATAATGACTTTAGCACAATGGCACTTTGTTGCCAAAGTTATTCAATTTCAGATTCATCGGAGTCTTGAACTTGAAGCAACAAATATCTGAAATATTGTCAAGGACATTGCTTTCTTACATAAGTATATTAAAGCATTCACCTCAGGAAAGACCACCCATTCTAGTTCCCTTGAAAAGAGTTATAGAAAAAGCAGATGGCTGTATTCAAGGTGGTAAGGGGGAGGGGAGTACATTGTCCTTATTTTAAATAAGTCAAAAACTGCAGTACATGTATTTGATGTGCAAACTTATAATGTTCAATTTTTTCAATTATATTACCTTTTTCCCTGGAGTTTAGGAGAAAACAAGCCACATGTAGATAAAAGATTATGAGTCTACTGAATATATCATCTATCACTGCACTGAATTGTTTATGGCATTATACTCAGTCACAGAGCATTTGTTCTCATTTTGTCACTAATTAATATATAACTGAATTTACTATGTATAAGTTTCATTATAGGACTTCCACTATTGTGACACACTCTAGCATCAAGGACATGGGAATTTTACAACAAAAGAAAATTAAAGTACCACATAACAGTTAAGATATAATCCACTACTTTTTCCTTAAAAAAAAAAAACTTGTCCTTCAGAACGTATCAAGGGAATAATTTTTTTAATGGAACTTGCTATGGACTGAATTGTATCCCCCAAAATTCATATGTTGAAACCCTAATCCCTAATGTGATGGTATTTGGAAATGGGGCCTTTAGGGAGTAATAAGGTTTAGATGAGGTCATGAGGGTGCGGTCTTCATGATGGCATCAGTGCCCTTATAAGGAGAGACACCAAAGAGTTCGCTCTCTCTCTCTCTTTTCCCTTGCCATGTGAGGACACAGCAAGTAGGCAGCTAGCAGCAACCAGGAAGAGAGCACTCACCAGGACCTGACCCTGTTGATGCCCTGATCTTGGGCTTCCCAGTCTCCAGAACCGTGAGAAAATAAATGTCTGTTGTTTAAGCCACTCAGTCTATGGTATTTTGTTATGGCAGCCCAAGCTGACTAAGACAAAACATATTAAAGAATTTGGAGAGGGCTTCCCTGGTGGCGCAGTGGTTGAGAGTCTGCCTGCCAATGCAGGGGACGCGGGTTCGTGCCCCAGTCTGGGAAGATCCCACATGCCACGGAGTGGCTAGGCCCGTGAGCCATGGCCGCTGAGCCTGCGCGTCCAGAGCCTGTGCTCCACAATGGGAGAGGCCACAACAGTGAGAGGCCCGCATACCACAAAAAAAAAAAAAAAGAAAGAATTTGGAGATAAAACCTTAAGCAAGTCAGCACCTTATCAGTGAGGTATTATGGGAAGAGCGTTGGACAGGATGTAAGGGGTGAGTTCGGTTATATACAGCCTGGGCTTCATGACTGACTTCTTGTGTGACCTTGAACACGCTGATTCCACAGCTCTATAATTAGGGGACTGGATGAGCTCCCATTATGGCCACTGTGCAGCACCACCCCGACTCCCACTCTGACCATGACTGTGCCTGGGGACTGTAGCACTAATGACACTGCAGTAACTAGGTGAGACATGAAGAAATAATCACTGAAGGCAAGGACGAGGAAAATAACACAATGTAGTGTATAAATTGCCACTCTAACGTGATATATAAGGCAAGATGCATAACTGAGATGAGCATTTATGAAACCTGCTTCAAGAAAAAGATCAAAATGGAATACTGCAGCACCATCGCCATCTCTTTGTACTAGGGGTTAAGATGTACAAAAAGATGAAAAGAATGCAGATACACCAGAAAAAGAATGCTGCAGCCACAGAAAACACAGTGGTCATTCAACTCCTTTCTACTCTTCATTATCGTGTAAAATGATTTTTCCAAGATAAAGTATAAGAAAGGGGCTTCCCTGGTGGCACAGTGGTTAAGAATCTGCCTGCCAATGCAGGGGACATGGATTCGAGCCCTGGTCAAGGAAGATCCCACATGCCGTGGAGCACTAAGCCCGTGTGCCACAAGTACGGAGCCTGCGCTCTAGAGCCCGCAAGCCACAACTACTGAAGCCTGCGTGCCACAACTACTGAAGCCCACATGCATAGAGCCCACGCTCCGCAACTAGAGAAGCCCCCACAATGAGAAGCCCATGCACCGCAACAAAGAGTAGCTCCCACTCACCGCAACTAGAGAAAGCCTGGGCGCAGCAACGAAGACCCAACTCAGCCATGAATGAATGAATAAATAAATAAATAAATAAATAAATAAAGCTATTTTTTAAAAAAGTATAAGAAAGAGTATAATTGCGTAGAGAAAAGAGAACGTGAGATACTAACCCAGGACACAGTAGTGCCGTCAGCAAAAAATTTGTCTTCCACTTAATACCTCTAAATGCTGAGGAAGTAAAGGACAGAAGAGTTACTGGAGCAACTGGATTTAGTCCACTTTACAAATACTTTATAGTAACTAACACACAACTACATTTTGCTAGGTCAGCTAAAATTCCCCATGCAATTTTTGAATTTTTTTTTTTTTTTTTTTTTTTTTTTGCGTTACGCGGGCCTCTCTCTGTTGTGGCCTCTCCCGTTGCGGAGCACAGGCTCCGGACACGCAGGCTCAGCAGCCATGGCTCACGGGTCCAGCCGCTTCGCGGCATGTGGGATCTTCCCGGATCAGGGCACGAACCTGTGTCCCCTGCATCGGCAGGCGGACTCTCTACCACTGCGCCACAAGGGAAGCCCTGAATTTTTAATTTTACAGCTTTTTAATTTCTAACACACCAACTTACTGGAATAATAACAGTTGCAATGCTTACTCATATACATCTTAGCAGATACGTATCCAGCAGAGGTTCCCAGAAGGACCCATAACAGAATAGCACTGGTCATTAAAGCACCTCGTTTGGCAGGGGAAAGGAAACCAAGACAGGTCAGAACTAAAGGCACAAAAGAGAAATATCAAACCAGTGACAATAATGGCCTCAAAAGCACATAGGACTTTATAATAAAGACAACCTTATGAAGATATTTTTATGAAACAGCATACAAGGAAATTCTCTGATGTTATTCTCTTAGCTAATTTTTTGACAAATTTTTCTTAGTGAAAAAGTCTGATTTCCCATACAAGGCAAATGATATGTTTTCAATTTAGCCTTTAATCTCACTGTTTAAATCAAAATTAAACAAAAGATCTTCCCCTTCCCTACTCCAGTAGTCACTGCATAAACAGCAAATCATTTTTCCCACAAAAATTTCCTTCTGTTTCCTTTTATTCAAGGTAAGGGGGAAAAAATCACAGTGAGACTTGGTCTCAGGAAAATATAACCTTAAGAGCTAAATTTTGAAATTATCACTGACATCTGAAACAGCTAATAAGCCATTTATTTACAGCAGCTTTCTTTGTGAAAATCAGCACTCTGGTTATCAAAAACTGACAAACTCCATTTTTAGTTGATAAATGAAGGCAGCCAGAGTTCATCAGCCACTGTAAGCCTACTAACGATGCCATTGCGCTTATACATTTAAAGACCAGCACTCAGGCTTGCCATAGCATTTCAAAATGCTAGTCTTTTAATTATAACTCCCTGAGTTCATTTAAAATATGATTCTACCCACATGCTGATTTTCAAGAACGCATCTACCTTGCAAAGCAAGGAACAAGTGTATTGGACATTACTATAAATTACTCAAAACTGAAGAAGCTATGAAAGTTCCTTGATATAGGAACATATTCAGACTCATATCCTTAATTTGAGAAGAAAGAAATATAAGTACTATAAAACACACATTTCCTTAAACTTTAGGGTAGAATTTTCAAAGTTCTTTTGTACATATGAATCAAAGTTTAACATGTGTTAGCAGCTCACTAAGACTGTTGAAGAAGACACATATTGATCTGAGATTACTCACATAAAGTAATAAATATCATAATCAAAACCTGTGTTCTTGACCCAGGAAAACTGACAGCAACATTCCACTCCTTGGAGGTCTGAATACATCCCCATGAACCAGCTTCCAACCAAATTCCTTCTGGGCATCTTCCTGCATATGAGAAAGTCTTTAATAAACACAGGAGTTACTAGGAAAGAAAGTTACAAGAGCTCTGAAAGTTAGAGAAAAATGAATTTTCCTCTAGAGACAGACTAGCTGGAAACCAATGGCTCATTTTGGATAGAGTAGGTCTCTGGCAGGTATGTGACCCTGCCATACAAATAAGCTATTCCCTTACTTTAAGTTTTGCATTGGAGGGAGTGTGTTAATTATATAAAGGACACAACTGGCTTGATTTTCATGAAGAAAGCAACACAATTTAACATACATAAAAGATCCAACCAAGGGACTTCCTGGTGGTGCAGCGGTTAAGAATCCGCCTGTCAATGCAGGGGACAAGGGTTCAATCCCTGGTCCGGGAAGATCCCACATGCTACGGAGCAACTAAGCCCGTGTGCCACAACTCCTGAAGCCTGCACGCCTAGAGCCCGTGCTTCACAACAAGAGAAGCCACTGCAATGAGAAGCCCGTGCACCGCAACAAAGAGTAGCCCCCGCTTGCCACAACTAGAGAAAGCCCGTGTGCAGTAACAAAGACCAACGCAGCCAAAAATAAATAAATAAAAAATTTAAAAAAAGATTCAACCAATTCTATAGAAATTAAAAGTTCATTAATACACAAATGATTACAAGAGTCAAAACAGTATAAATTGATAAAACTAAATTTACCCTAAATTGTAGTATTTTGCAGTGTTTCGTATATTTATCTCATGCTGCAAATTAATGAAAATCTTAAATAATGATATTTTGAAAGGTCAGAAACATGAAAAGGAATATAACCAAAGAGTTGATAGCAAATAACTCTCTAATAAACTTACCTGTACTTTTTAAGAATCAACACAACACTCTGTACTTTGATTCAGCATAATATGCAAAATTACTAGACATCAAAATGCATTGCATTCAAGGTGTTATACTCTAAGTAGAAATATAACATTGAGAACTGGGCAAGTAGGCACTCAAATATTTGCTGAATCAAATATGTGCATTTTTACTTACGGGAAAACTCATCTGATTATATCTGATAATACCTTTATGGAGAGTCCTTAATATGATCATAGCCACCATTCCAGATAAGAAGACAGCAATAACAATGGAATTCATAATACTAGAAAACATAAAGAAGGAAAAAGAGAAGTTAAATCTCAAGTTTCTTATTTGAATACTAAAAAGAAAATGTGTGCACACGTAAAAGAAAGACATTCAAATTATCACTATGTCGATCAGTTTTCTAAGGTTAAATGTGGATCAAAGGCTGAATACATCAATATATTAAATGAACTTAAAGCTCTATCACAAGGGGCTTCCCTGGTGGCGCAGTGGTTAAGAATCCACCTGCCAATGCAGGAGACACGGGTTCGAGCCCTGGTCCGGGAAGATTCCCACATGCCGCGGAGCAACTAAACCCATGCACCACAACTACTGAGCCTGTGCTCTAGAGCCTGTGAGCCACAACTACTGACGCCCGTGTGCCTAGAGCCCATGCTCCACAACAAGAGAAGCCACCGCAATGAGAAGCCTGCGCACCGCAACAAAGAGTAGCCCCTGCTCGCCGCAACTAGAGAAAGCCCACGAACAGCAACGAAGACCCAACGCAGCCAAAAACAAATAAATAATTTTTTTAAAAAACAAAAAGCTCTATCACAAAAGTGCATTACAAATAAATCAATAGAAGCAACACTATTCTTAAGGTTATTTTAGAACTTTGTAAGAGTACATTCCCAAAAAGAAACAAGGGGAAATGAATAAGATCAGGAACACAGACGTAGTTCCAGAACATGAAACTGAGAATGGAAGTTCAGGAATCAATGTTGAATTGATGACTGACTGACTGACTTCTTAGCTGATGGACCAAGGCTTTTAACTCTATCAAGTCTTTATCAAGCTTCGGGGTAAAGACCCCATAGACCACTTACCTACCAGCTCTTACATACTGTTTCCAAAACTGAATCTTAAAATCTATGCCCAAATCAAAATCAAGACTTTCTGCCATCCCACCGCCCAGACAAGTCCAGACACATCAAAAAAGTTTCACCAGAATCTATGAAAAGGCCAGCACTGTTTTGGAAAAATGCCATTAAGGTAATGTCTAAAATGTCTGTTAAATGTGATAAGTAAATTAGCTCCAGACAGAAGCTAAAGTACATTTATTGTTACATTATAAATATTATTACTACTAGAGATTAGCCCCACAATCTATCTGGACGCCCTTCCCTTTCACAACCCCTTTAAAGAAAGCATTTAAATAAATTTTATCCAGGGACTTCCCTGGTGGTCCAGCGGTAAAGAATCCGCCTTACAATGCAGGGGATGCGGGTTCCATCCCTGGTCAGGGAACTAAGATCCCACATGTCGTGGAGCAACTAAGCCCACACACCACAACTACTGAGCTCGTGTGCCTCAACTAGAGAGCCTGTGTGCCGCAAACTACAGAGCCTATGCACTCTGGAGCCCATGCACCACAACTAAAGAAGAGAAAACCCGCACGCCACAACTAGACAGAAGACCACAACAAAAGATTCCGCATGCCTCAATGAAGATCCCATGTGTCACAACCAAGACACTATGCAGCCAATAATAAATAAAATAAATAAGTAAATCTTTAAAGAAATAATAAGTAAATAAAGTTTATCTGAAGAGAGTTCTGGGTGGTGTGACAAAATGGGACCTGGACTATTGCCCAAACAGAGGATTTTCTAGAAAAGCTACAATATGATAACAATAATGAGGAGGAGAAGGAGGTAGAGGAGAAGGAAGAATAAGGACAGAAATAGGAGGAGAAGGGGGTGCTATTCTCACTTTAAAGGCAACAGCACTGTAAATCAACTATACTTCAATAAAATAAATTTTTAAAAAAATAAAGGCAATGGCATATAAGGAAAATCATCAACTCAGAAGACCATACTCATAGAATCACACCTTTCCTTACTTTCATCTTTACCTTTATAGTCTTCTTCCATCCAAAGCTGGTTTATTATAGGATATGAGGATAACGGGGAAAAAATACTACATACACAGGTTCACCTATTTCTCGTCGGCTTCTCTGATCAGTCTCCTAAGTTACTAACTGAAGATCCTACTCTCGTTGTCAGCGCTTTATGACAGCCCCAATCATCATGTTCTCAGTTGGTCCATCCTTTGATTTCATGTTGAAACTACTCCTTCCACAGTCATGAAGGACTCCTAACTCTGTGGTCTGTCCTGTTGAAGATTCCTGAGGAATCAAGTCCCTTCACTCTGAATCCACTAGAATATAAGCTTCCTGTGAGCAGAAGCCTGTTGGCCTTATGCACCGCCATGTCTGAGAGCCTCTCCTAGTGCTTGGCACCCTAATAGGGATGAAAAAGAATATGTGGAGAATGAATCCACCTTCACTCACAGGCATTATCTCAACACAGTCCTCTCGTCTATATGACCTGCCTTGACCACTTGCAATGTTTTGGTTTCTCATACTTAATCTTTTCATCTTTCTCTGCTCTCTTCCCAGTCTTTCATGACATCCTGACTTTCCTCCACCCCATCTGGTTACTTCTTTCTCTTACACTCCAGTTTGCTCAGACTTTGACCCCACAAATGAAAGTGTCTCTCCTGTTTTCATTCCATCTTTTGCACAGTGTCCACTGCCACAGTCCTATCCTGCCTACTTCCCAGCATGGACTACTCTTTACATGCAGACATCTTCTCTCTAGAACATCTCAGCCTTCTCCTTCCCTTCAGCATAAACATTAGTATATTTAAAACAGATTTTCCTTTTTTCTTTTGCTTTGCATATGTGGAGAGGTGGAGGAGAGGAAGGAGAAGGGAAATTAGCTACAGAGAAGAAAAAATGTCACTCAAGATCATCTCGGATCGGGGTGGGGGGAACTGGATGAAGGTGGTCAAAAGGTACAAACTTGCAGTTATAAGATGAAGTACTAGGGGTATAATGTACAACATGGTTAATATAATTAACACTGCTGTACATTATGTATGAAAGTTGTTAAACAGCAAATCCTAAGAGTTTTCATCACGAGGAAAAAATCTTTTTATATTTCTTTAATTTTGTATCTATAGGAGATGATAGATGTTCACTAAACTTATTGTGGTCATCAGTGTAAGTCAAATCATTATGCTGCATACTTTAAACTTATACAGTACCATATGTCAATTATATCTCAATAAAACTAAAAGGAAAAAAAGATCATCTCTGGTGACAAAATAATTTTTAAAATACATATATGTATGTATGTGTGTGTGTGTGTTTGTATACATTTCCTACTGTGAAGCTACTTATTCTTTATTTCATCAAGTGCTTACTTAAACCACTGAATGCTGGTATGAGACATGGACTCCAAAATATAATCCCATCTAGAACCCCACTTGATATGTTTGTTTTCCTAAAAACAAAATTACAAAATCACATGACCAAACTTTAACTGACTTTTTACTGGTTATAATCCTAAAACAGACAGAAAGTTATTCTGCCTGTACTTTCTCTATTTCTTTACTGCTAACTTCATGGAATCATGCAATCTAGCCTGATATTTTATCATTTCTTTATTTACTGATATTCTACCTCATTTCAGAAAGGGACTAGGAAAAAATAATTTTAGCTTACTGCTGTTCACCAGAAATAGCACCTTTTTGCTACTATTTTTCTGTAACCCTAAATCCACCCCATACTTCATTTCCTTTTGTCCAGACCACATTTTCATCTTAATTGCAACTTCATACCATGCTTACAAAGGTATACGTAATGTCACTGTAGTTTTGTTTGTAAATTTAAAAACGTAGAAACAACCAAAAATTCCCAACAGAATGGGAATAAACTGTGGTAATCCATGCTAAGGAATACTACGTAACCATTAAAAAGTATGATGTGCATCTATAGGTGACAATATGTCTATGAAATATCATTAAGCAAAAAAGAAAGATGAAAAGTATATGGTAAGACAAGTTATGTACAGCAAGATTCCATTCCCCCCACAAAATTATATACATATTTTGTAGATGCAGACATTTTTCTGGAAGAAATAATAATGGTTATACTTTTGGAGCAAGAGAATAGAAATTGGGGGGAGGGTAGTAAAGGAAGGGAGATTTTACTTATACATTTTCTATATGGTTTGCAGTCTTCACCACATACAAGTATTATCAATATTATTATTTAAATTGAACTCAACATTTGAACTAAAAGACAACTTGCATCACTGCAACACACAAAATCCACCTCCTGCAAATAGGTTTATTATTAGGGTATTTTGTTTAATTAGAAAACAGTATTCAATTTCAGTCATTATTTCTTATAGAATATTTTAATATTTTACATTTTTGTATGTTAAGTATTTTGAAATATTTTAGCAACGAATTTATAAAAGTTGTTTTAATACTGTAGTGCTCAGTACAGAATAAAACACAAGAAAATATAATCACCAGCTGTTTCTGCTGGTGTGTAGTCAAACTCAACCTTTCAATAGCTTTCTTATAAAATATCCCCAATAAATGATCTTAAATGATAATCCCCAGGAAACATTTAAACCATTAATGCAGTATTATTACCCCTTAAATTAATGGCATGCTCTTAGCAAAAGGAAAACACTGGTACAGTTTGACCAAGTTATGTTTGAAATGACTTATTATTTAAAATTAGGTAACTTTAAGTGTTTCTTCTGAACTTTGGGGGTGGGTATGAAGTAAGCCAATATACACTGCTTTAAAAAGAACTGAAATGATGGGTTTTAATTGAACAATGGATTTTAGTTGACACCTGATGACCTGGTGATCATGGTTAACATTATCCATGAAAGGTCAGGTTGACATTATGTGTCTACTGATGCAAGCTATCACTTTTGTGGTCTTCCTGTCCAGAATCCATGGCCTGAGCCTGGTCACGAAGAACCATCAGACAGACCCAGGTTGATGGTCATCCTACAGATTGTAAGGTCTGCACTCTTCAAAATTTTCAAGAGGGACTTCCCTGGTGGCACAGTGGTTAAGAATCTGCCTGCCAAGGCAGGGGACACGAGTTCGAGCCCTGGTCCGGGAAGATCCCACATGCCGCGGAGCAACTAAGCCCATGCACCGCAACTACTGAGCTTACACTCTAGAGCCTGTGAGCCACAACTACTGAGCCCACGTGCCACAACTACTGAAGCCTGTGCTCTAGAGCCCTCGAGCCACAACTACTGAGCCTGCGTGCCACAACTACTGAAGCCTGTGTGCCTAGAGCCCGTGCTCCGCAACAAGAGAAGCCACCACAATGAGAAGCCCGCACACCGCAACGATGAGTAGCCTCCTCTGGCCACAACTAGAGAAAGCCCACACACAGCAATGAAGATCCAACACAGCCAAAAATAAATAAATAAAAAATAAATATTTTTTTAAAAAATTTCAAGAATATGAAACACAAGGAAAGACTAAAGAACTGGCCCAGATTGGAGGAGATCAGAAACTAAACATAACATGTAATCCTGAATAGGATAGTGAACCAGAAAGGAGAAAAGTGACATTGTTGGCCAGCTGGTGAAATCTGAATGGGTGAATGTGAATCAGATGGTAATGTAATGCCAATACTGATTCCTGGTTTGCACGGTTGTATGCTAGTTATATAGGAGGGTGACCTTGTTTTAGGGAAAGATACTCTGGAGGGTATAGGGGTAATGAGACATCATCTAGCTCTCAAAAGATTCACAGAAAGACTAATGATAATGGACACACACAAAGAAGAGTGAACAATGGAGCAAATGAAGTAAAATGTTAACAATTGGGATGTCTGGTTAACAGAACTACGGGAGTTCTTTGTATTATTCTAGCAATTTTTCTGTAGTATGAAATTGTTTTGAAATAAACTATTTTTTAAAACCTATAAGAAAATCTGAATTTATAGAACTGACAAATCCAGGGATAAATATTCATTGTATGAAAGGATTCATCTTAGCCATTTTATTAAAATATTGTTCGTATACTAAAATGTGACTTAATTTTTCAAAATTTGAATTGCATGCATCTCTTCACCAGACTGTCCATCACCTTAAGCAAGTAAACTCATATCAAGTCTTTTAAAAAGGAGTGAAGGGGCTTCCCTGGTGGCACAGTGGTTAAGAATCCGCCTGCCAATTCAGGGGACACGGATTCGAGCCCTGGTTCCAGGAAGATCCCACATGCTGCGAAGCAACTAAGCCCGTGCACCACAACTACAGAGCCTGCGTTCTAGAGCCCAAAAGCCACAACTACTGAGCCCATGTGCCACAACTAATGAAGCTCGTGCACCTAGAGCCTGTGCTCCACAACAAGAGAAGCCACCGCAACGAGAAGCCTGCGCACCACAACGAAGAGTAGCTTCCACTCACCGCCAACTAGAGAAAGCCCACGCGGAGCAACAAAGACCCAACACAGCCAAATAAATAAATAAATAAATAAATAAATTTTAAAAATATATATGTTTAATAAAATTTAAAAATTAAAAAAAAAAGAATCCACCTGCCAATGCAGGGGACACAGGTTCGAGCCCTGGTCCGGGAAGATCCCACATGCTGTGGAGCAGCTGAGTCCATGTACCGCAACTACTGAGCCCACGTGCCACAACTACTGAAGCCGACGCACCTAGAGCCCGTGCTCCACAACAAGAGAAGCCACCGCAATGAGAAGCCCGAGTACCACAATAAAGAGTAGCCCCCGCTCGCCACAACTAGTGAAAGCCTGCATGCAGCAACAAAGACCCAATGCAGCCAAAAAATAAAATAAATAAAAAGGAGTGAAATAAGTGAGGGAAATTAAGAGGCACAAACTTCCAGTTGCAAAATAAATGAATCAAGAGTATGAAATGTACAGGGTGAGTAACATAGTCAATGATTATGTAATACCTTTGTCTGGTGACAGATGGTAACTAGACTTATCATGGTGACCATTTTAAAATGGATAGAAATATTGGATTACTATGTTGTGTAACAGGAACTAACGTAGTGTTGTAGATCAATTATACTTCAAAAACAAACAAATAAACCCATAGAAAAAGAGATCAGATTTGTGGTTACCAGAGGCAGAGAATGGGGAGAGGGAGAATTATGTGAAAGCAGTCAAAAGGTATAAACTTGCAGTTATAAGATAAATAAGTACTAGGGATGTAATGCACAACATGATAAATAGAATTGACACTACTGTATGTTATATATGAAAGCTGTTAAAGAAAGTAAATCCCAAGAGTTCTCATCACAAGGAAAAAACATTGTTTTTCTATTTCTTTAATTTTGTATCTATATGAGATGATGAATGTTCACTAAATTTATTGTGGTCATCATTTCGTGACATAAGTCAAATCATTATGCTGTACACCTTAAACTCATACAGTGCTGTGTATCTATTATATCTCAATAAAACTGGAAGAAAAAATACAATGTAAGAAAAAGGAGAGAAACTTTCAAATATGCACTATGAAGTTTGGCTTTTAAATACAAAGAGAGCCTAGAAAATCTGCAGTTGTTAAATCAAGTAGTCTTTGCACCAAACATTGCCATCTGCTGGAAATAACAGTCCACAACACATACTACTCCTCCATAAGAAAATAAATCGTTTTAAAATCCTAAGGTACATTTGAGACAAAATGACAAATGCAAAAAGATAACTAAATGGTGGAAACCATTTTTTAAATCCATTTAAAATTAATGAATTATTCTGCATCTTTACATCCCAGAGTTTCAAAATCTTTTATAAGACATAGCAATTGTCATAAATGCATACAAGGTAAGCAGGTCTTTAATGCTATTTATAATGAAGTCACAAGAAGCAAATGTAGAAATATAGACGAGAATTCTTGATTCAGGACACAGCACATGATGGGTTTCACTCGGTAAAAATACAGGCAGGGAATCAAAGAATCAAGCTGGCAGGTAACTACAGCTTCTTTTAGTCTAGCTGTTTTCGACAGGGGAAACAGCACCCTCTAGGGGGCATAATGAAAAGGTGTGGGGATGCTACTGGTATTTAGCAGCATAGTATTGAATAGAAGGCCAGACGTCCTGCTTGGCACCAGGAGACCCACACAAAGAACTGAGAAGAACTTCCAAAAGCCCCATCCAACATTCATGTGAGTGAAAAACTGCTTATGATTATCTGCGCCTAGATTCTAACTTCATTTTACAGATAAAGTATTTTTACACAGTTTTAATATACATTGATTTTTCCCCCAGCAATGCAACTACCATGTAAATTGAGGGAAAATGGTACTATGTTTGGCTTGAAACTTCACCAAAATTGATCAACATTTGAGAAAATCATGGCATCCTTTAGAAAGATGTGGTATTTGAGCCATCAATATACAATATTCTCATAGTCGTATGCATTCGTAGATGTCATGTTTATAATGATTATACACATAGGTGCATGCATCTGACAATGACTGAAATATATACTGAAACATACATTATTTTATTAAAAGCTAATTTATCTTTATTTCTCCTTTATATTATAGTTAGGGTGCTATATTGATGCCTATTGAAACTATGTGTAAGACAGGTTTAATTATCTAGTATCTATTAATATAATTTTACAATAGTAATGGGAGAATGATAAAACATTTGTTATTAAAAGAGGACATCGATCTGATAGGTTGAGAACTACTGATCCAGCTCCATTCCCTTACTTTACTATGCAGAAACTGAAGTCCAGAAGGGAAAATGAACTTGCTCAAGGTCACAGTATGAGTTTGAAGCAAACCAGCACCAAAATTCTCTGATTCTCAATTCAATTATTGGTCTATGGTGCCTGAAAATCAGGAATGCATCTTGCAAAAAAAAAAAACAACTATATATGTGGCTAGGGTCCCAAGCTAGCCCACAACTAAAGCTTATATAACTCACATATGTAGATACATAGCTAAAATTAATGTGATTAGAGTGAAACCAAAAAACCTTTGGTTGGTGGTATAAAAACAGTAAGTTTCTAAAGTAAAATATGGTGAATAGAAATACCTTAGCCATTCAAAATCTGGCCCAAACCTATCTTTCTAACCTTTCTACCAATACTATATAAACAATTAAAGTCTGGGGTACTAGACTGAATCTTTTTGGCCTTTACATACCCCAGGGCTTAACACCTGGCATGTGGAGTGCATTTACTGCCTGTTGCTGAATGAATAAACACATGAAAAAAGTTTTGTTTCAATCAGACAAGTCTATTCACTGTTCCCCACATATACCATGTACACTCTTACCTGAAAAGCCCTTTCTCTAGCTCCTCTCCAGATTCCTAAATGCCAGGTCTTTTATCTCAGTTTATAGGCTTTCCCAGAATGCCTTGCACACTTCTACCCCTTCTATCCAAATTATCTTCAGCATCCTTCAAGGACTAGCTAAAGGCCTCTCTCTTATAAAGTCTTCTTGGTCAATTCACCCACCATAACTCCTTCCATTCTAAACTCACACGATGTATTAAAGAGACTGTGTTAGAAGCCTTGATTCTGTAGTCAAGCTAATCTAGACTTATAATCCTTTACATTTGTGACCTTGGGCAAGTAACTTTATCTCTATGAGTCTCAGTTCTATAGTCTATAAAATGGAGATTTAAAATAGTACCTGCCTTCAGAGGACTATTGTGAATAATAAAGTTAAACTAGGTACTTTATAAAAATTCCCATGCTAGGCACATAATAGGCCCTCAATAAATATTTGTTATATAAATGGATGAATAAAAGGTCTTCACTCAAATGTTAGTCTTTATGGTCCCATCCTTCAATAACTTCTGAACAAAATTGTTATATAAACACCAAACTTTGTACCCACTTGGGAACATGTATTATTTTCTGAAAACATAAAGTGCATAAGATGTTCAATTAAAAAGCAAAAAGACAAAACTTTTAAAACTAAAAATTGCTATATTTGCCTCTGAATCTTTCTGTGGCCAGTAGCTGCCTGACCAGGGGCTCAGGCCAACAACTCGGCCGATGACCACAAGCTCTGCGTCCTAACAGCAGTTTGCAGGTGGCTGCACTAAGGTGGGAGAGGTGGCGCAGGAGGATGGAGATCGCAACCCAGGTGGCTCAGGCGCCATAGCTGCTGTATGGCACTGACATCTGTAAGTCGTTTGACGTGTTCAGCTTCCTCACCCAGGCCCCCCCGCCCCGCCCCATCCCTGTGTCAGGATCACACCTACCCTTCCCCTAGCCCGAGACTGTCTTTGTGGAAGGCTTCTGCAGTGTGCAGGAGGGTGAGAGACTGCAGTTCACCCAGCCAAGTATCTGGGATCAATCCATGTCACAGGACCTGGTGGGATTTTCTGTATTGAGAGTGAGAAGCAACAAAAGGTGAAAAACAAGTAGAAGCACAGACCAAAGGGGACAGTCCCTGAAAATGTGGAGGTCTAGATCTTTGCCAAGATGGCAGCAGCTAGTCACACATGGCTATTCAGCACTTGAAACGTGGTCAGTCCTAAGTGAGATGAGCTCTAAGTATAAAACACACACCAGATTTCAAAGACTTAGTTCAAGAAAGAAGAATGTAAGATATTTCTTTATCAAAAAATGCTATACAAACACTATATACGGGCTTCCCTGGTGGCACAGTGGTTAAGAATCCGCTTGCCAGTGCAGGGGATATGGGTTCGAGCTCTGCTCGGGGAAGATCCCACATGCGGTGGAGCAACTAAGCCCGTGCACCACTACTACTGAGCCTGCACTCTAGAGCCCGCAAGCCACAACGACTGAGCCCACGTGCCACAACTACTGAAGCCTGCGCGCCTAGAGCCTGTGCTCTGCAACAAGACAAGCCACCGCAGTGAGAAGCCCGCACACTGCAAAGAAGAGTAGCCCCCGCTCACCGCAACTAGAGGGAAAAAACCCACACCCAGCTGTCTGATTTCGAATTATCACTCTTAATTACATACACAAAAATTTTCATGGTAGTTCTCAGCACGTGGTGGTATTCTAAATGACTTTTATTCACATTTTGTGATTTTGCTATATTTTCTACAATGAACATGAATAACTACTATAATTTTTTTTTTTTACTTAATACAACAGAAGTTTATTCTCTCACAGTTCTATAAGCTAGAAGTCCAAAATCCAGGAGTTGGCAAGGGATGGTTCCTTCTGGAGGTTCTTTTTTTTTTTCTTTTTAATAGATAACTGACAAGGACCTACTATATAGCACAGGGAACTATACTCACCATCATGTAGTAACCTATAAGGGAAAAGAATCTAAAAAAGAATATATATACATATATATGTATAACTGAATCACTGTGCTGTACACCTGAAACTTACACGATATTGTAAATCAACTATACTTCAATAAAAAATTTTCTAATTTAAAAAAATAAAAATTTCTAGTTCAATAGGATTTTGTAAGCTACTATAAGACACAACAACTATGTACACCTAGGGTACACAAAGTGGAATCTGCAGTGGGATATAAATGGTACTCCAGAATGGTACTCCATAGTCAAAGACGATTATAAAATGCTGGGTTAGACTCAGTCGAAGGTTTCTTTATTAGGAGACTTTTAAACATTAATGTGCTTTGTGAAGCTAAGAAAGGAGACGGTAGAAAGTAGCATTTTCCAAACTTATTTGACTAGTATTCTTGGGAACGCACTTTGAGAAATGTTGACATGTACGATTATCACTGGGTAAAAAAAAAAAAAAAAAAAAAAATCAACCCAAACCCAAGACAGAAAATAAAGAAACAGCACCATCAGAGATATCCATCACCACTCTTCCTGGAGCCCTCCCCACAACTATAACAGCAACTTTCTGGTGTTCAGGTAAAGAATATTGTGGTTAAAAGAAATTAACTAAAGAGGAAAAAAAAAGAATATTGTGGCTTAGTGCGTTCTCACTGTGTAAGTGCACTCTGCATACCTGAGCTACTCTTGTATAAAACATTAGTAAATCAGGTGCTCCTGTATCTGAGAGAAGGGATAGGAAACACTGTGTGTCTACTATGGGCTAGCTAAATATTTTATATGTTAGCTCACTTATCTCTGACAGCAGTCACATGAGGTAACTATTTTAGCCCCATTTTACAGCTCAGGAAATATAGGCTCAGTGTAACCTACCAAAGTTCACACAGCTAGTAAATGTCAAAACCAGGATTCAAACTTTGGGTGTGTCTGGTTCTTTCCACCGTACCACGTCTGGAAGCCAGGAGCCTTCTAAGCACCCTAAATGAGTTTCAATGGGAAAGGAAAAATTCCTCTTCTGGAATACCTCCCAGGATTAAGGAAACTTAAAGAACAAGGAGTTGAGACCTAACCTCAAATAAGGCAATTCCCCAAAACCCCCATTTGGTGTAGCTGCATCTGAACTTGCACTTCAGCTCTTTTGACTGCCACAGTTACTTCCTGACACGCAGGCAGACCACTAAAACCATACCATTCAGGCTCCTGGCATGAATCTAAACTTCAATTTAGATGTGCTTTCCCTTGGCTTTTACTGTAAACATAAGCGTTCCTACACTTAAATTTTTTTATTTTGTTATTTTTTTCTTCCAGTTTAATTGAGATATAATTGACATACATCACTGTATAAGTTTAAGGTGTACAGCATAAGGATTTGACTTACATACGTCATGAAATGATGACCACAATAGGTTTAGTGAACATCCATCATCTCATATACTGTAGATACAAAATTAAAGAAAAAAAATATATATGTTTTCCTTGTGATCAGAACTCTTAGGGTCTACTCCCAACAACTTTCATATATAACGTACAGTGTTAATTATAGTTATCATGATGTACATTACATCCCTAGTACCTTTTGACCACCGTCATGTGATTCCCCCCTCCCCCCATCCCCTGCCTCTGGTCACCACAAATCTGATCTCTTTTTCTATGAGTTTGTTTATTTGTTTGTTTTTGAAGTATAATTGACCTACAACTCTATGTTAGTTCTTGTTACACAACACAGTGATTCAATATTTCTATACATTTCAAAATGATCACCACCATAAGTCTAGCTACCATCCTATACTTAAAATTTTAATAGCCAACTGATAAGTGATAAAAATGTATAAGGGTTTCAGCTCTTCAATCAACTTCTGATAATAGCTTAGACTTGGAATACTATTCTCAATCACTGGGGAAAGGTTATTTTAATTTCTTCAGGGTGTATTTCATTCCTTTCCCCAGATTACACTTCTGTGTTTCATCCAGAGATTAGAAGACTGGACTATACTTATTGGACTAGTAAATTGCCTGTTTTCACCAATTGTACTTTGGGTAAACTGCAGGATGTAGGATCAAGTAATCCTGACCTCTAGCTGGATGATTCAAAGTACACACACACACATTTCTAACATAAACGTTTCTCATTTTCTTTACAGTAACTCTGTAGGCAGAAAATATAATAGACCTTTAATATAGAAAGCCAGAATGGAATAGTGGATAAACTATGAGTTTGGGGCCAAACAGACCTGAGTTTGAATATCACTTCCACCTCCTGCTAGCTACGATCCAGAGAAAATTACTTCAGCTCACTGGGCTTCAGGATCCTCATTTATAAAATGGAGATAACATTTTATAGGTGATACATAGGGACAAAAGCAAGGCATCCCCAAACTGGAATTGCTTTCAGAATGAGATTAGGAAGAATCGTGTTATAATGGCTGTCAGGCCATCTATAGAAATGACACAAACCAAGCACAATCTGTAAGTGTTCAAAGAGATTTGAGACCTAATCCCAAATAAGGTGATTAGGGTTTTGTCTCAGGAAAGCAAATCTAAAGCCATAAGAAATAAGCCTTATATAAAATCAAGTATAATGAAAGCTGAAGCAAAAATATGATGCATAATCTTTAAAAACTATAAAGAGAAATACATATATCTACATAGTCATAAAAAGTTTTCCCTATGAAAGGAAAGCCCCAAAGTTCATCTTTTGGAGAAGCACCTTTAATACTGTCCAAGGCTAAGAGTACCTGACCCATGAATATGAACCAGATATCTGGTCCATGGGCAAGCATAGCACTAGTGCACCTGAATATCATCTTTTAATACTCTCTTACTTTTGCTCTGGGGTCCTATGCTCACCAAGAAACTTTCAATTTATTCTATTCTATTTATATTTGCTTTCTCATATACCTTTATTATAGGCAGATGGGCTAACCAGCTGACATGAATGGTGTGGTCCACTAGACATTTATATTCCTTCACATAAATTACAAAATTGGTGTTCTGGTTTATATATTGGATCCTTAGGAGTTTGCCTAGTATGAATCTACCTCCCTTTGTTATACTCACAGAATTAAAATTCTGAAGCAAGATTTTTAAAACTGACAAAAACCTAGTATTGCTGAGTGTGTGAGGAAACAGCAGATCTTCAGGCCTAGCAACTTTTCTGCAAAAGAATTTGGTAAGGTATTATCAAAATGTGCACACCCTCTTACCTAAATAATCCTACTTCTAGGAATTTAAGTCTAGGAGATAATCAGACAAATAAAAAAGTAAGGATGCTCATTAAAGCATTGTTTATAATAATTAAAAATTAGACATTTGGATTGTTTTTATCAATATGGCACTAAATAAGTCAATTACAGCCTGTATGTTAAATATACTATGTAGTCAATAAAAAGAAGGCTGTGACTCTGTATTTATTGAACTGGAAAGATGTCCATGACATACACATTAAGTGAAAATAGCACATGTAATATCCCATTTGTACAAAGATGTACAATTTTTAGCACCACACGCAGTGTTTTCCTTATATATTCTACAGAAAATTATATCCCCATGAGTTCTTGCCATGGTCTATGAAATGCTGCATATTATAATCATCTTTTGAAAATTCACAATGCTTTTTTTTTTTTTTTTTTTTTTTTGCAGTACGTGGGCCTCTCACTGCTGTGGCCTCTCTCGTTGCAGAGCACAGGCTCCGGATGCGCAGGCTCAGCGGCCACGGCTCACGGGCCCAGCTGCTCCACGGCATGTGGGATCTTCCCGGACCGGGGCACGAACCCATGTCCCCTGCATCGGCAGGCAGACTCAACCACTGCGCCACCAGGGAAGCCCCACAATGCTTTTTAACATACTGAATACTCATAAAGCCATTGTTTTAACGTTGTTTAACCTAGCATTATCCAAAGTAACCTCATCATAGATCCTTTTTTCACGTAACACCTTTTAAAATACCAAGCTAAAATAAATAAAATATGAAAGAACTAGTTTACAGAAAACTCTTTGGAAAACGCTTCAAAGAGCTGATACGCTATTCACCAGAATGTTAACAGTCAATCTGTCTACCTACCTATCTATCTATTTACCAAAAATACATACCATCTTTATAAAAATAGCTATTTACAAAAGGAAAAATTCCAGATGTACAAATAATAATGAATGTTATATGTTGAGGACCTACTCTGTGTCATACTAAGGGCTTTATATATTCTGAAAATGAGGATGAAATGACATGAGAAGAAATCGAGCCTCAGAGATCACATGACTTGCCTATGCTCATGCAGCTAGTAAGTGGCCAAGCCCCAATTTGAACTGTAGGTCAGTCCAAATGTCCAATATGTCAGCCCTTTTCACTACAATAGATTGTGTCTCTTCCACAAGATATTCTTCCTTGAAGGTCTCACTGCACCCCTCTGGTTACCCATGTACCTCATTCAAACCTCAGTATGAAGTATGAGAAAGTAAAGTACTGGGCAAGGTACCTGAAATGTAGTAGATTGAATACAGAAATTCCTGTAATTATTGTCTTTTGAATAGTTTTAACATAAAGAACTTACCTACTTTCTTGGGTTCCTAAGCTGTGTTACACAACTTTAAATTGATGGAAATTAAGGCTTTAATATTAATGAAATATATGATATTTATATACTTGATTTGGGAAAAAAATAAGATGATGGCATGGAATACTTACTTCAAATTTCACAGAATAAGTGTAGGTTACATTCAACTTATCTGTATATTCTCCAGGAATTTCCATAGGGGGTCCATTACAAGTTAGGTGGTTTTCATCTGAATGTTTATAGCTAATAAAAGAGAGGGAAAAAAGGAAGGGAAATGAATTTTTATACCAAACTGATATCGTAAATTTCTGATTCATGGCTCTTCAGGCACGTTAACAATAGAAGGCTGAAAAAAAAATAGGCCTTTCACTATATTCTGCATTTAAAACTCTTTACGATTTAAAAGATTTTTGTTTCTAAATGTCCCTAACACACAAATAAGACTCAGTATACTGCCCAAAACACAATACTTAAGAACCTTCTCTTTGCCTGTGGATAGATTTTTTTTAAATCCTTCTATTAGCAAATGGCTTTATTTCTCATCTTTTATTGCATCCCCCCTTCTATATACTAAAACAGAAAACTATCTTGTAACCTTAGCTATAGAGTCAGAAAATCAAATAGATGATGCAGAAATCATATTTATAAGCACCCAGAGATTTGAGGGCCTACTGTGTGTAAAATGCCATGCTTAATGATGAAAGGTACTGAGTATATAATCTATGTGAACCTTTTGTGTTTGAAAAAGAGAATGATTACTAAAACCAGAAGATGGAAAACAAAAACTAGAGAAGTTTGAAACTAGACAGGGCTGGTGAAGCTAGCAAATGCCTGGTCAGAAATAGAGACTCTTCTGTCACTCAAATAGTAAAAGAGGAATAAAGGGTGATAGAAAATCAAAAGGAGAAACCATGATGCTTCCATTTTGAATTATTTACTCAACATACAGTTTACCCCTTGGCTTCTGTCTAAAGAATAATATGTAATCCTTATGGGATTGTTATCTGTACGTGTATATGCACAATAAAACCAGTCGCTCACGATTGCGAAGGTTATTGGTGTGTGCCTCTTTTTATTCATTCCTGTAACCCTACTGTCTGGTACATAAGGTGCGCTTATATTATACATGTTTGTAGGATGAATGCATTCTACTTAAAGCCAAAATACAATTTAAAACAGCTACGAATTAGAGAAATAATAATTGTTAATGCTACAGATCAAAACTTAACATTAAAGAGAAAAATTAAATTACTGCATGATAATGCGTATCAAGGTTCACCGTTCAAGTATGGGTCCTGAACCCAGTACAGGAAAGATCTGCATTTCATATGAGAGATTATGCAGCAAAAATTGTGTTAAGGTCTCTAATCAAGGTAGAAGCCCTATTTTAAACCACTGGCCTTATATATCAGTTGTATAAGGCCTTACAGGCCATTTTCAGAACTTTGACTTTTACTCTAAGACGGGAAGTCACTGGAAGGCTCTGAGCAGAGGATTCACACGAGCTGAAATTTAAAAAGGAATGCTCTGAATGCTGTACTGAGAACAGACTGTGAGAAGACAAGGCTGGCAGCAAGGAGACCAACTAGGTTTTTGCAACAATCCATGTGAGATATAACCCTGTCTTGGACCAGCTGATTGTGGTGGAGGTGATGGGAAGTGGTGGATTCTGAAAATATTTTAAAAATAGAGCCACATGGGGAATTCACTGGCTGTCCAGTGGTTAAGACACAGGGCTTTCACTGCTGTGGACCCGGGTTTGATCCCTGGTCAGTGAACTAAGATCCTGCAAGCCGTGCGATGCAGCCAAAAAAAAAAAAAAAAAATTAGAGCCCATGATCTGCCAAAGGGTTGGACTAGATATAGGGTATAAGTGAAGAATGATAAAGAGGAATCAAGGGTGATGTCTGAGCAACTAGAAGGATGTAGTTGCCATTTACGGAGATGCAGAAGACAACAGGAGAAGCAGATTTGGAGGGAAGATTAGAAGTTCTTTTGGGAACATGTTAAGTTGGAAATGCCTACTAGACATCCAAGTGGACGGGTCAAGTAAACAGCCAGATATACAAGTCTAGAGACTTAAGCGTCATTGAGGTATCTGATGCGATGAGACAGGGTAAGATCGCCAAGGTGTGAGTATAAATAAAGAAGAGGCAAAGCTCAAAGACTGAGTCCTGGGGCCCTCCAACATTAAGCGGTTGGAGAAATGAGGGAATTCCCTGGTTGTCCAGCGGTTAGGACTCCATGCCCTCACTGCCAAGGGTCCAGGTTCAGTCCCTGGTCAGGGAACTAAAATCCCACAAACTGCGTGGTGAGGCCAAAAATGAAAAAAAAGAAAAAAAAATAGGTTGGAGAAATGAAAAGACAGATGAGCAACCAGTAAAACAGGAGAAAACCACAAAAGTGGTAACCCAAAAGCCAAATGCAGCAGGTGTTTTAAGGAAAAAGAGATGATCAGTTATAGCAACCATCAGGGAAATTAACAAAGTACAGAACCTGAAAGAAAACACAAGACTCTAGACCCAGAAAACCATTAGGCCTAACTCACATCTATGACCTAACTCACGTCTATGACCTAACTCACGTCTATGACCACGGCTATTGCCTAATTCTGAAAAAGATGAATTTTAACACAGTCATTCTCAGGGGGCCCAAATAAATGAGCTTTACTGTGATTAGATCAAAGTTTTATTGCATGCATACATAAGCTATTACTATGGGCAGTGTAGAATAAATGCAGCTCTAGAAAGTGATTTTCTTGGCTTTTTTACTCTATCCGAGCCAGAGAATATGAGGTGTGATTATAAGCATTAAATGTGATTTTCATATAGCTGATGAGATTAGCTTCCTGTATCATACTTTGTATGTTTACTACCTTTCTACCCAAATGACTTTCAACATGAGTAGCCATCCTGAGTCAGACCTCACAGTCCATCAACCTAAAATTATGTTCCCAGATATCGGAAGTGACAGACACAAAGAAGCATGGGCGGTTGCTCTTGACAATGGTTAGTATCCCCTGGCCTCTCTTAGTAGCTCTATTTACCCCATTATTCATAAATATGTCCTGATCCTTTTAATCCTTCTTTTATTTCCTGTCTGCAACACCTTATGAAATAAATCTTCAAAAATTTTTAATGTAGCCACTAATTTAAAAAGAATATCTTTTTACTAAGATAAATCAGAGTTGCAAAGTACCAGTGTTCTTCATCTTTTGGGGTCTGTTTACCTAATGAAATGTACGGACGCCTTTGCCCAAAAACATACACATCAATAAAAATTGGGAACAGATACAGATAGTTTATAAACATGTAAAATGATGCTAAATATCACTCATAATAAACAAATAAAAATTAAAAATATTAAAAAAAATAAAATAAAAATTGGGTTTGATGCATCAGTATCTATATTAAAGATTCCTAATTCAGCCCTCTCCTATTGCAGATGAGGAAATTTAAACCTATGAGAGATGAAGTTAACCTACCCATGGTCAAAAGCTTGGCACAGTACATTCTCTAACTATTCTTTCCCTTTGGCCATCAGCTGTGACAGATGGAACAACCTTGGCTAAAGTAAAATAGGCCAGTAGGCTTAAAAACAATGAAGTCTGATTCATCTCGATGAACTTAGGGTTGACTTCCAAAATGGAACCAGCAGAGATGAGACAAAAAACCAAATTTCCAAATTCCTTGTTCTGTGTTCAGAAAACCATACCACACTTACCTCCTTTAATATACTTCACGTAAGTTTCAAAGGATCACTTTTCCCATCCTAATATTTCAGGTTTTATAATATTTTGCCCATATGGATCATGATTTGATACACTGTATGATATATTCCCCATCTATCTCTTTTTATTGAAGAGTACTATTCTTATCCTACAGTTTCAAAGAATCTTAAAGTTGGAACATTAAAGGTCACCTGTCCAGTCTCTTACCCAATACAGAATTGCCCTTTACAATTCATTAAGCACTCACTTACTAGGGACCAGACACTATGCTGGGTGCCTAATTATGAAATCTCAAAGAGCTGGGTCATCTAGGCTCTTCCTACAAATGTGTAGGGATTAACTACTCACTAATTCTTGAGGTTGCTTATTCAAATGTTAGAGAGCCCTAATTGCTAGCAGATTCTTCCTTATACCCAGCTGATACCTGCCTAATAGACTCCACTGGTACTAGAATTGTCCTCTGAAGAAACACAAATCTTAATCTAATCTCTTTGTCATATGGCAGCAACTAAAGAAGAGAGTTAGGATACCCTCAATAAGTCAATTCTCTCCCAGATCTGTCAGTTCTTCCTCACATTACATGTTATTCAGATGCTTACTATAGGTTAAATGGAATAAAATTGCCTATTTGATTTTTCTTTTTTTAATTTTTGGCTGCGTTGGGTCTTCATTGCTGCGTGTGGGCTTTCTTTAGTTGTGGCGAGGGGAGGCTACTCTTGTTGCGGAGCATGGGCCTCTCACTGCGGTGGTTTCACTCGTTGTGGAGCACAGGCTCTAGGTGCACGGGCTTCAGTAGTTGCAGCATGCAGGCTCAGTAGTTGTGGCACGTGGGCCCTAGAGCGTGCAGGCTTCAGTAGTTGTGGCACGTGGGCTCAGTACTTGTGGCTCATGGGCTCTAGAGCACAGGCTCAGTAGTTGTGGCGCACGGGCTTAGTTGCTCCGCAGCATATGGGATCTTCCCGGACCAGGGATGGAACCCATGTCCCCTGCATTGGTAGGTGGATTCTTAACCACTGCACCACTAGGAAAGTCCCTGCCTATTTGATTTTTCAAACTTTATGTCTAAGGTTATATCACACATGTATCCTAAAAATAAAAATTCTGGTGAGATTTTCTACATTTTGAATTAATTTTTAAATTAATGGAACTAATTAGAAAGAGATTCTATAATTACCTTTTGGGATCAAGTCTAGAAGTAACCAATCTTACAATACCCCAATTTGTTTCACTTTCCCCGTGATATGTAATGGTAATATCGACATGGTTGAAGAGGTAGAAAATATTACTTTTGTTGAATTCAGACTGCAGAAAGATAAAGAAATTTGAAAGAAGTTTGAACTTTTCCTACAAACTAAAAAATATAAAATCTTATCACGGAATGAAAATAGGATATATTACTTCTAAAAAATCAAGCTATACATTAAGCATACTGAAGTGTAAATGTGTTTTTATAAGATAAAACTGCAGCCCTGAGCATCTGGCCTAAAATTAAGATGTTAGTTAATTCTACAGTTTTAAATAGTTGTTACAAAGGAATAATATTGCAAATGTAAAATTCACAAATGCATGCATCACTGGATTTTTAACCACACAAAACTATGAAGTAATACAAATAAACTAATAAAGTGTTATCAGTACTTAAAGTTTAAGCCTATCAAGAGTTTGGGCTTGGGCTTCCCTGGTGGCGCAGTGGTTGAGATTCCGCCTGCCGATGCAGGGGACGGGGTTCGTGCCCCGGTCCGGGAGGATCCCACGTGCCGCAGAGCGGCTGGGCCCGTGAGCCATGGCCGCTGAGCCTGCGCGTCCAGAGCCTGTGTTCCGCAACGGAGAGGCCACAACAGTGAGAGGCCCGCGTACCGCAAAAAGAGTTTGGGCTTTATTTATGGTAAAAGTAATGAAGCAAGAAAAAAGAGAAGGAAGATGTGTTTCAGGATGTTAACTGTGGAGCCTCTGGGTAGTGAGATTATAGGCAATAATTTTTCCTCTACTTCTTTAGATTTTTCTGTACTTACCAAATTTTGTATAATGAGGATATATCTACATTTATAATCAGAAGCATCAAACAGATAAAAACAGAGTGAAACTCTCTCTACCAGCCAAGTATTCATTAGTTCACTCCCTAGTAGCCACAACAATATCTGAAGATAATTATCTTAGTCAATTCTTCTTAAACTTGAAAGTTTATACAAATTGCCCAGGGATCTTGTTAAAATGCAGATTCTGACTCACTGGGCCTAGGGTGAAGCCTGAGATTCTGTATGTCTAACAAGCTCCCAGGTGGTGCTGATGCTCCTGGTCCTGGAACACACTTTGAGAACCAGTGGTTAAGGGAGAGTGAGGGACTACTTTTCCATAAGGATTTGGGGGGCAGTTTTTGTATAAGAGTTGTGATGGGTTGGACTGTGTCCCCCCGTAAAAGACAGGCTTAAGTCCTAACCCACTGTACCTGTGAATGTGACCTTATTTGGAAATAGGGTCTCTGTAAGACAAAATCAAGTTAAGATGAATGAGGCCATTCGGGTGGGCTCTAATCCGATATAACCAGAGTCTTCATAAAAAGAGGAAAAGGCCATGTAGAGAGAGAAACACACAGGCAGAAGGCCATGTAAAGACAGAGGAGGAGACTGGAGGGATGCAGCCACAAGCCAAGGACTGCTGGCCATCACTAGAACCTAGGAGAGAGGCATGGAACAGATTCTCCCTCAGAGCCCTCAGAAGGAACAAGCACTGCTGCTGACACCTTCATCTCGGATTTCTAGTCTCCAAAACTCTGAGACAATAAATTTTTGTTGTTTTAAGACACCCATTTTGTGGTACTTTGTTACAGCAGTCCTAGCAAACTAAGACAAGGGTTAACAATATGAACTTTGCAATCAGACAGCCATTTACTAGCTATATGACCACAGACAAGTCATTTAACCTCTTTGAGTCTCGGTTTCCCCTTTTTAAAATTGGGGACAATAATAGGATTGTCCATAAGATTGTTGAGAGGATTAAACAGAATAATGTATGTAAAGTACTTAGTGCAGTGCTTGGCATAGAAAGCCTAAATATTAGCTATTATGTCACCCAGGCCTTCAATCTTCAGAGAATGAGTACAAATGAGCCTTGTCAATTACCATGTTGAGTAATCTACAACATGCAGGACTCCTAGATTAAGAATTATGACTCTGCAAATCTCAGAATTGAGAGTGATAGCCCTGAAGAAAATTTAGAGATCATTTAGTACAGTGATGATAAAGAAGATGGTACGAGTGATCCTGAGGCGGTGTATCAGAATCAGCTTGGGACGGAAAGTAAGTACTGCTCACCACAATACTGTCCATAATTGCAAAAACCTAGAAACAACCAAAAATGTCTAGCAGTACAGTTAAATGAAAGATGGTATAAACATACAGAGAAATAAAATGCAGCTAGTAGAGCATGTACTGGTACAGAGGTATGTGCGTGATATGTACTAATAGAAGCAGCACAGCATAGGGGTTAAAGACTCCACAGTCAAACTGGCTAGGTTGAAAGCTCAGGAATGGCATGTGGTAGCCTGTGTGACCTTGGCCGAGTTGCTTAACCCCTCAGTGTCTTGGTTTCCGAATCTATACTGTAGAAATCATAACAGAGTGCTATGAGGCTTAAATCTGCCCATGAAAAAGCATTTCAACCACCGTCACGCATACTCAATCTGACAGATAAAGTGGCAACAAGGCCCTTCAGGATCTGAATCCCGCTTGTCTCTCCAGACTCATCTGCTGCCATAGCCTCTACTTATAATCTGAAAAATTACTAAAGAGAATTCTTTATTCTGTGCTCTCATAGCACTCAGCTCATATCTCTGCCACTTACCACATCAAATTGTACTCAGTGTACTTACATGTTTACATCCCCTAGTAAATTGTGTTCCCCAGTAGATCACAAGGCTATGAACATTGTCTGGATCATTCGTTCATTCAACAAATATTTGTGAACATCCACCATGTGCCAGGCACTTCTCAAATATATTCTCAGAGCTAATATCCAGTAGATGCTCAAAAAATATGAGGCAGTTTGGTATGGTACAAAGAGATCAAAATTTGGATCAAGAAACATTGGGATAGAATTCAGATTTTGCCACATACCATCTTTTGTATGTGAGTCTTTCTGGGCCTTAGTTTTCTTAGCTGTAAAATGGGGCTATCATCACTTAATTCATAAAATTGTTGAGGATTAAGTGAGAAATTATACACAGCACCTGGCACAGAGTAAGGAAGTCATTAAATGTTAGTTTCCTTCCTACTAGATATTAAAATTATGCTTTAAAACTTTAACTAGATTTCCAATTCCAATCTTATTTGGGCCAAATCTCCTGCTAAAAACTACAAATGATAAATATAACAAATATCTCCTTAAAAGAAACATGAGCATGGAATGTACAACACCAAGAGTTAACCCTAATGTAAAGTATGGACTTTGGATGATTATGATGTGATGGGCCAATGTAGGTTCATCAGTTGTAACAAATGTCCAATTTTGGTGGAGGATGCTGAGAATGGGGGAGACTATGTGTGGGTAGGGCAGGGGGTAGATGGGAAATCTCTGTACCTTCCTCTCAATTTTGCTGTGAACCTAAACCTGCTCTAAAAAGGTAAAGTCTTTAAAATTTAAAAAAGAAAAAAAGCAACATGAGGTGACAAGAAAGTAAGGAACTACCATGCCAAATTCTAAGGGAAAGTAGGAAGCCAGAGAGGTCAGCTGGATAAGGGAGCACAGATGCTGCTATTGCCCTGAGGTCACCTGCTGAGCTGGGCAAACTTGAACTTGGGCTTGGGTAGCTTCATGGGATGAGGAGGCGGGAACTCAGGGAAGGCCCTCCCAGGTGAAAAGGCTAATATAAGACCCTCTGCACATTAAGCTGAGACCACTCACCCCCTCCAAAAGTAACATCCTCAGGGTAAAGGTGAGCCAGAAGTGAACCTGCTCCTATAGTCCCAATGGACTATTGGGAAGATGGCCTTGAAGCTAAACAGAACAAGGCAGAGGCGGGGGGAGAGAAATAAAACTGTCCTTAAAATGTTGTGGCCACAGACCAGCCCTGATATAGATTTGCGGGTTGGATTCACGTCATCAAGGTGGCCCCAGAAAGTTCAAGTTATGAATTTGCTTTAAGGTGGTCCCAGACAGGTATTTCCCAAAGACTCCTTGTGGAAGTAAAGGAAAATCCTCTCTGGAGGAAAGTACTTTGACCCTAGGACTCAAAGAAACTCCACAAATAATCTTCGAGAACAATAAGTATGTAGTCAAAAAATGAAGCATACAAGGAAAAAAGGAATTATGAGCAAGAATCAGCAGAAACAAACTTGTAAAGAGTTCAGATCCAGAAATGATCACAAGCAGATTTAAAATTAACCAAATTTAATATATTTTAAAGACATCAAATACAAGTGTGAAAGCATGTGCATGAAATAGACAAGTACAAAATAATGACCTAGCAGATCTGAAGAACAAAACTTGTAGAAATGAAAAGATGATTACTGAAATTCTCTTCTCTTAAGAAAAGTAACAAGTGAAAAGAGAATTTATAGACTAGAAGATAGACCAGAAGAACATAGCACAGGAAAAAAGTGGAAAATACAGAAAGGAAGTTAACAGACATGGAGGAGGGGCTTTCCTGGTGGCACAGTGGTTAGGAATCTGCCTGCTAATGCAGGGGACATGGGTTCGAGCCTCAGTCCAGGAAGACCCCACATGCCACGGAGCAACTAAGCCTGTGTGCCACAACTACTGAGGCTGCGCTCTAGAGCCCACGAGCCAGAACTACTGAAGCCCGCGGGCCTAGAGCCTGTGCTCCACAACAAGAGAAGCCACCGCAGTGAGAAGCCCACACACCGCAAGAAGAGCAGCCCCCGCTCAACGCAACTAGAGAAAGCCCACGCCCAGCAAGGAAAACCCAACACAGCCAAAAATAAATAAATAAAATAAATTTATTTTAAAATTTTATTTATTAAATAAATTTATTTTATAAATAAAATAAATTTATTTTTTAAAAAAGCAAAAGAGAGACACGGAGGAGAAAATAACATTTAACATAGCTTTAATTGGAGTCTGAAAAGGAAAGAAAATATCTCACCATGGCTGAGAATTATAGAACTGATAAAAGGCACCAATCCAGGAAACTTAAGGAATTACAAACAGGATTAAAAACAAAGCAAAACAGGGACTTCCCTGGTGGCGCAGTGGTTAGGAATCTGCCTGCCAGTGCAGGGGACACGGGTTCCAGCCCTGGCCCGGGAAAATCCCACATGCCACGGAGCAACTAAGCCCGTGTGCCACAACTACTGAGCCTGCGCTCTAGAGCCCGCAAGCCACAACTACTGAGCCCACGTGCCACAACTACTGAAGCCCGCACACCTAGAGCCCATGCTCTGCAACAAGAGAAGCCACCACAATGAGAAGCCCACGCACTGCAACGAAGAGTAGCCCCTGCTCACCACAACTAGAGAAAGCCCGCACACAGCAAAGAAGACCCAATGTAGTCAAAAATAAATAAATTAATTAATTAATTTTAAAAAAATTTAAATCATTATTTTATGTGCTGCTAAAAAGAAACACTGTCAATTAACCTTTAACATGCCATCAACTGGAAGACACATCTTGATTTCAAAAATGTTAAAATATGGGGAAACATAAGTCTTAGAATCAATAAAATGTGAAATATCAAAATAGTAAAGAAAATGTAATAAAACAGAACTGAAAGCAAATGTCATATCAATACATGTAAATGGGCTTGACTCACCTATTAAGAGGAAAAGATTTTTCAGAAGATACCACAAAGCAAAACTCAACAACATGTTGTATAAAAGAGACACATCTAAAAGAGATTCTGAAAAGTTAAAAATGAAAGGATAGGCAAAGTTACACGAAGCAAACGTATGCAAAAAGAAAGCAAGACAGCTGGACTTCCTCCTCCAGACATGATTGAATAACACGAGGCTAGATTTACTCTTTCACCTTAAACAACTTTTTCAAATGGGTAAAATATATGAAACAACAGTTTTCAGACCTTGGACAACAAAGAACATTAAAAGAGTGATCACCCAGAGAAAGGGAAGCCTCACGCTTCCCTCCCAGAGAGTATTTCCAGGTTGTGGTGCAGGGAAAGGGTACCCAAGCAGAGCCCTGCAATCTCTCCCAGTTGAGAAGACAAAGTTCAAGGTCCAGAGAGGCCTAGGGGGCTAGATTTTGTGGGGCAGATTACCAGAGAGAGGAGAGCCGCACAGAGATTTCTGGAGATAGGCAAGCGGTCTCTTTCATCAGAGTATTGATCAGTACATGCATGTAAGGTGTGCCAGTTATTGATTTATTGCCTCTCATCCCCAAATTCATGCTCTTTGACCTCTGTGAAAATTATTGGGCCCTTTCAATATTTTAAATAGTTCTCCTTCGCAACCTGACACTGAATGAAGCTTTGTCAGTAGAGGGCGCTGGATAGACACTGCAAGAGAAAAGGGTTTTGTTTCCTGGTTGATGAATGCTCACTCCGCAGCTCCTGTTTCTTCAGCCTCAGCAACCTCTAAGGAATTAATGGATCCACTTATCATAGTAAAAGAGAGAAACAAAAGACATCAGGTGGAGGGGGATGAATAGGCAGAGTACAGAAGATTTTTAGGGCAGTGAAACTACTCTGTATGATATTATAACAATGAATACATGTCATTATACATTTTTCCAAACCCATAAAATGTACAATACCAAGAGTGAACCCTAATGTAAACTATGGACGTTGGGTGATAATGGTGTATCAATGAAGATTCATCAATTGTAACAAATGTGCCACATTCTAGTGATATCATGTGCCTCCTGATGAAAGAACACATCACTACTTTATCTTGCCAAAGAGATCAAACTTGAATCTAATCAAGCCGCTGGATCTATCTACCAATTTGAAGGAATCAGGGACAGAGGAAAATGCACCATTGTTTGGATGAATAATAAAGGAATGGACAAATGGATAGAAAGGTGATAAATCAGACACAGAAAATGCTAATTATAGAATCTAGGTGCTGGGTTTATGAGTGTCCACTATATAATTCATTCAACTGTTTGTGCATTTGAAAATGCTCACAGAAAACATTGAAAAGGGATACATAAAATGATCAAGTCTAAACTATAGCGTCTAGGGATGTAGACTTGGGTGACAAAACCGTAAAAGAAACTCAAGGAAGTGATTAGGGTAAAAGTTAGGATAGTGGTTATTTTAGGCGAAGGAAGAGTGTTGTAACTGGGTAGGGACACATGGATACCTTCTGGGGTGGCTGGCCAAATTCTATTTCTTGATCTGGCTGGGGTTTACAAAGGTGTTCCCCTTATAACAATTCATTACACTTCATATTTGTTCTGTATGGTTTTCTGTATCTGTATTTTACAACGAAAAGGTTTTTTTTTAAAGTCCATATCCTTTGACCCAGCAATTACACTTATATGAATTTATCATAATTAGAAAAGAGTACACAGAGGTTTGCACAATAATAACTATCATTTATTGAGTGCCTACTATGTGTCAGACACTGCTCCAAGAACATTACAAGTCTTATCCTATTTATCCTCACAACAATCCTATGTGATATATACTATCCTTATTCCCATTTTACAGATGAGACTCATAGGGGTAAAAGAATGTTCACTGCAGCATCGTTAATAACAAAAATTGAAAACAGCTAATCATGATGGAATGGATAAAAAATTATGATCCATCCATATAATGGAATATTATGAAACTATTAAAAAGTATAATCATTTTCTCATTCTTGTATTCCCTCTCTCTGTATATATGTGTGTATATGTACATAATATCCAAAATGAACATGGAAAGAAGTCCATTACAAACTTCTAAGTAAAGACAAAGAAGCAGACTACAAAAATATATATATTACAATCTCACTTAGATTAAGAAATTACGTATACATAAAAAGAATCTATTAAAACTGAGGAGGATTATATGAAGACTGTCACTTCATACTCTATACCTCTGTGTTGTATGAGGGGTTTACAAACATGTATTACTTTTCTTCCCCTTTTTTTTGTCCACAATGCACGGCATGCAGGGATCCTAGTTCCCCGACCAGGGATGGAACCCGGGCCCCCTGCACTGGAAGCTCAGAGCCCCAACCAGTAGACCACCAGGGAAGTCCCCAAACAGGTATTACTTTTGTAATCATCGTGGTGGTGTTCGTACAATGCTAGCGTACTTAATGAATTTAAAACTTTTTATTGATAAGACAACCATATTTGCCACTTTGATTCTAAATACCTAATTCAGCAGTTCTCAAACTTTTTTAATCTCAGGACTCCTACTCTTAAAAATTATGAAAAACCCTAAAGAGTTTTTGTTTATGAGGGCTATGTCTACCCATAGTGACCAAATTAGAACTTAAAATGAGAAAATTTTAAAACACAAGTGTACAGAAGCACACATTCCATTAGCCTTTAGAGTGATGACATCATCACACTTCACATAGCTTCTGGAAAATTCCACGGTACACTCATGAACGAGTGAGAGTAAAGAAGGCAAAAAAATCTTAATATTATTATGGAAATAATTTTGACCTGGCGGACTCCCTGAAAAGTTCTCAGAGAGGCTTCCCTGGTGGCGCAGTGGTTGAGAGTCCGCCTGCCGATGCAGGGGACACGGGTTCGTGCCCCGGTCGGGGAAGATCCCACATGCCACGGAGCGGCTGGGCTCGTGAGCCGTGGCCGCTGAGCCTGCACATCCGGAGCCTGTGCTCCACAACAGGAGAGGCCACAGCAGTGAGAAGCCCGCATACCGCAAAAAAAAAAAAAAAAGTTCTCAGAGAGTCCCAGACCTCACTTTGAGAATAGCTGATATAATTATTCCTGCAAAAAAGATCAATTACACTATAACACTATAAACAACTTTTCTGAAACTTCCCTACAGCTTTAAGTTTGCAATGGAAGGAAGTCTGCCTGTAAAGGGGGGAAGGAGGAGGACATCAACATCTATCCAAAATAAATATCCTTAGGGACTTCCCTGGCGGTCCAGTGGTTAGGACTCCATGCTTCCACCACAGTGGGCATGGGTTCAATCCCTGGTTGGGGAACTGACATCCCACGTGTGGTGCAGTGTGGCCAAAAAAAAAAAATTCTTAAAATAAAAATGAATGAGAAAATTCTCAAGAAAGCATTCCTCTATATATAAAAGGGATGACAAAAGACAACTGCTGGTTTCACTTAACCTTGGTAATCTTAGGGTGGCAACCCACAAATGTTGATAAAAGTTACTGCTACTCTGGCCAACTGGGGCTCTTTCATCCTATTGGTCCATTTATTCTTCCCAGACCTTCAAAGATGTGGTCTTTAAATGGTTCCAAAGAACCATTCCAGGGAATTCCTTGGCAGTGCAGTGGTTAGGACTCTGTGCTTTCACTGCCGAGGGCCCAGGTTCAATCCCTGGTCAGGGAACTAAGATCCCGCAAGCCAGGAAGTGCAGCCAAAAAAAAAAAAAAATCCATATAGACGTCCATATAGAGTATCAAACACAGACTATATTAATGCGAATTTCTCCTACTCATTAACTCCTGTCTTCAGCCACTTTTCCTTTACTTTAAAAGAATTATCAATTAAGCAGTTGTTTGCTGCTTTTCCTCCCACATTCCCTATGTGAATGTTTCCCATTGTGAGAAATACATATCACTGGGGATATAAGAGATAATTTTAGGTAGTAGGTGAAATAACAATCTGTACTCTACTTTTTAATCTAGTTACTTGAAAATAGATGAATAAAATATATAAGTAGTACACTAAGCCTGTAATTTCTGTAATTCCCTGTTAAATAAATTTAAGTTAAATTATGAATAAATAGGGAGTTCCCTGGTGGCCTAGTGGTTAGGATTCTGGGCTTTCCCTGCCAGGGCCCAGTTTCAATCCCTGGTCAGGGAACTGAGATCCCGCAAGCTGTGCGGCACAGCCAAAAAAAATAAATGACGGATAAATAATAATACAGGTGCCTCAGATGTGGCAAAAATCACCAAGGTGGTGCATGAATGACTGAAATTCAAGAAGCACTATCCTTTTCTCTGGAAAGAAACAATGAAGGGTACCACCAATTAGACACCAAAACAGAAACTTGGCAGGCATCCTCTGCTCCTCTCTCTCCCTTCCCCTACATCCCCACTGCTGACCACATCGAGTCTCCCCCTTCATCCCCATTGCTGATCCACGTCAAGTCTCCACATGTAACACAGATTATAAGCAATGCTGCCCTGGTTGAGCACTTCCATGCCCATTCAGCCTCCATGGCAGCCCCAAGACACTTCTATTACCCTAGGGCCCAGTAGAAAACAGTTTGAAAACCACAAGACAGATTTCAAAAACAGTGTGATTGGGACTTCCAAGATAAAAAGATCTGAGTTACCATTGCAACAAAAAGAATAAAATACCTAGGAACAAACCTACCTAAGGAGACAAAAGACCTGTATGCAGAAAACTATGAGATACTAATGAAAGAAATCAAAGACAACACAAACAGATGGGGAGATATACCACTCTTGGATTGGAAGAATCAATATTGTGAAAATGACTATACTACCCAAAGCAATCTACAGATTCAATGCAATCCCTATCAAACTACCAATGGCAATTTTCACAGAATTAGAACAAAAAATTTTATAAATTGTATGGAAACACAAAAGACCCCAAACAGCCAAAGTAATCTTGAGAAAGAAAAACGGAGCTGGAGGAATCAGGCTCCCGGACTTCAGACTATACTACAAAGCTACAATAATCAAGACAGTATGGTACTGGCACAAAAACAGAAATATAGATCAATGGAACAAGATAGAAAGCCCAGAGATAAACCCACACACCTATGGTCACCTAATCTATGACAAAGAAGGCAAGAATATACAATGGAGAAAAGATAGTCTCTTCAATAAGTAGCACTGGGAAAACTGGGCAGCTAAATGTAAACGAATAACATTAGGACACTCCCTAACACCATACACAAAAACAAACTCAAAATGGATTAAAGACCTAAATGTAGGGACTCCCCTGGTGGTCCAGTGGTAAAGAATCTGCCTTACAATGCAGGGGACATGGGTTCGATCCCTGGTCGGGGAACTAAGATCCCACATGCCGCAGGGAAACTTAGCCCCCGGGCCACAGCTACTGAGCTCATGCACCTCAACTAGAGAGCCCGTGTGCCACAAACTACAGAGCCCATGTGCCCTGGAGCCCATGTACCACAGCTAGAGAAGAGAAAACCCACATGCCACAACTAGAGAGAAGCCTGCACGCCACAACGAAAGATCCCACATACCCACAATGAAGATCCCGCATGCCACAACTAACACACAGCACAGCCAAAAAATAAAATTAATTAATTAATTAAATGTTAAAAAAAAAAAGACCTAAATGTAAAACTAGACACTATAAAACTCTTAGAGGAAAACATAGGAAGAACACTCTGACATAAATCACAACAAGATCTTTTCTGACCCACCTCCTATAGTAATGAGAATAAAAACAAAAATAAACAAATGGGACCTAATTAAACTTAAAAGCTTTTGCATAGCAAAGGAAACCAAAAACAACACGAAAAGACAACCCTCCGAATGGGAGAAAATATTTGCAAATGAAGCAACTGACAAAGGATTCATCTCCAAAATATATAAACAGCTCTTGCAGCTCAATATCAAAAAAACAAACAACTCAATCCACAAATGGGCAGAAGACCTAAATAGACATTTCTCCAAAGAAGACATACAGATGGCCAAGATGCATATTAAAAGATGTTCAACATCACTAATTATCAGAGAGATGCAAATCAAAACTACAATGAGGTATCACCTCACACCGGTCAGAATGGCCATCATCAAAAAAATCTACAAACAATAAATGCTGGAGAGGGTGTGGAGAAAAGGGAACCCTCTTGCATAGTTGGTAGGAATGTAAACTGATACAGCCACTATACTATGGAAAACAGTATAGAGGTTCCTTAAAGAACTAAAAACAGAACTACCACATGACCCAGCAATCCCACTACTGGGTGTATTCAAAAAGACACATGCACCCCAATGTTCACTGCAGCACTATTTACAATAGACAGGACATGGAAGCAACCTAAATGTCCACTGACAGATGAATGGATAAAGAAAATGTGGTACATATATACAATGGAATATTACTCAGACATAAAAAAGAAACGAAATTGAGTTATTTCTAGCGAGGTGGATGGACCTAGAGAGTGCCATAAAGAGTGAAGTAAGTCAGAAAGAGAAAAACAAATATTGTATATTAACGCATATATGTGGAATTGAGAAAAATGGTACAGATGAACCTATTTGTAAAGCAGAAATAAAGACACAGACATAGAGAACAAACAAACGTATGGATACCAAGGGGGAAAGGGGGCAGTGGAATGAATTGGGAGATGGGGATTGACATATATACACTATTGATACTGTGTATAAAATAGATATCTAATGAGAACCTACTGTATAGCACAGGGAACTCTACTCAATGCTCTGTGGTAACCTAAATGGGAAGGAAATCCAAAAAAAGGGATATATGTATACATATAGCTGATTCACTTCGCTGTACAGCAGAAACTGTCACAATATTGTAAAGCAACTATACCTCAATAAAAATAAATAAATAAAATAAAAAAGATCTGAGTTGGAGTCCTATGTCTGCCACTTACTAGCTGTATGCCCCTAGTCATGTCCCTTACCATCTCTGAGATTGAATTACATTATCTGTAAAACAGCAGTAGTAGATTCTAGCAACAGGGCTATTCTAAGGGTTAAATTAGTCACTGTATATAGAGTGATATAACATTGCTCCTGGCTCATAACAGGCATTCAATGCTATTTTCCTTACTATTGCATACAGGACCTCCTGCCGTGATCTGGCTTCTGCCTACCCGCCACCCCCCCTTTTTTTTTCTGGCCCTGCGGCTCAGCATGCAGGATCTTAGTTCCCCAACCAGGAATTGAACCCAGGCCCCCTGCAGTGGAACCATGGAGTACTAATCACTGGACCGCCAGGGAATTCCCCCACCCCCCTTCTGAGCTTCATCTCTACCTGCATCCCCCAAACCGCAAATCTTATGCCACAAACACACTCGACTATTCACAGTCGCCCAATCACAGTGTGCTGTTTCAGACTTCCAAGCTTTGGACCACACTGATTTCCCTACTAGAAATGCTCACCCACCCATTCATCTGACAAATACTTTTTCATTCCCTCCATTATATCCTCACTGCCCCTTAGTCTCCTAGCATATAACATTTTATCAATCACAGTGATTTGCTTACAAGTCTATCTCCCTACATAGGACTGTGAACTTCTAGAGGGCAGGGACCACTTGTCTTTGTATCCCCAACACCTAGCACAAAACCGAGAAGATGGTAGGTGTCCCATTCATGTTTGTTAAGTGACTAAAATAGAAAGCAAATTGTAAATGAAGCAACATTCTTATATTTCTATAGTAAGTTCTCAACACTTACATGGATAATGCAAGCATCTTTCGATATGCCACATTGGGTAATAAAACATCCTATCGGAAATCCTGGTGTGCAGTACTTTTTCCATCTTCCATATCACGACACCATATCACTGGCATATTATCAATAATCCTAAATATAAATATTTTTAAGGAAAAGATTTAAAAAGCATTTCAAATCAAGCAATACTAACATCATCTTACATTTAAGTTCAGATTTTTAATCAAACTCAAGTCGCAAAAAAATAGTATACAATTTCAGTAGATATTAAAGTTATTAAAACTACTTCTGAAAGGAAGTGAAAAATTAAGTCATGTGATTTCAGATGCCAAACACAACAGTGATGTTGATAATTCAGTTATATTCCTCTCTTCAAGAAATCCAGCTTTGGGGCTTCCCTGGTGGTGCAGTGGTTAACAATCCACCTGCCAATGCAGAGGACACAGGTTCAAGCCCTGGTCCAGGAAGATCCCACATGCTGCAAAGCAACAAAGCCCTTGCGCCACACCTACTAAGCCTGCGCTCTACAGCCCTCAAGCCACAACTACTTTAGCCTGCACGCCTAGAGGCTGTGCTCCACAACAAGAGAAGCCACAGCAATGAAAAGCCTGCACACTGCAACAAAGAGTAGCCCCTCGCCGCAACTAGAGAAAGCCCGCGCGCAGCAACAAAGACACAAAGCAGTCAAAAATAAATAAATAAATTTTTTTTTTTTTTTTTAAATCCACCTTTTTCTTTTGTTTTTTTTTTAACACCTTTATTGGAGTATAATTTCTTTACAACGGTGAGTTAGTTTCTGCTTTATAACAAAGTGAATCAGCTATATGTATACATATATCCCCATATCGCTTCCCTCTTGCATCTCCCTCCCTCCCACCCTCCCTATCCCACCCCTCTTGGTGATCACAAAGCACCGGCCTGATCTCCCTGTGCTATGCGGATGCTTCCCACTATCTATCTACCTTACGTTTGGTAGTGTATATATGTCCATGCCACTCTCTTACTTTGTCACAGCTTACCCTTCCCCCTCCCCATGACCTCAAGTCCATTCTCTAGTAGGTCTGTGTCTTTATTCCTGTCCTGCCACTAGGTTCTTCATGACCATTTTTTTTTTTTTAGATTCCATATATATGTGTTAGCATATGGTATTTTTTTTCTCTTCCTGACTTACTTCACTCTGTATGACAGACTCTAGGTCCATCCACCTCACTATAAATGACTCAGTTTCATTTCCTTTATGGCTGAGTAATATTCCATTATATATATGAGCCACATCTTCTTTATCCATTCATCTGTCAATGGACATTTAGGTTGCTTCCATGTCTTGGCTATTGTAAATAAAGCTGCAATGAAAACTGTGGTCCATGACTCTTTTTTTGTCTGTTTGTTTTTTTGGGGGGGGTTTTTTGCGGTACATGGGCCTCTCACTCTTGTGGCCTCTCCCGTTGTGGGGCACAGGCTCCGGATGCGCAGGCTCAGCGGCCATGGCTCAAGGGCCCAGCTGCTCCGCGGCATGTGGGATCTTCCTGGACCAGGGCATGAACCCGTGTCCCCTGCATCGGCACGCGGACTCTCAACCACTGTGCCACCAGGGAAGCCCCATGACTCTTTTTGAATTATGGTTTTCTCAGGGTATATGCCCAGGAGTGTGACTGATGGGTCGTATGGTACTTCTATTTTTAGTTTTTTAAGGAACCTCCATACTGTTCTCCATAGTGGCTGTATCAATTTACATTCCCACCAACAGTGCAGGAGGGTTCCCTTTTCTCCACACCCTCTCCAGCGTTTATTGTTTATAGATTTTTTGATGATGGACATTCTGACTGGTGTGAGGTGATACCTCATTGTACTTTTGATTTGCATTTCTCTAATGATTAGTGATGTTGAGCGTCCTTTCATGTGTTTGTTGGCAATCTGTATATCTTCTTTGGAGAAATGTCTATTTAGGTCTTCTGCCCATTTTTGGATTGGGTTGTTTGGTTTTTTGATATTGAGCTGCATGAGCTGGTTGTAAATTTTGGAGATTAATCCTTTGTCAGTTGCTTCATTTGCAAATATTTTCTCCCATTTTGAGGGTTGTATTTTCGTCTTGTTTATGGTTTCCTTTGCTGTGCAAAAGCTTTTAAGTGTCATTAGGTCTCATTTGTTTATTTTTGTTTTTATTTCCGTTTCTCTAAGAAGTGGGTAAAAATGGATCTTGCTGTGATTTATGTCATAGAGTGTTCTGCCTATGTTTTCCTCTAAGAGTTTTATAGTGTCTGGCCTTACATTTAGGTCTTTAATCCATTTTGAGTTTATTTTTGTGCATGGTGTTAGGGAGTGTTCTAATTTCATTCTTTTACATGTAGCTGTCCAGTTTTCCCAGCACCACTTATTGAAGAGGCTGTCTTTTCGCCATTGTATATTCTTGCCTCCTTTATCAAAGATAAGGTGACCATATGTGTGTGGGTTTATCTCTGGGCTTTCTGTCCTGTTCCATTGATCTATAGGGGTCCCAGAAGAAGAAGAGATAAAGAAAGGGTCTGAGAAAATATTTGAAGAGATTATAGTGGAAAACTTCCCTAATATGGGAAAGGAAATAGTTAATCAAGTCCAGGAAGCACAGAGAGTCCCATACAGGATAAATCCAAGGAGAAACATGCCAAGACACATATTAATTAAACTATCAAAAATTAAATACAAAGAAAAAATATTAAAAGCAGCAAGGGAAAAACAACAAATAACATACGAGGGAATCCCCATAAGGTTAACAGCTGATATTTCAGCAGAAACTCTGCGAGCCAGAAGGGAGCGGCAGGACATATTTAAAGTGATGAAAGGGAAGAACCTACAACCAAGATTACTCTACCTAGCAAAGATCTCTTTCAGATTTGACGGAGAAATTAAAAACCTTATAGAAAAGCAAAAGCTAAGAGAATTCAGCACCACCAAATCAGCTCTACAACAAATGCTAAAGGAACTTCTCTAGGCAGGAAACACAAGAGAAAGAAAAGACCTACAATAACAAACCCAAAACAATTAAGAAGATGGTAATAGGAACATACATATCGATAATTACCTTAAATGTAAATGGATTAAATGCTCCAACCAAAAGACATAGACTGGCTGAATGGATACAAAAACAAGACCCGTATATATGCTGTCTACAAGAGACCCCCTTCAGACCTAGGGACACATACAGACTGAAAGTGTGGAGATGGAAAAAGATATTCCATGCAAATGGAAATCAAAAGAAAGCTGGAGTAGCGATTCTCATATCAGACAAAATAGACTTTAGGGCTTCCCTGGTGGCACAGTTGTTGAGAGTCCGCCTGCCGATGCAGGGGACACGGGTTCGTGCCCCGGTCCAAGAAGATCCCACATGCCGCGGAGCTGCTAGGCCCGTGAGCCATGGCTGCTGAGCCTGCGCGTCCGGAGCCTGTGCTCCGCAACAGGAGAGGCCATAACAGTGAGAGGCCCGCGTACCGCAGAGAAAAAAAAAAAAAAAGACTTTAAAATAAAGACTATTACAAGAGACAAAGAAGGACAGCTTTTTCTTCTGATTTTCATTTGCTGTATCATAAGATTTTATACAAACTTTTACACGCTTCTGTCTTGTTAAAAGAAAACTATTAAGAAAGAAAATTAAAAATATTAAGAGATTTGACTAAATTGTATAAATCAAATGTCACAAAACAAGCACTTTATCTTACAAATAAAACTTTTCTTCAGAGACTTCAGTATGCCATCATTCTCAGCACTATCTCCTCTACATTTCAGTTCATACCTAAAATGATTACAGTGTACACACACACACATACACACACACTGCTTTCACCACTAAACAGAAGAATTTGCCTTCTTCAGTATTATAAAAGGTGGGGTATAAATCCATTGTAGCAGGAATTCCCTAGCAGTCCAGTGGTTAGTACTTCATGCTTCCACCGCAGGGGACGCAGGTTCTATCCCTGGTTGGGGAACTAAGATCCCACAAGCCTCACAGTGCAGCCAATAAATAAATAAATAAAATCCACTGCAGCTTTATAAAAACTACCCTGATCTACAACCCTTCACTAAAAACTGGTAATAAAATTGGTTATAGTGATGGTTACACAACTCCATGAGTATACTAAAAAGCACTGAATTGGACACTTATGAGTGGGTGAATTATTTGGTATGTGAATGATCTCTCAATAAAGCTGTTACCAAAAAAAGTGATAATAAAATATTTGATACTTTTAATATGAAACCTCTTGTTTACAAAGTCTAGTTACAGGAGATTATCAAGATGAAGTGCCATTGTGGTTCATCAGAAAACATTAAGCAAGAATAAACAATGAAATTTAACACTTCATATCCTGAAATCATACAAATATTAACCCGAAAATTCCTTATTGGCAACTGAACTAAACTGTCATGTTTCTTCCAACCAAAGGATAGCATTTCTTGAAAAGGTGCACTTTTCTCTTAGGACAATGGTACTCCACAGGGGAATTGTGTGCAACTTTAATCATCGAAAAGCAAATGCCTGACACACAGACCAATGGAACACATCAATAGAGAACCCAGAAATAGACCTACACAACTAGGCCCAAGTGATTTTTTCACAAAGGTGCAAAAAGGAAGAACTGAAATTGCTGAAAAGGTCTTTCCATCAAATGGTACTGAAGCAATTGCATACCTACAGGCAAAAAAAAAAAAAAAAGAATTTCAACCCAGACCTCACACCTTATACAAAAAATAACTCGAAATGGATCAGACTTAAATATATAAAGTCAAATTATAAAACTTTTAGAAGAAAGTCTTCAGGACCTTAGGCTATGCAAAGTCTTCTTAGACTTGACACCAGAAGCATGATGCATAAAAGGAAAACTTGATTACTGGACCACATAAAATTTAAAACATTTGCTTTGTGAAAGACCCTATAAAGAAGACGAGGGGCTTCCCTGGTGGCGCGGTGGTTGAGAGTCTGCCTGCCAATGCAGGGGACACGGGTTTGAGTCCTGGTCCGGGAAGATCCCACATGCCGCAGAGCGACTGGGCCCGTGGGCCACGGCTACTGAGCCTGCACGTCTGGAGCCTGTGCTCCGCAACAAGACAGGCCGCGACAGTGAGAGGCCCGCGCACCGTGATGAAGAGTGGCCCCCGCTTGCCGCAACTAGAGAAAGCCCTCGCACAGAAACGAAGACCCAACACAGCCATAAATAAATAAATAAATAAAGCAAAACTGTCAAAAAAAAAAAAGAAGACGAAAACACAAGCCACAGACTGGGAGAAACTATTTGCAAAATACTGTTGCAATAAAGGAATCATAACTATTTTCAGAATATACGAAGAATTTTGAAAACTAAATAGAAAAAGAACAGAAAATGGGCAGCATGAGGGAGCCTTGTGCTGATGGAACTATGCTGTGTATTGACTGTGCTGGTGTGTACACAAATCTGCATCTCACACACACATGCACACACACACACACATACACACACACACACAAGAGTACATGTAAAACTAGTGAAATCTGAAAAAGGTCTGTGCATTGTCCAACATCAATTCCCTGGTTTTGCTATTGTACTATAGTCATGCAAGATGTTACCATTGGGCAAATCTGGGTAAAGGGTATACAAGACCTCCCTGTTCATTTTTTTGTAGCTTCCTGTGAATCTGTAATTATTTCAAAATAAAAACTTGTAAAACAAGCGAACGTCTGATGGTTTCACCTATACTAAAATTGATCAAATTATACACTTTCAATATGTGTAGTTTATTGTACTTCAGTTATACTTCAATGAAGTTGAGAAAAAAGAAGAAAAAAGTTAGTGCCTTCATAACCATGACTGCTCTTGAAAACATCCTCACTCTATCCCCATATCTATTAAGATATCAAGGGCAATATCAATAGACACTGAGAGTCCAATTACATCTACTTATATCACCCTACCCAAAATATGCAAGAACAAAAAATTGAACTTTTTTTCTTTATGAAGCAAAAATAAAACTTGAAAGGCAAAACCTTTGTGTGGAACCACCAACTACTGCAGATAGCTTAAAGAGCATATAGAGTCATCCCTCAGTATCAGTGGAGTATTGGTTCTAGAACTCCCAAGGATATCAAAATCCACAGATACCAAAATCCACCACTGCTCAAGTCCCTCATATAAAATGGTGGAGTATATGCATATAACCTACACACATCCTCCCCTATACAGTTGACCCTTGAACAATGCAGAGGTTAGGGGTCCAACCCTCCCTGATGTTGAAAATCTACCTGTAACTTATAGTTGGCCCTCTACATAGATGGTTCCTCTGAATCAGGGTTCCACATCCAGGGATTCAGCCAACCACAGATCATACACTGAAAAAAAAATCGGGGTATAAGTAGACCCACACAGTTCAAACCTGTGTTGTTCAAGGGTCAGCTGTACTTCAAACCATCTCTACATTACTTATAATACTTAATACACAATGTAAACGCTATGTAAATTCTAGTTTTGCTTTTGGGAACTTTCTGGAATTTTTTTCCCCAAATATTTTCGATTCCTGGTTGGTTGAATCTTCAGATGTGGAACCCTTGGATTTGGAGGGCCAACTGTATTAATGTATTCTTCTGGCAATGCCAGATTCTACCTCCTTTCCTTTTTCTTTACCTCCTTTTAGAGCAAAGACTCTGGTGCGATTATGGTTGACCCTTGAACAACACAAGTTTGAACTATCCGGGTTCACTTACATGCAGATTTTTTCAATAAATATACAGTGGGCACTCTGATTCCATGGGTTCCACATCCACAGATTCAACCAACCGTGGATGGCAAACGTAAAATTTAATACACGATCCGTGGTTGGTTGAATCTGCAGATGTGGAACCTGCCTATGTGGAGGGCTGACTATGGGCTTGAGCATATGTGGATTTTGGTATCTGCAGTGAGTCCTGGAACCAATCCCCCATGGATACCGAGGGATGGCTGTATATGTAGTCAATTTTGAGAAGATTCATTTTTAAATAAGATTTAAAATAAGATCAACTGAATAACCTCATAAGGAGATGATGTTATTCGTTCTCCAAATAGTACTTGTCCAAGATTTTCAGAAGGGCTTTTCTTTCCAGAGTCTTGACAGAAGTCAAAAAAAAAAAAAAGAGAGAGAGAGAGAGGTTCAAGTAAGGTAAAAAAAAAAATCAGCAAAGAAATCAGTCCTTATAATTTATCTAGCCTCTCCACTTTTAATAGTAGATTCTTCTAAAAATATGACCCAGAATCTTTCTATTTATGATTTATAGACCTCATTATATGTTCCTCTTTAAACTGTTTAACCTCTGATAATTATGAATTCATTATTTAAAATGCTCATGGTACTGCTCTTGACTTTTGTAACGCAGGTAATCACAATCAAAAAGAAAACAACACTATATTTAGGATTAAACTTCAAATTACATATAAGCACAAATAAGGAAACAATGGCTTAAAGTCTGTACTGATTCTAACCTGGGACATTTAGAAACTGTAATTATCAGTTCTGATCAAAGGGGAATTAAAAAACAAACAGCCCCAAACACATTCCCACATACTCACAAATCAAATAGTTACTAGTTGAAAAGAATTACAATTACCTTTAAGTACATTTGAATGTAAAATGGCTTAGGTAGAAGGTAAAATAAATGGTAGGCCTCTGTAATATTTTAAATTCTCATACTAACACCCTACATTTACACCTGGTATTTTAATGAAAATCAGACCTGATTTTATTTCTGCTTAATTAGTAGAAATAAAGTAATACCAAAGGGAACTACAATCATTTTTTCTAAGTACATCATTTGTTGTTATTCTCAAATGAATGATCATACTGAATCTTATAACAACTACTCACTACTAAACTAAGCACCTTCATCCATTAAAAACCTTAGTATAAACCTACCTTAGTATTTGATATTTTAGAAATAAGATACAACTCTGCAAAGATATTTTTTCAAGTTCAAAGTGTAGTAAATTTATAATTTTCCTTTCTTAGAAAGAAAAATCAAGTATGGCAACTTCCTAATTTTTTAAGCACTTGTCTCACATTGAAAGCTCTCTACTCTAATCCTTTTTTCTGTTACGTTTATTATAAAATTACCACTACATTTCTTAATATATTCAGGGCTTTCGTTCACTAACTTTAAAAACTTAAGGCACATTTTAACACAATTATATCATAATTATGATATAAATTAATCACAATTATATCAATTATATTGGATATAATTATAATACTTACAACTTACGTATTATACTCATAAGGTAGCACAGATTCCACTGAGTCCAGTCTATTTACAAATAGTGCTACTGATGACTACAAGAAGGGAAAAAAAATCATTACTTATACAAAGTAATATAAGGTAGCACTTGCAAAATACATAATGAAGTAAGTGAAAGGTAATTGGGTCTATTGCTCCCATCAATTTATAACTGTATAGTTATAAATTTATAACTTAGCACAGTGTTATAAATTTATAACACAGTACAGTTATAAATTTTTAAAACAGTATAGCTATAAATTCATAACATTTCATTTATCTGGCATCATCGGGGTCTTTGAATACATAAATTTTTCAGATACCTCAGCCATTCTTAACCTTTTTAAATTATAGAACCCTTTGAGAATAGGATGAAAGCCATGGCTCCTTGCCCCAGAAAAGCACACATATTCACCAAATTCCCTGTTCAGCTTTAAGAGGCTTCATAGGGCCCCTAGGGTCCATGGAACTCAAGTTAAGAACTTGAAATAATTAAAGCTACCTGCATAAGTGCTTTTCTTGCATTATTGTAACCATTTTTATAAGAATTATTCTAAAATACACTTCACTCTTTCCTATCTTAAACAAAACATTATGATCACAATTTAACCTTCCTTGATGACTCAGGGTCATTTTGAGCATCAATCATTGCACCTGCTTTGACTCTGTGACATCTCCAGTATCAAATGAGATGAGAACAGCTATTTGCCCCAAAACTGAATGGCAAGAGATAACTATTTACACCCCTGCTACCCACACCCCTCCACCCCTACCAAAGAACATAAACTTGTTTGTAAAGAGTTTCCTTTCTTTTTGTAAAGAGTTTCTCTTTCATTTTGGCTGTCAGCTGTCATGCCTTTTCTCCCTTCTTTTTTTCCCCCTAATCTGCTATAGGGTAAGCCCTCAATTTGTGTAATAAATGATCAGATTTGTTAAAACTATGTGAAAAAGGACATAAAAAAGAATGAAATTTTGCCATTTGCAACACCATGGATGGACCTGAAGGGTATTACGCTTCGTAAAATAAGTTAGACAGAAAAAGACAAATACTGTATGATATCACTTATATGTGGAATCTAAAAAATAAGATGAATGAATATAACAAAACAGAAACAGACTCACAGATATAGAGAACAAACTAGTAGTTACCACTGGGGAGAGGAAAGTGGAGAAGGGCAAGATAGGGGTAGGGAATTAACAGATACAAACTACTGTGTATAAAAGAAATAAGCTGCAAGGATATATCATACAGCACAGGGAATATAACCAATATTTTATAACTTTAAAAAATTTATTTATTTATTTATGTTTTATTTTTGGCTGCGTTGGGTCTTCCTTGCTGCGTGTGGGCTTTCTCTAGCTGCAGCGAGCGGAGGCTACTCATCATTGTGGTGCGCAGGCTTCTCATTGCAGTGGCTTCTCTTGTTGCGAAGCATGGGCTCTAGGCGTGCGGGCTTCAGTAGTTGTGGCACGTTGGCTCAGAAGTTGTGGCTTGTGGGCTCTAGAGCGCAGGCTCAGTAGTTGTGGCACATGGGTTTAGCTGCTCCACGGCCTGTGGGATCTTCCCGGACCAGGGCTCGAACCCATATCCCCTGCATTGGCAGGCGGATTCTTAACCACTGCGACACCAGGGAAGTCCTATAATAACTTTAAATGGAGGGAATTCCCTGGTGGTCCAGTGGTTAGGACTCAGTGCTCTCACTGCTGGAGCCCTTGGTTCCATCCCTGGTCAGAGAACTAAGGTCCTGCATGCCGCACAGCAAGGCCAGAAAAAAAGCCTATGTCAAAAAGACAGTCTGAGAGCATGAAGTTAGTTCATGAACACTATAACATCTCTTCTGGCTCTTCACAGGACGCTTTTGCTTACTTCCCTGGATCTCAGCTGTCTCTTGATAATTTACCAGACAGGATTTTTTAAATCACTAAAACAGCAGAACTTGGGTAATCCTTTATTCTTTTTCAAAATTTCATATGATGCTTTTTAAAAGATTGAACATCTGCTATCATCTATACCATGTGGTTAGATTTTTCTTTTTTAAAGACAAGGACATGGAAAGTTATCACACTTGGGAACACATGTAAATAACCTTACTATAACTCTGTAAACAAGAGAATTGTATCTACACTTAGTGAAATTTAATCAGAAATTTAGAAATAGCAACATATATGAGTTACAGTTTTATAAAGGTGAATAGGCAAAGGTTTCTAAAGGACAGCAGATAATTAAAGATAATAGTTCTCATCTAGAGTCCCCAAACTGACAAAGTACATAAGATTTCAACTATATTTTAAAATGCGGGACTTCCCTGGTGGCACAGTGGTTAAGAATCTGCCTGCCACTGCAGGAGACATGGGTTCAAGCCCTGGTCTGGGAAGATCCCATGTGCCATGGAGCAACTAATCCCGTGGGCCACAACTACTGAGCCTGCGCTCTAGAGCCCGCGAGCCACAACTACTGAAGCCCGCGTGCCTAGAGCCCATGCTCTGCAACAAGAGAAGCCACTGCAATGAGAAGTCCATGCACCACAACAAAGAGTAGCCCCTGCTCGCCACAACTAGAGAAAGCCCATGCACAGCAACGAAGACCCAATGCAGCCAAAAATAAATATAAATAAATAAAATGCATATTTGGAGCTTACTATATTTATAAGAACCTTGATAGTTTCTCAAATCAAGTGGAAAAAAGATAGATTAATCAATAAATGGTGTTAAGACAACTGGTCACCAATCTGAAAAAAAAATTAAGAGGGCTCCTCTCATATATTACACCAGAAAATGTTAATCTTATTTAAATGTTAAAATTAAAACCATACAAGTAATATAAGAAACCATAGGAGGGCTTCCCTGGTGGCGCAGTGGTTGAGAGTCTGCCTGCCGATGCAGGGTACACAGGTTCGTGCCCTGGTCCAGGAAGATCCCACATGCCGCGGAGCAGCTGGGCCTGTGAGCCATGGCCGCTGAGCCTGTGCGTCCGGAGCCTGTGCTCCGAAACGGGAGAGGCCGCAACAGTGAGAGGCCCGCGTACCGCAAAAAAAAAAAAAAAAAAAAAAGAAACCATAGGAGAATTATTTTATAATCTTGGCTGGTGTGGTAAAGACCTCTCAAATAGGGCACAAAACTCAGAAGTCATAAAAAATTTGAAAAATAGAATAAAAGCCAATTTTTCTAAACGACAAAAGAAAAAAAAATAAGCAAAACCAAAGACAACTGACAAACTTGGAAAAAGGATGCCACAGACAAGGAACTAGTTTCCTTATTTAAGAGTTTCCACAAATCAATTTTTTAAATGTTCAACTTGGGACTTCCCTGGTGGCACAGTGGTTAAGAATCCGCCTGCCAATGCAGGGGACACGGGTTCGAGCCCTGGCCCGGGAAGATCCCACATGCTGTGGAGGAACTAAGCCCGTGTGCCACAACTACTGAGCCTGTGCTCTAGAGCCCACGAGCCACAACTACTGAACCCATGTGCCACAATTACTGAGCCCACGCACCTAGAGCCCGTGCTCCGCAACAAAGAGAAGCCACCACAATGAGAAGCCCGCGCACCGCAAGGAAGAGTAGCCCCCGCTTGCTGCAACTAGAGAAAGTTCGCATGCAGCAACGAAGACGCAACGAAGGAAGGAAGAAAGAAAATTCGTTAAAGATTATATTTCTTTGCTAGGAAGCCTGCTGAAATAAAGAGCCAGTAGTAGGTATTACCAGTCAGAGAAAAGGCAGGTGTAAAGTAATTTTTACATGCTATTTCTTAGTTACACGTGTTTCACAAGATGATGGCTCAAAACACCACCATCAATACTTCTCACAGGAAAAGGCAAGCTCCAGAATTAAGAGCAAGTTTGCTGCACCTAGAACTGGCCTCTAAAAACCCCAGCTTTCAACTTGGCTAAGTCTATAGTCAAACCACACCTCGCACTGTTCTCAACTCTGTAATGCCTGTGTGGTTCCTTCTAAGAGAACATTACCCCACACACTCGACTGGGTAACCTGAGGTCAGAAAATAAGTCTTACAATTCATTAATACTTTTTGAATTGATCACTTGCAAAAAAAATTTTTAGAGTGAGTTTACAGTTACAAAAACAAGACTGCCAAGGAAGGGAGTCAAAAAATTATTGGGGTTTGGTGGACATGCGGAAGATGAATTGTGCCAGAAATCTCTGGCTAGAGAAAACTCATAATGATAATGGTTACCATTTATTTAAGGCTTACCAGGTGCCAGGTGTTTTTGTCAGTGCTTTTCATACGTTGTCTCATTTTATTCTCACAAGTCTGAGAGGTAAACAATATTATCTTGCTGTTTGCGGAGAGGGCCCAGGAGAAACCAACGTGAATTAACAAGAATTAAGGAGGTAAAAGTGTGTGACCACAGGAGTGAGGGGTGACAGAAACATGGTGGGACTATATCTAAGGAAGACCTAGTGACTGTGTGAATCTTGAAAGGCAGATTATATTCAGTATAAGGGGGAGAGTAGGGAGGGGAAGTGGGAAAGAGGGAGAGGACACAGAGTAGGTGAGGAAGGAACCCCCGAGCGGGAGGGGGAGGGGAGGAGTTATGATGGAGGAGGAGTTAAGAGAGAGGTGCAGGAGCAGCCAATTGGAAGGGGGGAGAGGTAGGAACCAAGGGGAAGGGGAGTGGCTGAGAGGGAGTAGGCGGGACAGAGCACGAGCAGGAACTAGAGGCACCAAGATAAGGGAAGGGGGCGGGGCCGAGAGGAAGGGCGGAGCCTAGAGGGAAGAGGGGAAGGGGGGGCGGAGTCAAGAGGGAGTGGAAAGGAAGAAGCCCGAGACCGCGGGCAAGAAGCGGAGAGAAAAGTGTAAAAGGAGGAGCTGTGAGGTGGGCGGAGGAGAAGCTGAGAGGGAGTTAGAGGAAAAGAGACGAAGGGGGAGGAGCCAAGAGGGAGGGAAAGAGGATCAGGGAAAAAGAGAGGTCCGGATCCGCCAAGTGCGAGGCTCAGCGATTGAGACCCTGAAACACACCCACAGAGGGGGCTTTGGCATTCCGGGTCAGAGTCTGAGAGCTCCCAGCACTGGTCGGCCCCGGTGTGCCCCCTACCGCAACCCGAAGCCTCCCCTCACATCTCACTTCCTCCCTCTAGTCCTCACCTTGCAGGTAGCAGTCTCTCGGTCTGCCTCGCAGAAGTTGACCGGAGCCAACGCGGGAAAATAAAAAGCCGCGCAGCGGGCGGCCTTAAACCCCGGGAGCAGCCCCAGCCCCAGCAGCCACCTGAGCCCGGGGAGGGTGGGCCACAGGCGACAGAGGTTGGTTCCCAGGCGGAAACCACGAGTACACATTCTAGGAGCCGGTTCAGCGCTTGAGGACACACACCATGGGCGAGATCGGAACCAGTGGAGGGGAGAAGCGGAAATGATAAGGAAGAACCGTGGACGGACAGGGAAGAGCCGAGACCGGCTGGTGGGACTAGAACTCCAGGGAAGGCTACTTGTTCGGGCGAGACATTGGCCTGGAGACCGGTTGCTAGACGGCCTGGCTGGCTTTATGAACGCGCGGAGCACGCATGCGTGCGGGTCCCCGCCGCGCCTTCCACCGCCCCTCACCCCTCCTCCCTACCCCCCACCTCCTTCCTCGTCCTCCCAGCATCCCCAGCCTAGCCCTTTCCCGCGGTTCTGGCGGTTCCTCGCGCGCAGCCTTCAGAGCTGCCTCGCGGTGTCCGGGGGTGGGGGGGGGGGGGGGGGCGGGGGGTGAGGGGGGAAGCAGCCTGAGAGGTTTCAACTTCCCAGCATCACAGAGTCTCGCGTCCTCCTGATTTTGCTTCTCTTAGTACCAATAGCAGGGTTACCGCCCCGCCATCTTCAGTTCTTGCTGCCGGGGTGGGCGGAGGGGAATTCCTGGGCCTTGCTGCCCAGTGTGGTGGTTATTCGGCGCTTGAAATGCAGCAAGTACGAAACTGATGTCTGTAAGTGTACATTGTACACCAGGTTTCAAAGAATTTGCACGGTAAAAAGAATGCAAAACCTCTCCAACTTCATACTGATTACACGTTGAAATGACAATATTTGGAGTCTCTTGCATTAAATAAAACATTAAAATTAATTCCACCTGTTTCTTTTTTGTGGCTTAATTTTTTTATTGAAGTATAGTTGATTTACAATGTTGTGTTAGTTTCAGGTGTACAAGACAGTGATTCAGTTATACATATGTGTATATAGCTATTCTTTTTCAGATTCTTTTCCATTATAGGTTATTATAAGATATTGAATATAGTTCCCTGTGCTATACAGTAGGTCCTTGTTGTTTATCTATTTTATAATAAGTGTGCATCTTTTAATCCCAAATTCCTAATTTATCCCTCCCTCTATTTTTTGTGTGTGGCTACTAGAACATTTTAAATTACATATATGGCTCTAGATATATTTCCGTTGGACAGAGCAGGTCTGGGGAAGGGGGAAGAAAGGGAAAAAAACTGAAGAAGAGAGAGGGGAAGAAAGGGGGTTGCTCTTAAGATTCTTAAAGTTTTCTTTCTCTAAGCAGCAGGGATCTTATTTTGCGACCTCCGTAAGAATCCTTGTCGCCCTTACCTTCTGCTCCTTGTGCTGTCTTATAATGCAAAGTGCCTGTATTTGGAACTAGAAAGTATTGTAGGTATCATAGGACAAAGATAGTAGAAGAGCGTATTATTTTTCCTCCTTGTGTCTCAAGAGCTTTGGAGAACAAGAGGTCATTTGTTTATGCTGAGACGTGTGCGCCTCCCCAAGGGCCTTTCTGTGCAAGTTCCCTGGCTCCAAAAGGTCTGCATCTTCTGCTGATTGGCAGGGGGGCAATTCAAGACAGAACAAAGGCAGCTAACTGGCCAATAGCAAAGGCAGGTCGAAATTTAGCGAGTTAACTCCTGGATTAGAGGGGTAGAAAAAGTTGTAGGACAAAGGAATGGAGAAAATGTACCAACATCAGAATTAGGGGAGTTGTTAGTAAAAACATTGAACATGGGGGCTTCCCTGGTGGCGCAGTGGTTAAGAATCCGCCTGCCAATGCAGGGGACACAGGTTCAAGCCCTGGTCCTGGAAGATCCCACTTGCCGCGGAGAAACGAAGCCTGTATGCCACAACTACTGAGCCTGTGCTCTAGAGCCCGTGAGCCACAACTACTGAGCCTGCGTGCCACAACTACTGAAGCCCGCGCACCTAGGGCCCGTGTTCACAACAAGAGAAGCCACTGGAATAAGAAGCCTGCGCACCGCAAGGAAGAGTAGCCCCCACTTGTGGCAACTAGAGAAAGCCCGCGTGCAGCAACGAAGACCCAACGCAGCCAAAAATAAATAAATTCAATAAATAAATTTATTTTAAAAAAGATTGAACTTGACCAAAAGAGCTGGAGACATCCCTGTAAAGATTTGGAAAACAGGATAACATGATCAGAAGGGGCACCACTTTTGAGAAGAGGACCAGAAGAAGGGAGCTAGTAAGCGAGAGAATGGTCATGGTTGGAAGTAACCACAGCTCGAATAAAAGTTTTGTGTTTCACCACTGCGTGACCACCTCTCTCCGGCCTGCCTTTGGATGAAAAAGAGTATAAATGAAAATAAACGGGATGCTCCTCCAGTCTTTCAGGCCTGGGCCCGAACATCTAGAAGACGTGCTAGGACCCAGCAGGCGTAAACTGCTTCGGGACTGGGCAGACTGCCAAGCGCCTGCAGGATCCTGCTAAGCGAGGGGGCGGGTTCTGGGCACTCCCTGGAGGAGGTGTGCCACCCACATCACCAGCAGGATGCCTGCCCCCGCCCCTCCCCGCACTCTCCAGAGAGATTTTGAGAAGCAGGAAAGAGCAGTGGTCAGCATATCACCATCCTCATCCTCTACAACTCCAGTAGTGCCGTTGAGGTCTTCCATTAAAGCTCCCTGCAGGGGCTGTTTTCTGTTAACCTCAAGAAGTAAAGCATCACCAAAGGCTACGTCCCCATTGTCAGCAACAAGATACAGCCCTCCTGGTGTCATCAGTGTGTGATTATCACCCGCTCCGGCCCACTGCTGGTCCCAGAGATACAGCATATTCTCTGCGCTACAGGGGCTCTAAGAGTTTGTTTCTGCTTCGCCACCACCCTAGAAGATGCAGAAGCCCCAGAGCAGCCTTGTGGGAGTAATCCTCTAGGCAGGCCCGGTTTTCCCCAACACCAAAGCCTCCCCTCCCACCATGAGCCAATTTGACCACGTCTTACAGACGAGTAAGGCCTGCCTGCCATCTCCAGCCAGCCCTGTACACCTTCTCATCTTGTATGCAAACAGGGACCTTTCTATTTCTATTGGCCAGGATTTCCAATACAATGTTGAATAGAAGTGATGAGAATGGACATCCTTGCCTTGCTCTCCATCTTAGGGGGAAAGCATTCAGTCTTTCACCATTAAGCATGATATTAACTATAGGCTTTTTGTACCTGCCCTTTATCAGGTTAACGAAGTTCCCTTCTCTCCCAGTGTGCTGAAAATTTTTATCATGACTGGTTATTGAATTTTATCCAATTTTTTGGCATCAATTGATGCAATTTTGTGTTTCTTCATAAGATTATTGACATGATGCATTACATTGATTTTAAAATATTGAATCAGGCTTGTATTTACTGAATAAACCCCACTTGGCTGGTTGCTGTGTAAAAAAAGCAGTAACAAAATAAGCAGGACTACACTGTGGTGTAGAATGCAAATTTGTAAGGCTTTTAAAATAGAAAATTCAAAGAAATTAATTTCTTTTATAATTTTTTATTGAAGTACAGTTGATTTACAATGTTGTGTTAGTTTCTGGTGTTCAGCAAAGTGATTCATAGATAGATAGATAGATAGATAGATAGATAGATAGATAGATAGATAGATAGATATAGATAGACAGATAGATAGATAGATATTCTTTTCAAGTATGGTTTACTACAGGATATTGAATATAGTTCCCTGTGTTATACAGTAGGACCTTGCTGTTTATAAAGTCATTCTATATGTAATAGTTTGCATCTGCTAATCCCAAACTTCCAATACATCCCTCTCCCACCCCCCCTCCCCCTTCACAACCACAACTCTGTTCTGTATGTCTGTGAGTCTGTTTCTGTTTCATAAATAACTGCATTTGTGTCATATTTTAGATTCCACATATAAGTGATATCATACGGTATTTGTCTTTCTCTTTCTGACTCACTTCACTTAGTATGATAATCTCTAGGCTCATCCATGTTGCTGCAAATGGAATTATTTTGTTCTTTTTTATGGCTGAGTAATATTCCATTGTATATATGTGCCACATCTTCTTTATCCATTCATCTGTTGATGGACATTTAGGTTGCTTCCATGTCTTGGCTATTATAAATAGTGCATTGGGGTGCATGTATCTTTTCGAATTAGAGTTGCTATATGATCCAGCAACCCCACTCCTGGGCATATATCTGGACAGAACTCTAATTCTAATTTTAGTTTTTTGAGGAACCTCCATGTTGTCCTCCATATTGGCTGTACCAACTTACATTCCCACCAACAGTGTAAGAGGGTTCCCTTTTCTCCACACCCTCTCCAGCACTTGTTATTTGTCAACTTTTTAATGATGGCCATTCTGACCAGTGTGACGTGTAGTCTCATTGTAGTTTTGATTTGCATTTCTCTAAAAATTAGTGATGTGGAGCATCTTTTCATATGCCTGTTGGCCATCTGTATGTCTTCTTTGGAGAATGTCTAATTAGGCCTTCTGCCCATTTTTTGTTTGGATTGTTTGGTTTTTTTGTTATTGAGTTCTATGAGCTGTTTATATATTTTGGAAATTAAGCCCTTGTTGGTTGCATCATTTGCAAATATCTTCCCCCAGTCCGTAGGTTGCCTTTTGGTTTTGTTTATGGTTTTCTTTGCTGTGCAAAAGCTTAAAGTTTGATTAGGTCCTATTGGTTTATTTTTGCTTTTATTTCTATTGCCTTTGGAAACTGACCTAAGAAAGCATTGGTACAATTTATATCAGAGAATATTTGCCATGGGAGATGGACCTAAGAAAACATTGGTACAACTTATGTCAAAGAATGTTTTACCTATGTTCTCTTCTAGGAGTTTTATGGTGTCATGTCTTATATTTAAGTCTTTAAGCCATTTTGAGTTTATTTTTGTGTGTGGTGTGAGGGTGTATTCTAACTCCATTGATTTACATGTGGCTGTCCAGCTTTCCCAACATTGCTGAAGAGACTGTCTTTTCTCCATTGTATATTCTTGCCTCCTTTGTCAAAGATTAATTGACCATAGGTGTGTGGATTCATTTCTGCACTCTCTATTCTGTTCCATTGATCCATATGTCTGTTTTTGTGCTAATACCACACTGTTTTGATTACTGTAGCTTTGTAGTATTGTCTGAAGTCTGGGAGAGTTATGCCTCCTGCTTTGTTCTTTTTCCTCAGGATTGCTTTGGCAATTCTGGGCCTTTTATGGTTCCATATGATTTTTAGGATTATTTGTTCTAGTCCTGTGAAAAATGCCATGGGTAATTTGATAGGGATTGCATTAAATCTGTAGATTGCTTTGGGTAGTATAGCCATTTTAACAGTATTAATTCTTCCAATACAAGAGCATGGGTTATCTTTCCATTTCAAAGAAATTAATTTCTTAACGTAGGCTATGCCCCAAACTCCAGGGAGACGTAGGTTCTCTCTCCTGTGCTATTACAAGTATTTGGTGGAAAAGTAAAGAACGAACACTTTATTAATTTTATTTGCTTACTTGTATCTCTCCCTCTACTGAAAGTAAGCTTTTGAGCACAGGATCCATTTCCTGCTTATCTTCAAATCCATAGTGCAGATCTGGGCACTTAGAACATAATACATAAATTCAGAATAAATGAAAAAATGAATTAATGAATGAATTCACTTACACTGTCATAGACATTTTATATGTTTTACCTCATTTGGAAATCAAAAGAGGATGCAATCAAGAGATGTGAGTAAATGTAGATAACGAGGATAATACCCCCTTTATTTACGTAGCAGTAGAGTTTGCAAAGTTTGTGTCCATCCATTATTTTACGTGACTATATGAGGTAGGCAGGGTAGTTATTTAATGTGAAGTAACTGAGAACAGAAGTTAATTTGCTCGTCCAAGGTCACACAGCTAATAGATGACCAAGTCAAGGCTAGAAAGCAGGTCTCCTGATATCTAATATAGTTCTTAAAAATAATGGTATTAAAAGAAAGTGAAGGACTTCCCTGGTGGTTCAATGGTTAAGAATCCGCCTGCCAACGCAGGGGACACAGGTTCGAGCACTGGTCCGGGAAGATCCCACATGCCGCGGAGCAACTAAGCCTGTGCGCCACAACTACTGAGCCCACGTGCCACAACTACTGAAACCTGCGTGCCTAGAGCCTGTGCTCCGCAATGAGAGAACCCACTGCAGTGAGAAGCCTGCGCACTGCAATGAAGAGTAGCCCCCACTCGCCACAACTAGAGGAAGCCCATGCACAGCAATGAAGACCCAACACAGCCATAAATAAATAAATAAGTAAATAAATATTTTTAAAAAAAGAAAGAGAGGGGCTTTCCTGGCAGTCCAGTGGTTAGGACTCTGTGCTTCCACTGCAGGGGGCCCACGTTCGATCCCTGGTTAGGGAACTAAGATCCCACAAGCCACATGGTGTGGGCCAAAAAAATAAATTAAAAAAAAAGGAAGTGAAAAGTGTCTGGTAATAAAAAAGAAATAAACTCATTTTATAATGTAGCTGTTACGCTTCCAGCTTCATCAACTAAGAATGTTCCAGAAACAAGCAAGTAAAGGATTGAGCAAAGCATATAAATATCAAGTTAGGAGCTATCTTTGACAATGGCACATAGAGAGATTTAACCATGCAATTCGTGACATGCAGTGTCACTCAGACAATTTTGTAAAGGGAAACACAAGGAATGGCACTTCACAAAAGCAGATGCTTCAGGCCACATTAAAGAAAATGCAACTACTAAGTGTTTAATAGTTATTTTTCCCCATGTTTCTAACCATTTGGAGTTAAAAATATCCAAGCTGCAGTTCCCATCCTCTTTCCAGTTCACTTCAATGTGTCCATACCAAAATTGAGTAGTAGAACAAAGGAATACTGTGATCCAGTGGAATCATGCTCTGGTTAAACCATCTTTCTAAATCAGCATATCGGAACATCAGAAAGGGAACTAATGTGCCATGGTAGGCCAGCGTGTCAGCTCCAGAGGCTACATCATAACTTTCGTAGGGTGCCAACAGAGCCAGGCTAGCTTATTCCCTAGGCTTCCTAACTTGACTCACTTTTTCCTTCCCCATTGCCCAAAATCTAAATATGTTTCCCTCAAACTGACATTGCAAATGTGATCACGTCACATTCCTCTTTAAAATCCTTTGCTGGACAGCTCAATGCAATGTGGGTCCTGGATTGGGAAAAAAAAGGACCTTAGTGGAAAAACTGGTGAAATCCCAATGAAGTCTGTAGTGTAGTTAATAGTATTGTACCAACTTTGATTTCTTAGTTTGATCATTCTACTGTGGTTTTGTAAGATGTTTATGTTAAGGGAAATCCAGTGAATGAGACCTTCCTGTACTATTTTTGCAACACTTCAGTAAACCTAAAATTATCTTGAAATAAAAAGTGGAAAACATCTTCTCCTGGTTCTTCATTGCCCTAAGGGTTAAGTACAAACTCTGCCTTTGCTCGGGAAGACCTGCATGACCTAATCCTTCGCCCTCACAAACATACACCGCTCCAGCATCAAAACTTAGTGCAGGGGAGGAGGGTGGAGGATGGAGCCGCCACTCCCATAGTCAATCTATTCTCTGGTCCTGCTCCAAAGAACTACTTTCAGTTACACGAAGAGGCCGTTCTCTCTAGCCTCTGAACAAATTGATCCTTGCTGTTCCTTGGTATAGTAGCCTGTGCAGACCCTGCCACCCCCTCTCCCACCTTTTGCTTGGCTGAAATCTTGCTTGTATATTTCAGTTAATTTGGAAAGTTACCTTTCCTAGCATATCTTCCCTGACAGCCCCCCACTCTGCCTATATACCACACCACACACACATACCACAGAGAGTTGGATTAAGAGCCCCTTGTATGTGCTCCCACTACACCCTGTGTATACTTGTGATTTGTCACTTTCACACTGTATTAAAGTTCTGTCTGCCTCCCCCATTTAGTCAATTGTTAACTCTGGATCTTCTCCTTTTATCCACACCTACCACTTTCGTACGGCAAGGCAGCCATTGAAATAGCTTGATTTCACAGGTTTAACACTTTGAAGATTAAGTTTTCCATCTGAGTAATTATTCTCATAATTTATATGCTCTGTGATATGGTGAGAATGGAGAGTTTTAGTTTTTTCCCTGATACTATAGAGTTTCTGACTGAATTGTATTTCTGCACCAATATCAACTTGTTATCAAAAGGGAACCTATATTCCTTTATTACAGGGATCATTGAGAAATGATCACCACAGACTTCCCTGGTGGTCCAGTGGGTAAGACTGCGCTGCCAATGCAGCGGGCTCGGTGTTCGATCCCTGGTCTGGGAACTAAGATCCCACATGCCTCCTGGTGTGGCCAAAAAAAACGAGAGAGAGAGAAAAGGGAAGTGTCATGGCAGATTCATCGGTTTCTGGCTTGCACAACTGGGTGGATGGTGGAACCATTCACTGAGGCATGGCATATTGAAAGAGGACTAGATTTAAGGGGATAGAGGGAGATTAAGAGGGGTTTGGGGGGGACATATTGTACTTGAGGAGACTTGAGAGTTACAAATTGAGATATCAAACATGCAGCTGAACATATAGCCATGGAATGGGAGATACAAATTTGGAAGTTGATGGCTTATGGATGATAAAAGAAATCACTTATTGGGAGAGTACAGAATGAGAAGAGAAGAGGATGCAGGGCAAGTCTTTGAAAAAAAATTCAACAAATTTGTAGTCTAGTAGAGAAGGATAGGCAAGCTGCAGAGTTGTTAGAGAGAGATCAGGCAGACATTAGGTGGAAAGCCAGAAGAATGTGTTGTTAAATATAAAAGAGCTTGGAAGCCCAAGGGAAGAGAGTGTTTCAAGGAGAAAGTGGTCAAGAACAAAAAAAGGCCAAGTAAAATAGCAGAAAATATCTTATCTTTTTGATGTGGTGACACAGATGTCATTTCCGACATGAAAGAGCTATTTCGGGGAAATGATCTGGATAAAAGCCAGATTGAAGTGGGTTAAGAATTGAGTGAGAGGTGATAAAATGGAGTAGCTGGTATAGATAACTCTTTCTTTTTTGACAACTCTTGCTTTTATTTGATTTTTAATTATATAAGTAGTACATAAATATATTTTCCTTTAAAAAATGAAAACGTTACAGACAAGACTAAAATCCTCTTTGACCGCTGCTACCAATCCTGGTCTTCTTCCTCACCTTTCAGAGGTAACCACAGTTATTTGTTTGGTGTGTCCTTCCTGGCCTTTTTCTGGGTATTAACATATTAATGTTACAGATAATAACATAATTTAACATAGACACATATATATACATGTGCATATGTTTTACATAAACATATATTATATAGTATAACATGATGTATAGAATGAACCACTTCATTATTTTAATAAACGCACTACCGATATTACATACTGTATCATAATTTATTTGGCATTCCTCTACTGATAGTCATTTAAGTTGTTTCTATTTTTTTCCCAGTCGCTCACAATTCTGCAGAAAACTGCCTTATATATATACTCACCTTGTCAAAGAAGGCAACAAGAAGGGAATGCTCATTTAAATTTTAATAGGCACTGCTTGCACTTTTTATATTTTAATAGTTACTGTACTACCAAACTGCCCTCCAAATGGCTGTACCAATTTTCCCTCCCACCAGCAGTGGGAGTCTCATAAGACTAGTGACTACCCATTATCTCAGACCAGCAACAACTCTTTCAAGATGTTCGGCTGCGGAGGGGAGGAAATCTATCCTGTGGTAGCCAGAAGGGGATGAAAGATTGAAAGAGACAGTTTTGTATGTGAGAAAGGCTTGAGCATGTTTTATTTTTTTGTTTTGTTTTGTTGTTTTTTAAATTAATTTTTATTGGAGTATAGTTGATTTACAATGTTGTGTTAGAGCATTTTTAATGTGCATGAGAAAGCTCCAGTTGAGAAGGAGAGGTTGAATATACATGAGGAAAAAGAGATAATGACATAAAATTCCCAGGAAAGCAGGGGAGGACATCATCCAAGCACAAGTAAAGGAACGGCCTTCAATGAGAAGAGGCATCATTCTTCTCTTGCATTGGTTCTCTAACTGGATTGTGCATCAGAATTCCCTGGAGAGCTTGTTAAAACAGGTTGCTGCCCCTTCCTCCACCAGAGTTTGTGATTCTGTAGATTTGGAAGTGGGGTCTGCAAATCTGCATTTCCAGCAAGTTCCCAGGCACTGTTGATTCTCCTGTTCTGTTCTGGGGAATTAACTACACTTTGGGAACCACTATCTTATGTAGCAGGGGAAAAGGAAGGTAGGGTGTGTGTCGAGATGGGTAGATACGTGGGTTTGGTCGCTGGAAGATGACGGGAGTTCCTATCTAATGGCTTCTGTTTTCTCTATGAAATAAGAGATGTGGTCAAATATTGAACGTGTGGGAGCAGGTGGGAGGTGGTGCTAGGGTAGGAGGTTAGAGGAGAGTGGAGAAAGTTGTAAAAAATTGTTGCAGAAGGCAGGTGAGTGAATTGACCAAAAATATGTAGTAAAATTCCTGGGCCATATTGAAGTCTCATTTGAGGTCTATGATCATGGATTTTACAATAGGCTCAATCTGCCCAATTGTGTGACTTTTTCCAGTAGACTTGGAGAAAGTAAAACATCAGTTTTACCCAAGACTGAAGTTTTGCTACTCTAGTGTCTCAAGAACACATCCAGCAGCTCATGCCAGAAATCTGGCATCACCATTGATTCCTCCCTCACCCCGCATAACCAATGCATCATTAATATTAATAGCTAACACTTAATATCAATCATGCTTACTATGCTCTAAGAAATGTTGTAAACATGTTGTGTATATTAACTCATTTCATCCTGATACTTCCTATAAGTACTATTATTATCGTCATTTTATAAATGAGGACACTGAAATTATGGATTTGCCCGAATCTATGCATCTAGGAAGTGGCAGAGCCAGGCTTCAAACCAGACATTCTAGCACCAGGGTCTAGTTCTTAGGTAGACTCTTCTGCACTGTTTCAACTTCCCAACTATCTTTTTTTTTTTTTTTGGCCATGCCACGGGGCATGGGGAAATCTTAGTTCCCTGACCAGGAAAGTGCTGAGTCCTAACCACTGGACTGCCAGGGAATTCCCCCAACTATCTTTCTGGTCTATTCACTTTTCACCCTGTCCACAACCCCTATCCTAGTCCAAGCCACGCCATAGCTCACACAGCCTTAAAGTCCTTTTTCCAACTTCCATGCTTGCCCCTTTACGACTCATTCTCCACGGAGCTGCCAGAGTCAGCTTTCAAAAATACCAATCAGCTCAAGGGCTTCTCCTGGATTAAAGCTTTTCGGTGGCTCCCATTGTTCTTAGCATAAACCCCACAAATCCTCCCTATGACTTAAAGGATCCTGGATAATCTGACACTTTCCTAACCTTCTGGCTAGATGAACTGTCATTGTTTTCCCTAAATCACCACATTCCAGCCTTAGTGGCTTCCTTTAAGTTCTTCACATACTCCTCATTCTTTTCCTCAGCAGGGCCTTTGTACATGCTGTTGCTACTATCTAGAATGTTCTTCCCATGAGCGATTCCTTCTTATCCTTGAACTCTCAGCTTCCATGACAGTACCTCCAGGGAGATCTTCCCTGGCTATTGTAAGTAGGCCTCCTACACTTGCACACACATTTTTTTTTTTAAAAAAATTATCTATTACTGAAGCTTTCTTTATTCAAAAAATAGTGGTTTTCAAACAAATATCTTATATTAACGCATATATGTGGAACTTGGAAAAATGGTACAGATGGACCAGTTTGCAGGGCAGAAGTAGAGACACAGATGTAGAGAACAAATGAACGGACACCAAGAGGGGAAGTGGTTGGGGGGGCGTTGTAGTAGGATGAACTGGGAGATTGGGATTGACATATATACACTAAGATGTACAAAATAGGCAACTAATAGGAACCTGCTGTATAAAAAAATAAAATAAAATTCAAAAAAGTAGTGGATTTCATTACTTTTTGTTTGTTTTCTTGTTTATTTTCTCACCCCCCCCCACTAGAATGTAAACTTCATGAGGGCAGGGACCAAGTGCATTTTATTCAGCATTGTATACCAGTCCCTACCATAGTGACCGACACAGAGTAGGTACCCAGTGGATATTTGGCAAGGGAATGAATTAATGAATTGGGGGCAGCCAAGTAGCGATGTCAGACAGGAAGCTGGATATGCAGGTTGAGGAGCCCAAGGGAGAGATTTGGCACAGATATATGAACGCTGGGGCTGGGAATTCCCTGGCAGTCCCGTGGATAGGACTCCATGCTTCCACTTCAGGGGGTCCAGGTTCAATCCCTTGTTAGGAAGCTAAGATTCTGCAAGCTGCAGGTGCAGCAAACAACAACAACAACAAAAAAAAAAACAAAAAATCCCCAGCCTGAGGCTATAGAGATAGTATTGTAGAGGACCCCCTGGGAATGGGTGAGATTACCTAAGGGATGAGGATAGAATGAATAAACAAGAGGTTCTAGCAATGAGACTGAAGAAACTCTAATATTTAAAGATGGACTAGACAAGTCCCTCCCATCAGGAAACTTGCACAAACCTCTTAGATAGCCTAATCCACCAGAAAGCAGACAGCAGAAGCAAGAAGAACTACAATCCTGCAGCCTGTGGAACAAAAACCACATTCACAGAAAGATAGACAAGATGAAAAGGCAGAGGGCTAAGTACCAGATGAAGGAACAAGATAAAACCCCAGAAAAACAACTCAATGAAGTGGAGATAGGCAACTTTCTAGAAAAAGAATTCAGAAAATTGATAGTGAAGATGATCCAGGACCTCGGAAAAACAATGGAGGCAAAGATTGAGAAGATGCAAGAAATGTTTAACAAAAACCTAGAAGAATTAAAGAACAAACACCTAGAAGAATTAAAGAACAAACAGAGATGAACAATACAATAACTGAAATGAAAACTACACTAGAAGGAACCAATAGTAGAATAACTGAGGCAAAAGAATGGAAAAGTGACCTGGAAGACAGAATGGTGGAATTCACTGCTGTGCAACAGAATAAAGAAAAAAGAATGAAAAGAAATGAAGGCAGCCTAAGAGACCTCTGGGACAACATTAAATGCAGCAACAATCGCATTATAGGGGTCCCAGAAGGAGAAGAGAGAGAGAAAGGACCCGAGAAAATATTTGAAGAGATTAAAGTCAAAAAATTCCCTAACATGGGAAAGGAAATAGCCACCCAAGTCCAGGAAGCAGAGAGAGTCCCATACAGAATAAACTCAAGGAGAAACACGCCAAGACACATAGTAATCAAATTGGCAAAAATTGAAGACAAAGAAAAATTATTGAAAGCAGCAAGGGAAAAATTGACAAATAACATACAAGGGAACTCCCATAAGGTTACCAGCTGATTTCTCAGCAGAAACACTACAAGCCAGAAGGGAGTGGCATGACATATTTAAAGTGATGAAAGGGAAGAACCTAAAGCCAATATTACTCTACCCAGCAAGGATCTCATTCAGATTTGACGGAGAAATCAAAAGCTTTACAGACAAGCAAAAGCTAAGAGAATTCAGCACCACCAAATCAGCTCTACAATAAATGCTAAACGAAATTCTCTAAGTGGGAAACACAAGAGAAGAAAAGGACCTACAAAAACAGACCCATAACAATTAAGAAAATGGTAATATGAACATACATATCGATAATTACCTTAAATGTGAATGGATTAAATGTTCCAACCAAAAGACACAGGCTTGCTGAATGGATACAAAAACAAGACCCATATATATGCTGTCCACAAGAGACCCACTTCAGACCTAGGGACACATACAGACTGAAAGTGAGGGGATGAAAAAAGATATTCCATGCAAATGGAAATCAAAAGAAAGCTGGAGTTGCAATACTCATATCAGATAAAATAGACTTTAAAATAAAGAATGCTACAAGAGACAAGGAAGGACACTACATAATGATCAAGGGACCAATCCAAGAAGAAGATACAACAATTGTAAATATATATGCCCCCAACATAGGAGCACCTCAATACATAAGGCAAATGCTAACAGCTATAAAAGAGGAAATCGACAGTAACACAATAATAGTGGGAGACTTTAACACCTCACTTACACCACTGGACAGATCATCCAAACAGAAAATTAATAAGGAAACACAAGCTTTAAACGACACAATAGACCAGATAGATTTAATTGATATTTATAGGACATTCCATCCAAAAACAGCAGATTACACTTTCTTCTCAAGTGCGCACAGAATATTCCCCAGGATAGATCACATACTGGGAAACAGATCTAGCCTCAGTAAATTTAAGAAAATTGAAATCATATCAAGCATCTTTTCTGACCATAGCGCTATGAGACTAGAAATCAATTACAGGGAAAAAATGTAAAAAACACTAACACATGGAGGCTAAACAATACTTTACTAAATAACCAACAGATCACTCAATAAATCAAAGAGGAAATCAAAAAATACCTAGAGACGAATTACAATGAAAACACGACGATCCAAAACCTATGGGATGCAGCAAAAGCAATTCTAAGAGGGAAGTTTATAGTTATACAAGCCTACCTCAAGAAACAAGAAAAATCTCAAGTCAACAATCTAACATTACACCTAAAGGAACTAGAGAAAGAAGAACAAACAAAACCCAAAGTTAGTAGAAGGAAAGAAAACATAAAGATCAGAGCAGAAATAAATGAAATAGAAGCAAAGAAAACAAGAGCAAAGATCAATAAAACTAAAAGCTGGTTCTTTGAGAAGATAAACAAAATTGATAAACCATTAACCAAACTCATCAAGAAAAAGAGGGAGAGGACTCAAATCAATAAAATTAGAAATGAAAAAGGAGGATACAATAGACACTGCAGAAATACAAAGCCTCCTAAGAGACTACTACAAGCAACTCTATGCCAATAAAATGGACACACTGAAAGAAATGGACAAATTCTTAGAAAGGTATAACCTTCCAAGACTGAAGCAGGAAGAAATAGAAAATATGAACAGACCAATCATAAGTAATGAAATTGAAGCTGTGATTAAAAATCTTCCAACAAACAAAAGCCCAGGACCAGATGGCTTCACAGGTGAATCCTATCAAACATTTAGAGAAGAGCTAACACCTATCCTTCTCAAACTCTTCCAAAAAGTTGCAGAAGAGGGAAAACTCCCAAATCATTCTATGAGGCCACCATCACCCTGCTACCAAGACCAGACAAAGATACTACAAAAAAAAGAAAATTACAGACCAATATCACTCATGAATATAGATTCAAAAATCCTCAACAAAATACTAGCAAACAGAATCCAACAACACATTAAAAGGATCATACACCATGATCAAGTGGGATTTATCCCACGGATACAAGGATTCTTCAGTATATACAAATCAATCAATGTGATACACCATATTAACAAACTGAAGAACAAAAACCATATGATCATCTCAATAGATGCAGAAAAATCTTTTGACAAAATTCAACACCCATTTATGATAAAAAATTCTCCAGAAAGTGGGCATAGAGGGAAACTACCTCAACATAATAAAGGCCATATATGACAAAGCCACAGCAAACATCATTCTCAATGGTGAAAAACTGAAAGCTTTTCCTCTAAGATTAGGAACAAGACAAGGATGTCCACTCTCACCACTATTATTCAACATAGTTTTGGAAGTCCTAGCCATGGCAATCAGAGAAGAAAAAGAAATAAAAGCAATACAATTGGAAAAGAAGTAAAACTGTCACTGTTTGAAGATGACATGATACTATATAGAGAGAATCCTAAATATGCCACCAGAAAACTACTAGAGCTAATCAATGGATTTGGTAAAGTTGCAGGATACAAAATTAATGCACAGAAATCTCTTGCATTCCTATACACTAATGATGAAAAATCTGAAAGAGGAATTAAGGAAACACTCCCATTTACCATTGCAACAAAAAGAATAAAATACCTAGGAATAAACCTACCTATGGAGACAAAAGACCTGTATGCAGAAAACTATAAGACACTGATGAAAGAAATTAAAGATGATACTAACAGATGGAGAGATATACCATGTTCTTGGATTGGAAGAATCGACATTGTGAAAATGACTATACTACCCAAAGCAATCTACAGATTCAATGCAATCCCTATCAAATTACCAATGGCAATTTTCACAGAACTAGAACAAAAAAATCTTAAAATTTGTATGGAGACACAAAAGACCCCAAATAGCCAAAGCAGTCTTGAGGGAAAAAAATGGAGCTTCAGGAATCAGATTCCCTGACTTAAGACTATACTACAAAGCTACAGTCATCAAGATAATATGGACTGGCACAAAAACAGAAATATAGATCAATGGAACAGAATAGAAAGCCCAGATGTAAACCCATGCACCTATGGTCAACTAATCTATGACAAAGGAGGCAAGGATATACAATGGGGAAAAGACAGTCTCTTCAATAAGTGGTGCTGGGAAAACTGGACAGCTACATGTAAAAGAATGAAATTAGGACACTCCCTAACACCATACACAAAAATAAACTCAAAATGGATTAAAGACCTAAATGTAAGACCAGGCACTATAAAACTCTTAGAGGAAAACATAGGAAGAACACTCTTTGACATAAATCACAGCAAGATCGTTTTTGATCCACCTTCTAGAGTAATGGAAATAAAAATAAAAATAAACAAACGGGACCTTATGAAATGTAAAAGCTTTTGCACAGCAAAGGAAATCATAAACAAGACGAAAAGACAACCTTCAGAATGGGAGAAAATATTTGCAAACGAATCAACAAAGGATTAATCTCCAAAATATATAAACAGCTCATGCAGCTCAATATTAAAAAAAATCAACAATCCAATCCAAAAATGGGTAGAAGACCTAAACAGACATTTCTCCAAAGAAGACATACAGATGATCAAGAAGCACATGAAAAGCTGCTCAACATCACTAATTATTAGAGAAATGCAAATCAAAACTACAATGAGGTATCACCTCACACCAGTTAGAATGGGCATCATCAGAAAATCTGTAAACAATAAATGCTGGAGAGGTTGTGGAGAAAAGAGAACCCTCTTGCACTGTTGGTGGGAATGTAAATTGATACAGCCACTATGGAGAACAGCATGGAGGTTCCTTAAAGAACTAAAAATAGAATTAGCATATGACCCAGCAATCCCAGTACTGGGCACATACCCAGAGAAAACCATAATTGAAAGAGACACATGGGGCTTCCCTGGTGGCGCAGTGGTTGAGAGTCCGCCTACCGATGCAGGCGACACAGGTTTGTGCCCCAGTCCGGGAAGATCCCACATGCCGCAGAGCAGCTAGGCCCGTGAGCCATGGCCGCTGAGCCTGCACGTCCGGAGCCTGTGCTCCACAGTGGGAGAGGCCATAACAGTGAGAGGCCTGTGTACCACAAAAAAAAAAAAAAAAAAGAAAAGAAAAAGACACATGCACTCCAATGTTCATTGCAGCATTATTTACAATAGCCAGGTCATGGAAGCAACCTAAATGCCCATCAACAGATGAATGGATAAAGAAGATGTGGTACATATATACAATGGAATATTACTCAGCCATAAAAAGGAGCGAAATTGGGTCATTTGTAGAGACGTGGATGCATCTGGAGAGTGTCATACAGAGTGAAGTAAGTCAGAAAGAGAAAAACAAATATCGTATATTAATGCATATATGTGGAACCTAGAAAAATGGTACAGACGAACTGGTTTTGCAGGGCAGAAATTGAGACACAGATAAAGAACGAATGTATGGACACCAAGGGGGGAAAGCAGCGGGGTGTTGTGGTGGTGCTGGTGTGATAAACTGGGAGATTGGGATTGACACGTATACACTGATGTGTATAAAATGGATAACTAATAAGAACCTGCTGTATAAAAAAAAGTAAAATAAAATTCAAATATTCAAAAAAAAAGAATTAATGCTACATAGGAAATTATTAGGTCAACTAAAAAATTGGCATATGGTTGTTTGCTTGGATAAAAATATAGTATCAATATTAAATTTCCTGAAGTTGAAAACTCTACTGTGTAAATGTAAGAGAATATTATTATTTAGAGGAAATGCTCACTGAAATATTTGGGGGTGAAGGGCTTTATGCAAGTAACTTACTCTTGAATCATTCAGAAAAATGTTATGTATCTGTATTATTTGTGTGTGTATGTGTGAATACATGTCAATTAAAAAAATGATGGACTAGAAATAAAATAATTGAATAAAACTTGAATAAAACTTTTTGCAAAACTAAAGTTTTTGTTATAATTATGTTACATGTAATTTCTAATTTATAATATATAATTACAAATAATGCCTATTAGCACAGCTAATAAAGCTGATAGAGGTCCTAGTTTTCTGTTATTTTTTATATATATATTTAGTTTTTTTAATTTTAATAAAGTTACAGAAATAACAAAGGCTTTTGAGAACCACTGTTGAACATATTTAGTTTGCAGTTTATTTTATTTATTTATTTATTTTTGGCCACACCGCGTGGCTTGTGGGATCTTAGTTCCCTGACCAGGGATCAAACCTGCACCCTCAGCAGTGGAAACGTGGAGTCCTAACCACTGGTCCGCCAGGGAATTCCCTAATTTGCAGTCTGAAAAAAAAAAGATGAATGAGCCACCAAAGCAGTTGGAGAATGAATGAATGTTTTTATAGGTAAATGAATCAGTCTTTTCATTCATGCCATCTGGGTTTTGTGTCAGGAAGTCCTTTTGGTTCTACCTTTAAAATATATGCAGGATCAGACAACTTCTCACCACCACAGGCACTGCTGTCCCCAACATCCAGGCATTATTACAACAGCTTTTTAAAAAAATATTTATTTAGGGCTTCCCTGGTGGCACAGTGGTTGAGAGTCCGCCTGCTGATGCAGGGGACACGGGTTCGTGCCCCGGTCCGGGAGGATCCTGCATGCCGTGGAGCGGCTGGGCCCGTGAGCCATGGCCGCTGGGCCTGCGCGTCCAGAGCCTGTGCTCCGCAATGGGAGAGGCCACAGCAGTGAGAGGCCCGCGTACCGCAAAAAAAAAAAAAAAAAAAAAAAAAAAAAAGGTGAAGGGGAGCAGAACTGGCCACCTCAAAGTCAAAATATGCCTTTTTGGCATGAGGATTATTTTGAGCTGACTATTTTTATGGAACAGCAGACACAGGAGAGGCCTTGAAAATCGAGAAGTTACCCTTTTGTAAGAGATATTTACATTTATAAGGGAAATCTCCATTTGTAAGTGTCTTCCTCTCTATACCAGGAAGAGGAGGATGGTCTTATCTCTAGAAACTCTTATCAATGGAGAAGTAAAAATTTCGATCTGCATCACAGCCCTATTCTTGTTTATTGTGCTTTGCTTGATAGCCTCCCATAACAATAGTCTCTTTTAGCTGAAGATTGTATTTAAAATGATGGCTTGAGGGAGAAGGGGCAAGATAGGGGTAGCAGATAAGAGGTACAACCTATTATGTATAAAATAAGCTACAAGGATATATTGTACAACATAGGGAATATAGCCAATATTTTATAATAACTAAATGGATTATAACCTTTAAAACTTGTGAATCACTATATTGTACACCTGTAACATATAATATTGTCCATCAACTATACTTCAATTTAAAAATAAAATAAAATGATGGCTTGGGCTTCCCTGGTGGCGCAGTGGTTGAGAGTCCGCCTGCCGATGCAGGGGACACGGGTTCGTGCCCCGGTCGGGGAAGATCCCACATGCCACGGAGCGGCTGGGCCCGTGAGCCATGGCCGCTGAGCCTGCGCGTTCGGAGCCTGTGCTCCGCTATGTGAGAGGCCCGCGTACCGCAAAAACAAACAAACAAACAAACAAACAAAATGATGGCTTGAGTCATTTCCTGAATTACTCAGTTTTCACGGCTATCTCCCATGTATACAGGAGGTATGCATGTTATTAAACTTCTGTTTGTTTTTCTTCTATTAATGTCTTTTTTTGGGGGGGTGGTCTTAGCCAAGAACCTAGAAGAGTAGAGGGAAAATTATTTTTCCTCCTCAACAAAGGCAAAGTCTTTACCAATGGCCTACAAAACCCTCCATGATCTGGCCCCTCTGCTACTTATCAGCCTTAGGTTCTACTACTCTTGTGTTTTGCTCATTCAGTTTCAGTCACGCTGGCCTCTTTGCTATTCTTAGAATGGGGCAGGTATGCTTCAGTCTTCCTGGCATGCTCTTTCCCAAGATGGCTCTTCCCCCAGTTGGCTTTCTCCCTCCTTTATCTTTACTTCAATGTCACATTCTTGGTTGAGGCCAACTCTGATCCACCCTTTTAATTTTGCACCCTTCCATTCCTGTACTCCTGACACCCTCCCCCTCTTACTCTGCTCTATTGCTTTCCTAGCGTCTTTCATCTTCAAACACACTTTGTAATTTATTTGGTTTATTGTTTATTGTCTAGCCCTCCTCACTAAAATGTTAGCTTCAGGTAGGCAGGGACTTTTGTCTTTTTGTTCACTGATGTATTCCCAACACCCAAAACAGTGCTGACACATAATACGCACTGAGTAAATATTTGTTAAATGAATGAAAGGATGGATGTTCCTCATGACAAGATTATAAAAGCATCTACCCATTTTTTCCTCTAGTACTTCAGTGGTTTCACATTTTACATTTAAACATTTAAGCTGGAATTTATTTTGAAGTAAAAAGTGTGGTATGAATCTGGATTTTTTTCCCCTTCAAACAGCTTTCTAATTGTCTTGACACAATTTATTGAAAAATCAATCATCCCCACCCCCCACCCCGTCCCGCTCCCAGCCATTTTGAAATGTTTCTTAAGTCATACTTCAGTTCCTTTTAAGGGACTATGAAGTTTGGTTAAAAGTCATCATCTCCTTCATCGTAGAGAAAGATACACTAGAATTATATCTTCACTCATTCTGCCAGTTCCTATATAGATATCAGAGCCGTACATTGGTTAAAAGGTATTTTTTCCTTGCTTGTTGTAGTTAAGTAGGCTATCTTCTGGACAGTGGCTTGGAAAGCCTCCCAATCTTTAATCACATACAATTCTTCCCTCCCTTCCTCCTTGCTTCATACCAGATAACAGACGTTTTTAGAGCATGTGGCAGGATATCTTTCTGTAGTTTGGAAAACAGGCATAACTGGCTGCAGAGTGACCTTACATCTGCCCTTTCTGTAAAAATGCAAGGCTGACAGGAGAGCTTCAATTTACTCATCTCAGAGTGATCCCTAGCTTGATGACTGAAGGTTATTTCTTAGTTATTTAACAGGTTGAAGCTTTTAAAACTATAGAGTGTTTTTTTTTATTGTTGTTTGTTTGTTAGGTAAAAAAAAAAAAATGTGAGCCCTTTTCAGGTAAATTGGGATTTAAGACAAGGCCACCAGTATTCATGAAATACTTACTATGCACCCATCTCATACTAAGTAACATGGAGGATAAAAAGAGCTTGTAATTCATTCAGCCGACATTTATTTAGCACTGATTATATTCCAAGGATACCTAGTGGAGAAGTAAAATCACTGGCCTCAGACCATTGGTCAGTCATTGAGATGGCATCTGGAGAGAAACAATGAGGCAAAGGAAAAATTAGAGTAAAAAGAAAATTATAACTATACTTAATGATAATCCAAAGGAGTAAATAGAAAGAAAGAAGTAAAGGGAAAAATCTCGAAGATCCATGAAGGGTAAGGATGGGATTCAGAGATTAGTTTTGGGCAGTGAGAGACCTGCTTACCCGACTGTCTGTTGGCCAGAGCTGCTCACACTTAGCTTGTCCACATCCCCTCTCTCTTGGGACTACATCAGCAACACCCTGCTTCCTGCCCCTCCCTTCCCCAGTACAGTCTCTGGACTGCAGCCACAGTGATCTCTTTAAGATGAAATCTGATTATCTTGCTCCACCTCTTAAAAAGGCTCCCCTCTCCAGTGCCCTCTGATCAGGTCAGTAGGCCCTCTGCCTCCCTCTCCAGGTACTTGCTTTGTCCTCTGTGTCTCACCTCTAGATTCTAAGCCACAGCCATAATGATGCTCTCCTACAGATTCCTCAACTAGCCATTTCCCACCCCCTCCCTTTCTCTTCTGGTCCTTGGAAGTGCTGGCCCCCTAGTCTAGAGCACTCCACTCCCCACCTCCCACATTCCTGAGCACGAACTGCAAAGACCAGAGTAATCTGTTCCACTGGGAGGCACATTTCCTTCTAGAGACCCAGGGGGACAGGGACATCTATGGTAGAAATCAGCCCCGTTCTCCCCTAGTCCGGCAGAGGCCCTCTAGTCCTTTTGCCTGGATCTGAGAGAGAGAAAGAGCACCTGCTGGCCCAGGTGGAGGGATTTCTCCTAGTTCTGCCTGGGGGTGCAGACTCCGTTTGCTGAGGCGAGCATTTAAGTGCTTTTTGCCAATCTGGCCAATCCCCAACTATCGCGATAGTCAATAATTTACATAACTCATTCTGAAGGCAAGTGGACGTGACTTTTGCTTTACTCGTTATTATTTGGCTGGGAAAAGAAAAAAGGACAAATATTCTTATTGCACTGAGTACTATTCCCTCCATTAATGTTCAAAATTCAGAGCTGGTTCCAAAGCTCCTTGGAGCTTTTACCCATGACCTGAGCATCATTTACTACCACCTGCCTGGCATATACCATAATTCACCATGGCAGAGTAAGTGTAACTGTGAAGAAGAAAAGTGACAATTGTCCATAAATTCTACCCCTCCCCCAAGATAAACTGGTAACCTTTTAGCATATTTCCTGCTAGTGTTTTCCTCTCCACATGTATTTTTTAGTAGTTAATACAGACTTCTTTTCTTTTCCCCATTGTATTCTCTTCTTTGGTGGTCTCATTAACTCTGATGAGTTTTATTACTATTTCTAAAGCGACAAATTTAGCCCTGATCTCTGGTCTGAGCATCAGATTTCTTCACCCTCGCCCACATTCCCAAACTTGCTCCTTTGCAGCCATTTTGATAAATGGCCACCACCTATTAATACCAGATAGTTAGTCATCCATAATGACTTACCCTGTTTTTTGAATTCCACCCCAGTGCTCTCCCATCTGATTCATTAGCAAATCCTGTCCATGCTACCTGCCATACACACCTAGCCATTGTTCCTTCCTCCCCAGATCCACTGCTGAACCCTAATTCAAGGCACTGTCTTCTCTCTCCTGGTCTGTTCGCACAGCCCCAGTGGTGTCCCTGCTTCCACACTTACCCGTGCAATCTTTTTTTTTTTTTTTTTCTTTTGTGGTACGCGAGCCTCTCACTGTTGTGGTCTCCCCCGTTGCGGAGCACAGGCTCCAGACGCGCAGGCTCAGCGGCCATGGCTCACGGGCCTAGCCGCTCAGCGGCATGTGGGATCTTCCCGGGCCAGGGCACGAACCCGTGTCCCCTGCATCGGCAGGTGGACTCTCAACCACTGCGCCACCAGGGAAGCCCCCTGCAATCTTTTAATGGGTTCCAATGTTCTGCCTACCTTGGCTCCCTCATTTTATGCCCCTTAAATTCCGGTCGCCCTGGATCCCTTTCTGTCCCTTGATACATGCAACCTCTTTCCCTCCACTTTGCGCTTCTTTTTCTGAAAAGCTTCGGATCTCCCACCCCCACCCCAGCTTTCCCGAGGCGGATTTCTTTTCTTCCTTCAGATCTGATCTCCAAAGTCACCTCTCCAGATAGACCTTCCCTGAGGGCTAAATCGAATTTGGTCTCCCAAACGTTGTCCATCAAAGCCCCGAGTTTATTTCTTCCCTGGCACTAATCACAAGATGCAATTGTTTTATTTGTTAATTGTATTTAAATGTCCTCTTTAATTTGTAAAGTAATTAGAAAATCAAAAATTTTTGTAATCCCCTCCACGAGTAGGATTGGCAGATAAAAAACACAGTTACATTTGAATTTCAGATAAACAGCGAATAAGTTTACTTTATATGATACTGAGATCTACTTATATTGAAAAAAATTATTTGTTATCTGGAATTCAAACTTGACTGGGCATCCTGTATTTCATTTGCTAAATCTGGCAGCCTTACCAATGAGGTGCGTTGCCCTTGTCTCGCTTTGCTGGGTTGTACCCTCACGGCGAAGCCCAGAGCCTGCCCGCCATTTAGTAGATGCTCAGTAATTGTTCTATGTAAACGGATAATCTGTCTGTTTAGTACAGTTTTTTCCCCCACCTCACACTTACTTATCAGAATTTTCCCCATTCACTAAAAATTCTTGTTAAAGATATTTGGGGGAAATGTATTTTTAATACAATAATTTTAAACTTCTTTGTTTTTCATTTCTGCAAAACTGGCATAATTCTATCCTCATCAACGTTGTTTTGAGAATTAAATAAGTTAATGGGTGTAAAGTTTAGCACCATGCCTGGCCCACCGGAACACGCAACAAATTTCAGTTCTTTATTACATGCAGCCCGTGAACCATTTTAGCGGAAAGCAAAAACGCGGGTTTGTGGAGCACCGGTGGGGGCTGGGAAAACGGTTAGAAATCGGGGCCGGCTGGATTGCCGAGGGCCCAGGAAAAGGGGAGGAGCGAAGAGTGAATAACAGCGGAGGCAGCTAATGGGGAAGCTGGGAACCGCTCCCCCACCCTTCGCGTTTTAAATTCTAAGCTCCGCCTCCATCCGGGTCCTTGAGCCTCGTTCCCGGGCAGTATAAAGTTTGCTGTCTCCTTTGTTCGCCCTCGTTGCGCAGTAGTGCGAGTGGCTTCTCGCTTCGTTTCTCGGAATCGACCACCGTCCCTCGTGCTGAGCTGCTAGGAAGCCGCCGTCGGCGAGCTCGTAGGAGCTTGAAACCGTCGTTACCCCTCCGGTACGTGAGTCCTCTCATTTTACAGTCTGTTTTTCGTTCACTCTTGCCACGTTAGAACTTGGGATTACCTCCTTGGAGATGGGGGTGGCGGGCGCCATTTTAAGAACCCAGAGGTGCCGACCTATTTAGGGAAAGCTGGGAGTGTCGAAGGAGAACAGACGCTGGGGTGCCATTTCGTAGTGTACCTCTCCAGAAAGTTTGGTTGTCGCCTCTGGGGGCGGGGGGTGGCGGAGGTCGGGGCCTGAGCGGGACGAGGAGGGACCGCGCCTCCGTGGTCGCTACCTGCATTGGGATGGCGCTGGCGCTCCGGGCGGGCACTTGCACTTTTGCGCGGGGTCCTTGTTCATTGGCGGCCTTGGAGCTTAAGCCCTTTGAGTTTTCTCAGCCTCCGCTGGTGGGAAAAGTTACTCCCCTGACCGGCGGCGGTTGTTCTGGGTTGAATCCAAGTGTCGCCATTTTGTGTTTTCCACGCGGTTTTTAATGACGGGTTTTAATTGGGTTCCGCTGCAGTCATGGAGTGCTTAGTGTTACAGTGCGCGCTTCCACGTTCCGTTACTTTGTCTGAGGTGATATTGACGCTTTTAAAAAGTCAACAACGTAGCGAGCGGGGCAGGGGCTGGTGAAGAAGGGGAGTCATAACTTGATAAAAACTTTAAATTGGTCCTTAGATTTACTAGGGAATCCCAGTGAAAGGCAGAGTTCTTGGGAGAGGGCTTGGTCTTACGGACCTACGTTTGGCCTGTGACCTTGACTGAGTCAGTTTAAAAAAATCATTAGGGTAATTGGGATGTGATCATTGAATTTTTAAAAGGCAACAAATCTAGTGTTACAGCTAAAATTCACTTTTTGAAATGTTGTAGTTACTTGGTTAAGAGTGCCAAAGTGGATTAAGGATAAAGGCATTAGTTAAGTCGGCTTTTGTTTTTTGGCCGTGCCGCGCGACTTGTGGGATTTTAGTTCCCTGACGAGGGATCAAACCTGGGCCCTCGGCAGTGAGAGCGTAGAGTCCTAACCACTGGACCGTCAGGAGATTCCCTTAAGTTGGCTTTTTTAACCAGTTTAATGTAAACAGCTATCACTGAACTAGTTAAATTGGTTTCCTGGTAAGGTTTATAAAAAATTGCTTTCTGTGTATTATGCTATTAAGGAATGATTTTAGTAAACAAGAAAAATGAGCCCCAGTACACATGTTGGGTAAACTTTTCCAGGGAGGGTTAACACTTTTTTTCCAACAGACTTTCACCAGAGGGATAAAAATGGTTGAAGCAGATCGCCCAGGAAAGCTCTTCATCGGTGGCCTCAATACAGAAACAAATGAGAAAGCTCTTGAAGCAGTATTTGGCAAATATGGACGAATAGTGGAAGGTGAGTTATCTGAAAGTATATGCAGGGTTATTGTAATTTTAAAAAGTAAGCTGTGATGAATTTGATTGCATTGATCATATGAAATGATAACGTGCTTTGTCCTCTAAGAAGTTCTGAGCTTTCTTTTTACAGATTTACTTTTGTTTTTCCGTTTGAACCAGAGTAACACTTCTTTTTCTCCTGAAAACTACTTTAGTTCTCTTGATGAAAGATCGTGAAACCAACAAATCTAGAGGATTTGCTTTTGTCACCTTTGAAAGCCCAGCAGATGCTAAGGATGCAGCTAGAGACATGAATGGAAAGGTGAGACTGTCTGCACAATACCATGTTTCCTAGTACGTAAAATAGCACAATGTTATCCAAGTCTGGTCTAGGGCAGCTCTTGAATTTTACCGAGTATATACTTTTCCAGGACCCTCTTATCCTAGCCCTTTGTAATTTTAGAATGAAATTTTGTAAAGTGTATTCTTGACAAGAATCTTTCAGTTTCAGAATATTCTGTATTATACTTTGTCTGGGATCCTTGGCTTTTGATTTTTGTTATTTGTCTTAATAAGTTGGTCATTGTCTGGCATTGTTTTAAACTTTACCGAACTAGCAGTACAGTGGATCCACCTTAGGTTTTAGTTCAAATAAGCAGTATCTTAAAAGACTAGGCATTTAAGTGCTAAACAGAAAGGTACAACATTTTGAAGGACATACTAGTGTCACAGTGCATAGTGGATCTGCAAGTTCTTTTTTTAAATTTCCATAATTAACCACTGATATTATTTAGTCCTTAGATGGAAAAGCCATCAAGGTAGAACAAGCCACTAAACCATCATTTGAAAGTGGTAGACGTGGACCACCTCCACCTCCAAGAAGCAGAGGCCCTCCAAGAGGCCTTAGAGGCGGAAGAGGAGGAAGTGGAGGAACCAGGGGACCTCCCTCACGTGGAGGGCACATGGGTAATGACTTAGATTTACTTTAGGCTTGGTGTATAAGTTAGGAACTGTAAACACACCAGTGTGTGCTTTGGTTAATAAGTATTTTAAAGGCCCTAGCTTTTGAAATTGAGAACACTTGTTCATCTACCAAAGTGATTGACTTAAGGAAAACATAGAAACCATCCTAAGTTAAATTACAATGTCTTGAAATAATTAACAATTAGCTATTCCTTATCCAGGTGAACTTATTAACTTGAAAACCCTCAGGAGAACCCTTCAGGTCTACTTTGCTAGTCTGTGCAGACTTATATAGATGACTACTGTATAGAACTATATACACTTTGTATAGTTCCTCGTATGTAGTTTTCTGTGTATACTCTACACTGTACAGTTCCCGTGCTCAGTCATGTATGAGTGAGAACTCAGGATTCCCCAAGTAAACAGAAATGGTCATATTCTTGATTAAGCAAAGAAAACTATAGATTTTTCTTAGTACTTATATTAACATGATTTTCTTTTTTTTTTTTTTTTTTTTTTGTTCTAATGTAGATGATGGTGGTTATTCCATGAATTTTAACATGAGTTCTTCCAGGGGACCACTTCCAGTAAAAAGAGGACCACCGCCACGAAGTGGGGGTCCTCCTCCTAAAAGATCTGCCCCTTCAGGACCAGTTCGCAGCAGCAGTGGAATGGGAGGAAGAGGTAAATGGTCCACTTATGACAGTCTATCCTATCACCATAACACAAGGAAGCATTGAGAGGTGAATCCTAAAAATGATGCTTAAAACTACCTAGATCATTGAAAAGATTGGTGTACATAAGAAATTTTAAAGAGGATTTCCTCATTTACATCCATATTGTCACATTTGGTTGGATCACTACTTTTCATTGCCTGAATGTAAATTCACGTTTTGACTTTTCACTGGGTATGTTTTTAAAATGGACATTTTTCCTTAAGCTCCTGTATCACGTGGAAGAGATAGTTATGGAGGTCCACCTCGAAGGGAACCCCTGCCCTCTCGTAGAGATGTTTATTTGTCCCCAAGAGATGATGGATATTCTACTAAAGACAGGTAACGGAAAAGCATAGTAGTTTTTGTCTCTAATATTAATACTTGAGGTTGAAGGGGAGAGCTCATCAAAAATATGAACCAAGTTACTTTTGTTTCTTTAGCTATTCAAGCAGAGATTACCCAAGTTCTCGTGATACAAGAGATTATGCACCACCACCAAGAGATTATACTTACCGTGATTATGGTCATTCCAGTTCACGTGATGACTATCCATCAAGAGGCTATAGGTAAGTGACTTTGCTGTTGCTGCCATGGCTTGATGTAAAAAAAAAAAAATGTTTTGCTGTAAAAATTGATGTTCTGGGGCTTGTAATACATTTTTTTCTTGAATTTAGTGATAGAGATGGCTATGGTCGTGATCGTGACTATTCAGATCATCCAAGTGGAGGTTCCTACAGAGATTCATATGAGAGTTATGGTAAGATTTTGGTTGAGGGTCTTTGAATATCACCAGCTTGAGTTTTTAGGTTCATGAGCCAGTTTATTAGGCTGTTGTGGTGCTTGCTTTTAAAGGGATGTTTGCTTGCTTTTAAGGGGGTAACTTAATCAGCTGGGCTTTTCCTAGTCTTGTGAGGGGCTTTTGTTTTTTCTAAGTTTTTTTTTTGAGGCTGTTGGCTTGCTTTGGAGGGGATTTTGCTTGCTTAAATTGGCAGCCTTATGTGTTTTCCCCCAACAGTGAAAATACAATTAAAAATTTTATTAACAAGATCAAATGTTTACCATTGCAATATGAAGGAAAGTCTACAGTTCAAAATTGCAACTTATCACTGGAAAGTGGCTGAGTGTCTACTATAAATAACAAGCTGTCTGGAATATCCTCTTGAAATACACACCGTCTTCAGTCTTTTCAAACAAACATTAAAACCCATCCATTTCCGTATCTCAGCAGATGAGCAAATCCCTGTTAATGGCCAGCAATGGCAGAGTTTAAAACCTCCCAGTTGAGAAAGTAACCGTTTAATACAAGAATTCTGTAAATTCAGATTTAAATGTTGTATATATACAATTTATAGTGTTGCCATATTACCTGACCATTGACCCTGCAGGTAACTCACGTAGTGCTCCACCTACACGAGGGCCCCCGCCATCTTATGGTGGAAGCAGTCGCTATGATGATTACAGCAGCTCACGTGACGGATATGGTGGAAGTCGAGACAGTTACTCAAGCAGCCGAAGTGATCTCTACTCAAGTGGTCGTGATCGGGTTGGCAGACAAGAAAGAGGGCTTCCCCCTTCTATGGAAAGGGGGTACCCTCCTCCACGAGATTCCTACAGCAGTTCAAGCCGCGGAGCACCAAGAGGTGGTGGCCGTGGAGGAAGCCGATCTGATAGAGGGGGAGGCAGAAGCAGATATTAAAAACAAACAAAACTTTGGACCAAAATCCCTGTTCAAAGAAACAAACAAAAGTGGAACCTATTCTATCATAACTACCCAAGGACTACTAAAAGGAAAGATTGTGTTACCTTTTTTAAATTTCCTGTTAAGTTCCCCTTCCATAATTTTTATGTTCTTGTGAGGAAAAAGAGTAAAACATGTTTAATCTTTGATTTTATGAGTTACTTTCAACAAGCAAATGTTAAGTGTGTTAAGACTTGACATGTGTACTAGTATTGTAATTTTCCAAGTAAAAGTGTCCCTAAAGGCCACTTTCTATAAGATTTTCCCCAGTAAATGAGGCAAGCAATTCTAAGATCTTTCACAAAATATCTATTCATCTAAAATGGAGAGATGAATCTTCCTGCCTATACAAACAAGCTAGCTATTAGAGGGTGGTCGGGGTATGCTACTCTTAGGATTTCAGAGTGTCTTCAAACTGAAATCTCAATGTTCTCAGTATGAAAAACCTGAGATCAGATGCTTATATTGTAAGGAAAATGCTATTCGCCCAGTAAACCCAAAAAAGCAAATGGATAGTGCTGGCCATATTTTGCTTTTCTGACATTTCCTTGGGAATCTACAAGAACCTCCCCTTTCCCCCTCCCCAATAAGACCATTTAAGTGTGTGTTAAGCAACTACAGAATACTAAATAAAAAGTTTGGCCAAAACCAACCATGAAGCTGCAAACGATGCTTGCTCTTACTGTTTCAAATTTTTGCAACTCTGTAGTGTCTCACTTTTAAGGAACAGCTTGATTGCAAAGGAGAAAATAGATAAGCAATGAAGTTATCTCCAACTTCTCAAAGGCTTATGACTTCTAAAAAGTGAATCTATCAGCATTCCACATCAGATTTAAAGCATCAAATGCCTGTGAAACAGCAAAGATGGTAAGCAAAGCAAACTAGTTTTTCCGTCTAAGTCGAAATTGAACACTTACCTTCCTCATAGTACAGTGAAACATACTGTACCTCATGGCAATGGAAATGCTTTCTAGATTAAAAAAAAAACTTTTGGAAAACAAAGTGTTCGATAGCATATTAGAAGTCCTCCAAATTCAACACTTGGATTTTTTAAAAAGCATGTGTGACACTTAAAGGCCTTAATACAGCTGTTGTTTACCAATAGCGGTCTGGGGCTTGGGAGGGGGTATTTTTTTAAATCTATTTTTGATGAAGACCTTTAAACATGCTTCATGTTTTAACATTTTTCAAATTAGTCTTTTAGTCAATGTAGGAAATGGCTTAAGTTTGGGGTCCCCCTCTCTTTACCCCTGTAAGCCATTGCAAACCTGACATTTAGTTGGATGCCTGACTTGTTTTTAGTTCTGTGAAACTACACTGTATGGAGAAAATCTATTGCAAGTGGTCTTTAAAAAGCAAAACCTGAGGCAGCATGACCCAGGTCCAGCCATGAAGTTGAAAAAGATGCTCTTGAATATAGTAAACTTGAAGACCTCCAACTAAAAATCCTTACACTGCACTTATTCCTTCAAATAAGTTTTGTCCGTTCAACTTATGGATTTAACATGGCAGTGCACCATTGGAACAGAATGGGGATCCATAAGCCATGCAACTTAACCATTTAAGCCATTCCAGTCCATCCCAAGCCAGTGAAGCTTCCACCACTTAAGAGAAATAGTAGAACATGAAATACGTTAAGCTGCAAGTCTGAACTTGCCTTTTCTTTCTGGAAAAGGGGGCAGTTATAGGCAAGTTTTGAAGAATTTCCTTAAGAGGGATAACTAGTTACCTATTTAATTTTTACAGGTTGAGAATTTTGGTCATGGTCATGATGGTCATGGAGTGCTGATTGATTCACAATAGATAAAGCTGGCAGCAAGAGAAATGCAATGCTAAGGTAAGTTCTGAAAGCAGTGACCTTTGTAGGTTTAAATACTACAGCTTTGCCATGTTGCGTATGTTGATGATATTGCCAACTTACCTGTAATGGGATAATCTAACGCTTGGATTACAAGGATAAAAAGTGCTCTAATGTGTAACACCTGGCACATTATTCGTTCGAATGTGGGGTGACGTTATCTCAAACAGGCATATTTCCACGAGTGGCTCAGTCATGCAGTGCTTTTAGTAGCTCTGTTGAATGCATACAGCTTGCTAATACTGTTCAGAAGCAGTTGTTGGCTGGAGCTTTACAGTTAGTGTTTTGTCGTGTAAGCAGACTTAACTTGTATGAGGTTCAAATTTTATCCTGTGTGTTTTGTAAATGACACCCTTTTCATCAGTTCCTGATTGTTTTGCTTGGCCACAGTACAGACTGGCTGAAGGGTGAACAGATGCAGCTGCCACCGAGTCCCTAGTTTGAGTAACGATTTTATTAGTAAAATGATGACATAGTTATTGTCTTCATTACCAAAGTGATGCTTACAGGAATTATAGGTTTTTATGGTTGCTTTTTTGAGCTTGTAATTTAAAGCAAATGTTGTATGTGTTGCCAGTTAAAGCAACAAAGTAATGTATTTAAAGACTAGGTAAGGGGGGACCGTAAGTTCCAGTATAAAACAGTAAATACCTTGTGATGTGATAACATGCTTTTCATTTTACAGAGTTGTTGAAGCAGAAGAATGCTGATTGTCCTTAAGGCACAACAGTTGCATAAGCAGTACTCATCAGAATTGGTTTGGTGCAGACAAGATTTTTGCCTTCCAGGGTTCCTGTGGATCTAAGGAAGGCATCAACGTTGGTTAGCACTTGTAACTAGGGAGTGGCAGTTACTTAAAATAAGTAATTGACCAGATGGAGAAAGGGGAGCAATTAAAGAAATTGGTAAGTGGAGGTAGTCAGGAAGTTTTCATGGCTCTTTATGTAGATTTTACAGCTTTGACTTTCATTTCCTTTAGCCAAAGTCATAGGGATAACTGCAATTTAGAACTTCCTAATTACCACTGATTGTCAGAAAGTCGGATTAGAAAAATGAAAGGCATAAGAGGTGACTTTATCCAGTAAAGTGTTTGATTTTCAGCAGGTAAAATATTTCTTTGTGTTTATCCAGGAGTGAAATTTAGTCTTAAAACTAAAGGGAAGACTAATATCTGGAAACTAAAGTAACTGGAAACATAAAATGCTCAAAAGCACACTTCTTAAAAACTGGAAACAAAATTGGGCCATTTGGCTTTTGCTATTTTTTTTTAAGTTGTTTTGTAAGCCTACTTAACCCCTCACCCCACTTCATATCTTAGAAACAAATCAAGATACAGTACAGCTTTGTCATTTATTGCATTGGAGACTAGAGCCAATAGTGTAAAAGCTAATGTTCTCAAAGGAAACAGATTTGAGTTGTTGGGTTAGAAGAAACCAACTCACCTTCTGAATTTTTACCTAGTAAATATCAGTACTATCGTGTTTAACATTTGCAATCATGGAAAATAATCAAGAAATTTAACCCTCATTTTGATGGGCTCTTCTAAGCACAGACCATCAGGGTATTGACCAAATTTAAAAAACCATTGCACTTACATAGCTGTCTTCCTCAGTCATTCTGTAATCTAAATACTTGGGTTTATGCTTCCGTGGACCTTTTGGCTCTTGAGATTTTATTTAGGTTATCTTGAAGATAGTGTAGAACATAGATTAATCATAGTAAACATGAATACTAAATTGAAGAACGCTTAATGACCAGACAGCTGTTTGGCAAATAGTTTGTTGACCCAGCAGACTTAATTCTGCTCCTGTTGGAAAAAGAATCTGTCTTGATTCTTCTGGCTTTATACTGGTTGTAAAAGAAACAGAATAACATGTTTTTCTTGTTTAACTGGTAGTTGAATATAGAACTTAGGTATAATGGTTTTTCTCTTTTTGGAATGTTTTGTATTTGAACCTTAATAAAACTTAACATGCATTTTTCTTGTGGACCTGGGTTCTTTTTTATAATAAGGAGTTCATTTTGGCTTTTAAATAATGATCTCCACGTGTTCCCCTCCCCCAAACCCTAGTTCTCGGGCACTGTTAGCCCTTGCAGTTAGTTGCCAGGGAACATAGTCACTGAGGTTAGCCTATGGCTAGGCTTGCTTCATTAGGAGAGGGAGTTTCAGGTAGGCATCAAGGTAATTCGGATGATTTCATTTAATGCTTACCCTGAAATTGGAGCAATAACACCAAAGAACTAGAAGCTAAAGTACCAAAGATGTACTGTAGTGCTTTTGATATTTCCTGCTGGCTCCTGGGAAGAAGACAGGTTGGTTAATTCGATTTGGCAGTGAGTCCCACTTCAGACCAAGTCCCTCGGGGATGCCATTAAACCAGCACATGATTAGTGTGCTTCTTTATTGGTAAGTTTCTTTACTGTTCTATGTACATCTGACTCATGTTCATTTGCACTTGATAAAACTAATTTAGTGACAATTGTCCTTTATTTAAGGGAGAACAATCGATGGGTTGGGAGTGCAGTGGCTCACAAGCAGTGAAGCACTGTTCCCAGGGCATTTGGGGCAAGAGTTTTACAGAGTAGGCATCATTGGCTGTGGGGTCCTGTTTTCTAGGGGAAGGTGAGCTAGCTAAAGTTGGAGGATTGTGATGGGTGTAGGTTAAAGGTCACCTTGATGGGGTGTTTTCCTGTAAGTGTGTGCTGACTTAGGTTTACCGTTGTGAGGTGGGCCAGACCACTGCCAGCAGCCTTCATTTTGTGGGTCCTGATATATGTATTAACTTTATCAGCATGTAAAACAGGGTATTGTGATTGGGCTATATAGCCAGTTGAAGGAACTCATCACATGGAAAAGCAGTGTTAGCTGAGCATTAGGGTTGCAGAAAAAGCCTCAGTACTGTCATTCTGTAAATAACCTCAGCTCTATACCAGTTCAGAAAAACTTAAAATCACATCAGTTTTTGTTCAGTTGCACATGTCAAAACAAGCATTCACAACAATAACAAGCTCAATGTATATAAATTCTGAAATTTCAACCAGAAGCATACCATGATATTTGGTAAAAGCATACATACTATCAAAGTGGAGAATGTTGCTGTCACCCCAGCAAGTTACCTTGTGGCCCTTCCTCGACGATTCTTGCCTCTATCCCCTAGAGATAAAGACGAACTGCCTGTTCTTGAACATAAATGCAATAAAAATATGGGTCCTTGTATAAGGCTTTCATTAAGCAAAATGCTTTTGAGACTCACCCATGTTGTGTACGCATATGAGTATGAGCAAAGTACGGTTTACCTATTGCTGGAAACCTGGGCTTTTTCAGCTCTTGGCTATTACAAATAAAGTCCCTGTGAATGAATGTTCTTATGCAAGTCTGTACATGATTAGAGATAAAACAGGTGTGAAATTGCTGGATTGTAAGATAGTTTTATAAGAAATTGCCAAGACGATTTTTCCAAAGTTCTATTAGCACTAACAATGTGAGTTCTGGTTACTCTGGACCCCATCGATGTTGGGTGTTTTAAAATTTAGCCATTCTACTGGGTACATTTTATCATTGTTTAAATTTGTATATCTCCAGTGAATAATGAGTAGCACTTAAATTTTTTGAATTGAAATATTTACAGTGAAATGCATAGATGTCAAGTGTTCAGTTAGATTAGTCTTGAAAAATACTTAGTTTTCTACGGTAACCTGCACATCAGGACAGAACATTGCCCTCCAGGAAGTTCCCACCCCCAAGAGAAACGACATTGACCTGGTTTCTCTTGGTGTAGGATATTTTTGCATATTTTAATACTTTGTATAAGTTAAATCCTACAGCAATGTATCTTCTGTGTTTAGCTTTCAGCATGTTTGAGACTCATCCATATAGTTGTACTGGTAGTTCGTTTTTGTTGGAGGGTAGAATTCCAGTGTAGTTTATCCATTTTATTGATGGACATCTGAGCTGTTTCCAGTTTTGGGCTATGAGGAATAATGTTGCTATGAATATTTTTATGCAGGTCTTAGACATATTTTCATTTCTCTTGGAGAAATACCTTGTAGTGGAATTGATGGGGTAATAGGGTAGATGATATATGCTTAATTTTAAGAAACTGCCAAATATTTTACTCAAAGTGACTGCCATCTCATGCTCTCATAGCAATTTATGAAAGTCCTGGTTGCTTTCCAACATTTGCTGCTGTTGATCTGGTCCATTTCAGCCATTTTAGTGGGTGGGTGGGGTGGTATCACGTCGTGATTTTCATTTGCGTTTTCCTGATGACTAATGATGCTGAGCACTTTTTTAAAAACTATTTTGGGATGATTTTTAAATTTACAGAAAAGTTGCATAGATAACATAGACTTCATGTATATCCTTCACCCAGTTTGCCCTAACTTTATTATCTTACGTAAGCATGGTGTATTTGTCAAAACTGAGATTGGCATTGATACCAATGAACTAAACTAGACTTTATTGAAGTTTCACAAATCTTCTAGTGTCTTCTTTCTGTTCCAGGATCTAATCTAATATCTCACATTCTATTTCATATTCGGTAGTTTCTCATGTTCTTATAGCCAGTTTTATACGTTCTTTGAAAAACTCTACAAGTCTTTTGTCCATTTCAACAGTTCTTTTAAATATAAAATTCTCAGTATATTCTGGATGCAAGGTCTTTGTCATGAGTTATGAATATTTTCTCCTAGTCTGTCTTGCCTTTTTTTTCCTTATTTTTCTTGATGAGCAAATTAAATCTAATCAAACATTTTATGGTTATTGCTTCCTGTGATATGTCAGTTGAATTCGAGGTCATGAAGGTTTTTTTCTACAAAGTCTGGTAGTTAGTTTTTTTTTTTTTTTTTTTTTTTTTTGCGGTACGCGGGCCTCTCACTGTTGTGCCCTCTCCCGTTGCGGAGCACAGGCTCCGGACGCGCAGGCTCACCCGCCATGGCTCACTGGCCCAGCCGCTCCGCGGCATGTGGGATCTTCCCAGACCGGGGCACGAACCCGTGTCCCCTGCCTCGGCAGGCGGACTCTCAACCACTGCGCCACCAGGGAAGCCCAAAGTCTGGTAGTTTTAAATTGTTAGGTCTATGATATATTTTGAATTGATTCTTTTTATGGTGAGGTAGGGGTTTAAGTTTACTTCTTAATATATGGACTTAAATTTATTCTAGCGTCTTTTGTTGCTAAGACTACTCTTCCACTGAATTACCTCAGTATCTGTAGGAACCATATATACCTAAGTCCATTACTGTACTTAAAATTAATGTGTATCCTTTCTTATATAAATTTATTTATTTATTTTTGGCTGTGTTGCGTCTTGCTGCGCACAGGCTACCTCTAGTTGCGGCGAGCAGGGGCTACTCTTCATTGCAGTGCGCAGGCTTCTCACTGCGGTGGCTTCTCTTGTTGTGGAGCACGGGCTCTAGGCATGCAGGCTTCAGGAGTTGCAGCACACGGGCTCAGTACTTGTGGCTCTCAGGCTCTAGAGCGCAGGCTCAGTAGTTGTGGCGCACAGGCTTAGTTGCTCCACGGCATGTGGGATCTTCCTGGACCAGGGCTCGAACCTGTGTCCCCTGTGCTGGCAGGCGGATTCTTAACCACTGCGCCACCAGGGAAGTCCCCTCTGGCCTCTCTTGTCCGTGGTGCTTGCCCCTCTTTCATTTTAGGCCACTAGCCCCTGACCTGCATCACCATCCCAGACTTGCTCTCTCCAGTCTCTGGGTATTCCTCACTTTTATCTGTGTTAGAATTCCAACTCCAGCATTATCAGCTGTGTGACCTTAGGCAAGTTACTTAATCTCTTTGTACTTTTTTTCTCATCTGTAAAATGGGGTTAATAATATAGCATTGGCTGGGAAGATTAAATGAGTGCCTGGTACATGGTAAATGCTGCATAACTAGGAGATTTCATCATTATCTGTCAATTTTCCTTGTGTGTCATCTTCAGGGCTGGAATTGGAGGGAGCCACCACCTTATGTTAGATCAGCATCTTGTCAAGGACTGAAAGTCCCTACTACAAGCCAATGTTCCTTCTTTCTCTACTGAATCGTACTCCTCAATTTTTGTTGTGATTAATCCACACAAGACCCTTCTCATTTTATTTTCACTTTTTCCCACTCCCTGCCCACCAGTGGCAACAATTATATTGCATTTAATGTATATCCTTTTTGTTTGTATGTGTTCTTATTGAATGTATATCAATGTTTTATATGCATATATTTAAAATTAAATGGTATGGGGCCTCCCTGGTGGCGCAGTGGTTGAGAGTCCTCCTGCCGATGCAGGGGATACGGGTTCGTGCCCCGGTCTGGGAGGATCCCATATGCCGCGGAGCGGCTGGGCCCGTGAGCCATGGCCGCTGAGCCTGCGCGTCCGGAGCCTGTGCTCCGCAACGGGAGAGGCCACGACAGTGAGAGGCCCGCGTACCACAAAAAAAAAAAAAAAAAATTAAATGGTATGGTATTGTATATCTGTTTCTTACAACTTCTCATCACCATGTTTTGAAGATGTTGCAAATACATATCTAGTCCATTGCTTCTAACTAGCATAGTATTTGAAGGTGTGCATCCCCAGTTTTGCCTATCCACTCTCCCAGTTTGGCGTGTAAGCTATTCTTCCTGGGTTGTAGTGTGTATCTGGCTGCCTGGAGCATCCTGAGGTTTGACCCTAGTTATGGGTTTAATGGCAGTTGGAAGTGGTTGTGGTGGATCTTAAGGAGAATACCATTCCCTTTCAAGGAATCTGCCCCAAGTAAAGTTATCACAGGATTTTTAAGCAGAGAGAAACTTACTTCTACAGATACTGCAGGACCAGCACTCAGATGAACTCAGAAAAATCCACCCAGCACCAGAGTTAGCTGGTCATCATTACTGGTATAACGGTTGGGTGCAGCAGCTACTTGAGCTTCCAAAGCGCTGCCTCAGTTGGCACTTGATTCATTGTGATTGTCCCTGCAGGCCACGGATTACTAGCATCCTTTTTTTTCTTATTTGCAAGGAGCACTGCCCTCAAGCCCAAAGGCATGAACAAACCAATCCCCAAATCCTGTTTTTGTGGGTTTGCAGTTGTCACTCTCCAAGGTCGACCTCTAGGCCAATTCAGTATTTATTTTGGTCCAGTCGGGAGAGGGAAACTTCACAGTACTTTGAACAGGGAAGGTTTGATATAAGGAATTATTTAATATGGATAGGATAATGAGATTACTTAAAGATAACTCTTAAGAATATAGGAATACCAGATACAATAGGAGAATAACATCATAATCACCCCGGGGCCGAAATCTAGACCTTGTGGGAGAGGCATAGCTTTGGCTTGTTGAATGGTAGAGAAGTCGCTGTGGTGGCACACCCACAGAACTTGCTAGAAGTCTATCCCTTAGGGCTTTTAACAGGGAGGTGTCTCACCAGTGGTACTCTGGCTATAAAACTGACCAGGGAGGGGAGTTTCTGGGGAAGCTGCCGCCCGTGGCGCACCGTAGGAGCTGTGAGCACAGTAAGGGCCTGAAGCGGGAGATGCCCACCTCCACCAGGAGAAGCTGCCCAGGCTGGAGAAGCACATGCTACCGGAGCCTGCCAAGCAAGCCGACCTCAACCGGCAGGCAAAGCCCTTTTTCCTTTTGCAACCTCTCCAATGTCCTTTACTGACAAAACCTAATGTGATGTTGTGATATGGTAAATACATATTTGGGTCTTCATTCCCAGCTCCTGAAATAGTCCAGAGTGATAAAGGTGAAAAGGGCATCTTTTGTTGTAATACTTGGTTTTTGTTCCCAGTTACTAAAATAGTTCTAGAGTAGTAAGATTGTCTCTTGGTATTCATAACAAGCCCCTTTCAACCACACCCAAGTTTATGTTAATAAAATGACTTGGAAAGTCCCTAAGGGTTTGGGGCTGGTTGCCAGGGAACCAACTGGGTGTTGAGAGGGCTGGAACTTTAAGCCCCACCCCCTGACCTCTGGGAGGGGAGAGGAGTGGCCAATGATTTAATCATGCCTACGGTAACAAAGCCTTCATAAAAACCCTAACCACAGGCCTAACGGGAGGGCTTCCCAGTTGGTGAACACGTGGAGTTGCTGAGAGGCTGGTGTGCCCCGACAGGGCATGGAAGCGCCATGCCCCTTCCCTGTACCTTGCCCTATGCATCTCTTCCATCTGGCTGTTCTTGAGTTACATCCTTTTATAATAAATGGGTAATAGTGAGTAAAGCACTTTCCTGAGTTCTGTGAGCTGTTCTAGCAAATTACTGAACCGGAGGAAGGGGTGGTGAGAACCCCTGGTTTACATCTGATCAGTCAGAAGTACAGGAGGCCCAGACTTGTGATTGGCATCTTAAGTGGAGACAGTCTTGTGGGACTGAGGTCTTAACTTGTGGAATTTGACTTTAACTCCAGGTAGATAGAACTGAATTGCAGGCCACCCAGCTGTTGTCAGAGAATAGGTCAATGTGGGAAAATACCCATGCATTTGGTGGCCAGAGGTATTGAGAGTAGTAGTATAGAGGAAGAAAGTTTTCCTTTTATATAATGCTATGCCAGTTGGCAAAGGAAAAATATCTAAAGGCTCAGATTCATTTTCATAGAAGGAGCAACACGAGTGAATTTGGAGCTGAGAGGCAATAAATTGATAACTGGTGTGAAGGGTAAATCTAGTCTCATAAAATAAATTGGAAAATGTTTTCTACTCTTTTTTTTTGGCCACCCTGAGAGGCTTGTGGGATTGAACCCCGGCCCTCAGCAGTGAAAGCGAGGAGTCCTGACCACTGGACCACCAGGGAATTCCCCCCTCCTCTGTTTTCTGAAAGAGTGTGTTCAGCATAGGTACTGTCTCCTTAAATGATAGAATTCACTAATTAAATCATCTGGGCCTGGAATTTTCTTTGTGGGAAGATTTTTTTATTGAAAATTTAATTTCTTGAGTAGATATAGGTCTATTCAGGTTTTCTATTTCTTTCTGTGTCTGTGGTAAGCAGGATTCCAAAATGGCCCCCCAAATTTCCCTGCCTAATCCCCAGGACTGTGAATATGATATGTCACAGTCACGATTGTTATGTTGCATGGTAAAAGGGATTTTGCAGATATAATTAAAGTTATTTATCAGCTGACTTTGGGGCTTTCTTCGTGGTCCAGTGGGTAAGAATCTGCACTCCCAATGCAGGGGGCCAGGGTTCGATCCCCAGTCGGGGAACTAGATCCCACATGCATGCCGCAATGAAGATCCCACGTGCCGCAGCTAAGACCCGGCACACGCTAAATAAATAAATAAATAAATAATTTTAAACAATTAGTTGACTTTGAGTTAACCGAAAGGGAGATTATCTGAGTAGGCCCAATATATGAGCTCTTTAAAAACAGAGATTTTGGGCTTCCCTGGTCACGCAGTGGTTGAGAGTCTGCCTGCCGATGCAGGGGATGCGGGTTCGTGCCCCAGTCCGGGAAGATCCCACACGCCACAGAGCGGCTGGGCCCGTGAGCCATGGCCACTGAACCTGTGCATCCGGAGCCTGTGCTCCGCAACGGGAGAGGCCACAACAGTGAGAGGCCTGTGTACCACAAAAAAAAAACCAAACAAAACAAAAAACATTTTTCTCTAGCTGGTAGCAAAAGAGGCAGTCAGATTCAAACATGAGAAGGATTTCATGTACCATTACTTGCTTGAAGATGGAGGGGACTCATGTCAAGCAATAATGGTAACCTCTAGAAGCTGAGAACAGCCCCAGGCTGACAGCCAGCAAGGACACGGAACTAAATAATACCATCAACCCAAATGAGCTTGGAAGCTGATTCTTCCCCAGAACCTTAAGAGAATAGCCCCACCCAGCCAATGCCTTGATATTAGCCTTAAGTGACCCTAAGCAGAGAACCTAATAGGGCTGACTTGGACTTCTGATCCACTCCACCCAACCCCACCCCACCCTGAAACATCCATTTGATTAACTCTCATCTTCCTCAAGCCTTTGCTCATCTCACCCCTCAATGAGGCCTATCCTGACTGTCCTATTTCATACTGCAATCTGCCCATCCCATCTCTCCCGATGCCCAGCAGGCCTGAATTCCATTACCCTGCTCTAGTTTTTCCCCCATAACTTTTATTACTTTCTTACATACTATATTATATACCTATTATATCCATTACTTATTTTCGGTCTTCTCTTGTTAGAATATAACCTCCGTGAGATCAGGGAACTTTACCTGTTTGTTTATTGATGTGTCTCAAAAGCCTGGCAGAGTAGGAGTTCGACGAATATGTTGACTGATTGAAAACACTTTTCTCCCCTTATGTACTCTTCTAAAAATGTCTCTGCCTAACACACTTTGACTGTTCTACACATGTCCCCAAATATACTGCTCCATGGCCAACCCCAAAGAAAGACAACCCAAAGTTTTCTGAATAATTGCATTCAACTTCAAATGCAGAATTTCTGGGATCTTCTATATTCTCCTAGATATGAACTAAAAATGTTAAATTTATCCCCAAACATTCTATATAAAGTATTGGGAGGAAACAAGAGTTCATTCAGCAAGGGACAAAATTCAAGTGGAATCTACAACCCTTGCTTAGGTAACTAGTCACAGGGCCATAATTGGTATTTATAATATTCTCCCTAAGAGATCCATTTTATATACCCTTTCACCTCAGTTAATGGTATTTTACTTGGTGGTATAACCTAAACCTTCATTCCTGAGGAGTCCAACTACCTGTGTTCCTTTAACTTTTAAAAAACATTAAAAAAAATTAAAGTGTAACAGAAAAGTAAACAAAGCAACTTCCACCTCTGACCATAATGAGGTAATTGGTACTGAACCTACTTTCTCACCATAAACAACTGTAAAACTGGACAAAGTATAAGGAGACAGCTATTTTCAGGCATTGCTCAGTAAGTATCACAGGAGTACAATCCCGGAGAAAAGGGAAACGCACAAGGGGAGCTGCATATTCACTCCAGTTTTCTGGCCTGGGACACTTTCCTGACTGCAACACAGGGAGGTGGAGTCCCAAGTCTCGTCAGGTTAAAATGAAGGTGTTAGGATGGCTGCATTCCTCTCTGTAGGCTCAAGAAGGTCCATTTTCTTGCTCATTTGCTTTGTTGGTAGATTTCATTTCCTTGTGGTTACAGGACTGAGGTCCATGTTTACTTGTAGGCTGTAAACTGAGGGATGTTCCCAGCTTCTAGAGGCTACCTAATTCCTTGGCTTGTATCCCCCTTCCTCTGCCATCAGAGTCAACAATGGCAGGTGGAGTCCTCGTCATGTTGCATCTCTCTGACTTTTTCTGCTTCCTTCTTCCAGTTTTTAGGATTCTTGTGATTAGTTTGGGCCCACATAGATAATCCAGAATAATCTCCCTATTTTATGTAAACTGACGAGTAACTTTAATTCCATCTGAAACTCTAACTCCTTTTCTCCATGAAATATAACATTTATAGGTTCTGGGGATCAAACATGGACATCTTTGGGGGCCATTATTCTGCCTACCACACAGGGTATGTTCTCTAACTGTAATGGAACCAAACTAGAAATCAATAACAGAAATACAACAGGAGGGACTTCCCTGCCACTCCATTGGGTAAGACTCTGCGCTTCCACTGCAGGAGGCACGGACTTGATCCCTGGTCTGGTTGGGGAACTAAGATCTCACATGCCTCAGGGCACGCCCAAAGAAAAAGCAACAGGAAAATCAATGAACACTTAGAAATAAAACTTTAACACTGCTAAATAACGCACGGATCAAAAAGAAATTCTCAAAGGAAAATTTTTTTTAAATACATAGAATTCAATGAAAATGAAAATACAACGTATCAAAATATATGGGACTCACCTGAAGCAGTGCTGAAAGGGAAATTTTTTTATATATATAGCAGCTTCATTGAGATAGAATTTACCCCTTTAAAGTGTACAGTTCAGTGGCTTTTAGTGTATTCACAGAGTTGTGCAACCATTACCACTATCTAAGAATACTTTCATTGTCCCAAAAAGAAACCCCATACCTATTTGCAGTTACTTCCCATTCCTCCCTGCTCCCAGGCCCTAGAAATAACTAATCTACTTTCTATTTCTATGGATTTGCCTGTTTTTTTACTTGCATGTAAATGGAATTATACGATATGTAGCCCTATGTGACTGGCTTCTTTGAGTTAACATATTTTCAAGGTTCATCCACGTTGTAGCATATATCAGAACTTTCTTTTTTGTCAAATAATATTCCATTGTATGGATATAACACATTTTGTTTATCCATTCAACGACTGATGGACATTTGAGTAGTTTACACTTTTTGGTTGCCGTAAATAATGCTGTGTCTGTTTTTGTGTGTGTGAACATGTTTTCAGTTCTCCTGGGTATATACCTCAGAGTGAAACTGCTGGGTAATAACCGCTGGGTCATATGGTAACTCATTGCTTACCATGTTAACACAACAGTGTTTTCCAAAGTGGCTACACCATTTTACAATCCCACCAAAGAAAAATTTGTAACACTAAATGCTGTTTACATTAGAAAAGAGGAGAGGTCTCAAATCAATAATCTAAGTTCCCTTCTTCAAGCAACTAGAAAACAAAAAGCAAAATGAAACCAAAGAAAACAGATGGAAGGAAATAATAAGAAATCACTGAAATTAAAAACAGGAAAACAGGGGCTCCCCTGGTGGCGCAGTAGTTGAGAGTCTGCCTGCCGATGCAGGGGACGTGGGTTCGTGCCCCGGTCCGGGAAGATCCCACATGCCGCCGAGCGGCTGGGCCCGTTAGCCACGGCTGCTGAGCCTGTGCGTCTGGAGCCTGTGCTCCGCAACGGGAGAGGCCACAACAGTGAGAGGCCCACATACCGCCAAAAAAACCAAAAAAACAAAAGAACAGGAAAACAATAGAGAAATCAATGAAACAAAAAGTGATTCTCCAAAAAAAATCAATAAAACTGATAAACCTCTAGCAAGATTGACAAAGATAAAAAAAGAAAAGACAGGGCTTCCCTGGTGGCGCAGTGGTTGAGAGTCCGCCTGCCGATGCAGGGGACATGGGTTCGTGCCCTGGTCCGGGAAGATCCCACATGCCGTGGAGCAGCTGGGCCCCTAAGCCATGGCCGCTGAGCCTGCGCGTCCGGAGCCTGTGCTCCGTGGCGGGAGAGGCCACAGCAGTGAGAGGCCCGCGTACCGTAAAAAAAAAAAAAAAAAAAAGAAAAAAAAAAAAGAAAAGACATAAATAACAATATCAGGAGTTAAACAAGGGCTAGAACTACAGATCCTACAGACACTGAAAAGATGAAAAAGGGAATATTAGGAACAACTTGACACTCATAAATTTGAAAACAGAAGAAACGTACCAACTCTTTCAAAACCCCAAGGTACCTGTGATGGTTAATTTTATGTATCAATTTGAGTGGGCTAAGGGATGCCCAGATAACTGGTAAAACATTATTTCTGGGTGTGTCTGTGAGGGTGTTTCTGGAATAGATCAGCATTTGAATTGGTAGACTAAGTAAAGAAGACTGCCTTCACCAATGTGGATGGGCATCATAGATTCAGAGCCTTAAAAGAACAAAAAGTCAGAGGAAGGATGAATTTGCTCTCTACTTGAGCTGGGAAATCCATCTTTTGCCCTTGGACATCTGTGCTCCTGGTTCTCAGGCCTTTGGACTTGAACTGGGACTTACACCATTGGCTCCCCTAATTCTTGGGCCTTCAGGTTTGGACTGGAACTATACCACCAGCTTTCCTGGGCTTGCAGATGGAGATGGGACTTCCCAGCCCCCATAATTACATGAGACATTTCCTCATAATAAATCTCTTTCTGTATATCTATATATATCTGGTTGGTTCTGTTTCTTTGGAGAACCCTAGTAACAGTACAGTCTTACCTTAGAGATATTGCAGGTTTGTTTCCAGACACCACAATAAAGCAAATATCATAATAGAGTCATACGAATTTTTTGGTTTCCCAGTGCATAGAAAAGTTATGTTTACACTATACTGTGTTTATTAAATGTGTGTTGGGCTGTACCTCGCCAGCCTACAAGCCCTGTGCTTGCCCAGCTTCAAGACCAAAGAAAGGGGCCGGAGTCAGTGACAGAGACATCACTCGTTTGATGGATGGGAGAGCTTACATGTTTGAAGCAAGGTCCTGGAGCAACACCCCACCGTGTGCAGCGGATGGAGGAGAGATTGCCAGTTATAGGGAGAATTGACGTCAGATTGGATCATGGGTTACCAGGGGAACTAGCAGAGGGGCACGCCCCCCACCCGCCCCTTTGATAAGAACAGTCACTAGCTGGGGCCTGGGGCAAGTATGTAAGAAGGTCAGTCATGTGCTTAGGGTGTAGATGAAGCAGTCACTGGTCGGGCAGGGGATGTACAGAGAGCAAGAAAACAGCCATCTTGAGTGTCCTGACCATACAGTGTGCAATAGCATTATGTCTAAGACAACAATGTACATACCTTAATTAAAAATACTTTATCACTAGGGGAATTCTCTGGTGGTCCAGTGGTTAGGACTCCACTCTCTCACTGCCGGAGCCCCATGTTTGATCTCTGGTCATGGAACTAAGATCCTGCAAGCCATGTGGTGCAGCCAAAAAAAAAAAAAGAATATATATATATATATATATATATATATATATATACACACACACACACATATATATATATATATATTGTTAAAACATGCTAACCATTATCTCAGCTTTCAGTGAGTCATAATCTTTTTTGTAATGATAACATAAAATATCACTGATCACAGATCACCATAGCAAACATAATAATGAAAAAGTTTGAACTATTGTGATAATTACTAATATGTGACACAAAGTCATGAAGTGAGCAAATGCTGTTGGAAAAATTGTGCCAATAGACTTGCTTGATGCTCATAAACCTTCAATTTGTGAAAAACACAATATCTGCAAAGTGCAATAAAGTGAAGAAGAGTAAAATTAGGTGTGCCTGTACTAAAACTCAACCAAGATAAATAGATCATCTGAATAGTCCTTTCACCAGGAAAGAAGTTTGAATTCACAAACTAAAAAAACTCCTTAAAAAGAAATCTCCAGGACGTCCCTGGTGGCGCAGTGGTTAAGAATCTGCCTGCCAGTGCAGGGGACACGGGTTAGAGCCCTGGTCCGGGAAGATCCCACATGCCGCAGAGCAAGCAAGCCCATGCACCGCAACTACTGAGCCTGCGCTCTAGAGCCAGTGAGCCACAACTACTGAAGCCCATGTGCCACAACTACTGGAGCCTGCGTGCCTAGAGCCCATGCTCCACAACAAGAGAAGCCACCACAATGAGAAGCCCGCACACCGCAACCAAGAGTAGCCCATGCTCGCTGCAACTAGAGAAAGCCTGCACACAACAATGAAGATCCAATGCAGCCAAAATTAAATAAATAAATAAATAAATTTATTATTAAAAAAAGGAAAAGAAATCTCCATGCTTGTATTGTTTTACCAGAGAATTCTCCCGAAGATTTTTAGAATTAACATCAATATTATACAATCTCCCCAAGAAAATAGAAGACAAGGGAGCACTTCCTAGCTCATTTTATGAGACCAGTGTTACTGTGATACCAAAACCAGGCAAAGATAATATAAAAGAGAAAGCTATAAACTAGTATCTCTCACGAAGTTAGACACAAAAATACTCAAATATTAGCAAATCAAGTCCAGCAATGTACAAAATGAATCATACACCACAACCAAGTGGGATTATTCCAGTAATACAAGATTGGTTCAATATTCAATAATCAATTAACATAATCTACTGTATCAACAGACTAAGGAATAACATCATATGATCATATAAATTGACACAGACACATATATAAGCTTATTCTAAAGTTTGTATGGAAAGGCATAGGTCCTAAAATACCTAAAACAAATTTGGAAAAGTAAAGTGAGAGTAATCTCTATTTGATGTTGAGGTTTAATACATAGCTACTGTAATCAAGACAATGTAGTATTGATGGAGGGATAGCCAAATAGATCAATGGAAGAGAACAGAGAACCCAGAAATAGACCCACACAGATATGCCCAAAGGATTTTTGACAATGGCATAAAAGTAATTCAGTGGAGAAAGAATAATAGCCTTTAAAAATTTTTATTTATTTATATTTGGCTGTGTTGGGTCTTCGTTGCTGTGTGCAGGCTTTCTCTAGTTGCAGAGAACGGGGGCTACTCTTCTTTGTGGTGTGCAGGCTTCTCATTGCTGTGGCTTCTTTTGTTGAGCATGGGCTCTAGGCATGTGGGCTTCAGTAGTTGTGGCACACAGGCTCAGTAGTTGTGGCTCGCAGGCTCAGTTGCTCCGCGGCATGTGGGATATTCCCGGACCAGGGATCAAACCTGTGTCCCCTGCATTGGTAGGTGGACTCTTAACCACTGCACCACCAGGTAAGACCCAATAATAGCCTTTTGAACAAACGATGTTGAAGCAATTAGACATCTCTATGGCAAAAAAATTAACCTTGATCTACCTAAACCTCACACCTTTTCAAAAGTTAATTCCAAATGAATCTCAGACATAAATATAAAATGTAAAATTATAAAACGTTTAGGAAAAAAATATGACAAAATCTTTGGGCCCTAAGGCTAAGTGGAGAGTTTTTTTTGACTTGACACAGAAGCACAATCCTTAAAGGAAACAATGGACAAATTGAACCTCATCAAAATAAAATGGTTTTGCTCTGCAAAAGACTCTGTTAAGTGGAGGAAAAGACCAGCTAAAGACTGGAAGAAAATATTTTCAAACCACATATCTGACAAAGGCCTTGTATCTAGAATATATAAAGAACTTTCAAAATTCAAAAGTAGGAAAACAATCTAATTAGAAATTAGGCAAAAGATATGCACAGACATTTCACTGAAAATAACAGATGGTACATAAGCACTGATAAGATGGCCAACATCATTAACCATTAGAGAAACACAAATTAAGACTGCAATGAGATATCTCTATACACCTGTCAGCTTGGCTAAAATGAAAAATCGTGATAACACCAAATACTGGTGAAGATGTGCCAAAACTGGATCACTCATACATTGTTGGTGGTGATGTAAAATGGTGTAGCCACCCTGGAAAACATTTTAAAAGTTTCTTTTAAAATTATGCTTACACTTACCATATGATGCAGCAAGCATACTCTTGACTACTTATCCCAGAGAAATGAAAACTTATGTTCACAGAGAAACCTGTATCGAATGTGTAAAGCAGCTTTATTCATCATAGCCCCAAACTGGCAGTAACCCAAATGCACCTCAATGGGTGAATGATTAAACAAAATGTGCTACCTCCATACAATGGAATAATATGCAGCAATAAAGAAGAATGAACTTGATTCATGCCACAAACTACATAATCTCCAGAGCATTATGCTAAGTGAAAAAAGCCAATCCCAAATGTTACATAATATATGATTTCATTTATATAACGTTCTTAAAATCACAAAATTATAGAGATGAGAAAAAGATTAGTAGTTGTTAAGGATTGGGGAATGGGGCATGGAAGGTTTTGAGGAACCCTGTGATGATGGAACAGTTCTACACTTTGACTGTGGTGATGGTTTTGTGAATCTGCACACGTGATAAACATGTGCCTTTATATCTGACTTCTCATCAGAAACAATGACCACCAGAAGGCAGTGGGATGAGACTCAAAGTACTGAAAGAAAAATCTGTCAAACAAAAGTCCTATATTCAGAAAAAATTATTCTTCAAAACTGAAGACAATTGCTAACAGAGTAGATCTTAGAAGCTCTCATCACAAGAAAAAAAATTGTTAATTATGTGTGGTGATGGATGTTAACTAGATTTATTGTGGTGATCAGTTTGCAATTAAACAAAAACTGAAGGCAAAACGAATTCCCAGATAAACAACCAGTGAGAGGATGTATTGCTAGCATAATTACCTTACGAGAAATACCAAAAATAAATAAATTAAATTAAACTAAAAAAGAAATATCGAAAGAAATTTTTAGGGTGAAGGGAATTGATACCAGAGATTAAATCAAATCTACACAAAGGAACAAAGAGCATAGTAAAGGTAATTATGTAGGCAATTATAAAAAGGCAGAAATTATATGTATTATATTCTCTCCTCTCATCTGAATAGATTTTTAAAACAACTTATAAAATTGTATTCTTGGGCTTTTAACACATAAAGATGTGATGTATATAATAGTATCATGATGGAGGGAAGAAGGAATGAAACTATATTAGAGCAAATAAATGACACCAAACAGTAACTTGAAACCACAGGAAAAAATAAAGAGAACCACAAAAAGTAATATGTAGGTTACTACAAAAGACTTGAGCAACCACTAAGAAAAATAACTCAAAAAATAGAGAAATTATTTAACAAAGGAATGAAAAAGAGACAGTAGAAAATATGTGTTTAATAAAAAATAAGGGGACTTCCCTTGTGGCGCAGTGGTTAAGAATCTGCCTGCCAACGCAGGGGACACGGGTTTGAGCCCTGGTCCAGGAAGATCCCACATGCCGTGGAGCAACTAAGCCCATGCACCACAACTACAGAGCCTGCACTCTAGAGCCCGTGAGCCACAAGTACTGAGCCCATGTGTCACAACTACTGAAGCCCACACACCTAGAGCCTGTGCACCACAACAAGAGAAGCTACCGCAATGAGAAGCCTTCATACCACAACAAAGAGTAGCCCCTGCTCGCTGCAACTAGAGAAAGCCCGCACGCAGCAAAGAAGACCCAAATGCAGCCAAAAAAAAAAAAAAACCAAAAACCACAATGCAAGGGAATTCCCTGGTGGTCGAGTGGTTAGGACTCGGTGCTTCCACTGACCAGGGCACAGGTTCAATCTCTGGTCAGGGGAGCTAACATCCAGCAAGCCACGCAGCATGGCAAAAAAAAAAAAAAAAAAAAAAAAAAAAAACAACCCAAAACCAAAAAAACACAATGTGATAACATCACATATCCACTAGAATGGCTAAAATAAAAAAGGTGGACAATGACAATTATTGGCAAAGATACAGAGAGATGAGAAACCTGATAAATTCCTGGTGGGAATGTACATGGGGCAGAATGTACACTGGAAAACAGTTTGGCAGTTTCTTAAAATGTTTAATTATAAGTTTAACATATGACCCAAAAATTATTTCCCAGGGTGAATGAATACCCAAGAGAAGACTAGTACAAGAATGTTCCAAGCAGGATGATTCATTATAGCCAAAAAGTAGAAGCAAACCAAATGTCCACTAACTGATGAATTGATAAACAAACCCATACAGTAGAGTATCATTCACGCATAAAAACTGATGAAGTACTGATACATGCTACTATGCCAATGAACCTCGAAAACATTACGCTAAGTGAAAGAAACCAGACACAAAAGTTTGCAGATTGTATCTACATATATTGATACACATATTGTATCACACATGTTGTAAGATTCCATTTATTTGCACTGTCCAGAACAAGCAAATCCATAGAGACAGAAAGTGGTTGCATGGGCCTCCTGATGGGAACAAGCACTAACAGTAAACAGGGTTTTATTGGGGTGATGAAAATGTTCTAAAATGGATTTATGGTGATAGTCACATAACTTGGTAAATTTACCAAAAATCATTGAATTGTGCACTTGAAATAGGTAAATTGTATGATATGTAAAACATGCATCAATAAAGAAAGAATATATATATTTTTGGCCACGCCACTCGTCTTGTGAGATCTTAGTTCCCTGACCAGGGATTGAACCGGCAGTGAGAGCACAGAGTCCTAACCATGGACAGCCAGGGAATTCCCAATGAACGTATATTTTTAAAAAGCTGAGGAATGTTAGGGATGTGTAGTGGTTACTGTTGTTCTGCCTAGATCCCCTCCAGAGATATTGTGATTTACAATAAGAAATATATACTTGGTCTTCCTCACCATTACTGGCACAGAGCTCCTAAAACCCTTGGAATTTCCTAAGTGATAAGAGAGATTAAGGTGTCTTTTCTTATTCACAACAAGCCCCTTTGAACCACATCTGAGTTTATGTTAATGAGGTGACTTCTGGAAAGCCCCTAAGGATGGGGCTGGTTGCCAGGGGAACCAACCTTGTGATTAACGGGTAGAACTTGTATCTATCACCAATGAACAATGATTTAATCATTCATGCCTAAGGAATGAAACTTCCACAGTGACCCAAAAGGATGGGTTTAGAGAGCTGCCCAGGTGAACACGTGGAGGTGCTGGGAAAATGGTATTCCTGGAGAGGGCATGAGCTCTCCATTCCTTCCCACAGACCTTGCCCAATGCATCTTGTCCATCTGGATATTCCTGAGTTGTAAGTTGTAAAACTGATAATAGTAAGTACAGTTGACCCTTGAACCATTTGAGGGTTAGGGGCACCGACCCTCTAAGCAATTGAAAATCTGCTCCATGCAGGCGGTTCCTCCGTATCCAAGGTTTCATATCTCGGATACAACCAATGGCGGATGGTGTAGTATGGTCATATTTATTATTGAAAAAATCTGCATATAAGTGTACACTTGCAGTTCAAACCTGTGTTGTTCAAGGGTCAACTGTAAACTCTTTTCCTGAGTTCTGTAAGCCACTCTAGCAAATTAATAAACCTGAGTAGGGGGTCGTGGGAGCCTCCGATTTATAGCCTGTCAGTCAGAAGCACAAGTAACAGCCTGGATTTTTTATTAGCCCCTGACATGGGGACAATCTTGTCAGACTGAGCCCTTAACCTGTTGGATCTGACACTATCTACCTGAAGATAGTGATAGAATTGAGTTAAATTGTGGGACAGCCATCTGGGGTCACAGAATTGCTTGGTGTGGGAAAACCCCACACATATTTGGTGAATAGTACTGAGAGTAGTGAGTGTGTAAAGGAAAACAGAAGTGTTTTTCCATATACCTCCAATCCCTTTAACAATTTGTGAGTACCATTCTGCTGGCTGTTGTGTCTCTTTGCTTCTACAGGCCTGCATCTGTGTCTCTAATGCTCTTGGAAGCCTGTTTTGGGGTTAATGGAGCTGCTTTGCTTACACACGCAGAGAGCTGGCATTGCCTGTGAGCTTACAGTCATCCTTACACAATCCCTTTCCTCCCCACCTGCAAGCCGCTGATGGTCTTTGCCCAGTGACTGACTGCTGTGAGAGTAGGAAAATGTAGTTTCTTTGACTCAAGTTGGGACAAGCTCTGAGGCAGAATTTACATTCAGTGTTCCCCTGTTGCATCACGCTGAAGCAACCCTCCACAAGATGTTGCCAGAAAGTACACATCTGTTTAGCTTCTTCCCCTTTCCCATCCCACTTTCTCCATTCTCTTATTAGGTTGTCCTGGGAGCACTTCCTTAAGTTAACTGAATGTACATTTCAGCAACTGCTCCAGAGGAACCCAACCCAAGACGAAGGGGTTACTTATTTCTTATTCCCCCGGTTTGCAGGTGGAGGGACATATCTATTGAAGTAACACTCCAGGCTTCTCTGTGCCCCTCACTTACTTCTCCCCATGGGACTAGGAATTTGGCATATGTTGGTAGATCAGATGCTCTGTGAACCCTCAGATAGTGGTGCTGACTGAGGTTTGTGGGCCGATAAAGGCAAATCCATACTTGGTATGTGTGTCAAAATGAACAGTTGACCTTTTCAAAGGGAAGGGGTCAAATGTAATCATTTTGACAGCAAGAGACTGATTGATATCCTCAAGGGATGGTGCCATATTGGGGACTTGGTGTTGGTCTCTGTTGCTAGAACGTTAGACATTTGGCCATGGCAATGTGTACATCGGCAAAGCCCTTGCAGAGGGGCCCATGCATAGCCGCCATCACTGCCACTGTGCCTACCCCATGGTTCAAGGACTGGGTGGCAGAGGACAGACTGGCTGATATCAACTGGCCAAGTCATCCTGTCTCCTTGGTCATTTAGTGCTTCTTCTGCAGTGGATGCTCTTTGGTGGGAGTTAATGTGAAAAGACAAAGACCTTCACTTTGTGCCCATTCCCATAAGTCCACCCACATGCCTCTTCCTCAGACCTCCTTGACCCCAATCTTTCCATCTTTCCCATCCAAGCCCCTGACCAACAAACCAAGCCATTCACTACTGCCCATGAACCAATATGTATTATAATTTCAGGCCGCTTCTTCCACACAAAGTGGATGCCCAAGTGTACAACCAAAAGCTCTCCCCACTGTCTTTCAGGGACATCCTTGAGTGGGGCAGTAGGGAAGCAGCTGCATATTTTCAGCTTGTACCCAAACACTGAGCCTACCCATCCAGGAACCAAGTTTGAGCTCTTTCCTTGTACGTCAGCTGGTCGTAAGTGATGCTCCCTTTCATGTGCCTATAGGTGGGATTTGAGGGAGAGGCCCCAGTGCAATAGTGGTGGATGATGTAAGTGTCTAGACCACCTGTTCCTACAGCTTCCTTGTGTCCCCTGACTGAGCCTAGTCCTGCTGGATGTACCATTTTGTCTTAGAATGGATTGCTGCTGGGTCTGCCCAACCTTGTGACTGGGTAGATCTGACAGAATCCAGCTCATGATGGGCATTTCTGGGAACATGGTCACTTGATGTCCCAAATTCAGGTGTTCAATCTCTTCTAGGGCCCAGTAGCATGCCAGGAGCTCCTTTTCAAATCATGGAACTTTCTGGATCATATGACCCAAGTGGTAGGATTGTGTTTACTACAGCTTGGACTTGCTACAGAGCTCTTTCTTGCTCTGGGGTCCATTCAAAACTTCTAAGTCATTCAATAAATGGACCAGTGCAGTATTCCCAAGTGCAGAATGTTGCTTCCGAACCCAAAGGGGCCCAACTTTGTAGCCTTTCTTAGAGGTAGGAGGTTCAAAGTGCAACAATTTGTCCATCAGTTTGGAGCAAATGTCCCAGCATTCCCCAGACGTTACATCTCTAAAAACTTCACTCATATGGCTGGCCCCTGAATCTTTGTAGGGTTTATCTCTGATTCTCTAGAGTGTGTGTCTTATCAGGGCATCCACGGTACTTTTGCTTCTTGCTCATCAGATCCAATTAACATGATACCATCAGTATAGTGGACGAAAATGATGTTCTATGAAGTATCCAGATGGTTAAGTTTCCTTTGTGCTATATTATGAAAGAGGGCAGGAGAAATAACAAGCCCTGGGATAAGACTGTGAATATATATTGGTATCTGTCCTACATGAATGGAACCTGTTTCTGATTTTCCTTCCTGATATGTGTGAAAGAATATATTTGCCCAATATTTGACCACCTACGACCGACCAGAGGCTGTGTTAATCTGCTCTAGTAAAGATACCACATCCAGCTCAGTAAATGTAATTGGGGCTATTACTGGGCAGGTGCCAGACTGATGAAATGGGCATATGATGGGGATCATGACTCTTGCATCATTTAATGTTTTGAGAGTGACACTAATCTTTGCACCCTGCCTAGGATGTGATTTAAAAAAAAAAATTACCATTTTGGCCACTGGAGGGTTTTTTGGGGGGAGGAGTTTCAGGGTCTTCCATAGGGCCTTTCCTATTACAATACCTCTTACTTTATAGATCAAGGAACTGATGTAAGATTTCTACTAACTGCTAATATATTCATTGCGATTATTCATCTGGGAGCCATGGAGATGACTACTGGATTTACAGAGACAGATCTGAGCCAGTACTCTTTTTTTTTTTTTTTTTTTTTTTTTTTTTTTTTTTTTTTGCGGTACGCGGGCCTCTCACTGTTGTGGCCTCTCCCGTTGTGGAGCACAGGCTCCGGACGCTCAGGCCCAGCAGCCATGGCTCACGGGCCCAGCCGCTCTGCGGCATGTGGGATCTTCCCGGACCAGGGCACAAACCCGTGTCCCCTGCATCGGCAGGCGGACTCTCAACCACTGCGCCACCAGGGAAGCCCGAGCCAGTACTCTTTATCTCCTTATTATTACCTGACCCTCATAAACCCCCATCTAACAGGGCAACCACAGTAGCACTTTGGGCTCCTGGGTATTAGTGTCTACTTATTTCCTGATTCCAATTGACCTCCAAGTATATTCCACTTTCTCCAGCTGAGTAAATGGTCGTAGATCCTTTTGGAGACAGACTGGGGAAATCACTACCAGGTATACTTGCCAAGTTGTTGTAGGGTCCTTCTTCATGGGAACCTGCCCTCACCTTCGTTTTATGGGTTATGGGGTCTGAGAACTGTCTTAGTTCTGGAAATTGGGAATGGAGTTGTGACTTTCCACTGGGGCAGTTGACCTCTGTCCTAGTCCGTTTGACCTGCTATAAAAACACCAGAGACTGGATGACTTATAAAGAATAAACATTTTATTTCTCACAGTTCTGGAGGCTGGGAAGTCCAAGATCAAGGAGATGGCAGATTTGTTGCCTGGTGAAAACCCACTTCCTGGTTCACAGCCGTCTTTTTGTTGTAACTTCAAATGGCAGAAGGGGTGAGGGATCTCTATGGGGTCTCTTTTGTAAGGACACTAATCCCATTCATGAGGGCTCCACCCTCAGGACCTAATCATCTCCGTAAGGCCCCACCTCCTAATACCCTCACATTGGGGATTAGGGTTCAACATATGAATTTTTTTTAATTAATTAATTAATTTATTTTTGGCTGCGTTGGGTCTTTGTTGCTGTGTGGGCTTTCTCTAGTTGCGGCAAGCGGGGGCTATTCTTTGTTGTGGTGAACGGGCTTCTCATTGCGGTGGCTTCTCTTGTTGCGGAGCACAGGCTGTAGGCATGCAGGCTTCAGTAGTTGTGGCACGTGGAATCAGTAGTTGTGGCTCGTGGGCTCTAGAGTGCAGGCTCAGTAGTTGTGGCGCACGGGCTTAGTTGCTCCGCGGCATGTGGGATCTTCCCAGACCAGGGCTTGAACCCGTGTCCCCTGTATTGGCAGGAGGATTCTTAACCACTGTGCCACCAGGGAAGTCCCTCAACATATGAATTTTGACAAGGACACAAACATTCAGTCTATAGCAACCTCAGACTTCTGCTTACTTTTAATCTTTTTAAATATACATATATATGTGTATATATATATCTTTTAAAATATATATATATATATATATATACAGAGAGAGAGAGAGAGAGTGAGCGAGATAGAAGCACATAATACCCTTGTTGTTCTTCTGTCTTGCCCCTAAGAACACAGTGTTCTGTGAATCATCTCATTTGGGATGTGTGGGTCAGGTACACTTTGATGAGATTCTAACCTTGCTGCCCATTACAGTAATTATACCCACCTTGCTTCTGATGCTTAAGTGCTACCACCTGACCTCACATATTCCAGAATCTTAACACCTCTATTGCTACTAGGGAGTCCAGTTCTGTAATAGCATCTTCTACCATAAGCCCTGGCTCACATCCCTCCCCTCCCCCTCCCGTTTCCCTCTTTCTTCCCTTCCTTCCTTCCTTCCTTCCTTCCTTCCTTTCTCTTTCTGTTCCTCTAGTGGATGAATCTAAGTTTTTATTTGCTTTTGCTTATGAAGGAGTCCAGTATTTATGGCAAAGAGTTCCTCAAGGGTTTTGAGACTCCCCTTCTGTTTCTCCTAGTCATTTACAAGAAAACAGAGAAATTTGTTCCACTAGAGGGATTTATAATTTTCAAACTGTAGATGGTTTGCTGCTAGTCTCAGAAACCAAGGAGCAATGTAAAACTAATTGATACTTTGGCTTTGGTACAATTCTTTGCTTCACAAGGACATAAGGCTTCACTAGACAAATTGCAGTATTGCTGATCTGAGGTAAAACAGGACATCTGTTGTCAGCTATAGGCCACAGAGTGTGACAGTCTAGGAGGCAGCCCATTTTGCAGATCTAATAGTCACTAAAAAAACTTAGATAATTTTGAGACTAGTACAAAAAAGTTGTAGACAGTGGATTCCAGTTTTTGCAGAGGGGATGAAACCTCTGATGAAGCAATTGCCTGATACTCCTGCTTTGTTCTTTTCCCTCAGGGTTGCTTTGGCAATTCTGGGTCTTTATGGTTCCATATAAATTTTAGGATTATTTGTTCTAGTTCTGTGAAAAATGCCATGGGTAAATTGATAGGGATTGCATTAAATCTGTAGATGGCTTTGGGTAGTATGCCCATTTTAACAGTATTAATTCTTCCAACCCAAGAACATGGAAGATCTTTCCATTTCTTTACATCATCTTCAATCTCTAAAAGGAAAACTCTTAATTAAAATTTTTTAAAAATTAATTTATTTGGTTGTGTCAGGTCCTAGTTGTGGCACACGGGCTCCTTAGTTGTGGCACATGAACTCTTAGTTGTGGCATGCATGTGGGATCTAGTTCCCTGACCAGGGATTGAACCCAGTCCCTCTGCATTGGGAGCATGTAGTCTTAACCACCGGACCACCAGGGAAGTCCCTTAATTAAAAATTTAAATGATCAGGTTCCTGAGTTAAGCTACTCCCTAGGCTTAGAATGGGAAAGAACTCATAAGGAACTACAAAGTAATAGTCAATAGTTAATCATTTGAAAGCATAAGCAATAAAGGCATCATAACAATTTGTAAAATTAATGTATGAGTAAAAAGTGTGTTTTTTTGTGTTAATCAAGAATCTGATTTAGGGACTTCCCTGGTGGCACAGTGGTTAAGAATCTGCCTGCCAATGCAGGGGACAGAGGTTCGAGCTCTGGTCCGGGAAGATCCCACATGCTATGGAGCAACTAAGTCCACGAGCTGCAGCTACTGAGCCCACATGCCACAACTACCGAAGCCCATGTGCCTAGAGCCCGTGCTCTGCAGCAAGAGTAGCCACCACAATGAAAGCCCGCACACTGCAACGAAGAGTAGCCCCCTGCTTGCCGCAACTAGAGAAAGTCTGCGTGCAGCAACAAAGACCCAATGCAGCAAAAAAAAAAAAAAAAAATCTGATTTAACTGTTCACTATGGGTATGATATATTCAAAGATTATTTCCTGGGAATTCCCTGGTTGTCCAGTGGTTAGGACTCCTTGCTTTCACTGCTGAGGGCCTGGGTTCAATCCCTGGTTGGGGAACTAAGATCCTGCAAGCCTCGTGGCGCAGCCAAAAAATAAAAACATGTATGTAATAGGTTGTATCTGCCTGGCCATACAAAATGGTGAGATTGCTTTCAGTCTTTGCGATCTCTTAATAGATAACCTGTGATCCACACCACACTCTGGTTTAATGCTTATTCAGTAACGAAAATGGTTTTTTTTTTCTCTACTACCATTGTGGAAGGGATTTCTGAGTTTGGAGAGATTTTGTTTTTAATCCTATTTCTCCAACTTAGGCAAAATTATGCCCTCCTCACCAAGATGCCTATGTGCTAATCCCTGAAATTTGTGAATGTTACCTTACATGGAAAAAGATACTTTGCAGATGTGATTAAGGGTATGAACACTGAGATGGGGAGATTAGCCTGGATTATCCAGGTGAGCCCAATCTAATCACATGGTTCTTAAACAATGGAAGAGGGAGGCATACAAGTGGGTCAGAGAGGTGATGTAAAGACAACCAGTTGTTGCTAGCTTTCAAGACAGAGAAGGGGGCCAAAAGCCAGGGAATGGTGTTCAGGCTCTTATAACAAAATGCCATGAATTGGGTAGTTTAAGAACAACAGAAATTTATTTCTCACAGTTCTGGAGGCTGGAAAGTCCAAGATCAAGTTGCCAGCATAGTTGGGTGAAGACCCTCTTCCTGGTTCATAGCTGCCGCCTTCACACTGTCTTCACATGGTGGAAGGGACTAGAAGCCTCCTTTATAATCCTCTCAATATAAACAACTAGAAAACTAGTCAGAATATATGAAACAACTCTTTCCAGAAATTAAGACAACAGGCAGCACAGGACTTTGATCCCAAGAGAAGGGAAACAAATGGCGACAAACCCTATGGTCACTCAGATTTTTGCCTAGAAGCAAATTCAGTTCTATGACATGAGTAGGGGCAACTTGATTGGATGCTGTTTTTAAAAAAAAACTCTGAAAGACATTTTTAGGGATAAATGGGAAAGTCTTCTTTTTTAAAGTCTTTATTGAATTTATTACAATATTGCTTCTGTTTTTATGCTTTGGTTTTTGGCCGTGAGGCATGTGGCATCTTAGCTCCCCGACCAGGGATTGAATCTGCACCCCCTGCATTGGAAGGTGATGTCTTAACCACTGGACCACCAAGGGGAGTCCTGGGGAAGTCCTAATATGAACTGAAAATTGGATGGCATTAGTGAATTATTGTTAATTTTCTTAATTGTGATAATAAATCTTTGGTTATGTTGAAAATGTCCTTAATTTGAGGAGAGGCATGCTGAAGTATTTAGGGTGAAGTGATAGGATGTCTGCAACTTATTTAATAGTTTATTTTAAAAAAAATATAGCCACTGCACCTATATAGGCAAGTGAAATATGGCAGAATGTTACCAGTGATTAAATCTAGATGGTGGGGACAAAGGAGATCATCATATTCCTTCAGTCTTTCAGTATGTTATAAATTTTGCCTAATAAACAGTGTGTGGGGAGGGAGGAGTTTCATTTTTAGTCCCCCATCCTGACTTCCTGGATGGAATGCAGACATGATGGCTAGAGCCCAAACAGTCTTTTTTTTTTTTTTTTTGCTCATCACAACTGCCTTTTTATTTTATTTATTTATTTATTATTTATTTTTGGTCACAGCTCGAGGCTTGTGAGATGTTACTTCCCTGACCAGGGACTGACCCGGGCCCTCAGCAGTGAGAGTGCAGAGTCCTAACCACTGGATGGCCAGGAAAGTCCCACAATGGCCTTTTGAAAAATAACAGTTTTGTTGAGACATAATTAAGATAGTGTATAATTTACCTATTTAAAGTGTACAATTAAATTGCTTTTAGTATAATTACAGAGTTGTGCAACCATCACCAAATCAATTTTAGAATATTTTCTTCACTCCCCCCCTCATCAAATCCCCCTCATATCCATTGGCAGTCAATCCCTATTTCCCCTCAGCTCTCACCCTGGTCCTAGGCAACTGCAGTTCTACTTTCTATCTCTGTGGATTTGCCTATTCTGAACATTTCATATAAGTGAGATCATACAATATATGATATTTTGTGACTGGCTTCTTTAACTTAGCATATGTTTTCAACATTCATCCATGTTGTAACATGTGTCAGTACTTCATTCCTTTTTATAGACTGAATAATATTCAATTGGATATTTGAGTTGTTTTTACTTTTTGGCTATTATGAATAATGCTGCTATGTATCTTTGTGTACATGTTCTTATGTGGACATGTTTTCATTTCTCTTGGAGTGAAATTGCTGGCCCATATGATAACTATGATAACATTATGAGTCGCTGCAAAACTGTTTTCCACAGCACCTTCACCATTTGACATTCCCACCAGCAGTGTATGAGGGCTCCAATTTCTCCACATCCTCATCAACACTTGTTATTGTCTGTCTTTTTTTTTTTTTTTGCGGTACGCGGGCCTCTCACCGTTGTGGCCTCTCCTGCTGCGGAGCACAGGCTCCGGACGCGCAGGCTCAGCGGCCATGGCTCACGAGCCCAGCCGCTCTGCGGCATGTGGGATCTTCCCGGACCGGGGCACGAACCCGTGTCCCCTGCATCAGCAGGCGGACTCTCAACCACTGCGCCACCAGGGAAGCCCTCACTGTGGTTTCGATTTGCATTTCCATGGAGGCTAATGATGTTGAGCATCCTTTCTCGTGCTTATTAGCTATTTGTATATTTTCTTCGGTGAAATGTCTATTCAGATAATTTACCCATTTTTAGTTGTCTTTTTGTTACTGAGTTATGAGTTCTTTATATATTCTGGATATAAGTCCCTAGTCAGATATATGGTTTGCAAATATTTTCTCCAATTATGTGAGTTGTCTTTTCACTTTCTTGATGGTGTCCTTTGAAGCACAAAAATCTCTATTGTTGATAAAGACCAATTTATCTATTCTTTTCTTTTGTTGCTTATGGCCTTGGTGTGATATCTAAGAAACCATTGCCTAATCCAAGTTCATGCAAAGAGTTATTCTGAACTATGAGGTGGGAAGCTAAAAATGGTGAAGTAACTAGAGAGTAGAACCCTGGGTCTCTGATGCCTAGGAATCTGCATGCTAGCCTTGGACTGCCAAATTCTGCATTTGTTTTACATGAGGGTGAGCTAAAGTATCTTATTAAAAAAATCAAGAACCTCTGTTTCCTAAAATACACTATAGAATGAAAGACAGGAGTACAAGAAGATATTTGCAAACACAAATAACTGACATTGGTTTAGTATCCATAGGGTATGACAAACTTTTTTCTTTGACTGCACCCTGTGGCTTGTGGGATCTTAGGTCCCCTACTGGGGAACAAACACGGACCCCTCACACACACCCACCTCCACAGTGAAAGCATGGAGTCCCAACCACTGGGCGGCCAGGGGATTCCTGTTATGACAAATTTTATGAATCAATAACAAAAAGACAACCTAGTAAAAAGTTAGTCTAAAAGCAATAGAAACCTAGTCTAAAAGCAAGAGAAATGAGCAAAGATTTCACAGAAGAGGAAATATGTGTGGCCAATCAACATATGAAAAAATGCTCGGGAATTCCGTGCCGATCCAGTGGTTAGGGCTCTGTGCTTCTGGTCGGGGAACTAAGATCCCACAAGCTGTGTGGAGCTGCCAAAAAAAAAAAAAGAAAGAAAAGAAAAAAGAAAAAATGCTCAACCTTATTAGCAATCATACAAAAGTAAATTTCACATCCACGAAAATAAAAAAAATGTAAAAGTCTATAATATGGAGTGTTAGCTATGATATGGAGCAATGGGAAATCATACCCTGCTTTGTGGGAATGCAAATTTGTATAATCATCTTGGAAAACCATGCTTTGAGGATCCCTATGACGCTAAGGATTCATCGTAGTGGGAGTAACTGAATAAACAAGACAGTAGCTGGAAAGACAATAGCTTGTGGTTAGAAAATGTAGTGTTTGAATTCATGATTCAGGAGGCAGAGAAGTTTATGCGATGACAAAGTACAGGGTGTGACCTTGCAAGTGGTTGGCTAAAGTGGAGGTGTGTTCACCGAAGATGATGATGCATGTTAGTCTGGGTCCAATCAGGACAGAGCAACCACAGGGGAATTTTAAGAGGAAAAGTTTAACATCAAGAATTATTAACGATAATAGGGGATTGGATAATAAGAGATTGGCTAGTAAGAAGTAAAGGGAACTCTAGGAATACCAGATATAATATACAATAGCAGACAGTATAAAAACAATATATAATAGTCACTACCCATAGAGTGGTGATAACCCCTCTTTCCGTGTACAGCTGCTATCCAGGCCTTGTTAGAGGAGTCGCCTGTGGTGCTGAGTCAGTGGAACTTGCTGGGCATCCACCCTCTGGAACTTGCTGAAAATGTGCCTCTCTAAGATGTTTCCTGTTCACAGGGGAGGTGTCTCACCAGAGTCACTTTGCTACAGAACCACCCAAGGGTGGTGCCAGGGGAAGCTGCTCCCCACTGTGCATTGAGGAAGCCAGTGCACAGAAGGCAAGCACTAGCAAAGGGGGTGGTCTCGGCAGGAGCCCGTGGGGGGAGCACACAGGACACAGCAATTAAAACCCCTTCTTCCTGCCAGGTCTTTCCACCACCATCTACTGATAAAACTTCATATCGCACCAGCTGGCAAGGGAAAATATATGGAAAGGCCCCAGATCCACTTTCACAGCATAGAGAGGGGCTGAGAGGTACTATATCAATTACAGGTACAGGAGGTCAAGAAACTGAGTGGTCCTGATGTTGTACTGTTGTTCTTGTGAATATTGAAATGACCCAGGTGTTGGCAGAAATTTTGGTGGAGTGTAAGGTTATAAACCAACTTGTTCCTCCAAGTGTGACCTTGGTCCACCTGCCTCAGAATCAAGGGGATACTTTAATAATATAGATTCCTTTCTCTCATTGTGTATCTTCTGAACTAGGGTATTAGAGAACTGAGCCCCCAAATCTTTTTAACAAGTGCCCCAGGAGATTTAAAAATTTTAAAAATCAATTATGAATATTCCAAACACAGAAAAGTAAAGAAAGTAATATAATAGGTTCCAGTGTACCCAGAAATCACTTTTAACAAATGTTAACATTTGCCTTATTTCCTGTAGGACTTTTTATTTTTAATATAATATTAGCGATTTTGGCTCAGGTTCCACTGTCATGCCTTTCTCCTCCCTCCCTCGCAAGAGGTGATTATTTTTGTACGTTGTCGTTTGTAAATCATGGTTTTAGGTGGTGGAGAGGCTTAGAGAATTTTTGAGCAGGAATATTACACTATTAAACAGGAGCTTTGGAAAATCAACCAAACTGTGCTCTGCCAGAGAGTTCATTAGGATGAGAGGATGGCGGTGGGAAAGCCAATGAGGAGGCAGGTTCAGTGGACCAGGGTGTGTGGTACTAAGGATCTGAAGTAGAACCACAGACCTTTGCTCTTTTTAAAAGTATGCTCATAATTTATGTTCCACTTTATTTTGGGTGATAGCTATGTATAATTTTAACCTGAAAAAATCTGCAAAAAATACAGTTTGCAAAATAGAGCACATACTGGTCACCTTTTTTTTTTTTTTTTTTTTAATTTTGGCTGCGTTGGGTCTTCGTTGCTGCACGTGGGCTTTCTCTAGTTGCGGGGAGCGGAGGCTACTCTTCGTTGCGGTGCATGGGCTTCTCATTGCGGTGGCTTCTCTTGTTACAGAACACGGGCTCTAGGCGCGTGGGCTTCCGTAGTTGTGGTGTGTGGGCTCAGTAGTTGTGGCTCACGTGATGAGTTGCTCCACGGCATGTGGGATCTTCCCGGACCAGGGATCGAACCCGTGTCCCCTGCATTGGCAGGCAGATTATTAACCACTGGGCCACCAGGGAAATCCCCATACTGGTCACCTTTTAACCAACCTGAGCAATATAACTGGAATACAATACCAAGATTATAGAAATTCAAAATTACAGTCCAGTTGATAAAACTTGGACTTAAAACATCTTTTCAGAAAGTTCAATGTCTGCCTTTTAAGGTTACTATGAAATTGATTTCATATTTGGTATTATGTTGTGTGCTTAGGTAAAACGTGTGATAGATTTCTGTATAGCAGGAGGAGAGCAGGTAATGCTGCTCATCAGAATGGATAGACTCTAATATTCATACAATGGAAGAGAACACTTAGGCTTCTTATTGAATTAAATGAGCCACGGATGCAATTTCATGCAAGTCCAGGATACATTTATTCCACCTTTACTTCTGCCATTCTCTTATTCCAATCTTGACAAGGTAACTTTTGCATAGTATTTTATTTCATTTTGTTTTGTTTTATTTTACTTTATTGTGTAAAGCCTGTGCTTTGTGCCACTGTGATCTCCAGTCTTTCAACCCCCCACTCTGTTCCCCCAGTTCATCAACTCCTTTCCATTTCCCTGTGTTCCATGTTTAGTCACTTCACCCGTATGCTTGCTACTGTCCTGGAATGCCTTGCTTTCTTGACATTTGACCATACCAACCCTAACTTCCAATCTTTATACTAGTAAAACTGTTTCTTCTGCCTTGAGGAGGTGGAGTTGCCTTTCTGATTATTATTTACAGTAATTTGCTATAGCCAGTGTCTAAAATGAGGCATATTTTCACCCTGATGACCCCAGTGGACTCAAGGCTATTTTGGACTGGACTGGGTTCCTGAAATTACTCAGGTTTTGTTCTTCACCAAAAAATGTAAGTAATACCTCAATAATACTGCCAGATTTGTTTGTCTATAGAGTACAATTTTGATGAGCAGTCATGAAAACTGGCCAAATGACATATCAAAATATGTTTAAGCAGGTCAGATTTAAGAATTTTATTGATCAACACATGGATTTTGGTTTTATTTCCATTACATAGATTTGGTCATGGGTCAAAAGTCAATTATAACTTCTGATTGACTATACCTATTTTGTTCATAAATATAATTACATCAAACCAAATATTTGGAGGTCAAATCTTTCTTGTAGAACTATTGATAGACACAACAACATGAATGAATCTCAAAGTGATGATGTTAAGTGCAAGAAGCCAGACAAAAGAAAGTTCCATACTGTATGCATCCATTTATATAAGGTTCTAGAAAATGCAAACTAATCTATAGGGATTGAAAGGGGATTGTTCGTTGTCTGGGATTTTGGGGGAAGGGAGAGAAGATGGGGTTGAAAGGGTACAAGAACACTTTTTGGGGATGATGGAAAGATTTATCTGAATTGTGTGTGTGTGTGTGATTGTATCACGGGATGTATACATATGTCAAAATTCATTAAATCATACATCTTAAATATGTGCAATTCATTATGTCAATTATATCTCAGTAAAAGTATAAAAATCATTAGCAAGGAAAACATGTTTGTTTTAAGCCATTAAAACATCTACTGTGTACCAGGCACTCTGCTGGGGACAGTGTTCATTAAGGCAGACAAGACCCCTCCTCTAGGGGAGGGTACATTCTGGTGGAGGAGACAGATCAACAGTGATAATAGTAAAGTCTGGTAAGTGTTACTACAGGGTAAGAAGGGGAAGCCTTGAAAACAGGCAGCAGGATTATCTAAGCTGGAGAGGGTGGTGATGCTGAGTACCATGCATTTGCCCAGATGAGGCTATACTGTTGGCCTTATCATACATTTCCCAATAATATGACTATTTTAACTGGTTATGAAGATGTTTAAGAATAGTTCAGATCTCTTGTTATAGACCAGTTTTTTCCCAGAGCAGTATTTTTAAGGCAGTGTTTCTTGTTAGGGAAACATCAACTTTCCAGACTGTAGTGTAGACAGAGGACAAGTGTTCTTTTGTTCTCAAAAGCTCTGTTTTCAAGTGCTTTTTACCCGTTGATGTGACTGTGTCTGAGCCTTTGCTAAGGGTACTGCAGCTGGATTGTGTAGTGGAACCAGGTCCAGAAAAAGAATCACTCAAGAATGCAAGTAAACAGGATGTCAGATGTTATCCTTAGTCTATTGCCCTCAACATAGCTTTTTGGCTGCAAAGTAAAATGCCATTCTTCTAGCTTGTGCTTATACACAGTGATGGCTGACAGCAGGAACAATCTTCCTCTGCTTGGCATGTTGTCACCGTGCAACTCAACATGTTTTGCAAGGCATGATTGTGACATATCATCTCGGTGAGACAGTATGAGGACATGTGGCCATTTCTTGGAAGAATTTCCCAGCCTACCTTCTTTGAGCCCTGTTGTGCCAGCACAGCTCCCCACGAGGCTCAGATCTGTCTGACCTAAGAGGCAGTTGGCATCTTCCTCTTGACAGAAACCAGATTTTCACCGGGGCTAGACTATATATTGACAGCTTCTTCCCAGACTGGCCCATGAGTATCTCATTTCTAAGGTCCCCTGAAGTGCTGGCTCACCTCTGTTTTCCCAGAGCACTCGCTTCCTTCTCTCTCCTCCCTCCCCAGCATCCTCCTCACTTCCTTCCTTTACAGCTTCTTGCACCCGTTGGTTTTTTTTTTTTGTGTGTGTGTGTGTGTGTGTGTATGTATTTCTTCTTCTTCTTTTTTAATCCCAATGAATTTGTTTTTCAGATTTTGAAAAAGAAACCCAGTGTTATCCAGGACTTTTTTCCCCCCCATTTATTCTATTTCCACATCTCTGAGTGTGAGCTCTGTGGTTTTCAAATCCCATAATTGGAGTGGCTTCCACTGTTGCCTAAGAAAAGTTCTTTTAGAGCTTTGCGCTGCAAGCACGAGAAGAGAACTCATAAAAAGGAAGACAACAGCAGATGCAATCGCGGATGTGGCTTAGTCCTTGCAGCTGCCCCAGAGAGCTGTTCGGAGTGTACAGTCCTCAGTAATGAATCCAGAAGAACGCATCGTGACATGGCTTATATCTTTGGGAGTATTAGATTCCCCCAAAAAGACCATCTGTGATCCGGAGGAGTTCTTGAAGTCCTCGCTGAAAAATGGGGTAGTGCTATGCAAACTGATCAACAGACTTAGGCCTGGCTCTATAGAAAAGGTAAGGGAAATTTGCAGTATCTTTGGGGTTGCTTACCACAAAAGAGCAGCAATAATGTCACTCTGGAGATTTTCGATTGCCTGGGTCACGGGACGCTCCTACTTTAATCTCTTTCTAAGACTTCGACTTTCTTTCTGTTTTTGTAGTTGGAAAAAGTCGGAAAATGAAATGTTATCCTTTAGTAATTGGCCACCGAAGATTAGTACAGTAAAAACCTGTTACACCACTGGTGTGAGGGACAAGGAGAAAACCCATGTCACGAGCTTGCTCTGTCATAGAGATGCATGTTATACCTCCCTGTGTACTGAGGACATGTTTTGAACTTGGGGTACATGTGAGTCTGAGGAAAAATGGGATGATTTATAAGAGATACAGATGGTGTTTATTGACGGTATGACTAAATTCAGTGTAGATTTTCTTCACAAAGAAATAAAATACCCATTGAAAGAAAGAAAGGCTATTTAGCAACCAGGAGAAATAATCCAAAATGTCACAACACATTCTGTTAAAACAAGAGACACCAAATATATGTTTCAGATGCAACGTGTGTTCAAAGTGAAACTAACCTTACTCTCTTTTAAAAATCCAAAATTGTGAATGTTGGAAACCCATGGTCACGAGGATGTGATTAAAAAAGTGGGCACTGGGATTTCCCTGGTGGTCCAGAGGTTAAGACTCCACGCTCCCAATGCAGGGAGCCTGGGTTCAATCCCTGGTCAGGGAACTAGATCCCACATGCCGTAACTAAAGATTCCTCATGCCGCAGCTAAGACCTGACACAGCCAAATAAAAAAAAAACAAAAAGAAAAGTGGGCACTTTAAGTAAGTTTATAGGTGGAGCCCTACTATTATTTTCTTAAGGTCAGTAGGGAATGTGATGCTGAGTACAGTTCTTTTGCTTATAATTTCTCAACTTTCAGGGTTTCTCTAATTTGCTATTACTACGCTTTGGCAGAAAGCATGAGAAAAAGTTTGTAAGTAGAGACGGCTTGGGACTAAGGGTTTGGTGACATTTGAAACAAGACCGACCGTTTAGATTTTTGCATCACTTCCTTCAGTGGTTAATTTCTCTTCCTGGATTGACAGCAACGTTGGCCCCGCCTTAAAAAGCCTACCTTATCTACTTATCAGTGAATGATGCAATGATGTGACCCGCATGTGATGACAGTCTCCAAGTGACATTTGACTCTGTTTCCCTAGTACTGTCTGGAGCCCCAAACTGAAGCTGACTGCACCAACAACATCAGTGACTTCCTGAAAGGATGTGCAGCCCTTCAAGTGGAGGTAAGCCCACCCAGGTTGCCTTCCTTGTGGTCATCGTTTTTCACTCTGCTAATGAAGATGGTGTTGTAGTAAAATTAGTTGGTTTATTTTCACTGTGAAACAGAGGAAGCATTTTATGGAAACCATGGTTAAGATCGGTGGTCCCCAGTCGTGGCTTGCTAGTTTGTCTTTTCCAGAAACCAATTCCAAAACAAAACAAAATAAAAATTCAAAATATGTACCTTCTGGACTTCCCTGGTGGTCCAGTTGTTGAGACTCTGCGTTTCCCCTGCAGGGAGAAAGAGTTTGATCCTTGGTCAGGGAACTAATATCCTGCATGCCACCAAAAAAAAAAAAAAAGAAAAGAAAAAGAAAAAAAGAGCAAAATATGGTACCTTTTATCCTACTGTATAGCACAGAGAACTATATTCCATATCCTGTGATAAACCATAATGGAAAAGAATATAAAAATAATGTATGTATATGTATAACTAAATCACTTTGCTGTACAGCAGAAATTAACACAACATTGTAAAGCAACTATACTTCAATTAAAAACAAAACAAAACCAAAATATGGTACCTTTAAAAAACAGCACCCAAGCCCTGAAAACAGGCTTCCAGTGCCAGAGCTTGTATGGTGTGAGTCCCTACTTAAGTGGAGCCCAAAGCAGGCCACTGGCTGCTGCAGAGTGTTACTGTAATCCCCCTGAGTTGGGAAGAGTGGAAAGCTTATTGTCATTTTTTCCCACTAACACTTTAGAACAGAGGCCTTGAAAGAACCTGGCCCTGAGGTAGAAATTGTAAATTAAATTACGTTGCATTCTTTTATGTTACGTGGCTCCTTACAGTAAGTATAGGGGGGTGTTGCTGAAAAGGAGGTGATACTTTCGCCTGTGTGTCAAATTATTTAATGTCTCTGTGCCTCAGTGTTTCTATCTGTAAAATGGACACAATAATAGCTACCTTTTGGGGTTGTGGTAAGGATCAAATGAGATACTGCATAATAATTTAGAGCTAAGACCTCCAACCTCCAAAGATCTATGAAGTAATGTACGTAGAGTGCTCAGCTCAGGATCAAGGACATAAGTGTAGATGTGCATTAGTAGTATTACTTGTGGAGAAGTATTAGTAGTGGTTTGAGCCTGGATTCGGACATTAGACTGCTCAGGTTCAAATCTCAGTTTTCTCCCACTAGTAGGTTTATGACGTTGGGCATGTTACTTTACTATGCCTCTCTGCCTCAGTCTCCCCACCTGTAAAATGGGAAGAATAGCAGCTCCTGTCTCATAGGATTGGTGTGAGATTTCAATGAATTTGTGTCCCGGAAGAGTGCGTGTTACATAGTAAGTCTTCTTCAAGTGTTAGCAATTAGTAGTAGTAGTACAAGTACCTTTGCCCCAGATAAACTTTGCTTCCTTCAGAATTTTTCCTAAAGCTAGCCATAGCATCAAGCTATGCTTGTCTCTGAATATTTTATTCCATATTTCCCTATTGCCAAATTTTAGCACTCTCTGTGTGTGTGTGTGCATGGGCACATGAGTGTGTATGGCTTTTGAGGTAGGTGTAACCTACTCTATATCCCTTATGGAATCATATCTGCTATGAGAAGATCATGGTATTTTCTTTTTTATTTGATAAATAAAAACATGGTGAGGTTGCCAGTGATTTATGCACTCTGAAGCTGCCAGAAGGTATACCGAGCTTCTTTGTGGTTCTAAGAATACTAGATGATACAGAAACACCTCCCGGGGGACTTCCCAGTTGGCACAGTGGTTAAGAATCTGCTTGCCAATGCAGGGGACACGGGTTCGAGCCCTGGTCCAGGAAGATCCCACATGCTGTGGAGAAACTAAGCCCGTGCGCCACAACTACTGAGTCTGCACTCTAGAGCCCGCGAGCCACAACTGCTGAGCCCATGAGCCGCAACTACTGAAGCCCGTGCGCCTAGAGCCCATGCTCCGCAACAAGAGAAGCCACTGCAATGAGAAGCCTGTGCACTGCAATGAAGAGTAGCCCCCACTCTCTGCAACTAGAGAAAGCCCGTGCGTAGCAACGAAGACCCAACACAGTCAAAAATAAATAAATAACTAAATTTTAAAAAAAGACAAAAAGGAACACCTCCTGGGTCTGGCATTGTTGGAGAATGAGTCATTTCACATAAGTGGATTTTTCTGATAACTAATGCTTACTCCATTAATTTTTAGCCACTTTGGATACAAATCTTTCTAAAAAAGTATAACATAATTTTCGTTTCTTACATGAAAGTCACCAGGCATACGTTGATTTGTTTTTGATAATTCAGGCTGGCCTGAGCATCAGATGAATATTGTAAGGAGGCAATATCTGGCATCATGGTTAAGCACATACCTTCTCTAGTTTGACAGACTTGGGTCAGAGTCTTGGCTCTGACTGTGTGACTCTGGGAAAAGTTACTTGGCCTCTCTCTGCTCCAGTTTCCTCATCTGTGTAATGGAGACATTAGTAATATCTACTGCATAGGATTGTTTTAAAGATCAAATGAAATAATGCACTTAAGACACACTTCATATGTCACTGCACATAAGACACGCATGATAGCTGCTCACACTGTTATTACTAGGTAGTGTTGTACACAGAATTATGCCTGTAAAAAAAAAAAAGCAAAATTATGTCTGTAAGGGGTGTATAGCAGCCATACCGAGGCACCCCTAGAACCCTGAGGGAAGCCTAATAAAATCAGGACATAAGGAATGAGACTGAAAGCAAAGCTGGGGTGTACCCAAGCAGCCAAGAACACTGACCATCCAGTCTCAAGCTCCCAAGTAGCTAGGGAGACAGACATCAACATAAATATTTGCAAACTTAAAAAAATTAATTATTTTAAAATTGAATATATTTGACATACAAAATGGTGTAAATTTAAGGTGTATGATGTGTTACTTTGATAGATTTATGTATTGTAATATGACTGCCGTTGTAGCTCACATCACCTAAGTATAGTACAATATTGTTCTCTGTGTTCACTACAGCGGGCATTAGAGCACTACGGCATATTTGCTACTCATTGCAAGTTGGTACCCTTAAACAACGTCACTTTTCATACCCTACCCCCACCCCTTGGTAACCACCATTTGACTCTCTGTTTTTTTATGTTTGACTTTTTTAGATTCCACATATAAGTGAGACCATACTGTATTTTTCTTTCTCTGTCTGACTTACCTCACTTAGCATAATGTGCTCCAGGTCCATCCCTGTTGTTGCAAATGGCAGAATATCCTTCTTTCTCATGGCTGAATAACAGTCCATTGTGTGTATATGCCACATCTTTTTTTTATCCATTCACCCACTGATGGGTATTTAGATTGTTTCCGTATCTTGTCACTTTAGATAGAGTATCTCTCAGACAGTGCCTAGTATAGGGCATGCTGAATACTTTTTTGTTGACGCTATAAAACTGTTAATGTATGAAAAGCAAGAAGAGCAGGGCTTGATTATTGCCAAGAACACACTATTATTTATATAAAAAAGAGTGGCAGCTTGAAATGGTCAATTTGGAAATGTAGAAAAATGAAGCTGGAGATGCAGCAGAACACTGACAATTTGAGTGTTGGCTGTGGGGCACAGTGACCATATGAAAGAGCTGTTGCCTTCTGACCCTCTGGGTGGCCAGTTGGCCTCTGCAAGTGACCTCCATCTTTCTGTTCTCATATGGCCACAGTGTCCTAGGGTCTCTAGGGGGTCACACAGCTAACAACTGGTCAGGGAAGTCTGCTGAAACACCTGGGAGACAAAGGTATCTCTGAAGCACCTCCCAGACTTTGATAGTTTCTCTCTCTCTTTTTTTCCAATATTTCCCCTTTTTCTTTTTTTTAAATTTAATTTAATTTTTAAAAATTATTTTTTATTGAATGAAAAATCCTTTAAATTCTATAGTGCTTTACAATTTTCAAAAGTTTCACACACATGATTTCATATAATCCCATAATAACCCCTTTTTCCCCCATCCCTATATTGCCCCCCCCACCTTCCCTCTCCCCACAGGTAACCACTAGCTTGTTCTCTATATCTGTGAGTCTGCTTTTTTTTGGTTTTATTCACTAGTTTGTTGTATTTTTTAGATTCCACATATAACTGATATCATACAGTATTTGCCTTTCTCTGTCTGACTTATTTCACTTAGCATAATGCCAAATCCATCCATGTTGCTGCAAATGGCAAAATTTTCTTCTTTTTTATGGCTCAGTGGTATTCCATTGTGTGTGTGTGTGTGTGTGTGTGTGTGTGTGTGTGTATAATATATTACATATTCTTTATCCATTTATCTGTTGATGGACACTTAGTTTGCTTCCATACCTTGGCAATTGTAAACAATGCTGCTGTGAACATTGGGGTGCATGTATCTTTTCGAATTCGTGTTTTTGCTTTTTTTGGTTATATACTCAGGAGTGGAATTGCTGGGTCACATGGTAGTTCTATTTTTAGAGAAACCTCCATACTGTTTTCTACATTTCTACAAACCTACAAACCTAATATACAAACCTACAAACCTAACATACACCTAATATACAAACCTACAAACCTAGTCTACAAACCTAATATATAATGTTTTCTACATTTTCTACATTTCTACAAAACTCTATTTTTGAGAAACCTCCATACTGTGTTCCACGGTGACTGCACCAATTTATTTATTTGTTTATTTATTTATTTATTTATTTAAAATGTATTTATTGGCTGCATTGGGTCTTTGTTGCTGCACACGGGCTTCACTTGTGGTAAGCAGGGGCTACTCTTCATTGCAGTGCGAGGGTTTCTCATTGCGGTGGCTTCTCTTGTTGCGGAGCATGGGCTCTAGGGCACGTGGACTTCAGTAGTTGTGGCACACGGGCTTAGTTGCTCCGCGGCATGTGGGATCTTCCCAGACCAGGGCTCGAACCCGTGTCCCCTGCATTGGCAGGTGGATTCTTAACCACTGCACCATCAGGGAAGCCCTGCACCAATTTATATTCCCACCAACAGTGTAGGAAGGTTCCCTTTTCTCCACATCCTCCCCAACATTTGTTATCTGTGTTCTTTTTCGTGATAGCCATTCTGACAGGTGTGAGGTGATATCTCATTGTGGTTTTGATTTGCATTTCCCTGATGATTAGTGCGATGTTGAGCATCTTTTCATGTGCCTGTTGGCCATCTGCATTTCCTCTTTGGAAAAATGTCTATTCAGGTCTTCTGCCTATTTTTTAATTTGGTTGTCTGTTTTTTCGATGTTGAGTTGTATGAGCTGTTTATATATGTTGGATATTAACTCCTTATTGGTCATATCATTCGCAAATATTTTCTCCCATTCAGTAGGTTGTCTTTTCATTTTGTCAACGGTTTCCTTTGCTGTACAAAAGCTTTTAAGTTTGATTAGGTCCCATTTGTTTATTTTTGTTTTTATTTCCTTTGCTTTAGGAGATGGATCCAAAAAAATATTGCTGTGATTTATGTCCAAGAGTGTTCTGCCTATGTTTTCCTCTAGGAGTGTTATAGCATCCAACCTTTAATCCATTTTGTGTTAATTTTTGTGTATGGTGTTAGAGAATGTGCTAATTTCATTCTTTTACAAGTAGCTGTCCAGTTTTCCCAGCACCACTTATTGAAGAGACTGTCTTTTCTCCATTGTATATTCTTGCCACCTTTGTCATTGATTAATTGACCATAAGTGTGTGGGTTTATTTCTGAGCTCTCTATTCTGTTACATTGATTGTCTCTTTTTGTGCTAGTACCATACTCTTTCGATTACTGTAGCTTTGTAATATAGTCTGAAGTCAGGGAGCATAATTCCTCCAGCTCTGTTCTTCTTTCTCAAGATTTTTTTGACTATTTGGGGTCTTTTGTGTTTCCACACAAATTTTAAAATTATTTGTTCTAGTTCTGTGAAACATGCCATTGGTATTTTGATGATAATATCTTTTGAAACACGAAGTTTTAAAATTTTGATGAAGTCAAATTCATCTTTTTTTCTTTTGTTGCTTGTGTTTTGGGTATCATAGCTAAGAAAAACCATTGCCTGGTGCAAGGTCATGAAGATTTACTGCTACATTTTCATCTAAGAGTGTTCAAGTTTTGCTCTTACATTTAGTTATTTGATCCATTTTGAGTTAGTTATGTGTATGGTGTGAGATAGGTGTCCAAATTCATTCTTTTACATGTGGATATCCAGTTGTCTCAACACCATTTGTTGAAAAGACTATGCTTTCCCCCACTGAATTACTTAATGTAGCTGTGTAGTAAGTTTTCAAATCAGAAAGCATGAGCCCTCCAACGTTGTTCTTCATTTTCAAAATAATTTTGGCTATTCTGGATCCCTTGTGTGCCCATATAGATTTTAGGATAAGTCTGTCCATTTCTGCAAAAAAGCCAGCTGGAATTTTAATAAGGATTGTGTTCAGTCTGTATATCACTTTGGGGAATATTGCCATCTGAACATTATTAAGTCTTCTGATCCATAAACACAGGATGTCTTTCCATTGATTTAGGTCTTTAAAATTTCATTCAACAATGTTTTGTAATTTTCAGTGTACACGCCTTATACCTCCTTGGTCCAATTTATTCCAAAGTATTTTATTCCTTTTGATACTACTACAAATAGAATTTTTTTCTTAATTTCATATTTGGGTTGTTCATTGCAAGTGCATAGAAATGCAGTTGATTTTTGTATATTGATCTTGTGTCCTTCAACTTTGACTTGTTCATTAGTTCTAATAGTTTATTGGATTCCGTGTGACTTTCTTGTACAAGATCATGTCATCTGTGCACGGAGATACTTTTGCTTCTTCCTTTCCAATCTGGATGCCTTTTATTTCATTTTCTTGACTAATATGCCTGGCTGAAACCTTCTATACAGTGTTGAATGGAAGTGATGAGAGTGGACACCCTAGTCTTGTTTTTGATCTTAGGGGGAAGCTTTCAATCTTTCACCATTAAGCATCATGATAGTTGTGGGTTTTCAATGCTCTTTATCAGGTTGAAGGTGTTCACTTCTATTCCTAGGTTTTGAGTGTTTTTATCACGAAAGGGAGCCAGATTTTGTCAAATGCTTTTTCTGCATCTGTTAAGATGACCACTGCTTTTGTCCTTTATTATACTGATATGTTGTGTTACACTGATTAATTTTCATCTGTTAAATCAATCTTGCATTCCTGGGATAAATACCGATGGATCATGTTGTATATGCACATAGAGATTTGTGCACATCTGTCATTATTCTTGACACATCTTTCTTCATAGAAATGGAATTACTGTGTGAAAATTTGATACTCTCAAATTCCTCTACAAAAATGCTGAAGTTATACTCTTACCAATAGTGTAGAAAGTGCCTTCTTCTTCATGTCCCTGGTGGCCCTGGATATTATTTATCTTCAATGTTTGCTAAAACGTTGGGTGAAAATGGTATTTCATTTATTGCTATAATTTGACTTTCATGATTCCTAGTGAGTTTGGATATCTCTCATGCCTTTATAGTTCATTTGTATTTCCTTTTCTGCAAACCAAATACATCTTTCTTATTTATTTACAGAATGGAGAGGGCAGGGAGGACACTCAGGCCTCAAGAGGAAATCTTCCAGAACATATGGAAGAATCCTCATGTCTAGGTAGAGTGTCGCTAATGTGACCAGGAAGCCCCTTGACAACACTGTCCTAGCAATGCTAGTTTTGTCTTTGTTCTGCGTTTGAACTTGGCGGGAATCAGGGACAGATACAGTTCTTGCGATCATTTGAGAGTGGCCAGGGTGCTACCTCTCTGACTGCATGGTCCTGGCTACAGCCCCAGGAAGGACTGGTCTGTCTCAGCTCTAGTCCTCTGGTTTTCCTTTCAGCCAGCCTTTCTCCCTGCCTCATCTCCAACAGGTACTTCTGCTTTGTCACCTGCCACCCTTATGACCCATACATTGCCAGGGATACCCTACCCTCTCCTATTCTGCTCCTGGGCCAACCCTACTTTGTAAAGAAGATGTTTTGTTCATGAAGGATATCATTGAATGTATATGAGGCTCAGTTAGTGCTTCTGCCTCTCTTTCTCCCTCCTTCTCTCTCTCTCTCTCTCATCAGCTGGTATCAGTATGGCTTTTTCTTTGCCCCCACCTGCTCACTGCCTCCTGTCTCCGTGAGTCATCCCATCTGCCTTGTCACTGGAACAGCAGGGGCGCCCTCCCCAAAGTGGGGCCTGTGGGATGGACGATCTGCCATTTCCAAGGGGCTGCTCTCATCATGAGTCAAGGCAAAATCTCCCGTAAGAGAGCTCTGGCTCTAGGAGAGCAAAGCCTCCCTGGAGCCAAGTGCCTGGAGTGAGGCAGAAGGCCAGGCAACTAAGCAGTAGCTGCAGTGGGTAGCAGCAGACCTTCCTTCAGGCCCTGAACCTGCCACCTTCTTTCGGAGAAGTCACAGTCCTCTTCCCTCGGCCTCGGTTGACTCATCTGTAAAATGAAGAGACTGGAGTAGTGATTGGTAATGTCTCACTGTTGGACACTGTTTTTAACTGGCCCGTTTCCATCAGTTTCCGCTGGGGAAAGCTTTGTATATTTAGCCGCTCAATTTGAGCTAGTGGGAAGACTAAAGAGGATTTTGTAAGTTGTTGGTCTTTTTTTTTTTCTTTCTTTCTGTTGAGCCAATCTGACACTCCTACTGGAATTGCCCTGAGTTACATCAAATGACACCCATGACTCTGGCCATCCTAATCTACCGACTGCATTGTATTTCTGTAAAAACTGGACTTCAAGTAAGGTCGGAAATATTTCCCATCTATCACGAACCTTTTCATTCTCCATCAAAGAGAGGATCTGATGTGGGGCCTGTTATCCGAGAGTCCGGGAAGGGCAGCCAGGACAGCTGGGGGAAAGGAGGGATGTGGAGGGCCGCTGGAGAGCGCTTCCTTGCTGGGGTGTCTCAGCGGCTCACCAAAGAGCTTGGGGGGTCCGAGCTGCGTCGGGGGCTGGAGGAGGAAGCGGGCCACCAGGTAGGGCTGCTCTGTGAGGCCGGGATTCCCACCCGAGGCTCTGGCAGAGGCCCGCTGCAGGCCAGGCGGCGGCAGCCCGGGGCTCGGGGCCGAACCGGGCGGCAGCAGCATGCGCAGTGTGGCCGCCGCCGCTGCTCCGCGGTTTCTGCTGCTGCCACGGCTATACCCGGGCGGCGGCGGCGGCGGCTGCTGCTGCTGCTGCTCTACCCTGCGCCGCTGTCACTTCCAGTTCCTACTTCGGAGATCCAGGTCCGGGTCACTGCTTCCACGCCGCTGGCCCGGTCCCTCCAGGCCGCTCTCCCTCCCGGGCTCTGGGCGCCGGGCTGGAGGGGGCCAGCGAGGTACTGAGAGCAGGGTCCGGAGCGGCCGCGAAGGCGGCTTCCCAGGGCAGCCGCTGCCCGCCCGCCGCTGCCCCTCGCGCCCTCGACCGGCTCGCCGCCAGCGCACCCAGCGGGGCGCGTCTCCCGCACCCAGCTTTCCGCCCTCCCAGCGTCCCCGCCGCTCTGGAAACAAGAACTTGAGGGCAAGAATCTGGCTTCCCTTTATATTAAAAAAGGGGGGGGGGGCATTAAAAAAATTCCCCGGACTAGAGTGGTTGCGGGCGCTGCACGGAGTTTGGAGACGGGCGCCCCCTCCTCGCCCGAGTCCAGGAGCAAAGTTGCAGCCGCCCCTCCCCGCCCCGGAGAGCCGAGCCCAGCTCTCCAGTTTCGCCCTGGTGGCGGCCGCGCTCGGGGCAGGGTCCCAGCTCCGGCCGGGTGGAACGGTTCCCGCAGCCTTGGCACGGGCTCGGCCGCCCGCTCGCCGGCCCCGTGACTCGGGAGGGCGAGCGGCTTCCCGGAGGCGGCGGCGGCGCGGCTGGACCGAGCGAGCAACCGGAGGACCAGCGGGCAGCGGCCGAGCCAGGTGACCTGCCCCGGGGCGAGGGGGTCAGGGGAAGGGAAGCGCGCGAGGGCCTGGGGTGGGGGCGAAGGACCCCGCTTGGAGAGGAGCCGCCTTTCCTCCCCGGGCCGTGGCCGCGGGGTCCGTCCTCCGCCAGGGCCTCGCGGGGCTCTGAGCTCCGGGGTGCGGGGAGCGGGGGCGGGGGCCGCAGGCGGAGAGCTGGGAAGCGCCAAACTTAGGGGCGAGTTGTCCGGCTCTGGCCGTGAGCTTTGCATCAGACCGGATTCCTTCTTTCCCCTGGAACCAGGGCGGGAGTCAACAGTACTATTTTTTTGATACTAACTTGACCCCCCCAACCCCCGGCATCTGTACATTTGGGGATATTTTCGGTGTTGAGTACACAGGTCTGTCGCAGGAATGGTCTGTGGATGGGGAAAGTCCTGTATCTCCAAGGTGTTCAACGTGCCTGTGGTTAATTTTGAGTTTTCATTTTCCAGTCATTTAGGAACCCAACAGGTATGTGAGCGATTTAGTTTCTTAGCTCTAGAGTGCAGAGCCCTTAAGTTTATCTCTGTCTCTTCGAGAATCTTATATTTTCATTTTTGGTTTGATAGTGTTTTTGGATCTAGGGGTGACTCACATGATTTTTTTTTCTTTTCTTAATGCGTAGTGGGAGTAAAAATAGAGTCCTAAGGGAATATATTTTTCTATGCAACTATGTATATTTTTGTCAAGAAAAGCTTCACATAAACCAAAAACCATTACAGAATAGGAGACAACTTTTAAGGCAAGATTCTAAGGTCCAAACTGCTTTTCTAACTTATATTTGCCTGGGAACCCCACAATTTGTCCTTGAACTTCCTGTCTTAATTTTTTGACATTGACCATGGTAAGAGGAGCTTGGATGACATCATTTGCTCGAGCCACAGTTCTGGTGTTCCGTGACTGAGAGCGCCTGTCTCCAAAACGTAAGGCCTGGGCTTGCCCTTGTACTTCAGCTGAGGCATTTCCAAGGATTTCTCTTAAGCAAAGTATTATGCTACATGCCAGGCAGTGCTGCAGTCTCTTCTTACATAAGCGAGCTTCAGGCTGGTGGAGTCTCTGCGTGCACTTGGAGCAGTTAATATCAGAGAGTTTCTCAGTCTTGGGGAGGGAGGGTGGTGGGTGGTGATTGGAGTTTGGAAAAAAGTAAATTTCCAGTCTTGCCTTTCTTTGCTGCTTCAATTTTTGGAAAGCTTTCTATTTATCTTATCTGAAACTCACTGTGCCCTTGTAAAGGCTGTAAGAGAGATGGCATTACTTTCATTGGCCAGAGAAACAGAAAAGTTTAGTGAAGCAAAGTCATACAGCTGACGGGTGGTATCATCAAAACTCTCACCTGAATCTCCTGCTCTCAGCCCAGGATTCTGTTTTGTTTGTTTTTACAAAAACATGACATTTTATACAAAAGTGTTTCATTTGGCACATTTCATGGATGGTATGTCTTCCAAGCTATTAATTTTTTCTATTCTTTTTGCCAACTCACATGGCTGACGCTGTTCTTAGGAGTGAGGACAGGGACAAAGCTTTCCAAAGGAGGGTCTGTGGTTTGTATTTACCTACAGTCTGCCGCCCCTCCGTTCACCTTCGCGGGTAGCAGGTGCTGAACAGAGTGAGCGACCAGGGCCCAGAAATGTCCGACATTCGTTTGACATCACTAGCCCAAGTATAATGTTACTTCAGTCTTTACAAAGAAACTCATTCAGGAGGAGAAATTGGAGAGCGTGAGTTTTGTTCGTTAACAGCAATCTGCTCACCACTGGAACTTAGACACGAAGGAGGAAAAGGAGTTGAGTAGCTACCATTTCTCAAGCACCTACTATGTTCTAGGTACTGTGCTAGGTGCTTTAAGTATATTATTTTATTTAATCCTCACAGCAATCCTGGGAGGGAGGGGATATTGTTCCCATTATACTGAGGTTTGAGGATGATCCAGACAAGTGGCACACACTGCCAGTGCAAAATGGAGCCAGAATGTAATCGTTGATGTACCTTACTTCAGAACTTGCTCCCTTTGCTACGTGCCAGGCTATCCCCCCAGAGGAGCTACTGATAAATACAGGAACACCTAACCTTGGTTTGCACACATGGCTGCTCATTAGAGCCACCTGGGGTGTTTTTAAAAAATACAAATGTTGGGATCTCCCCACACTGAGCTTTTGGGTTAATTGGTCTGCAGTGAGATCCGGGCCTTGGTATTTCCTGTTCTTTTTTTAATGTTTAAACGAATTTTCTATTGCCATATAGCATGAATTCAGGAAACTGCACAAAACATAAGCAGAGTTTGATGAATCCTTACAAACTGAACACATCTGTATAGTCAGCACACCGATTAAGAAACACACCATCATCAGCATTCAAAAGCCACCGCCTTGTACCCCTTCCCAGTCACTACCCCTCACCAGTGGGCACCACTGCCCTGACTTCTAAGACAATAGATTCCTTTTTTTCTGTCTTGTACTTTATATGAGTGGAATCATATAGTATGTATCTGTTTGTATGAGATTTCTCTCACTCAGGGTAATATTTGTACGAGTTCCCCATGTCATTCTTTCTTTTTGATTGCTAGTAGTATTCCACCATGTGGATGTCCCCTATTTTGTTTATCCATTCACCTGTTGATGGACATCTGGGTTGTTTCCAGTTTGGAGTTGCTATGAACAATGCTACTATGAATATCCCTGCGCATGTCTTCTGGTGCACATTTCTGCTGGGTTTATACATAGGAATGGAACTGCTGGGCCATAGGGTGTGTATATGTTTGGCTTGAGTAAGTGCTGCCCCAAAGTCTTCTGAAGTTATTATTTGGTTTTGAAAGCTCCCCAGGTGATTCTAATGCGCAGCCAGAGTCGAGAACTATTTCCCTGGTTTATCTAGAGTTCAGCCATCTAGCAACCTCTAGTGTCTGCCCCCAAGCTGAGAACCTCCTCAGCTTCGGATTGTCTAGGAAATCTTCTCTGCTGGATTGGGCAGTTAGCATCCATTTTCCCATAATCCCTTGTGCCCAGCTACCTTTGCTCTACCTGCCCGCTCTCACCATGGTAATCTGTGGGACACATTTCCGTCTCTACTAGCCTTGGAGCTTCTCAAAGGCAGGAACCAGAACTTGATCATATAACGCCAGCAATCAGTACAGAACGTGGCACATAGCAGGTGCTCAGTAAATGTTTATTAAATGAATGATTGCTATAATGACTGAATGGTCGGGGAAGCTCTGGGCTGCAAAAGAGATGCCCCATCTTTGTCCTTAGACTTGTGCACTTCTATTCCTAGGAGACTGCCTCAGACCCTCACTCAGAGCCTAATTACTTTTATTTATTGAAGCCTGTTGGAATTATGGGTAATCTGGTTGCTCATCCCCAAACTGGTTAGAAATAGCAAATTAGATTAAATGAGATAAGGTATGTGGAAGCACTTTGTAAACTGGAAAACAGCATTTAAAAAGAAAGTTGTGATAAAAGGAGAAGAGAAGTTGCTCTAGATTAGACTTGCTGGCGATGGCAGAAAGAGTCTATATCTATGTGTAACATGGAAGCAATGAAATCAGCAGGAGACAAAAACTATAAAAAGCAGACTGCCAAACATAACCATCAGGGCCTTTTTGGTGTGGGATCAGGCAACCCAAAACATGCTGTGTGGTCTAGTGGCCAGAATTTGTAACTTTCTCTGCCTTGGTCTGGGTCTGATTCTCGGTCAGGGAACCTTTGTTCTTGATAAGTAGTATAGTAGTAAAGTGGCTAAGAGCTTGAGCCTTGGACTTGAACTAACCTGAGGTAGTCACTTATTAGGTATATGCTAATTTCCTTGGTGGTAGTGGTAGATAATATTAGGTATATATTACTTTATTATTATTAGGTATATGCTAATTAGATATATGCCACCTCTTAGCATTAAATGAGCAAAGGCAAGTAAAGCACTTAGCACCAGTGCCTAGCACTGAGTAAACTCTCAATAAAAGCTAGTTCCTAATTGGAATTTTAATGTATCCCAGTAGACTAGTGTTCACAAATGATAACATTGCATTATCAAAAAAAAAGTTCACTTTCTTTTGACAGTTACGTTAGGCAAACTCCATTTAAGAAGTGAGTCGTGCTTTATAGAAAGATTTCCTTTAGGAATCTTAACGTTAAAAAATCTTGGATACAGGAGAAGGTAAACTGTGAGCTCTGGGGAATGATGGCTTCTCCAGGGGTCCTGAGGTTTTACACTAGTTACATTGAGAATTTATATATATATATATATAATGTAAATATATATTTTTTAAACTTTTGGCCGCACCATGCGGCTTGTGGGATCTTAGCTCCCTGACCAGGGATAGAACCGTGGCCCTTGGCAGTGAAAGCACGGAGTCCTAACCACTGGACCGCCAGGGAATTCCCACATTGAGAATTTAGACGGGGATGAAACTTAAACCAGGAAAAAAAAATCCACCCGTTTTGTTTCTCAGGTCTGTGCTTTATTTGGCAAAGATCGCTTGTTTTTGGAAAAACGTTTTTGGAAAACAAAGTCAAAGGTTAAAATCTCCACATATTTTCTAATTCTTAACATCTCTCTTCTTTTTTTTTTTGCCGTACGCGGGCCTCTCACTGTTGTGGCCTCTCCCGTTGCAGAGCACAGGCTCCGGACGCGCAGGCTCAGCGGCCATGGCTCACGGGCCCAGCCGCTCCGCGGCATGTGGGATCCTCCCAGACCGGGGCACGAACCCGTGTCCCCTGCATCGGCAGGCGGACTCTCAACCACTGCGCCACCACGGAAGCACCCCCCCCCCCTTTTTTTTTTGTCTCTTCTGAAGACAAAATAAAGTTGACTGTTTCTGGGAATTTTAGATGAAGAGTGGTGGCGGGCTTGACCTCTCTTGTCATGGTGAACAGCAGAAATGTTCATCCTGTCAACATTACTAACCTCTTTCACTCACTAATTGAAGTGTTTTTTTTCTTTTTCTAGACTTGAAATTCTCAGTGCCTCACTTCATAGAAAATAATTTGAATTTAGATTAGAGGGCGTTGAAATGTGTTTAAAATTATTTGTAGGTCATATTTACTGTGTTTACATATTTTATTTGGAACACTGCATAAAGGCAGTTTAAATTTCAGTGATGTTATAGCCCGGTGATATCCATGGGACACAGACTGGAACCTGTGACTCTAATTTCTGACAATATATGTGTAATCTTAAGAGTTTCATGAACTGGTTATAAGAGTTCCTGTTAAGTCTCCAGCTTAATGTCTTGCTGTAGTTCTCAGTGCTTAGTGTGGCCAATTTTTAAGTGCTGAGAAGAATTTGTATATGGTTGCCTTTATAACAACTCAGGATTAGAAATATGTTTGGGGATCCAGTTCTAAAGAGGAACTGGAGAAGACAAAGCGACAGAATTCTTCCGAGACTATGAATTATTCAGTTGTTAACCACAGTAACTTCTTTAGCTACCATTTTGTGTGCTAATAATAGAAACGGTTTGGACGGATTCCTCTTGGAATTGAAAAATCAGGAAAGCCTTTCACTCTTTTCTAGTCTATTCATAAACTAGGAGAATGTGTCAAAAGAATATTTTCAGTTTCTCTTGTTTACCTGGATGAAATAGTTGGTGTGTCTTTTAAAACAAATGCATTTGTTTTATAATTACGATAGCTTGAAATTTAAAAATCCACCCCAGAGCAAGATGCTTCTGGTTTTAGTTGAATTAAACAATTCAACAAATGGTTTTTTGTTTTTGGTTATGACTGACAAAAACTTTCCCCGTTGCTCCCAGGAAAGAGGTAATAAACCTGTTGATTTGCACATAGTCGAGGGGAGAAAATAAAAATCAAGTGCCTCGGGCTTCCCTGCTGGCGCAGTGGTTGAGAGTCCGCCTGCCGATGCAGGGGATGCGGGTTCGTGCCCCGGTCCGGGAAGATCCCACATGCCGTGGAGCGGCTGGGCCCGTGAGCCATGGCCGCTGAGCCTGCGAATCCGGAGCCTGTGCTCCGCAACAGGAGAGGCCACAACAGTGAGAGGCCCACGTACTGCAAAAAAAAAAAAAAAAAAAAAAAAAAAAAATCAGTTGCCTCTGTACAAAAACAAAATAAAAAGAAACAAAACCCCCCCACAATATGTAATACTTAAAAGGGAAAAATATAGTTTCTGAATTGGATTGAATGTATGCTGATAATAGCAAAAGGAAGGCATTTTATTGCAAAATTTGATCAATTGAATCTTCCTGATGGGAGGTGTCAAAGTTATCTTGTTTTAAATCTAACTCAACTCTAATTTGTTTTTTTAAATTAAATTTATTTATTAATTTATTTATTTTTGGCTGCGTTGGTTCTTCATTGCTGCACGCGGGCTTTCTCTAGTTGCGGCGAGCGGGGGCTACTCTTTGTTGCGGTGCGCGGGCTTCTCATTGTTGTGGCTTCTCTCGTTGTGGAGCATGGGCTCTAGGCACACGGGCTTCAGTATTGCAGCACGTGGGCTCAGTAGTTGTGGCTCACAGGCTCCAGAGCGCAGGCTCAGTAGTCGTGGCGCACGCACGGGCTTAGTTGGTCCACGGCATGTGGGAATCTTCCCGGACCAGGGATCGAACCTGGGTCCCCTGCACTGGCAGGCAGATTCTTAGCCATTGCACCACCAGGGAAGCCCCTTTAATTTAGTTTTAATGTTGATTCTAATCCAGGCTGTTTCTGGGGGCAACAGAGCACAATACAGCCCTTTATTCAAACCACACAATCTTGGCCACTCTCCCCTACTCCAGCCCCATTCTAATTTGGTCATATGTTATCACTGAGGCAACCCCCCAGGATCAATCTGAGAGGTGAAGACATTGCCAGCACAACATAAGGTATGCAGAGCCATTGGTGACGACCTTGGGGTTAGTACCAAAAGGAAATACAAGGTCTGGCCTTTGAATTGCAAATGAAGAAGAGTGAGGGCACTTGCCTATTGCTTAGGGCCTTTGCTTACCTACGTTTTTAGAGGACGTCTATGTCCACTCAGTCCAGAAGCTGCTCCATATCTGCATTTCAGTCTTGGCATTGCCACTTGCTCTGTTGTCATCTGGAAGATAGACTTACAACACCATACATCTGTCTAATTAGCTCCCCACTTTGTCATACCCTGGCAAACTGGACCCTTCCACACAGAGGGTGTGTGAGTTCAGAGCTGTGGATCACCCCAGATGACATAATAGTCACGTGTCATTTTTATTGACTTCTTGGCAGAAGATTTATCTTCCTAACTTAGTTCTGCTTAGAGAAAGAGAGTAAAATCCCAGCTTTATACTTTCTTGGGGACTTGAATATTATTACAGAGATCAGACATGTCAATTGAGGGATTGAATAGGGCAGTAGGGAAGAGAAGGAATTAAATTAAGGTGGGAGGAAATGCAGCAGTTTGCAAAGCAGTGAGTGAAAGTGTTATAAGGACTTGTCTCACCCTAGACAATAACATACAGGTTTCCTTATGCTTTGGAAGCACATGGATATTACTTTAAGAGGCATCTCGAAGGGGTCAAGCTCTTAACAGCTTTTTTTTTTTTTCTTTCTTTTTTTTTTTTTTTTTGCGGTATGCGGGCCTCTCACTGCTGTGGCCTCTCCCGTTGTGGAGCACAGGCTCCGGACGCGCAGGCTCAGCGGCCACGGCTCACGGGCCTAGCCGCTCTGTGGCATGTGGGATCTTCCCAGACCGGGGCACGAACCCGCGTCCCCTGCATCGGTAGGCGGACTCTCAACCACTGCGCCACCAGGGAAGCCCTCTTAACAGCTTTTATGAAGAGCCCGGCCTGTGAAGCAGGTCTCAACACTGAGGAACATTCTGTCTTGTCATTTGTCTGTTCTTCATGGCTAGGTTTCCAGCAAACTTGGGCTACTTACCAATAATTTCTGAGAAATGTATGCAAACCAAGAGAATGAGGTATTTTACTAACAAAAGAAATTTAGCCACTTCTTTGGAGAAATGTGTGTTGTGGTAGTATAAATCAGCATTTTTACTGTAAAATGACCAGTTTGCATTCTTTGATGATATGCTGGTATTTGGGAATGGATTGGGGAAAATCCTGATTGAGGATTAAAAAATCATCTTCAAGCAAAGAGAACAGAATGAAAAACAATGTTTGACAGTTGGTATACTTGTGGGTGATTTTATTTGCTAGATTTTATATAGCATCCTTTTTATTTCTTATCTTAAAACAAATTTATGTATTAGTGCCTGGCATATACCAGGTGTTCAGTAAGTATTTGTTGAATAGGTAATGAGTGGGTGAATTTTTAAAAATTTATTTTAGATAGATTGCATATCTAACAGTCTATATATAGATTATCAACAGCTGACTTTATTCATAGAAATGACTCTTTAGTGGATGAAAATAAGGCTAAAAAGAAAGCCGGGTCCTTCCTAATACAGGATTACTCAGTTTCTTTATGTCAAGCTGGAGCACCTGTTTCATGTTTTTAAAAGTTAAAAAAAAAAAAAGAAAATGAAAGGTATGAGAGATTAGGTGCCACAATGTCATTTGGAAGCCCTTCTCTGCCTTTCCAGTGCTCAGGTCACTTCTTATTCCTTATGTTACCCAAACTCTCTCGATTTCACTGGGCTGTCCACGTGTGAGATTTGCACATCCAGGACTCCATAACTTTGATTCTCCCAAGTGATCCCAGGTAGTAACTTCACTTCCTTTGGGTGAGGTAAATGCTTTGTCAGCATTCTTCGCTTCTCTCAATCATATTCTTCAAAAAGAAGCATCTATCTTCCCAAGTGATGGAAAATATAAGAGCCCTGATTTATCAAGTTCTACCAGGAAAAAATTACCTTCTCCCTGTCTTTCCTTCTGAGGAAGGTATGACCAAAGGACAGGTGTTTCTGGTGGAAGAAATAGCTGCTTAAGTTTTTGGTTGAAAGGAAAGAGGAATAGTCAGCAAGTGCTTGTGCACTGTCTACATGGTGAGTACTGAGAATTGTGGGAAAAGGCAGCATGTGTATGGGAAATAGTGGAGTTTCGCAGTGTGTAGAAGTGGATGGCTAGGTAGCCAAGCTTCCAGAATCTAGAGCATAATATGGAGTTGTGAGAAAGAGAAGCCCTTTGTGTACTGAGGTGTAGTGTTGGGGAAGACCCTGTGGAGGAGAGTGATGGAGGATGGGCTCCTAAGGACCGCTAGGATTCAGACCGTTGAGGGAACTTTTTCATAAGGAGAAGTGTGCATAGCAGAGAGAGGCACAGGGAAGGAAGCAAAGGATTCTGGGGCATACAAGGAGGTGATGATGAGAAACGATGGGCTTGCTACGTGTGGGACCAGCTTGAGAAGGACTTTGAGTGCTGGCTCGAAGAGCGTGGACTTGACCTTGTAGGCAGTTATAGGCTGGGTTACCTTAGGCTGAGAGATGTGCATTTTAACTGAAAGCACCATTCCTGATGGCTTGGCTACCTGAGCTCCCGAGCACCCACCTTCCTGTGTTTGGATGGTTTCCTAGGCACAGATCCTGTTTGGGGTCAGGTGGAGGAAAATTAATTAGTTAATTAATTAATTAGTTAATTAATTGGTTGATTGATGTCTGTTAGGCATTGATGGGCATCTCTGAAAAGGGCAGATTTGAAAAAGGGACTCACATAGAGACGTAAGCAAAGTGCGCCAAAAGCCTTTGCCAAATGAGTGGTTGAAGGTGATCTTGAAAGAAAAGAAAGTAGGAGAAACTTTGGTACAACATCCTTCCCACTCGGATTAGCTGGTGGAAGAGGGACTTCAGGTGTGTGATTTGTAGTCTTGCCAATTGCCTATCACCTCTTCTTACTTCTCGTGGGTTACTTTGCTGTGTTTTGCCACATCCCACTGTGCCCTGTTGGGACTCAGAGCCTCTTTTAGAGCAAGGGATGAACAGGTGAATGTGGCTCTTAGTGGCTGTCATTTAAGCTATTTTACAATAAACAGTTAAAAAAAAAAAAAAGATAGCCCAGCCCAGCCAAACAGTAACATCTCACAGTTCTTTCCAGTGTCCCTTCTCTATAGTGCTCACATCATGGGAGGAGATTTAAAAGGACCCTGTACTACCTGGGACAGGCCAGTAATCGCATTGGCAGACGAGTTAATGAAATCCACCACCATGGAGTTTGAAGCATCTTTGGTCACGTCATGGTCACAGGGCTTCAGTTTGCAGACGAGCACAGGTGTATATTATTTTAGATGACAGATGTTTCCTGAAAAGTCACATGGAAATGGATTTTTTTTCTTCCTTAATGATATTTCTTTTTGCCTTTACTATAATTTCGGCAATGCCTTTTCCTCAATTATAATTAATCACCAATTGGCGAGAGCTTCTAAACTTTCATTAACTCATCAAACATTTATCGAGCGCCTACTATGTGACAGGCACTCTTCTAGATGTTGAGGATCCAGCCGTGAAAAAGGTTGGAAAGAACTGGCTTCATGGGGCTTACATTCTAGCCGCAATTTATATTTAATTGTCTCTGACAGTCCATCCCGTCAAGCAACCAATGAATGACTATTTGTCGAGTGTCTCATGTGTTGAATGCTGGACCAGGGCTGGGGGCCCCTTTGCACTGCAAAGAGTTGGCTTTCCAATGGGAAAGCCAGGGCTAATCTTAACCCTCACAGAATAAATAGAGAATATTACGGTGGTAGGTGATTGACAGTGCATGTGTGCAGCATCTACCCAGACTGCAAGGCTCTAGCTGTTCAGAAGAAAGAGAGGTGAGGGTGAGTCAGTGCAGGATTTTAAGGAAGGCAGCGGATGAGACCGCTGGAGGAGGGGCTCCTGTGCTCATTGCCCTCCTCCCTCCCTCAGCTTTGGGTAGGGCTCATTTAACACCAGTCTCTCCTGAGCATGGAATTTGTCCCGAAGCAGCTGCTTCTGCTAGGTTCTCGGGCTCCAACCCTAAATCGCAGGAGGCTCCTAGGAAAACAGGGGCTGCAGGAACTCTATCTTCACAGGAGAGTCTCCTCCTTAACCGCCTGGATGGTTAAACAGGCAGGATCTGTCGGCTCTTACACTTTCTGAGCTTATTTTCATGGTCTTCACACGTGTTGCTGGATTCATCATGAAGAGTTCCAAAGTAAATAGTACTCAGAGTGTCCAGGGTATTCTTTTCTTTTTAATTCCTCCTTTTTTAATTCACCCTTTACGTGAAAGGGCAAGGAAGAAATATAAGGATGAGGACGTTGATCTGGGCCCCCATGTTCAGGCATTCTTCAGTATAAAAATGGATTATTTTCCAAATATTTGTTTCTAAGTTATTGTTAGGAACGCAGAACACATTTTCCCATAGAAACAAGGTGCTACGTGGTGATTCTGTTTTCTGGCTGGCCCACAGCGGCTAGTGTAATAACTAATGTGGCTGAACTATGGATGTCATAGAGACTAAGTGGTGCAGGTGACACTATGTCCCCGGGAAAATGTGTTCCTCATTCCAATTTGCACAACTAAGAAGTTAAGTCCCCTTCTGCAACGCGGTGGTGGCTTGGGGCTTGGGAAGGACACCCCCAGCTCTGGCGCACAGACGCTCCAACAGCTGGGGCATCACCCGTCTGCCCGCATCCCTCAAAACTGGCAGCCAGTGTGGCTCTAGTGACAGAGGCACAGGAGGAGGGGCGGGGGGAGGCCACAGCGGCCAGCGAGCTGAGAGGCAGCTGGTTCTAAGCCTCTGGCTTCCCACCCTTGGCTTGGCAAACGCTATTAACAAGAGAGATTTCATCTTTCCCTTTCCTTCGTGCCTACTCTCTTTTCAGTGAGATTATCCAAAGCCAGTTGTTCTTTCTCTTTTTAATCCTGGGACCATCCCCACCAAGATGCCTGTATCATTCCTCATTCATTCGCCACTTTCCTCAACACTTGTTACTCAACTGAAGATAAATCTCTGTTGTGGAGAAAGCGGTTTTTTCCCTAGGTGAGTGCTAACAAGGAAGAATGGCGATCATAAGGTGGGATACGTTGATGTCAGTGATGCTGAGGAAACCATCCCGGAGTGGATTTGGGGACTTCTCGATGAGGTGTGAGCAGTGACAATTACACTCAGATCTTTGCTCCTATTACAGGAGCTCTGGGGAGCTGGACTTCCTAGCTGTGGATGAGATGATGTCCAAGTCATCTAGAAGCCCGTATTAGTTATCTAAAGTAACTCTATATAAATCCACAGAGACAAAAGGACATAGATGGTCAAAGCTGTCCACAATTGCAATCTGAGTCCCACGAGGCAGTGGTGGCAAGTTAAAGCCAGAATTTATATATAGGCCATTTAAAACATGACATTTTGAAAAATCAACTATAAACAGGTAATAATTATGTTAGGCTGTGATACCCCAGACTCCCTTTGCTTTGATTCTGTATTATCCAACAAATTTCTAATTGTAATTTGGCTTACTATGTAGATTTCTCTATTGGGAGAGAGTGATCTGGCCCATAAAATGGGAGTATCCAATCCTCTTCATTTTTTTTTTTAATTGGTAAATTCGCATTTTGGCTTATGCATTGGCCTTTTGTGAACATGGTTAATATGAGTCCATTTTCAAGAGCCTTGAGAACTGAAGGCCAGATTCTGGACCTTGGAGACCCAGCCAAGATGCTGCCTTTGGGAGCCCCTATTCAGATGATGGACCAGCAGGCCTTTTCCTGTGCTCCTTTGGTCAATGATATCTCTCACTGTCCTGATGCGAAACAGAGCCACAAAGAAAGTAGTGTTGCTTTCCTTAGGTCCTCACAACTGCTCGGCAGGGACAAATCTGGGATTGGAGTCAAGGTCTCCTGACCCTCACATCAGGGCTCTTTTCAGTATACTGATGTTATTGCAACTACATGCATAAGTCAGATCTTGTTCCCTAAATTGCTGAAATGGAGAGAAAGGAAGGAAATAAGAGAGAAGTAGAGAGCAGGGTTTGCTCCATATCAAATTGGAACAGTTATCATTTAAAACCAGGCAGGGTACAAATGCCATCCACTGTATTCTAGTAAGTGGAATACCAGTGGCGAATTGAGTTCAGTTTCTGAGCTGAGAGCATTATTTGTTGCTGACTTGGTGGCTGCTTTTAGTAGGAGCTGAGTGGAAGCATCCCAGGTCGTGTCCAGAGAGCCAGGAGCACTGCCACCCAGTGAAATATGACTAAGCAGCTCAGATTTGCTTTCTCTGTCGCACGACGTAATGACATTTCCTCCCAAGTTCAGGGGTTAACAGAGGCAGCGTGCTCAGCTGTGAGGATAAGAGAATGTGATTCAAGACGGGCTAAGTTAATTTAAGATCTTATTCAGTAAGAACAAGGAAGAGATAGAATGTTCCTGAAATATTTGGAATTTTTTAAAAAAATGGGCCTGAAACATAAGCTATGTCCATGTGGTCCCACTGAATCACTTGCTTTGCAGTTGATTAGACTTTAATAGTTGAGTGATGGAGCTATTGTGATCACTTCAAACCCTATATTAGCTTTAAATGAAGTTCACTGAATGGTACTGAAGCCACATGACATTAGAGGCATCACAGGCATCACCCATCACTAGGCATCTGAACTAGCATATGGTATGGCTTCTTCTCTTAACAAGGATGTGGCTGGGGCCGTGACTGGTTACCTCAGGTGCTGAGAGCATGATGCCGAGGAATGGTTTCACTTGGTCCTATAACCATGGGCTGGATGCCGCCCTTCCCCTGCCCCCCCCCACCCAGCTAACACCTCACTTATGTGGACGATGGAACCAGATGAACAAATAGAAGTAACTCAGGGCAGCCCTAACCCCCTTCTGGCAAACATGACCAGGTGCTTGCTGGGTCAGGGCTGCCCCTTGAAATGAGAAGGACAGCACATGAGTTAGGCAAAGCCCCTGGGGAGACAGTCTTCTCATATAGGCCATTTTCCCTTTGTCACAATTAGTTGAATTAAGTCATCTTAGAGGTTGTAACAAACTTGCTGCGTATGGTACAGATGCTGCAAGGGATTTCATATCGACAGCAGCAAGAGATTTCTTTTTGTGTACAAACATCGACAGCAGCAAGGGATTTCTTTCTGTGTACAAACCCACAGATTTCTTTCTCATCTTTTTCATGTCTCATGAAAACATAAAGTATGCATACAGGGCTAAAATGCCTCTTGGAGCACTTTCTTGTGTATTTTTATTGGTTTCATCACTTTCTTGCTTTGTGACTTAACTACTTACTCTGAGTCACTGTTTACTTATCTATAAAATGGGGGAAATAACTGTACCCACATTACAGGCTTGCTCGGAGAATCAAGGGCAATGAAGACTCCAAGCATGGTGTCAGCATATAGCGCATAGCAAGGGCTTGGTAAGTCAAGAAATTGTAGCTGTAAGACTACCAAGTGGCTGCGGGGAGTGTTTTCTCCTGTGCTTCCTTGCTTTTCTCAGTTTAGGGAAAATGTCATAAAATAGCATACATGTTGAAACTAAAAACTCCTCCAAAAAGGATCTATTTGTAAAGCCATGTAAATATTAACTTCTGTGAAGCTTATACTGGCAGGTCCCCAATGGTTCAGAATTAACACCTGGTGTTCAGTGGATGGAAAATAGGTTTTGCTGTCATTGTGGATCTCCAAAATGGAAAAATGTGGGGATACGTTTAAAAATGAAATGCCTTGGGCTTCCCTGGTGGCGCAGTGGTTGAGAGTCCGCCTGCCGATGCAGGAGACACGGGTTCGTGCCCCGGTCCGGGAAGATCCCGCATGCCGTGGAGCGGCTGGGCCCGTGAGCCATGGCCGCTGAGCCTGCGCGTCCGGAGCCTGTGCTCCGCAACGAGAGAGGCCACAACAGTGAGAGGCCCGCGTACCGCAAAAAAAAAAAAAAAAAAAAAAAAAAAAAAAATGAAATGCCTTGTCTGATTTCAGCTGCCGATGTAGGATTAGACCTTAGGCTGACTCTATGTAAATACTTAAAAAAAATACCTTGAATGAACTTTAATCCTTGTCTCTCCTATTGCTTACCCAGCGTAAAGTAAATGTTTTTTTTGTCGTTGTTATACTTGAACCTTGCCTCATCCCATTGCAGGTGTGGGACCTTGAAACCATCGAGCTGTAGTCTAAGAGGCAATCCTTTCTTTCCTGTCTGCCTCACAGTAGTGGTAAATGGAGGGAGGGAATCCTGCTGTTCATCTGACCTTCACAGATCCAACTGGAACTAAGCAGCTAATTTCTGCACCAAGATAGGAATCAAGAAAGTTCAGCTAATCTGAGACTCAGTTTCATACCAGACGCTAAACAGGCGAGTGAGGCTTGCACAGAGTATAGGGAGAAGAGTGTCATCGGGACTTTGTATTGAGAAATCGCATAACGGCGTCAAAGTACAAATTTGCATTACCTTTTAACCATCCCACTGCTTTGCAGATAGAAAGGGGGAATTGGTTATCCATTTTGCACATATAAATGATTGGGATTAGGCCTAGGCAAGTGGCTTGTATTGGAATCTACTTCTCTTTGCTCTCCCCGCACCCTCTCCATGCTGGGGGAAGCTCCCTTGCTTTTTCCTAGTTGGGCGCCAGTGCCCTTAGTTTTTCTCCACATCATCATCTCTAAACTTGGTCTCACACCTCTCGTTTCCACTAAGATGTAAAAGACTGATAACAGCTGAAAGTATTGCACTCTCTCCAAATAATATTTCCATTTTAGTAGGTGACCAATCTCAAGTGCCTGGAAGAAAGGTCTGGGGTGGAATGTTCGGTACTGTTCCATGTGAGGCTTGTGAGGGTGCAGTGCTGTAGAGGGCATTCATGGTTCTATCTAACCTTCCGTCTGCTCGGAAATCATAACCCTCAGGCATTGCCTTCTCTGCTAGTCCCGAGAGGCCTCTTCCAACTTCTTCCTATGTAGTTCTGAGTGCTTCAGAACAGCATCTGTGGGTAAATTCTAGTGTACTGAGGTTTTCTAAAAAGGGAACTGTGTAGAGTGCAGGCAACTTCCCTCAAGCAGACACAGTGCCTCTTGCTGATGCACATTTCATTTTCTGATCAGTTTATTTGTTCTCAAATTCAGCCAAGTACCAATACAACTGAACACCAGGGAAGTCCAACGTTTACATTTTAGATTGTAGCATTCAGGAACATATTTGGATCGTAGTGTCGTTTAACTCTTTAGTAATATCGACATTCCCCCTTTGCTAAGAGTGTATTAGTGTTTCACTTTTAGATGTGATTGGGCTCTTCAGTCATTTTAAGTTTGAATGCAAAACATTCATTGATTAAATGAATAAAGAGTGTGGGGACTTCCCTGGTGGCGCAGTGGTTAAGAATCCGCCTGCCTATGCAGGGGACATGGGTTCGAGCCCTGGTCCGGGAAGATCCCACATGCCGTGGAACAACCAAGCCCGTGCGCCACAACTACTGAGCCTGCACTCTAGAGCCTGTGAGCCACAACTACTGAAGCCCATGTGCCACAACTGCTGAAGCCTGTGCATGCCTAGAGCCCGTGCTCCGCAACAAGAGAAACCACTGCAACTGCAAGCCCGCGCACCGCAACCAAGAGCAGCCCCTGCTTGCTGCAAATAGAGAAAGCCCTCGTGTGGCAACAAAGACCCAACACAGCCATAAATAAATAAATAAATAAATAAATAAATAAATTTTTTAAAAAAAGGAGTTGTAAGTCTCAGAAGGGGCACACATTTTGCATATATTGTTTATACTGATGCCCCCCCAAATTTGAAAAAAAATACTCTATATTTTCATTCGAGAGAGATTTTAGGTCTTCTAGAATATGTACACAAAGAAGATAAAATCGGGTCTTGACGCAGCTCCCAGAAAACCTGAGGATTAGAAATGGAACAAATGTCTCTACCTGATGGGAAGACAGATCCTTCAAAATCTTAGGCTCATTACCAACCATGTCCCACGTGCAAAGGTACATTTTATTCCCATCACCACATTGGGGAAACAAAAGGATGCAAACTTCTAGACATCCTGGAATGAAATGTTTTTTGAAGGTGTATTTCCATCCAGAAGGTGGGCATCTGGTTACCTATAGATATATATAGATTGGCATCATTGGCTGGCAAATTAATAGGTTGTGCCTGTGCTTGAGCATACTTCTTGTTTCAAATACACACTTATGAGACTAGAAGACACCTCCATACATTTTAAAACATTGAATACATTTTAATTTTTATATTTTTAAAAATTTTAATTTGTTTTACTGAAGTATAGTTGATTTACAGTGTTTCAGGTGTACAGCAAAGTGATTCAGTTATATATCTATATACCTACTCTTTTTCAGATTCTTTTCCATTATAGGTTATTACAAAATATTGAATACATTTTATTTTATTTTTTTAAACATTTATTTTATTTTTAAAATTTATTTATTTTTATTTTATTTATTTTATTTTTGGCTGCGTTGGGTCTTCATTGCTGCACGTGGGCTTTCCTCTGGTTTGGTGAGCAGGGGCTACTCTCATTGTGGTGTGCAAGCTTCTCATTGCAGTGGCTTCTCTTGTTGGGAGCACGGGCTCTAGGCGCGCAGGCTTCAGTAGTTGTGGCACGTGGGCTCAGTCGTTGTGGCTCACGGGGTCTAGAGTGCAGGCTCAGTAGTTGTGGCACATGGGCTTTGTTGCTCTGCGGTATGTGGGATCTTCCCGAACCAGGGCTCGAACCCATGTCCCCTGCATTGGCAGGCAGATTCTTAACCACTGCGCCACCAGGGAAGCACTGAATACATTTTTAAATTAACAATTGTCTTTCAAATAACAACTGCTTGGTATCTTCCCTAGGGACAGTGGGATATCAGAATGATGGTTGCGACAGGCCAAGTGAAATATTGTATTTCTTTAATGTTTTGCTGCTGGCAGTTGAGTAATACCAGAAAGGTCAGAGGTCATATCTGGAAAAGTCACCTAAGGCCAGGAAGAACCTATAGACTCAGGCCGCCCAAGGGTCAAATCCATGAAGATGAGCTGAGAGGGGCAAGGTCAAGGGGCAGAAACTGGGCATTGAGGCTGGGAGCAAGAGGCCGGTCTGGGCAGAAAGTTGGGCGACGTGGAGTTGGGACCCAGTGGGTGGCCTCGGGGAGGATGAGCAGCAGAGAGGAAGGCCCTGCAGACAGTGCCCTGGCTGAGAACAGTGAATAAACTGTACAGAGGAAAGCGTGTCACAAAGGCTTCCCCTCCTTCTGTAGGTGATGGGCATTGACTGTAACCCAGCACAGAGTTTCCAGTAACTGGGCTGAGAGTATTGATGGGCTCAGGTCAGAAGAGCAGGTCTGTGCATTTCCTAGTGGGCCCTGGAGTCGGCGTGGCTCTCATTCCCCATTACTGCTTCTCTCTGACTCACTGATGGCCCGCCACATGTCATTAGGCGGCTCAGCTGCTGCTTTCATTTCTCCCCAAAGGTATACGGAGGTTTGGGTCTTGGCTTTTACATTTTTTTTTTCTCCTGAGAGCTAGAGGAAGTGGCCTTCTGATAGTTTGGTTTGTTGAGTTGAATACTTACAGTGTCTTAACAGTTTCAATTTCCTTTCTCATAGATATTTGATCCTGATGACCTTCATGCAGGGGTCAATTTCTCCAAGGTTCTGAGCACTCTTTTAGCTGTCAACAAAGCAACAGAAGGTAAGCAGGGCTTGGGACAGATGGGTTCTGGGCGACACATTTGGGTTCACATGTCTCTGATTATCCTAGGAGCCAACTATCTATGGCCAGGATTGTGCGATTGGGGCAGACTTCTCTCCTCCCCCTAAAGAAACCCTGATGGGTGCCAGATACTTTAATCTGTCATAGTTTAGGATTTAAACATAACTGTCATAGAGGTTATTCTAATGCCCTTAATATAATAAGAACCAAGAAACAATTTCACTCAAAGCTATTGAATAGGCAACGGAGTATAACAAGACAGAAAATAAAAAGGAAAAAATATCAGTTCCCTTTTTCATAAAGTTTACAAAATGCAGCCGTTACTTCCCTTTCCCCGCCAGAGACATATTTTTTCTCATAGTTTTCTGTATGTCTTTGTCCATGTTAAGGAACCCTTCAGTAACCTTGCACTGGAAATGAAACCTCAGGTTCATAGTGAGTGAAAAGAACATCATTTATTTAAATGTTTAGTATCCATCACGTTGGCAGAATGAAATATAAATCCTAGTAAATGCAAAGCAAATGATGACAGCCTTAAAGTATAACTTCATTCCTTCCGTGATATAGTATCTTACCTACAGCTGGGCAGTAATAACCATAGTTAAAATGTGTTGAGCCCTTACCATGGGTCTTGGCTGTCCTAAGAGCCATCGGTGGTCTCATTCAATCTTTGAAACAAGCCTGGGAGTAGGTGTTAGTATTAGGTCCATATTACAGATAAGGAAAGTCAGGCCCATAGTGGCCCAAGTAGAAAGTAAGCAGCAGACCTGGGATTCAGACCCACATCTGACCGACTCCAGAGCCCTGATGCTCCATCACGGGTCCTGATGCTCAAACCGTTGGAGAGTCAACAGGCTGTGTGCCCAGCACTGCCAGGTGCTACAAAGGAAGTGTAAGACTTGGTCCCTGCCCTGGAGAAAATTACCGTCTATTTAGGGAGACTCAACTTACCCACGTGAAACAATGAGAGAACAAGAACAGACAATAATCAAGTGCCAAATAGGCTGGAGCATCTAGGAAGCTATCAAGTAATTATAGTCAAAAGAGCTGTATATAATAGCAATAAATGTAAAAATACTTCTCTGAAGTTGTTCTTTTGCTCTCTGGAAGAAAATGCTTTGGAGCTATTGCAAGGCGTATAGCAGAAAGTACAGCTAATTCAAGTAACTATATTTAACACACATGACAACTATCCAGTTCTGGGCAGGGAGGATCGTATAATTCGAACATTATGCCATACAAATTATATGTTCCTTTGCCAAACTCTCCTAGCAAGTTTTACAGTCTCTTCCCTTGCCATAGATATTTATAAAATACAAGGAGGTGAAAGTTAAAACCCACAGCATCAAGGAAATTACTTGGATACTGAGCTTGTCGCCTCGGGAATGTTTGGGCTTTAGACTTTTGCAGTTTATATCTTTTAAAAATAAATGGAGAGGAAAAGAACCCTCATTTGAATTTGTCAGGAAGCCAGCTCGTCCCTTTAGTATGGCTCTCGGCATACTGAAAACACCCAACTCAGCGCTGGGCTGATTGAATTTCACAAGGTTTCAAGGAAGAGAAGACTCTTGAGTTTGATTTTTTTAAAAAAATAATTCCAGTATGAAGATTGCATCTTTCTCAAACACACATCTCTCTCATTCTCATTCTCCCCACCCCTTCCCCCAGGCATAAGAGGGATTTTACATTATATGTGCCACACAGACTGTTCCATGTGAGGAAGAAAAAGAACCACTCAGTTATAGGCCAAAAAACAAAGCGAGAAATTTGAAATATTTCAAAGTAATAAGAGCCACAAACAGCTGTTTGGTACCCAATATAGTTCTGCCTGGGCTAACAGGGCATACTGTTGCAACGGGTTCAGGAGGGAAGAGTTGTAGGGAAATGGGTTAAGAGAAAATGTGGTTCTGTCGCTGTTTTTCATTCTACTGGAGAGCAATGGCCAGTAAGGTTAAGAAAAAGAAGTTGGCCACCAAAAAGGGAGGCGGGGGGTGGGGAATGAAATAAGCTCGGCCTGTTCATCATAGAACAGTTAGAATTATGATCAGGTTGCCTTTGATAATGTCCCGTGAAAGATAATATTAAGCTGTAGATGTTTTTCTGACACAAGGGGTTCTCTTCACGGTGCCTTTTCCTCTTTTCACAGATCAGCTCTCAGAAAGGCCATGTGGACGTTCCTCTTCTCTTAGCGCTGCTAATAGTTCTCAGACAAACCCACAGGGAGCAGTTTCTAGCACAGCTCCAGGGCTGCAAAGGCAGTCAAAGCCAGTGGTAAGTCTGGTCCCCAATTCCCCCTGCCTGTTTTAAAATTTGTAAACTTCGATTGCTATCTCGGTTACATCTCCATAGGTGGTGACATAGCCATCCTGTTGTTTGGGGCGTTGTGAGAAAACGAATTTGGAACCTCGCCCCAATTCAGGCTGGCCCATGGGAACAAATCAAAGGCATGTGGGGCAGAGTCTGAAAATCGGGGTTGAAGCCCCAAAATCCTGTCCCTTTCTAGAACTGAGCAACTGAGAATGCTATGCAAATGTCAGTCATTAGGGTGACTTCGGGAGGGAAGTTTGCTGTTATTTCCCCTCTCCCCCCCGGCTTATTAGGAGAACTAAATAGTGCCTGGCACATAGAAGGCAATCAATGTATATTACTTGCTCTCATCATTGCCGCTGTCATTTTCTTTTTCTATTTGCATTCCTATTGAGCCCAGGAAGAGCTCCTATATTGGGATAGCTTGGTTATCTTTGCATTTGGTCTTAATGGGAGCTTTCATTTGGGAGGGAGCGCCCTAGCTTCTGCTCTTTTGAGACCTTGATTCCTTGTCAAAATCCACCCACTTGCTTTAAGCCCTCATGAGCTATTACTTCCAAAGTACTTTAATTACTTCCAAAGCACTTAATCTTTTGAGATTGCAGATCTCTTTCAGAAGCTGATGAACACTCCATGGTTCCATACCCCTTGGGCCCTCTCAAATTGTATGCAAAATCTCCTGTGTGTGAACTTACTGGTCTGTGTTTTGGGTCAAGGCTTATTGTGCTATCAGCTTCTTAAAGGGACATGTGACAGGTTAAGAACTCCAGACTTAGGTAACTGTGGGATATTTGATCTTTGCATATGACTAAGCCTTAGCCAATTTAAGATATTCTTAGTAATTGGAAGGGGGAGGCAGATTTTATGAGAGGAGGTTGGTACCTAATCTTGGTCATGTAATTATGTAAGACTTTGAGTGTTGGGTAGAGGCAGAGTGGGATAGTTTATTACGTATCTTTTGGGACTTCCCTGGCAATCCAGTGGTTAGGACTCTGAGCTTCCACTGCAGGGGGCCTGGGTTCGATCCCTGGTGGGGGAACTAAGATCCCCCACAAGCTGAGCAGCGTGGCCAAAAAAAAAAAAAGAAGTATCTTTAGATAATTGGTGGGGGAGAAGGAAATAAAAGCTATGACCCCCTCCAAAATACACATTCTCACAAATGCAAAAGTTTTTCTACAATTTATTTATTTATTTTGTGGTATGTGGGCCTCTCACTGTTGTGGCCTCTCCCGTTGCACGCAGGCAGGCTCAGCGGTCATGGCTCACGGGCCCAGCCGCTCCGCGGCAATGTGGGATCTTCCCGGACCAGGGCACGAACCCGTGTCCCCTGCATCGGCACTGCACCACCAGGGAAGCCCTACTGCCTACAATTTTGAGGGCTTTATTAATCCCCTTCCCCTCATTCCCCCAAGGCCTACCCATGTTAGGCCCATTCCTAAATTAAAAACTCAAGACTGAGTTGGACCTGGGGTTTTATCCTTGGTCACCCTACTTTATTTGCCTAAATTCATAGCATATCTGCCCCTGCCTCATTGAGATGAGCGCCTAATCTGGTGTGACTTTTGTTTCTCCAGGAGATGACGGAAAATGGAAGTCACCAGTTGATAGTAAAGGCGAGATTCAACTTTAAGCAGACTAATGAAGATGAACTGTCTGTCTGTAAAGGGGACATCATTTATGTCACTAGAGTTGAAGAAGGAGGCTGGTGGGAAGGCACATTAAATGGGAGAACAGGCTGGTTCCCTAGTAATTATGTCCGAGAAATTAAATCCAGTGGTAAGTCAATCTTTTCAAAGCTTTTTTGACTGTGACTTTTGTACTTTCTTGGTCTTCGGACCAAAAATCTTGTAGTTTTCATTGGTTAACAGAATTGTTTGTACTTGTATGTGTATGTCAAAAATAAGACGAGAACAGAACTGGGGAAAAAATCTATGATTAGATATCTTGAAACCAAGTTGTACTTAGACTACATCAAGGCAGCAAAACCTAAAAAAGCAAAAGAATTCAAAGCTCAGACAACTGTTCCACCTTAACTATGTCCCCTTCTGTCTACTAATTCTAGCCCGTGTAATATAGTACAAAGCCCTTCCTGCTACTCTAAGGATCACCATGGCAGAATACAACAATAAGAGAGGTCATGTGCTAACTTCCTTTTTTAGCCCTAAGCTCTTTGAGCAGACCTAAGTCTAAATGCCTCAGAGATGTGTAGGAGAAATAATAATCATAGGACTGCAGGAAGCTGTCTGGTCACTTTGATTCTGAAAAAGATTGCCCTTAACTCATTAATGATACCCAGAGAATGCAATCTAATCACTCATCAGTAATCTTTCTAGAACTTTCTTGGGTAATGTACTTGCCTTTTATTATTTAAGAAACTAGGTCCTGGGCTTCCCTGGTGGCATAGTGGTTAAGAATCTGCCTGCCAATGCAGGGGACATGGGTTCAAGCCCTGGTCCGGGAAGATCGCACATGCCTCAGAGCAACTAAGCCCATGCGCCACAACTACTGAGCCTGTGCTCTAGAGCCCACGAGCCACAACTATGGAAGCCCGCGTGCCTAGAGCCCATGCTCTGCAACAGGAGAAGCCACCGCAATGAGAAGCCCGTGCACCGCAATGAAGAGTAGCCCCCACTCACCACAACTAGAGGAAGTCTGCACACAGCAACAAAGACCCACTACAGCCAAAAATAAATAGATAAAATAAATTAATTAATTTTAAAAAAAGAAACTGGGTCCTGCCTATATTTTTAAAAAATCCCTAGCATTATAAAAATGTCACAACACAGATAAAATAAGGTTCAGTTATTCACATTATTATATGTCTTCACTCTTCAAAGCTATTTACGCAAGGGCTCCTTTTAAGTAGTTAGCGCCTCAGTATATTTTTTCCTTTGGTTAATGTCTTTATTGCTTTTTAAAAAAATAAATTTATTTATTTATTTTTATTCATTTATTTTTGGCTGCGTTGTGTCTTTGTTGCTGTGTGCGGGCTTTCTCTAGTTGCGACGAGTGGGGGCTACTCTTCGTTGAGGTGGCTCCTCTTGTTGCAGAGCACAGGCTCTAGGTGCGTGGGCTTCAGTAGTTGTGGCATGTGGACTCAGTAGTTGTGGTGCACGGGCTTAGTTGCTCTGCGGCATGTGGGATCTTCCTGGACCAGGGATCGAACCCATGTCCCCTGCATTGGCAGGTGGATTCTTAACCACAGCGCCACCGGGGAAGTCCCTTTATTGCTTTTTTTAATGCCTCAAAATTAATACTATTATTTAATAAAATTATAGGCTCACTGTAAATAAGTTAAAACTTACAGAAATAGATGATGTAGACAATAAAAATTCCCTTCTCCTTCACCTCCTCCCCCAGATAACCACTGTGAGGAGCTTTTCCCTAAAGCATTTGAGATAAAATTTAGTTTCACACTTTTCTGTGTTGGGTGTTGGGGGAAGGTGGGGCATTTCCTTTAATGGAATAAGTGTTTAGTAACAGATTTATAATTATATATGTATGTGTAGATGTCTTAGCAGTTTTTAATTCACTTGGCCAAAAAGTTCGTTCGGGTTTTTCCGTTACGCTGTTACAATAAACCTGAACGAACTTTTTGGCCAATGCAATATTTCTGGGAATTGAGACGTTTCTGTTGAGCCCTGAAGTATTTTCACAGGCTGTGCTTGAAATTTCCTTGGTTTTGATGATTTTCACAGCCGATTTTTACCCCTTGCTACATCTTTCAATTGGTGTAATCTCGTTGTTAGGATCTCTAAATAATTTTACAGATTCACTCTAACTTGGCTTCATCTGTAAAACTAAAAGGAACAGCTCTTCCTTCCTGGCCTGGGAGTCCCAAGCATTGTTTGAGGGGTTGTGTGGGGCAGACAGACAGCACGCACTCCTTATAGTGTCCCTTATTGAGATGCCATGTAGCCTTGTAGCATATAGTCTGGCCCCTGCCTTGTGGACCGACTGCCCTGAGCTGTTTGTCCTGGTCTTTGGCCCCTTCCCTTAGAGCTTTTACTATACTCTCTTTGGTTTACAACTCAGTTAAGGACTCACCTGGCAGCTTTCTGGCTCTGCTTTGAACACCTAGGGAACCTAACCCTTAGAAGCATCCTATGCAACTGTCAAGGATAGGTCTGGCTAGCTGGGGCCAGGAAGCCTGCTCATCAGGGAAGGTCTCAGACTGGAAGAATATGGACCATCTCTCACCTAGTTTATTGCAGTAGCTTCCTAACTGGCATCCCTGCTCCTGTCCTTGTCACCCCTGTAATCTAATTTAAACTCAGTAGATCCAGAGTGATCCTTTCAAAGTGTAACTTGAGTAATATATAATGGCTTCCCATCTCAAAAAGAGTAAAGGTCAAGGTCATTCCCAATAGCCTACAAGGCCCTCCAGGATTTGGCCTCTGGTGGCCCCTCTGGCCTTCTCTTTGACCTCTCTCCCCTCACGCATCCCACTTCAGCCACACTGGCCTCCTGGTTTCCTGTTCCAGACAGGCTCCTGCCTCACCTGCTGTCCCTCCACCTGGAACGCTCTCCCCAGATATCAGCACGGCTGGTTCCCTTACCTACTTCAGGTCTTTGCTCACTCGTTGGCTTCGTGGTAGCACCTTCCCTGGTCACTCAGGAGAAAATTGAACCCTATTCCCACTGCCCCTATCCCCCTTCCCTTTTGTAGGTCTTTGTTTACCATTTCTTTCTATCTAACATAGTGTACATTTACTTATTTATTTCATTTACCATCTGTATCCGACCATTAGAATGTAAGTACCACAAGGGCAGAGATGTTTTTTCTGTGTTGTTGGGCTCAGTGAATATTTGTAAAATCAATGAATATTGTGGGGCAGTTCATTCAATTCTTTTTTTTAATATAAATTTATTTATTTATTTATTTTCTGCTGCATTGGGTCTTCGTTGCTATGTGCAGGCTTTCTCTCGTTGCGGCGAGTGGGGGCTACTCTTCATTGCAGAGCATGGGCCCTAGGCATGCGGACTTCAGTAGTTGTGACATGCAGGTCAGTAGTTGTGGCTCGCAGGCTCTAGAGTGCAGGCTCAGTAGTTGTGGCGCACAGGCTTAGCTGCTCTGAGGCATGTGGGATCTTCCCAGACCAGGGATCAAAAGGTCATTCAATTCTGTTTAGCTTCTTCATTGAGCATCTCCTGGGTACTTGGTGGGGAGGGGGCTATAAAAACCTGCCCTCATGGACCCTGCCCCCAAGGAGCTTACAGTCTAGTAGTCAAGATAGGTGTGTACACAACCAACAGTGACAGGATAAGACAGAGTCACACAGACAAAGCTCTACGAACGAAGCTGTTGGAGGAGTAAAGAAACGATGTGATTAACAATAACCTCAGAGATAAAAGCACTTGATGTGGGTCTTGAATGATGAAAAGAGGTTTATGATGGACAGAAGGTTAGAAGGAGTCACTAAGTTAAAGCCGGGAAGTAGGGAAGCATGGAGTGGGTGGTAGGGGGATTTGGGCTGAGGGTCTGGTGAATGAAGAGAAGGGGTGGGGCCTTGAGCTGGAGCTACATTAAGAAGGGTGTCAATGACAAGCTGTAAGCAGGGGATTGCATGTGGTTTAGGGAGATCTTTCTAGTGGTGGTGTTGGGGCTGGATGGCAGGGAAGTGGTGGGGGTAAACAATGAGGATGTGGGGAAACCAGTTAAGACTACTGCTGAGGTCCCAGCAATCCAGATAGTGGCGTGGGTGACTTTGGCAACAGTGGAGAGGAAGAGAAAGTGGATGGATGCAGTAGATACTGTGGAAATAGAATCAAGAAAACTGGCTGATAATCAGCTATGAGGAAAAGGGAAGAGGTGAGCATAACGCCAAGTCTAGGGGTCCAGCTTGATGGTGAGCTCCTTAAGGGCATGCGATGTCATCCACCTAGCCAGCCAGCAGAGGACTAGGATATTGGTCTCTGACCTGGGCACCGGTCAGGCACAGAAACCTAAGGCATGCCCCTTGCCCTCATGGTGTTCATAGTGTAGTGAGGGGAAGATCTCATTAGCATATTGAATGATAACTTCCAAATACAGGGTACTCTGGAGAGTGGTGAGCAGAAGAGGGGTGCCTAACTCATCCTGACATGTAGGTCAAAGGGCAATTATTCATCGTTGTATACCTTCCTATCTCCATAGTGTCTAATGCAGTGCTTTAGACATACATGCTGAACTCCATTAATAGAGAAGATAGGAGGGCTTCCCTGGTGGCGCAGTGGTTGAGAGTCCGCCTGCCGATGCAGGGGACACAGGTTCATGCCCCGGTCCGGGAAGATCCCACATGCCACGGAGCGGCTGGGCCCGTGAGCCATGGCCGCTGAGCCTACGCGTCCGGAGCCTGTGCTCTGCAACAGGAGGGGCCACAACAGTAAGAGGCCCGCGTACCGCAAAAAAAAAAAAAAGAAGAAGAAGATAGGAGAAGGGTGTGTGTGTGTGTGTGTGTGTGTGTGCGCGCGCGCATGTGCGTGTGCATGCGTGCTGGGGGGGTGATTGGTACTGAAGATGATGAGTTGTTTTGGATATGTTGAGTGGAGGCGCCAGCGAGTCATCATTCTGAAGATTTCTAGCAGGTTGGCAGTATGGATTTGGAGCACGAGAGAGAGAGAAGAGCTGCAGATGAAACTGACAATGGACAGTATGAAGTGGTGGATGATGAAGCGTAAATACATAGCAGATCATCAGTGGACAGAGAGAACACGGTGGCTGGAGAGGTCGGGAGAGTCTTCCTGGAGGAGATAGGGCTTGAGCTGAACCCTCAAAGACATGGAGACTGTGTGGATAGGCCCGGAAGGACCATCTAAGTTGGAGTGATTGGTTGGGGAGATCAAAAACCATGAAAGAGCTGTGGTAGGTGAGCAGAGCGAGTTTAGGGGACCGTGGAAGAGATGAGCTAGGTGTAATGCAAAGGTCTTGCTGGGAAAGTAGGTGTCAGGTCTTTGCTGACTTGAATTCTTTCCCACCCAAGTCTTGCCTCCACAAAACAGTAAGCAGGCCAAAACCTACTAGGATGCTGCTGAAGGACAATATAAATTCAATGTTGTGGTGTTTTGTGCTTGGTCTAGAAAATACTTGTCAACTTTGGAATTTCTTTCCACGAAGTCCATACTGCCATGTAAGCTCAGGAAAGAAAATTTATTCTTAAAGAGTTAAAAAAAATGATTTCTAAGTTAAATGCCTAGCTCAAAGGAACGAAACCTTCAATTTGGAGTTTTAAACTCCTCTGCCATACAAATTCTGGGTCCTTTATGAAGTTGAATCAGGCATGGAACCATCTGCTTACTATTGTGGCAGATGTGTAACACTGAGGTCACTCAAATAGTCAGGAATTCTGACATACTTGTTCATGGTAGCCTGGGGTACCATTCAGGCTGATACTACAGGTTCTTTAGGATTGCCTTAGAAACCAAATGAAGCAACCCTAGCCCCAGACAGCCCTTAACCCTGCAGATGGCTGTGTCATGGAGAGCTGTGCAGTGTTTTCTTCCCTTGACAAGAGCACTTCATGCTCTGGAAGTTTGCCCTTGGGGGGGTGGCCTTTTACATTTTAGATTCTGCTGTAACTTTTGTCTAGAGATAATTATGGCCGAAGCCCTGGGGACATCTTCTTCCTCTCTTCAGGAGGAGGTTGGTTTCTGAGGACCTACAGAACCACCAGTGTAATAGTGTAGAAAGTTAAGAAATAGAATATTTGAGTATAATGTTTTACACACACACACACACACACACACACACACACACACACACACAAACCTTTCAACATGAGCTTAAGACTGAAGATAGAGTAGGTTTTTGTGACCATGATGATAAAAGCCTCTCACCAAGGATGATAGAACCTGGACACTGGTGACATTAGGAAGCCCTTGTTACCAGTCAATTTCTTGTTACATGAGAAAAGTAAACCCTATTTTGACTAAAAATATTTTTTCAAGGATCTTCATGAAAAATACCTGTATGCATAACTTAGTCATTATATAAACTACAGAAGATATATTAAGGGCCCTTGCTCCTTTATTTAATTTGAGTCAGATACATTATAAATAAGAAAATTAGCCATTTATCCAATTTTCAGCCCTTTTCTTCAAAATCAGTGGTATAAATTAACTTGTTTATACATCAAAGTCATGTCTGCCACTACATCAGTAAGGTAGTAAATTATATCTCTTTTTAAAAATTTTTAATTAATTTATTTTTGGCTGTGTTGGGTCTTTGTTGTTGCATGTGGGCTTTCTCTAGTTGCGGTGAGCAGGGGCTACTCTTTGTTGCAGTGCACGGGCTTCTCATTGTGGTGGCTTCTCTTGTTGTGGAGCACGGGCTCTAGGCGCGTGGGCTTCAGTAGATGCGGTCTGTGGGCTCAGTAGTTGTGGCTTGTGGTCTCTAGAGCACAGGCTCAGTAGTTGTGGCGTATGGGCTTAGTGACTCCGCGGCATGTGGGATCTTCCTGAACCAGGGCTCAAACCTGTGTCCCTTGCATTGGCAGGCAGATTCTTAACCACTGCACCACCGGGGAAGTCCCTATCTCTCTTTTTTTATTTGTGTCTTTGTTACTGAGAGAGGCTACATGTTTTGTCAGGACTTCACATTAAAATTTTCCTGGCAAAATGTCCATGCCAAGAAAATATTGAGGCAAGTATGATTGGAGCAGATATTTTAAGCAAGTTCTGTTTTCTGCAGCTGATTCAGTTAAGGGATCATTAAATCCTTCTAAAACTTCTTCTCAGGTAAATATAGATGTCAAGTGAGGGGATTAGGTAGATGGCTAATTAAATTTGTATTAAGGCAGATTAAGAAATGACTCTTCCTACTTATTAAAATCCAAAACTAGGATTGGACTTTATATTTAGACTTCCTGTTTTAATCCTCTGGGTGTATCACATAGATGCTTCACGTCCAGAGAAAGCTAGTTATCGCTAGATTTCTTTTTGACCTGTCACCACCAACAGGCATAGGAATCTGTACCTCAGCAAGGGAGGGGAATGAATCGAGAGTTAATGGGAAAGGGATCTTTACATCAGAAGCAGGAGAGTTGGGCTTCCCTGGTGGCACAGTAGTTGAGAATCCACCTGCCAATGCAGGGGACACGGGTTCGAGCCCTGGTCTGGGAAGATCCCACATGCCGCGGAACAACTAAGCCCGTGCGCCACAACTACTGAGCCCACGTGCCACAGCTGCTGAGGCCTGCACACCTAGAGCCTGTGCTCCGCAACGGGAGAGGCCACCACAATAAGCTATTTGAATTCTTCACTACATTGACTGATTTTTTTCCCCACTGATTGAATTGAATTGACCAGTTTTTTAATGGCCTTAGAAACACATGTAAAATGTTTATGTTTCCATGTTAGGTCATATCGGGGAGGAAGAAATTTTCCTCTAACCCTCCTTGGTTCTTCTCTCTGGTCTGAGAACTAAGCCAATATGAGATATTAACAGGAGGAAATCCAAGTTTAATAACATGTATACATGGGAGAGACCCAGGAGAACTGAATAAGTCGCCAAAATGGTGAAACCCTCACCTTAAATACCAACTTCAGCTAAAGACAAAAGAGGATGTTGGGGGTAGGGATTTGGGACTTCAAAGGGGCGGGAGGGCAATTGACATAGAGATGGAAAAGCAAATGTTTGGTAAATAAACGTTTGCTGGACCAGACAGAGACAGTGGGACACAGAGTGGACTCTGATCTCTGAGAGTTGCCCCCCTCACACCCAGCACACGTCCTTTGCATTATGTCTCTGCTGATAGCTCTGTTCCAGGAACAGGCCCTCTACCTAAATTCTCTAGCCAGCTAAGGGGGTGGTGAAAAGAAAGACTTCCTGAGTCTTTAGAGCCTTGATTGTTTTCAGCTCAAAATAATCCACACGCCAGGGCTTCCCTGGTGGCGCAGTGGTTGAGAGTCCGCCTGCCGATGCAGGGGACACGGGCTCGTGGCCCGGTCCGGGAAGATCCCACATGCCGCGGAGCGACTGGGCCCGTGAGCCATGGCCGCTGAGCTTGCGCGTCCGGAGCCTGTGCTCTGCAACGGGAGAGGCCACAGCAGTGAGAGGCCCGCGTACTGCAAAAAATTAAAAAAAAAAAAAAAAAAAAAAAAATAATCCACACGCCAAAGAGACATTTTGGGGTGATAAATTTTGCTCCCCTCCCGTCACTTTGAACCAGCCCCAGGGACTGGACTTGTCTCCTCTGAACGTCCACATTCTTATTCCTTCTCTGTGTGTTGCCGAGGGTGGGTTTCAGCTAGGACTGCACGTGGCGAGAGTAGGCAGTGGTGGAGGGCAAAGGAGGTACAAGAGGCAAGAAACTGTCACTGAAACCTAGTGCTCGTGTTTTTCTCTTTGCATCCACCCCTTGAATGTTTTTCGTGGGGCCAGTTGTTTGCAAGGGCTACATTTTTTTTTTTTTTTTTTTTTTTTTGTGGTACGCGGGCCTCTCACTGTTGTGGCCTCTTCCGCTGTGGAGCACAGGCTCCGGACGCGCAGGTGCAGCGGCCATGGCTCATGGGCCCAGCCGCTCCGCGGCATGTGGGATCTTCCCGGACCGGGGCATGAACTCGTGTCCCCTGCATCGGCAGGCGGACTCTCAACCACTGCGCCACCAGGGAAGCTCAGGACTACATTTTTAAAGAGTTTCCAATGTTTTCCTTCCAAATCTGTCTTCCTTCTTCTCTTGGTATTGATTCCCCATCCTACACCAAGACCGCAGGGACAGCCAGACCTTCCAGCACTACACTGAGTGAGAGTGGTGAGAGCAGGCATCCTTGTCTTGTTCCTGATCTTAGGGGGAAAGTCTTCAGCCTTAGGTCTTTCACTGCTAGTTAAGATGCTAGCTGTAGGGTTTTCATAGATGCTCTTTATTGAGTTGGAGAAGTTCCTCTTTATTCCTTTTTTTTTTCTGGAAGTTTTTTTTTTTTCTTGAATGGGTGTTGAATTTTGTCCTGTGCTTTTGCTGCATCGATTGCTATTATCATGTGATTTTTCTTTTTAGACTATTAATACCATGGGTTTCATTGATTGATTTTTGAATATTTAACCAACATTCGTGAGATGAATTCTATGGTATACAATTCTTTGAAAATATCACTGAATTCTATTTGCTAATTCTTTGTTATCGTTTTTTGCATCGAAATTCATGAGGGGTATGGGTCTGCGGTTTTCTTTATTGTACTGTCTTTGTCTGGTTTTGGTGTCAGTGTAATTAATAGTGACTTTATAAAATGAATTGGAAAGTGATCCCTTCTCCTTATTTTCTGTAAGAGATTGGGAATAATTGCTATGGCTTCTTCCTTAAACATTTGGTAGAACTCTCCACTGAAACCATATGGGCCTGGAGATTTCTTTTTTCCACAGTTTTAAATTTATAACTTCAATTTCCAGAATAATTATAAGGCTATTCAAATGGTGTATTTAATATTGGGTGAACTGTGGTAGTTTTGGTTTTCTGAGGAATTGTGCCATTTCATACCTAATTATCAAATTTATGTGTTTTAAGTTGTTCATGGTATTTCTTTATTATCTTTTGGGCATCTCCAGAGTCTGTAATGATATCCCCTACTTCACTCCTCCTATTGGTAATTTGTGTCTTCTCTCTTTTATCCTCTGTCAGTCTTGCTAGAGGTTTGACAATTTTATTTTATTAAAAATTTTTTTTCGCTGTAATATTTTTTTATTGAAGTGTAGTTGATTTACAATATTGTGTTAGTTTCAGGTGTGCAGCAAAGTGATTTGGTTATATGTATATATGTATATATCTATATTCTTTTTTTCGATTCTTTTCTGTTATAGGTTATTACAATATATTGAATATAGTCCCCTGTGCTATACAGTAAATCCTTTTTTTTAATATATATTTTATTCATTTATTTATTTATGGCTGTGTTGGGTCTTTGTTGCTGCGTGCAAGCTTTCTCTAGTTGCGGCGAGTGGGGGCTACTCTTCCTTGCGGTGTGCGGGCTTCTCATTGCAGTGGCTTCTCTTGTTGCAGAGCACGGGCTCTAGGCGCAGTCTTCAGTAGTTGCAGCACGCAGGCTCAGTAGATGTGACGCACTGGCTTAGCTGCTCTGTGGCATGTGGGATCTTCTCGGACCAGGGCTCAAACCCTCGTCCCCTGCATTGGCAGGCGGATTCTTAACCACTGCGCCACCAGGGAAGTCCTACAGTAAATCCTTGTTAACAATTTTATTGATCTTATCAAAGCACCAGCTCTTTTTGCACCTCGTTCAGCCACCCAGGAATCTCCATGGCAGCCGCTGTTTTCTTTCAATTCATGTTTCTCTGTTCTACTTCACATAGTTAACATTTTTTTTCAGTTACAGTGACCAGTTTCTGTGGCCTCTCCTTTCCTCTTCTGTTTTGGCAGGCTCTCCATTACTGTTTACCCTTCCTTTTGGCCTTGCTTTCAAAAGTTGGTCACATCTTGCTGGTTTCTCTAGAACGTTTCATTTTTATCAAGACTGGTTTACATCATAATTGCACAAAACAACCGAGTTCTAAGTAACATTAAGGGTACATTGTAGAAAACTTGCCTAATAAAAAACTGAAAGAATTTGGTATCTGTCGATTTTGAATATGCCTACGAATGCAAAACCATGGTGTGCTGGGGGGAACACCATGCTGGGCAGTACAATACTTGAGTTCAATTCCTGACTCCACCATTTGCAATCTCAAGTAATAGGCTGGGTGGCTCTGCATTGCTCAAATTTACCCAGTAAAGCCTTGTGAAGCCACCATGTGGATCCAGGCAGACCTTGAAGTTGCATGAAGCTTTCCAAACCTGGTTATGCCCCAGTTTTGGGGCATTGAGGAGTGCCAGATTTGGCCCTCATTGTTGCCTTATTGTTTTATTTACACTTTACCCAGCCCAGCCCAGCTGGACAGTTCACTGTCACAGGAACAGTCCTGCCTTGAGCATTGCCATTTGTACAGTTGTGCTTCTGGAATCTTCCCTGCCTAGGAAACTCTACTGTCTTCTCTGCCTATTTGAATTCTAGCTCCCCTCCAGGGACAGATCAAGTACCCCCTGCCCAGCAAGGTCTTCTCTGACCATCCCAGATCAAACTGATGATCCCTCTGAACTCTGGGGGGAACTACTGCTCATGCCATTGACCGGGCCCTTCAGTAGCTTAATCTCTGGACGTCCTGTTGATTAGGAGCACAGGCTTTTGTCAAGACACACCAGGGCTTCAGTCTTGGCTCTGTCATTTCCCAAATTCATGCCCTTAAGCAGCTGATGTCACTTTCCTGCACCCTAGTGACCTCCTCTACAAAACGAGATCATCTCTGCCTTACAGGGTAGTTGTAAAGATCAAATAAAATGTCTTAAAAGGAGTTAAGTGCCAAATAAACATGAGGGATATTTTAAATATAATAATAATTAGAAATTAAGGTTAAATGGGAAAATGTTCATGAAATAATGTTGTAATAGGAGGATTACAAAGCTGTAGGTGAAGTAAGAAAGATCTATGTGTGTTTGTGTGTGTGTGTTCACAAACACATGTATAAAAAGAATGGGAACACTAATATGTATAAAATAGATAACTAATGAGAACCTTCTGTGTAGCACGGGGAACTCTACTTCACTTCGCTGTACAGTAGAAACTAACACAACATTATAAAACAACTATACCCCAATAAAAAAATCTATTTTAATAGCAAAAAAAAAAAGAATGGGAAGACGTACTTCAAAATGTTACCCTGGATGATGGTTAGCTCTGGGTGATGGATTAACTGTTGGTTTTTCTTTTCTATATTTTGCATTTTTTAGGGTAGGAATGTAATAGATATAAAACTAGAAAATATTGCTTTTAAAAAGAAAAAAATCAAGTCCTGATGATAATATTTGGTTATTTATACTCCACCATACATCAGAAAGAGTTGTTTTTTAAAAATTAATTAATTTTATTTATTTATTTGGCTGCGTTCGTTCTTTGTTGCTGCATGTGGGCTCTCTCCAGTTGCAGCGAGCGGGGGCTTCTCTTCGTGGTGGAGCGTGAGCTTCTCATTGCAGTGGCTTCTCTTGTTGCAGAGCACAGGCTCTATGCACATGGACTTCAGTAGTTGTGGCGCACGGGCTTGGTAGTTGTGGCTTGCGACCTCTAGAGTGCAGGCTCAGGAGTTGTGGTGCACGGGCTTAGTTGCTCTGCGGCATGTGGGATCTTCCCAGATCAGGGCTCGAACCCATGTCCCCTGCATTGGCAGGTGGCTTCTTAACCACTGCGCCACCAGGGAAGTCCCTGGAAAGAGTTTAAAGCAGCATACAATATAGCAAGATAAAATGGAACATAAAACAAAATGAAGCAAAGGAAAAAATGAGGGTAGGAAAGACAGTCTGTAGTGACACTGTTAAACATTTATGATCGCTGTCTTGTATTTTTATTAAGTGGTTTCTTTTCTTAAATAGATTTTATTTATTTATTTATTTATTTTTGCCTTCTTGGGTCTTTGTTTCCTGCGTGCGGGCTTTCTCTAGTTGCAGCTAGTGGGTGCTACTCTTTGTTGCAGTGCGCGGGCTTCTCATTGCGGTGGCTTCTCTTGTGTAGCAGGGCTCTAGGCACACGGGCTTCAGTAGTTGTGGCATGCGGGCTCAGTAGTTGTGACTCACGAGCTCTGGAGCACAGGCTCAGTAGTTGTGGCGCACGGGCTTAGTTGCTCCGCGGCATGTGGGATCTTCCCGGACCAGGGCTCGAACCCATGTCCCCTGCATTGTCAGGAGGATTCTTAACCACTGCACCCCCAGGGAAGCCCCTAAATTTATTTCATTTAGAGTGTAAATATATGCCACAGAGTACTGTGGTGTTTGAGGGGGGATAGTATAGGATATTCTGAAAACCAGTCAGGTCTGTTTAGGATTTCCAGTTCTAATAAAATTGTGAGTTATTGCACTAGATATAGTATTTATTATATAAACTATATTTCTTTAACTACTGTATGACAGAAGTGTGTGTATACTTACTCATAGAACTCATCAGAAACCACATATAGAGATGTGGCACTAAAATTATTTGAATTATCTAATAAAATCTTAGGGGGTCTTAAAGCAGCTTAGTGTTTGGCTGTGAAACCGAGAAGTCTTAAATAGAGGCAGGGACATGCTGCATATTCTCCCAAATCTTCTTTCTTCTCTAGGCCCTTGGTACCTGAGTAATACCACTTTGCAAAATTCAGAGAGGGTATTAGGTGTAGTGAGAACCTATAACCTAAATGCCTTCTGTTTTTTGAATTTTATTTTATTTATTTTTTATACAGCAGGTTCTTATTAGTTATCTATTTTATACATATTAGTGTATATATGGGTAAGACGCACTTTGTAAAAGAAAGGCATCTTTTTATAGCACAGCATAATGATATTAAAATGATACATAAAAGAAGAATTTTCTGCTAGTTTTCAGTGTATTAAAGATTCTGATTATTTTGTTTTTGGCATAATAGACAGCCCTAAGAAAGGATGGCTGCTATTATTCTTGTATAGTAAGTTGCAAGATACAAATATACATATTTGGTTAGCATTGGCTTTGCTTATCTGTTTTGAATAAGTTGAATGGAGAGGCAGACTGGAGTGAAGAAACAGCCCAAACTGGAACTGAAATTCTTGCCTTGATCCTGTCATTAAGAAACTCTAGCTTGACCAGCTGTAGTTTAGTAAGATTATACTTTCACTTATTTGGGAATGTACGTTTCCATTGAGCCTTCCACTTGACAATATTTATAGTATGTTAGTTGTCCTATGTTATAAACTGTTCATATTACACCTGTATAATATTAACATAATTTAAATGTCTTTTTCACAGAGAGACCTCTCTCCCCCAAGGCTGTCAAAGGATTTGAAACTACTCCACTTACCAAGAATTATTATACTGTGGTGAGTGTTCAGATGATGAACAAAAATTTTCTTGACTCTCTACATGGAGAACCACTGATGTGTTGAGGTGACACCAGTGGAAGCCTGGAGAAAGTTGCATTGCAAGGGTCTCCACTAGTGACAGTGGAGTTCTTTTATCTGTAGGCTTGTTACAGACGTCTAGAAGTTTTACAACCACTGTCCTGAGAAATTCAAGGGTAGCACAAAGGTTCAGAGCAAGGTCTACTAAACTGCAGTAAAAGAGAAATCAGCTAATATGTAGACATGATGGGGAAGTTTAGCAGTTAGATCTTGCCTTACCAGATAGTTAGGAGGTGAATTCCCAAGTTCCTCTAATGCAATACGTTTTAAGTGATGGCATACTGTGATTTTAGTTTAGAATCAATCAACCAGTTATGATAGCCTCTGAAATATTATCAACCTTGTTCTTGAGGAGAGCCCAAAGGGAAGACTGCCCTTGGCACAGAGGGAGGAATGAGATGGCTCTGGCTTGAACACAGATATGTCAAAATATATTAGCTATAAATAGGGCATGTGCAATACCGTTTGAAAAAGAAATCGTATCCTTTTCCTTAATCTACTCTCTGCTTTCCTCCATGTCTCCTTTCAGACTTGGCCCAGTCAGCAATGAAAAGGTCAAGTCATCATGACCTCTAAGTCTCCCTGTCTGGTAGCCCTGTCATCTTCCCCATCACAGCTGAAATACAGTTTCACTTTTCACCCAGTGCTCTATGTGCATTTGTACTACGTGCTCCTTTCATCGTGTCCATGGATAAACAGTTTTTATTTTTATTTTTAAATTTTATTTTATTTTTGGCCGCATCAAGCGGCTTGCAGGATATTAGTTCCCCGACCAGGGATCGAACCCGTGCCCCCTGCAGTGGAAGTGTGGAGTCCTAATCACTGGACTGACAGGGAAGTCCCTAAACAGTTTTTAAATCTCTCTATACATTTGGTTTCAAAAAATGGAATTTCATTCTTCAGTGAATTTGCTCTGTAATGATGACATGAACAGTAGTTGGTATGAAAAATCAAGTAGGAGCTTCATAGGTAACCTGGACAATAATCATAGGGGATAATTTTGTCACTGTTCTTCCTCTTACACTTCCGAGGTTAAAACGTTACCCAACAGAGCTAGGCTCCCTTCTCCCTTCATCCCTGACCACTTTTTCTTTTTAAACTGGCAATATTTTGATGCCTTTTTTTCCCTACACCTATATAGCTATATATCATTACATAGTTGCAATCATACTATATACACAATTTGTGTCCTGAGTTGTCACTTAACATTATATCATTTTCAATTATTTATTTACCTTCTATTTCCTTTTTTTCTTCCAGTTTTATTGACATATAATTGAACATGCAGCACTGTGTAAGTTTAAGGTGTACAGCATAATGATGTGACTTACATAATCATGAAATGATGACCCCAATCAGTCATTGAATATCCATCATCTCATAGAGTTACAAAATTTAAAAAATAAAAAAAATATATTTTCCTTGTGATGAGAACTCCTCAGGATTTGCTCTCAACAACTGTCATAGAGAGCATACAACAGTGTCAATTATATTTATCATGTTGTACATTACATCCCTAGTACTTATTTATCTTATAACTGCAAGTTTGTACCTTTTGACCACCTTCACATAATTCCCCCCGCCTCTGGTCCTGACCACTTTTAGCTTCCAGGCGACCCCCAAGGATTTAATTTTTAACGGAAGGGCACAGTCAAATGGTGGGTGAAACTGTTACCGTAGCTGCTTCTCCCTGTGGACCTGGAGCACACCATTGCTCTGCTTTCAGTCTCTCTCTGTCTCTACTGAGTCTACCAATTTAAAATGCTGGGATTATCCAAGGCAAACTAACCTCTGTGATTCTTATGGGCGTTATGTAAACCCCATATATACTATATACCAACTCTGGACGTACTGTAGTTTCTTTTTTTTAAATTAATTTTATTTTTGGCTGCGTTGAGTCTTTTTGCTGCCCGTGGGCTTTCTGTAATTGTGGCGAGCGGGGGGCTACTCTTTGTTGCGGTGTGCGGGCTTCTCATTGCGGTGGCTTCTCTTGTTGTGGAGCACGGGCTCTAGGGCGTGCGGGCTTCAGTAGTTGCAGCACGCGGGCTCAGTAGTTGTGCCTTGTGGGCTCTAGAGTGCAGGCTCAGTAGTTGTGGCGCACGGGCTTAGTTGCTCCGCGGCATGTGGGATCTTCCTGGACCAGGGCTCAAACCCGTGTCCCCTGCATTGGCAGGCGGATTCTCAACCACTGTGCCACCAGGGAAGCCCCTGTACTGTAGTTTCTATCACCCATCCCCTGTTGGAGTTCATGTACATTATTTCCAGTTCCTCACAATTATAAACAATTCTGCAGTGAACATCCTATATGTGTAACTTTGACAAAGTATATAAAGATCTGTGAGGTGGATTCCTAGAAGTTAAATTGTTGAGCCAAAAGAAATATATGTATTTAAATTTTGATAGATTTTGTCTCAAACCAAACTTAATAAAACAGAGGGCCTTGGAGAGCCCATGATGGCCTGGGAAGGAACTGTAGAGCTGTGGTGTAAATATTGCTGAATTATTGAGACCAGTTAGACATGTTGTTGTAACTAGATATGCATGTGAAGGGATTTGGGTTGATTGTTGGTGTTTTTTTCTAATTCACATTTTTGAGTATTTAGGCAAATTTTTAGCAGCAACTAATTCAAAATATGTTCTGAGTATTCTGATTGCCCTCCCAATCTGTGTTGAATACCTTAGGCAAACCAAAATAATTCTAGCTCACCCCCAGTATTTGGAGACCTGGAAAATCAAGTTCACCCACATGTAAGGTGTCCCCATCTCATCTTTTTTTTTTTTTGGTAAAAATGTAACAAATTTTATTTCCCATATGATCTTATATTAACTCTTATCCTCTCTAAGAGTCATTAATTGTAGATATTTTCTGTTGCTAGTACTATAAGGGCACTAGTGACTGATTTTTACTTCATTTTTTTTAAAACAGGAAGTATTTCTTTTCTGACTACATAACATTATGTAAACAATGATTTTAAAAAAATCAGACAGTTCAGGAAAAGTATAAAGAAGAAAATAAATATCACCTGGAATCCCACCACTCAGAGATGATCACTATTAACATCTTGGTGAATCTCATGACGATCTTTCTTTGAGGTAGATGTGTATGTGTGTATGTGTGTGTGTGTGTGTGCACGTGTGTGCACACGCGTGAACATATATACATATATATAGAGCCTATGACGTGTGTGTGTGTGTGTGTGTGTGTGTGTGTATTTTAAACAGGAATTATGTATTCTTCATTATTTCTCCTCCATGGAGATTTTTCTATTCTCAGACCCTGACAATACTGTCGCTGACCAGACCTGTTCTTATGCTCTTGCATTCAGCGTGTCCTTGCTAGTCCAAATGCTTCCTTTATTTTGGTTATGTGTATTAGTCAGGGTTCTCCAGAGAGACAGAACCAACAGGATCCATATAAAGAGATTTACTGTAAGTAATTAGCTCACGTGATTATGGAGGCTGAGAAGTCCCACGATCTGCCTTCTGTAAGCTGAAGACCCAGGACAGATGGCGGTGTAGTTCAGTACGAGTCCAAAGGCCTGAGAACCAGGAGAGCTAATGGTGTAAATTCCAGTCCTTGGGTAGAAGACTGATGTCCCAGCTCAAGAAGTCAGGCAGAGTGAGCAAATTCTCCCTTCCTCCACCTTTTTGTTCTATATGGGCCCTCAACAGATTGGATGATGCCTACACATATTGGGGAGGGCAATCTGCTTTACTCAGGCTACTGATTCAAAGGCTTATCTCATCTGGAAACACCCTCACAGACATGCCCAGAAATATTATTTAATCTGGGCACCTCGTGACCCAGACAAGTTGACACATAAAATTAACTGTCATATCCTGTAAACTTGGGCAGGATAGAGACCTCTTGGATTTTGCAAGTTTGCAGACGTTCTCTCCCCTTTTTCAGGTTTCCAAGGGATTGTCTGCTGATTTCAGCCCCATTTAGGCCTCGATATGCTTCTGGTGGCACATCAGTTTTGAAATGTTTAGAAGTTTCCCGGTGTCATCACAAGTGGCATGGGGTACCCAACTCAGACCTGCATCTGCCATGAGGCATTTTTTTTAAAGCTCAAAAAACCTGAGATTAAAAGGGAGTCATCAACGAAATACAAAATATTTAGCACTGAATGATAATGTAAACAGTACATGACAAAAAGTAGTTTCCTTCCTTCCTACCTTCTTCAGAGGGGCATGTTTAATGCATCTAACTGAGGCTTGGCCTCTCCTGGCCCATTGTTTTGAAAGAGAGTTTAGCTCATCCCTTAGGGACATGGCAGCCTAGAGGCTTTTGCTGCTCCTGACCTTGGTTCCTTCATTGTCCTCAGAATTCACTGCCATTTGTTAAACTTCTCTCACTACTGAGGAAAAGCGTGTCATTTTCTCTGAATTATTTTTCTAATAATCTTCTGCTCATTGGCTCTCTTTGCCTATTGTAAGTTGATGTTACATGCCAGGAGGGATTAAAAAATAAATAATAATAATAAGCACAACAATAGAAAATGGTAACTATGAGAGGTGATGGATGTGTTAATTAGCTTGACTGTGGTGATCATTTCACAATATATACATATATCAAAATATCAAGTTGTATACTTTGAATATATACAATTTTTATTTGTCAATTAGACCTCAATAAAACTAAAAAAAAGAAAAGAAAAGAAAGTGAAATCTATGTAGCTTAGTTGTCAAGCTTAATTTGCACGCAGTGTTTAGGTCTTGGCACCCATGGTCTCACTGGGAAGACAGGACAGACATGATGGTATAAGCCATGTGGCAGACAATGACGTCAAGTTATAAACTGTCCTAAAATGAGTTGCTCCAAATGTGGTTGGGGGATCTTTTGCATTTGAAAGCCCCCAGGGAGATTGTTAAAACTCTAGATATCTGGTCTCCACATCTGGCTTGTTACATCAGAATCTCTGGCCATAGGTCCCAGGAAACAGCATTTTTAACACCCCCTCAGCCCCCTTCTCTCCATCCCCCCCAGGTGATGCTGATACTCACTAAACTAAAATTTGAGAACCAATAAAGGGAAAGGTTGAATGGGAGAGAGGATTGACGGCATGTCAGGACTTAGATAAGCAGAGAAGAGCTGGAAGGGAATTCAGGCAGGGAGAACCCTGCGAGCACATTCATCCAGGCAAGAATGTGCGTGCCTATACTCCGTCCCTGCAGGTCACAGAATGGACTGCGCTCTCTTCTATCCCCATCAAAATGCCTCTCGGGGGGTGAAATTCCTTATTTATTGCAACTGGTGCAGCCCAATGTAAGAATGCGGTCCCTCGTGCTGCCATAAATAGGCCAGACTCACAATAATCCTAATATAGGCACACCTCAAAGATATTGCCAGTTCAGTTCCAGACCATCACAATAAAGCGAGTTACGTGAGTTGTTTGTTTTCCCAGTGCCTATAAAAGTTATGTTTACACTTTACTGTAGTCTGTTAAGTGGGCAATGGCATTGTCTTAAAAAACAATGTACACACCTTATTTAAAAAAATTTTATTGCTAAAAAATGCTCGCCAACATCTGAGCCTTCAGCGAGTTGTAATCTTTTTGCAATAGTCACATCAAAGATCACTGGTCACATAACAAATATAATAATAATGGAAAAGTTTGGGCTATTGTGAGAATTACCAAAAGTGACACAGAGACATGAAGTGAGCAAATGCTGTTGGAAAAACGGCGCCAATAGACTTGCTTGATGCAGGGTTGCCACAAACCTTCCATTTGTGGAAAAACCACAATATCTGTGAAGCGCAATAAAGCAAAATGCAATAAAACGAGGTCTCCCTGTACTAAACTCTGGGAATGAGCATCTGGCTGCAGAGTAAGAGATAACATTTCCCTACATCCAAATAGGAAAATATAATCAGTAAGGGCCAGTATTATTTATTTTTTCTAACTTTCTTCTCCTTTATTGTAACGTGTGGCAGATGTCTTATCAGAACCTCCATGTGGTCGGAAAGGTGGGAAGAAATCTGAGACCCGTTCAATCACATCAGAATCCCAGGAAGCCTCCTGTAGTTCTTGCTTCTGCCACCCATCTTCTGTTTACCCCCCTTTTCTCTCTCACTCATCTATTTACCCACTTGCTCCCACCCTGAATTTTCTCTACGTTTCTAGTGCTTATCTACCCTTCTAAAAAATACTTTATTTTTTAGAGCAGTTCTAGGTTCACAGCAAAATTGATCCAAAGGTTAGAGATGTCCTGTATACCATCTACCCACACACATGCACAGGCTCCCCCAGGATCAGCATCTCCCACCAGCGTGGGACATTTGTGACAATTGATGAACCTACATTGACCCATCATTAGTACTAAAGTCCAGAGTTTACATTACCATTCACTCTTGGTGTTGGGCATTCTATGGGTTTGGACAAATGTATAATGACACGTATCCACCATTACAGTGTTGTTCAGAGTAATTTCACTGCCCTAAGAAACCTCTGTGCACCCTCCCTTTTTAAAAACCACCAGCCTAAACTACCTTACACATCTATCCAGTTATTCCTTCTCCATATCCCCTATTCTTTTTTACCTGCCCATTTCCTGCCTAACTCATCCATATCTTCCATCTGAGGTCAGGGAGGTGACAAGAGTTTTCAGAGTCCATCTCTGTTTTGCAGAATCTGTCCATAACAGGGCAAGAGTGCTGCTTGTTTTGTGAAAACCAAGGACCTGGAGGGGGTGAAATTGATCACTGCACTTGAATGTAAACAGGCGGACTCTTCTGCCATATACGTCAAATATGACATAAATACAGTAGTGTATTACCTTTTCCCATCTCCTAGGAGTTTACCAACATGAACCTGTTTTTGCAGCCATCATACTTATCTCAGAATTCCTATAATATGATGGTTTTGCTTAGATTAAGGTTTCCTGGGGCCATTATAATCTTCCTTTATCATGGGATGTATCTCTGTTTCCAGCTTTTGTTTATGCATTTTAGCCTCTTAAAATAATTTCTTCAGACTTATATGACTTGTTCCCTTATGGAAAACAGAGTTATAAAAATGAACTCACTCTAAAGCCTTTCCAGGAAATGGAGGAAATATATTTTACTGGAAAATCAATAGCCCAGGATGGAGGTACAAAAGGCCTCCACCTCTTTTTTCTATGGCTTCTCACCATCTGTTTTATTCTGAATTTAGTCAGAGGTTAATTGAGCAAAAGGATACTCTGTTGTCCTTGTGAAGATGGAGTCAGAGAGGCAAAGGCAATGTCTGGACACAGTCCATTTTAGTATTTGAGTGGATTTCATCTCGATCAGATTGTACTGCTCTGAAGTTGGTTGGCCTGCCAAACTGTTTGCGTTCTGACTCACCACTGAGGCCTTCTGTTTGGGGACACATAGCCTTCTCTGTCTGCTTCCCTTTTTATCCTTTTACAGTAGATGCCCTGTGGCCTGAAAAATAAAGAACCAGTCTCCGCAGTTCATCAGTTGATCTTCTGAGATTGAGGAAAGCAATAAAAATCCAAGTGAATTTGGGAGAGAATCCCAGGCATCCACCCTGATGAGCATTTCTACTAATCAAACCACAGCAAGGGCAATGCTATTTAGTACATCATCATTCAAACAAATTTTGCATTATTTAATGAAGGACTCATTAATCACCTGTGTCAATTTAGCTTGTAAAGTCAGCTTTCAGCCACCCTCAAGACTTGCAACAATATGAGTTTAGTGTATGTTTCCATTCAGCTCTCCAGAACTTACTCAAAGGCAGCAGGGAGTGTGTGCCTTCCTACCTCCGTTTGTCCCATGTGAGTGGTTCCAGCACAGATGGAACCCTTAGAAAGTGTGCTGCTTCGCCTAGCAAATAAATCCACTGGAGCAGGAAAGTTGGCACCTTTCTTGCAACATCTTAGTGCTTTCTCTTAAAGGAACTACCTGTGATAGCATTTTAAAGGAAGTTAAAATAATAAAACTGTTTCAATGAGGGGAGGAATGTTGAATTATAGCAACCATGGAATTAAAGCAGTGATGTTTAATTGTCTTAAAAATCACATTTTATGATGTAAATAATATCCGTGAATTTTCTAATTTAAAAATTCCCTCAGGCAATGACTGTGTTTTGTTTTGTTTTCTTTTTTACTTTGTTTTCCTTTTTTTCAATGGACATTATACTTTGGGTAGTGTGACAGTTACAGACAACAGTGCTTGAAAGCAAGGTTGAGGATGTGAGATGGCTCATTACCAGACATGGTCTCTTTAGAAAAATGTGAACAAAGGAGATGATGAGATGACTTCATTCTCTCCTGAATATAAGTGGGAAGCCAGGCCACCATCCTCTTTTTCCTCCAATACAAATACTATAGACAAATGTTGCTAAAACGGTAGTCTGCATATGAGTTTTACCTCTTGATAAAATGTGGTACTGTTGAATTCTAGTGCAGCTCTCTCCATTTTTAAGAATAAAAAAATGAATCCTAGTGCTGAGCATGAGTATAAATGATTATTTAACACATTGCAATGAACAGCAGCCCAGCTGGGCAGAGACCACTAACGATGGACACATTTGAGTTTGGAAGGACACTACTGGATGAGGACTTGGAGTCAGAGAAAAAACAGAAAAGTTTCTATTAACAGATGAGAAATTTTTGCTTTGACTTTAAAATAACAACTATAATGACACATAATTCACACACCACAAAAATCACCACTTTAAAGTGTACAATTCACTGATTTTTAGGAAATTAACAGAGTTGTGTGATGATCACCACCATCTTACTTTCCAGCATTTTCATCACCCCAATAAGAAACCCTGTACCCTTTCATAGTCACTCCCTCCAGCCCTTGACAACCACTAATCGACTTTCTGTCTCTATGGGTTTTCCCTATCCTGGATGTTTCATATAAATTGAATCATACAATATTTGTTCTTTTGTGTTTGACTTCTTTCTTAGCATAGTATTTTCAAGGTTCATCCATGTTGTAGAATGTATCAGTACGTCATTGTTTTTTTTTTTCTTAAAGAAGGAAAGTATTTTTTAAATTAATTTATTTATTTGGCTGTGTCGGGTTTTAGTTGCGGCATGCAGGATCTTCGTTGTGGTAGGCAGGCTCGTAGCTGCAGTGCGCGGGCTCTTTAGTTGTGGCGCGCAGGCTCTAGAGTGCACAGGCTTAGCTGCCCCACAGCACGTGGGATCTTAGTTTCCCGACCAGGGATCGAACCTGTGTCCCCTGCATTGGAAGGCGGATTCTTAACCACTGGACCACCAGGGAAGTCCCTTCATTGCTTTTTATGATGGAATAAATCTTCCATATTATGGATATATACCAGGTTTTGTTTATGGACCTTTGGATTATTTCCACTTTTTGGTTATTATTTATAATGCTGCTGTGAAAATTGATGTGCAAATTTTTGCACAGACATATGTTTTCATTTCTCCAGGAGTGGAATTACTGGGTCATATAATAACTATGTCTAACTTTCTGAGGAACTGCCAAACTTTTCCACAGCAGTTACAATTTTTGACTTTCCCACCAGCAATGTATGAGGGTCCCAGTTTCTCCACACCCTCACCAACACTTGTTCTTTCTATTTTTTTTCTTTTGATTATAGCCACCCTAATGAGTGTGAAGTAGTATTGTGGTTTTGATTAGCATTTCCCTAATGGTTAAATATGTTGAGTATCTTTTTATGCACTTATTGGCCATTTGTATATCTTCTTTGGAGAAATGTCTATTTAAATCCTTTGCCAACTTTTTTTTTTTTTTTTTTTTTTTGCGGTTTGCGGGCCTCTCACTGTTGTGGCCTCTCCCATTGTGGAGCACAGGCTCCAGATGCGCAGGCTCAGCGGCCATGGCTCACGGGCCCAGCTGCTCCGCAGCATGTGGGATCTTCCCAGACCGGGGCACGAACCCATGTCCCCTGCATCAGCAGGCGGACTCTCAACCACTACGCCACCAGGGAAGCCCCCTTTGCCAACTTTTAACTGATTATTTTTATTGTTGAGTTGTAAGAGTCCTTTATATATTCTGAATAGTAGAACCTTTTCAAATATATGATTTGTAGATATTTTCCCCATTCTGTGGGTTGTCTTTTTTACTTTCTTGATAATGTCCTTTGATACATACAAGTTTTCAATTTTCATGAATTTCAGTTTATCTATTTTTTCTCTTGTTGCTTGTGCTTTTGGTGTCATCCAAGAATCCATTGATGAATTCAAGATCAGGAAGATTTCCTCCTCTGTTTTCTTCTAAGAGTTTTGTAGTTTTAACTCTTGAATCCATTTTGAGTTAATTTTTGTATATGGTGTGAAGTAGGAGTGCAAATTCTTTCTTTGTATGTAGTTATTCAGTGGTTCCAGCACCACTTTTTTTTCTTTAAAGAGGGATTGCACAATCAAAGGGTACATGTGTTTTTTGTTTTTGTTTTTTTGTTGTTTTTATTTATTTATTTATTTAATTTATTTTTCGCTGCGTTGGTTTTTTGTTGCTGTGCACGGGCCTTCTTTAGTTGTGGAGAGTGCAGGCTACTCTTCATTGCGGTGCCTGGGCTTCTCATTGCGGTGCCTGGGCTTCTCATTGCGGTGGCTTCTCTTGTTGCAGAGCACGGGCTCTAGGCGCACAGGCTTCAGTAGTTGTGGCATGCGGGCTCAGTAGTTGTGGCTCACAGGCTTAGTTGCTCCACAGCATGTGAGATCTTCCTGGACCGGGGATCAAACCCATGTCCCCTGCATTGGCAGGTGGATTCCCAACCACTGCGCCACCAGGGAAGTCCCAGCACCACTTTTTATATACCTTTTTTTTTAACTTTTTATTTTATATTGGAGTATAGTTGATTAACAATGTTGTGTTAGTTTCAAGTGTACAGCAAAGTGATTCAATTATACATATACATGTATATATTCTTTATCAAATTCTTTTCCCATTTAGCCAGAACCATTTTTTGAAAAGACTATTCTTTCATTATTGGAAGTTCACAGCACTCTTGTCAAAAATCAGTTCACCATGAGTTCATTTCTGGACTCTCAATTCTATTCCATTGGTCTATATATCTATTTTATACCAGTACTAAACTGTCTTGTTACTGAAGCTTTTTAGAAAGTTTTGAAATTGAGAAGTATACACTCTAACTTTGTACACTCTTCTTTTCCAGGATTTTAAGTGTTTGTGAAGGATTGATGTGAATTCTTTAAATTTTTGGTAGAATTAATCAATAAAGCAATCTCATCCTGGGCTTTAACTTATGGGAAGTTGTTTTGAATATTAATTCAATCTCTTTACTTGTTATAGAGATATTCAGATTTTCTACCTCTTTGTGGTCAGTTTTGGTAGCTTGTGTAGTTTTAGATTTTTTTTTTACTTTTTTAGTGATTGCCCTAGAGTTTGCAATATACATTTAGAACTAGTCCAAGTCCACTTTCAAATAACACTGTATTGCTTCACAGGTACAAGTGCAAGTACTTTATAATAACAAAGTGTTCCTAATTCCTCCTTCCTATCCCTTGTATCATTGCTGTCATTCATTTCACTTATACATAAGCATACATAAGCATTATATATATATATATATATATAATCGAATACATTGTTTCTATTATTATTTTGAACAAACTGTTATCTGATCAATTAAGAAGAAAAATAAAAGTTTTTTATTGAGGTATAGTTGATTTACAGAAAAATAAGTTTTTATTTTATCTTCACTTATTCCTTCTTTCATGCTTTCTTTCTTTATGTAGATCTGTTTCTAACCTATAACATCTTCTTTCTCTCTGATCTTTATTTTTTTTAACATCTTTATTGGAGTGTAATTGCTTTACATTGTTCTGTTAGTTTCTAATGTATAACAAAGTGAATCAGCTATACGTATAATTATATCCCCATATCCCCTCCCTCTTGCATCTCCCTCCCACCCTCCCTATCCCTCCCAAACTTTATTTTTTTAATTTTTAAAAATTTTAAATATTTATTTATTTGGTTGCGCTGGGTCTTAGTTGCAGCATGTGGGATCTAGTTCCTTGACCAGGGATCGAACCTGGGCCCCCTGCATTGGGAGCACAGAGTCTTAGCCACTGGACCACCAGGGAAGTCCCTCTCTGAACTTTAAAAAAAACCCCACTTTTTGCAAAGCAGGTCTGCTGGCAAGAAAATTCCCTCAATTTTTGTTTGTCCTAGAAAGTCTATTTTTGCTTGACTTTTGAAGGAAAATTTCACAAGATACAGAATTCCAGGTTGGTGGGTTTTTTCCCCCAACACTTTAAATATTTTACGCCACTCTCCTCTTGCTTGTATGCTTTCTGACAAGTCACATATAATTCTTATCTTAGCTTCTCTATAGGTAAAGTATTTTTATCCTCTGGCTTTTTTCAAGATTTTTTTCTTTATCTTTGATTTTTCTGGAGTTTGAATATGGTGGGTTTAGGGGACATTTTGCAGGGGGGGCATTTATCCTGCTGGGTTTTCTCTGAGCTTCCTGGATCTGTGGCTTGGTGTCTGACATTAATTTGGGGAAATTCTTAGTCATTGTTGTTTCAAATATTTCTTCTGTACCTTTCTCTCTTTATTCTCCTTCTGGTATTCTCATCACACATAGGTTACACCTTTAGATGTTGTCCCACAGTTCTTAGATATTTTGTTCCATTTTTCAGGGTTTTTTTCTGTTTGCTTTTCAGTTTTGAAAGTTTCTATTGGCACATCCTCAAGCTCAGAGCTTCTATCCTCAGTGGTCCAGTTTACTAACAAGCCCATCAAAGGCATTCTTCATTTCTATTAGAGTGTTTTTGATCTCTAGCATTTCATTTTTATTCCTTCTCAGTATTTATTCCTGCTTACAATACCCATCTGTTCTTGCATGTTGTCTACTTTTTCCATTGGAGCCCATAGCATATTAATCATTGTTATATTAAAATCCTGGTCTGATAATTCCAATATTCCTACCATATCCGATTCTGGTTCTAATGTTTGCTCTGTCTCTTCAAACTGTGTTTTTTTTTTTACCTTTTCATATGCCTTGTAATTTTTTGTTGGAAGCCAGATGTGATGTACTAGGTAAGAGGAACTGCAGTAAATAGGCCTTTAGTAATATGGTGGTAAGGTATGGGGTCAGGGGAAGTGTTCTCAAGTCCTATGATTAGGTCTCAGGCTTTTGGTGAGCTTATGTCCCTAGATTGTGAACTTCAGCAGTGTTTCTCAGTCTTTTTTTCCCCTCCCTTAGATAGGACAGGAAGGCTAGAGGGAGCTAGAGTAGGGTATTTCTCTTCCCCTAGGTATTTTAGGCTCTGATAAAACCCCAATAGGTTAGGGTTTGGTAAAATACTTTCTCTCTTGAGGGCAGACCTTGTTATGAAGAACAGAATGCTCCGGTAATTTCAAAACGGCTACTTTTCCCTTCCCTCTCCTGAAGCACAAGGGAGATTTTCCTCCTCTCTTCATTGTGATAACCTGGTACAGCTTCTGGAAGTAAAAGTCACAGAAGTGTGGGTGTGCTCCTCTGTGACTGGACCCCCTAGAGCTTTTAACTCTCAGATGTTTCTGCTCTGAACCCCCAGCAATTCATCAATTACAGTTCAGGTTTTCCTACCCTGATACCACTTCCCATGGAGGCTTCTGCTCATGGTCTTCTGGTCCAGCAAGTTATGATTCTCTATCTGCCTGTCTGTCTCTCCAATTTTAAGTGTACCGTTTTTGCCTGTGACCTCACTTCCCTGACAAATGTAAGCAAAGTTTTTTTCTAGTTGTTCAACTATTTACTTGCTTTTAGGATGGAGTGATGACTTCCAAATGCCTTAAATGCTGGACTGGAAACCAGAAGTCCTCTTTCTTCTTTTTGATGTAGGCATTCACAGCTATTTACAGTCTCTAAGAACTGCTTTAACTTCATCCCATAAGTTTGTTTTTTCATCCCATAAGTTTTGATGTTTTGTTTTCTTTTTTATTCATCTCAAGATAGTTTCTAATTTCCTTTGTTGTGCTTCGACTTTCTATAGGGGAAACATTTCTGTTCCATCCCTGGATTAATTTCACAGAGCACTGGTACCTCCAGGCCCTTAAATTTACACTTACACCTTTAGAGAGTAGGCATTCCTCCCTGAGGAATAGAGAAACTGAAAGTAGACATGAGTGGCTGGGAGGAGGGGCTACAACATAAGCCCTAGCTTTTTTTCTTTTTTTTTTTTCCTGTGGTACGCGGGCCTCTCACTGTTGTGGCCTCTCCCGTTGCGGAGCACAGGCTCCGGACGCGCAGGCTCAGTGGCCATGGCTCACGGGGCCCAGCCGCTCCGCGGCATGCGAGATCTTCCCAGACCAGGGCACGAACCTGTGTCCCCTGCATCGGCAGGCGGACTCTCAACCACTGCGCCACCAGGGAAGCCCAGCCCTAGCTTTTGAAGCCACCCTGTGGCCTATGTCCTTGTCAACTAGGAGTGATATTGCCCTTCAGGTGACATCTGGCAATGTCTGGACACATTTTTATTTGTCATAATGGGGTAGGGGGTGGCATGCAACTGACATCTGGTGGGTAGACGTCAGGGATGTTGTTAAACATCCTACAGTGCACAGGGCATCTGCTCACAACAAAGAGCTATCTACCCCTGAGGTAGGTGAAATGTCACAATCTGAGATGAGCCTTAAAACTGAAGCAACCTGTCCATTGGTAGCAGAGCCTGGATGACCACCTTCCAGTCCAGTTGTTTCCCAAAAAACCCACAGCTACCTGGACCTCCAATTGCTTTGTCCACTCCACCTGTCAGTAGCAGGTCATCATGCACTGTCTTGTGAGTGTATGTCTGGCATATTGGTAGGCTAAGGGGCTTCTCCTGGCTAAAAATGCTTCACATTGTCTTGTGAGCCCGTGTTTAATGTCTCCCTCTGAAGACAGAGTAGAAACTCCCTGAGGACAGACATGGCCTTTGGCACCAAGGAGGCACTCCGTAAATTTGTGTTGAATGGATTAGGAGATATGAGAGAAAATACACCAAAATGTTAACTTGGTGATCTCTAGGAGCTTAGAATGAAGGTTACAGCTGCCTCCAGAAGAGGCTGGGAAATGAGGTGTGACCCCAGGGTTGGTGGGGGCAGAGAAGTTGTGGACCTGTACATTGGTTGTTTTGCCGATAGGATTTTCATTTGGCTATCATTAATAATACTGGTAAGCATCATTTTCCTTGTTAAATTCCTCACATTTCAGCTTCTTTTTCTCTTTGAAATGTTCATACTAGCACTTTTTACCTTTATTAAAAAACCAGTTTTAACTGCTTAAAAATTCAGTGTCCTCAGATTTTGTCACCTAAAGATTTTCTCAAGAACATAATTTTAAAAAAATCTTTTTTTGGTGTTTGACACCGGTTATCATGAAATTATCCTGACACTGAATCTCTATGTCTTGAGGTAGCTGGTCTCAATTTCCTCATCCATAAAGTGGGAATGATGATCCTTTGTTAGCCGAGACCTTTGCTGAGGATAAAATGATTTAAAACACGTGAAAGCATTCTGAGCAGTACTGTGTAAATGAAAAGGCCCCTCCAATTATGGGTAATTCTGAAAAAATGTGTTCGTATGAGTTATGCAGTATAACCAGTTGTCATGCAATTATTAGAGTAGTTTACTAGAATGAAACAAAGTGCATTCAGATTTTGTGCTCCTTACTTACAGTGCTAGCTGAATAAATAGGACTTTTTTTCTGATAATTTGGTTAAAAGATCTAAAACTCTGTTTTACCTTGGACTTTTCTGACAGTTACAATACCTTGACCTTTGTTTCTCCATAGGTGTTACAGAATATCTTGGACACTGAAAAAGATTATGCTAAAGAACTTCAGTCTCTTCTTGTTACTTACTTAAGACCCCTGCAGTCCAATAACAAGTAAGATTTATATTTTAAACCTCTCGCTAAGCAAAGCAAGATAATGTCAGTAGATGGAGTCATTACTCTTATGTCACTGAATAATTGATTTTGCCCTTTAGAAGAATTTCCACAGATCACAGGTTGCCAAGAACATGGTCAAGGCAACAGAAATTATGCAAGATGTAGCTTTTGGAGAGCTTGGCTTTCTTTCTCTTCTGGCTGTGGAGGGAAGGAGCTGATCTGCCTTTCTGTCTGTCACCATTTTTATCTTGTACGTTTTAGAAGTGATACATCTAGTTTTACCTTCCAGAAGAAGGACTTGCTGGTGTTTTTATGCAGAAAGCACAGACACTGGAAATTCTTGTGCTTGCTCTGACCTTGACTTGCCAGGGCCGAAACTCTTTCCCATGCTCCCAGAGTGGAAAAAGCGTGGCATTTTGTGAATGTTCCTAAGAGCAATTCAAGCCAGTATTTCACCCAGGCAAAAGTGAATGAGAAAGAGGTGTTAAAAATATTCAAACCTTATCCTGGTCTTAGAAATCTGAAGGCCTGAATTGAAAACTTACTTTTCACAAAAGAAAAATATTGACCGTTCATTTTTTAGGCTTGTAGGCCTGACATATGTAACAAATAATAGCTAAGTGCATTTATGTGTGTTTTTTATTTTAATGGATTAAACTTTACTAGAGATTATGATCTATAAGTCAAATGGTAAATTTAGTGGTTGATACATAGAATGGAGGACAGAAATCTCTTCTTGTTTCTCAGTTTAAGAGTTTATTTTTGCCAAACAATTGCCTAAACTGTTGGCTTCAGGCTTAAATAAGTTTAATGTATTTCACTATTTTCTCCCTTTTCCTAAATCATGCTTGCTTAGGCATAATGTCCTGCTAAATTTCCTACTCAGTTATTTTCATGGCACTATGGGAATCTTACTTCAGTATGAAAGGATTTTGTATTCCTGTGTTTTGTCAGAGTTTAAATGATCAACAACAAAGTGGCTTTTGTTATTATTATGTAAAACATGAAGTGCTCTGTGAATCATAGCCCTTAGAGCTGAATGGAACCTCAGTGAATCATTGGGTCTAGTGCCCTGGAAGAAATGACTATCCTCATTGAATAAATTAAAAAAACCCCAAAGTCCAGAGAGTCTCCCTGTCCTGCCCATCACATGGTCAGTCAGTGGCCAGACTCAACCCACTGCGTTTCCTGCCACCGAGTGAAATGTGGTTCCGTGTTCTAGAGGTGACAGGCAGAGGAGGAGAGGGGAACTGAAGTGGTAACCCTGGCAGCGGAAGATGGTAAGATTTCAAATGAAGGAGTGACTGATTAGCAATCAAGAAATAGTCAAAGGAAAAGAAAAGAGCCACGGCAGAGGAGGTGAGAGACCCGAGTCAGAACCGCACTGTTCCCAAGGGAATTCAAAATGCAGTTCTAGTCACTTTCCATTGGTTCTGCCTTGTAGACCCCAAAGTGATTTGAGCAAAGGGGACTGTTTATTGTTTGATCCTGAAAGGTCCAGATAAGCCTCCAGTCAGGTTCTTGCTGCTATGGGGGAACAGCAGCCAGGGAAGCTGGCTAAAGGGTTTCGCTTTTGATACCCATGAGAGGGGTTTTCTAGCTTGTGGTTCAGGAGGGCATCAGAGCAGAGGAACTGGGTGCTTTTTATACTCTAGGGGTTACTGGTAACGTCTGTTTGGGTCTTCCTTTTCTTTGTCAGCAAAAATTACTCTCCTGGAAACCCTCCCCTTGTATTATTATACTAAGGAGAGAGAACATGTGGCAAACATTGGCCTTTTAAGTAAATCTTTAGAAAAGTTTTCTCTCAAAAAGTTAGGGGCTTCCCTGGTGGCGCAGTGGTTGAGAGTCCGCCTGCCGATGCAGGGGACACGGGTTCGTGCCCCGGTCCGGGAAGATCCCACATGCCACGGAGTGGCTGGGCCCGTGAGCCATGGCCGCTGAGACTGCGTGTCCGGAGCCTGTGCTCCGCAACAGGAGAGGCCACAACAGTGAGAGGCCCGCGTACCGCAAAAAAAAAAAAAAAAAGTGGTTAGGAGCATGGACTCTGGAGCTAGAATGTTTGGGTTCAAATTCTGGCTTCATTCACAGGCTTTGGGACTTTGGCTGATTTGCTTTAACCTCTCTGTGCCTGGATTTCCTTATGTGTAAAACAGAGACAGCAATAGTACCTACCTCATAAAGTTGTTGTAAGGTTAAGACGAGTTGTTATTTGTAAAATGCTTACCTCAGTGTTAAGCGCTGTATTAGTGCTGGCTCTTGTTTTTATCACCTATTATTTGGTAGGGGAAGAAAGGATGAGAAAATTCTTAGTACAGAGGCACTGGATTAAAATGGTTCAGTTTGTGTTTGACTCCATTCCATTCCAAAAGCAAACAAACACATCAGTACTATTTTCTTCCCTCCTATTTCCGCTCAAGATTTCCTTTAGTTGATTTTTGAGTGGCATATGTAATGTCTTTCAATTACTTTACCAGCTCCTCTAGAGGAGAGTATTCAAAAGATTTTACACTTATTCCCAGCTATGATGTATTCTACCCATTTAGATACTTAGATATTTTTTATTGAGATATAATTGACATATAACATTATATTAGTTTCAGGTGTACAGTGTAATGATTCTATATTTGTATATACTGTGAAATGATCACCACAGTAAATCTAGTTAACATTCACCATCACACACAGTTACAAATTTTTTTTTCTTGTGATAGAACTTTTAAGATCTACTCTCTCAGCAACTCTTTCCACTATGCAGTACAGTATTATTAACTATGGTCACCATGATGTACATTACAGCCCTATGACTTACTTATTTTATAACTAGAAGCTTGAACCTTTTGACCCCCATTCCACCCCCCGTCCCCCCCTTTGGCGACCACCAATCTGTTCTCTGTAGATGCTTAAATGTTAAGCACTTGCTATTCATTTACTCCTTGCTTTGTAAAATACCTAAATGTACCTTATAAACACTCATTTTCTTTAGGATCATTATTCTTGTTATGGAAAAGGGAAATCAAGGAAAGAAGCTTTAGAAAATTGCTTGAGATCACAGAGTTGGTGTCAGTTAAAAAGCAAAAGTTAAAATGTAGGGATTGCTTCCCTTCTCCCATTTGCCAGTTACTAGCAAACTATCAGCTAACTAGACTAGAGATAGATAACTAGAGTCATCCCCAAGTTCTTTTCACTGAAACTACATATATATATATATTTTTCAGTCTGAGTACTGTAGAATTTACATCTTTATTGGGAAACTTCGAGGAAGTATGCACGTTTCAACAGACGCTCTGCCAAGCCTTGGAAGAATGTTCAAAGTAAGTGTCGCACATCGCCATCAGGATAGCTAGCAACATTGGGTTTTTTTGGTGTGCTTTGTTTTCTTTTAACTGTTGTCTTAGATAGGGGCACTTTATATTTATGCATTTATTATGCATTTATACATTTATTCCAACTTTGATAAATTGCCCCAGTACAGAGAAAATCTACTAGGTGGTAGTATTCACAGAGTCAACCCACTAGTTGCTTATCAGGACTCTACATCTGGTCAGTTATTTCTCACTTTATTTAAAAATCATATTGACAAATAAGGTCTAAATTGTCATGGATGATGCCTTTGTCATCGATTAGATATTTTTCTTTTGTACATTGCGAATTACTTTTCCAAGTAATATCTTTATGTGAACCACAACGCATCATTGATGGCTAGCTAGCTCGTTGAAGTGTTCAACTTCATACTGCAGAATGAACTGTGATGATCATCAGGCAATATGTTTCTGGAGCAAGATTCGTTTTCCAAGTAGTGGATCTCGGAGAATTGGTGACTTTCATCGTCTATAGGGAATTTGGGGCAATTGCCTGTTTCTTGAGCTTAATGAGACATGGGTGGTTGTCCAGGGACGAAGCTGGTGAGAACCCCCTCTAAAGAGACCTGAGGAACCACTGCAAATGCTGATAGGGATCCATATTATTGGTATGAAAAGATGGTGACTAAGTGAGAAGAGCAGATTACTATTACTATTTAGACTTTGCTTTTCATTTTATATAGAAACATGTAGAAGAGAGTCCAAGGAATATGCCAACATTGTTATAATAGATATCTCTGAATGGTGGAATTCCGAGTAATTTTTTTTCTTTCTTGTGTTTTTTTGATTTTTCTGCAAACTAAAATGGGTGCCATGTAATTCTAATTCTGTCATTTTTGGATTCAGTTAGTTTTGTCTGTACTTGAACTTCATGCAAATTAATCAAGAGTATTTTTAGTGTGCCTGGCTAAATTTGAATATTATAATTTGAATAAGTATCTTAAAAAACCCTAGTAATTCCAAATAAGTATCTGACCCTATATATTGGAGCTATGTTTGGTGGCTAAAGTTTAAAACAGTGGCCAAGAACTTCCATTTCATAGATAAAATGGTTATAATATAGAAGTTTCTTTTTAACTTTGGCAAAAGAATTCATAAGGTTTGCATGTTGCCAGGTTTAATTGGAATCATCTTCCTTTATCCTGTTTCCTATTTTACATTCTGTGTTTCATCTGTTTTGCTTACAGGTTTCCAGAAAACCAACACAAAGTAGGTGGTTGTCTACTGAACCTCATGCCTCATTTTAAATCTATGTATCTGGCTTACTGTGCAAATCATCCTTCAGCTGTAAATGTACTCACCCAGCACAGGTAAATCATTAACATTTCCCCCAAAAAGCTGTTTTGCAATGATATCCTTTCCCAGGACTACCTCATTTGGAAATCCAAGATCTCCCATTGAACTCTTGATTATCCCCATTCATCATACCAGAAGTTGATTCATTGTTATATGGATTTATTGTTCATTCATGCAACAAATAATTTATTGAGCACCTACTATGTGCAAGGTCCTATAGTAGCTGATGGGGATACAGTAGTGAACAAGGAAGAGAAGGTCCCTTCCCTCATGGAGCATAGACTCTTGAGAGAAATAGACATGAAATTAAATGTTGTAAACATGTTATATTAGAAAAGGGTAATTAGAAGGAAGCTGTGAGACTTTGAACATGGTATCAAAGTGTGGAGTGAAGGAAGGGTCAGGGAAGGCTTTCTTGAAGTAAAATTCTATTTAGAGCCAATGGTTTAGCCTTCCCCATCCCAGTGAATGTTTTATCCAAGTTGCTGCAGAGCTAAGCTGCCTAGGTTCATCTCTTTTTCACTCTCCCTTTGTCTGGTAGAGGAAGTCTCAAGTGGTAATATGGCTAAAAGGCAGGTATCAGCAGGGAAAGTTGGAAGGAAACTAACCCTGTGAACTGGGTGTCAGGTACTCTAAGCAAAGGTCTCTGATGACAATTATACATGAATATAAATTGTTTCAGATTCATGGGGAACAGCAGCACAGTATCTCCTTTAAGAGTCCTTGCAAGGGACCCAGATAAGCTCACATCTCTCCTACCCTTCCTTACCCTCTGATGACTCACCCTTGACACATTCACTGATACTTTCATCTGGGCCAGAATTCTGTAGGATAGGCTTGAAGACACAGTTTGGACTTTGAAGCCATGTGCTAGGAATCCAGGTGGGACAATAGGAAGAACAACACACAGGGTCTCTTATGACTGAACTCGGAGATTAGATTCAGAACTGACATGATTCCGGAGGCTGCTCAAGACTGAAAAGATTATTCTTCTTTTAATTTGACTTGTACATCCAGACCCAGGCTGGAACAGTAGGTGACAAAAACCCTCAGAAGTGATGGAAACTTTGGCTTTGTCCTGGTTCATTAGGAGCTTGATTGGCTTTATAGAGCTGTTATGTAAGGGCATGTTGAAGGTAGAATTCAGTAGGTCCTACTTGAAGGTGAATTTTACTTCCCTGATGAAAGTTGTGAACTCTTGTGGAATAGCAAATATGGAAGTTGGAGTTTAAAGAAAGAGAAGCCATGACTCTGGATTATTTAGGCAAGTGGCTCAACTGCTTAGAGCTAATAATAACACTGACAATGTGCCAGGCACATGATGTAAAAGCCTATGAGGGAGTTACTATTATTACCATCTCTGCTTCACAGATAAGACATTAGAAGGTTAAGTAATCTGCCCAAGTACTCATAGCTGTTAAGTGGTTGAGCCAGAATTAGAATCCAGATCAGTCAGACTTCTAAAAAAGTGTTTTTATTAAGACATGTATTTCACCTACAAAGTGAATAATCTAAATGCAAACTTAAAGAATTATCATAAAATGAGCACCCATGTACCCACCACCCAGCTTAAGAAATAAAATTTTACCATTTCTTTTTTAATATAGTAACTTTATTGAGATATAATTCACATACCATACAATTCACCCATTTAAAGTGTACAGTTAAATTATTTTTAGTATATCAGAGTTGTGCAACCATCACCACAATCAATTTTAGAAGGTTTTCATCATTCTCCAAACAAACCTATACTCATTAGCTGTCACTCCCCATTGCCAGCCTAAGGCAACCACTAAAATACTTTATGTCACTATGGATTTGCTTATTCTGAACATTTCATTTAAGTGGAATCACACAACATATGGCCTTTTGTGTCTGGCTTCTTTCACTCAGCATAATGTTTTCAAGGTTCATCCATGTTGTTGCACTTAACAGTACATTGTTTTTTTAAATTGCCATACATGCAATGAAAAATATTTCATTGTATGGATACCGCATATTGATCTTCCATTCACCAGTTTGTGGACATATGGATTGTGAATGGTGCTACTATGAAGATTCATGTACAAGTCGTTGCGTAGACCTGTGTTTTCATTTCTCTTGGGCAGATATGTAGGAGTGAAATTGCTGGGTCATATGGTAACTCTATGTTTCACTTTTAGAGGAACTGTGAGACTGTTTTCCAAAGTGGCTACACCAATTTATATTCCTACTAGCAATTTATGACGGTTTCATTTTCTCCACATCCTCACCAACATTTGTTATCATCAGTCTTTTTGATTATAGCCAGTCTAGAGGGTATGAAGTGATGATATCTCATTTTGATATTGATTTGCATTTCCCTAATGACTAATGATGTTGAGCATCTTTCATGTGCTTTATTGGTAATTGGTGTACCTTCATTTGGGGAAACGTCTGTTCAGATCCTTCGCCTATTGTTAAATTGGGTTACTTGATTCATTACTGAGATATGTATGATTCACATACCATAAATCCACCATTTTAAAGTGTAGAACTCAGTGGTTGTTAATATATTAGGTTGTGCAACCATCACCACTATTTAGGTCCAGAACATTTTCATCACCCCAAAAAGAAACCCCTTACCCAGTAGCAGTCACTGTCCATTTCTCTAAGGGCTAATGATGTCGAACATTTTTTTCCCTCAAACCCTTTGTCTGTTTTTTAGGTGGGTTATTCATCTTTTCATTGTTGAGTGGCAACATTTCTTTATATATTCTTCTTTATATATTCTTATCAGATGTGTGATTTGCAAAAAACTTCATTTTGTGGGTTTGCTTGGTATCTTTTGAAGCACAGAAGTTTTAATTTTAAATTTAATTTTGATGACATCCAATGTATCTATTTTATCTATTTTGCTTATATTTTTGGTGTTATATCTAAAAAATTGTTGCCTAATCTAGGTTATGAAGACTTACGCCTATCTAAGAATTTAATATTGTTAACTCAAGTTTAGCTCTTTAATCCTTCTTGAGTTAATTTTTACATATGATGTGCAGTAGGGGTCCAACTTCATTCTTTAGCATGTGAATATCCAATTGTCCCAGCACCATTTGTTGATTTCTATTCTTATAAATTTGTTACATTGTGTTTTATGTCACAGAATACATAATGCTCAGTTCAACTACATCCTTACTAATTTTCGACCTGCTGGATTTCTTGATTACTGATAGAGGGATGGATCACAATAGTGGATCTATCTATTTTTGTTCTTCTTTCTCTAGTTCCTTTAGGTGTAAGGTTAGATTTTTTATTTGAGTTTTTTCTTGTTTCTTGAGGTAGGATTGTATTGCTATAAACTTCCCTCTTAGAACTGCTTTTGCTGCATCCCATAGGTTTTGGGTCATTGTGTTTTCATTGTCATTTGTTTCTAGGTATTTTTTGATTTCCTCTTTGATTTCTTCAGTGATCTCTTGGTTATTTAGTAGTGTATTGTTTAGCCTCCATGTATTTGTATTTCTTACAGTTTTTTTCCTGTAATTGATATCTAGTCTCATAGTGTTGTGATCAGAAAAGATACTTGATATGATTTCAGTTTTCTTAAATTTACCAAGGCTTGACTTGTGACCCAAGATATGATGTATCCTGGAGAATGTACCATGAGCACTTGAGAAGAAAGTGTATTCTGTTGTTTTTGGATGGAATGTCCTATAAATATCAATTAAGTCCATCTTGTTTAATGTATCATTTAAAGCTTGTGTTTCCTTATTTATTTTCATTTTGGATGATCTGTCCATTGGTGAAAGAGAGGTGTTAACATCACCTACTATGATTGTGTTACTGTTGATTTCCCCTTTTATGGCTGTTAGCATTTGCCTTTTGTACTGAGGTGCTCCTGCGCTAGGTGAATAAATATTTACAATTGTTATATTTTCCTCTTGGATTGATCCCTTGATCATTATGTAGTGTCCTTCTTTGTCTCTTGTAATAGTCTTTATTTTAAAGTCCATTTTTTTCTGATACGAGAATTGCTATTCCAGCTTTCTTTTGATTTCCATTTGCATGGAATATCTTTTTCCATCTCCTCACTTTCAGTCTGTGTGTGTCCCTACATGTGAAGTGGGTCTCTTGTAGACAGCATGTGTATGGGTCTTGTTTTTGTATCCATTCAGCCAGTCTATGTCTGTTGGTTGGAGCATTTAAACCATTTACATTTTAGGTAGTTATCAATATGTATGTTCCTATTACCATTTTCTTAATTGTTTTGGGTTTGTTGTTGTAGGTCTTTCCCTTTTCTTGTGTTCCCTGCCTAGAGAAGTTCCTTTAGCATTTGTTGTAAAGCTGGTTTGGTGGTGCTCAGTTCTCTTAGCTTTTGCTTGTCTGTAAAGGTTTTAATTTCTTCATCGAATCTGAATGAGATCCTTGCTGGGTAGAGTAATCTTGGTTGTAGGTTTTTCCCTTTCATCACTTTAAATATGTCCTGCTACTGCCTTCTGGCTTGTAGAGTTTCTGCTGAAAGATCAGCTGTTAACCTTATGGGGATTCCCTTGTATGTTATTTGTTGCTTTTCTCTTCCTGCTTTTAATATTTTTTCTTTGTATTTATTTTTTGATAGCTTGATTAATATGTGCCTTGGCATGTTTCTCCTTGGATTTATCCTGTATGGGACTCTCTGTGCTTCCTGGATTTGATTGATTATTTCCTTTCCCATGTTAGGGAAGTTTTCTACTGTAATGTCTTCAAATATTTTCTCAGACCCTTTCTTTTTCTCTTCATCTTTTGTGACCCCTATAATTTGAATGTTGGTACGTTTAATGTTGTTCCAGAGGTCTCTGAGACTGTCTTCAATTCTTTTCATTCTCTTTTCTTTGTTCTGCTCTGTGGTAGTTATCTCCACTATTTTATCTTCCAGGTCACTTATCTGCTCTTCTGCCTCATTTATCCTGCTATTGATTTCTTCTAGATAATTTTTAATTTCATTTATTGTGTTGTTCATCAGTGTTTGTTTGCTGTTTAGTTCTTCTAGGTGCTTGTTAAACGTTTCTTTTATTTCCTCCATTCTATTTCCAAGATTTTGGAACATCTTTACTATCATTACTCTGAATTCTTTTTCAGGTAGGCTGCCTATTTCTTCTTCATTTGTTTGGTCTGGTGGATTTTTACCTTGCTCCTTCATCTGCTGTGTATTTCTCTGTCTTCTCATTTTGCTTAATTTACTGTGTTTGGGGTCTCCTTTTCGCAGGTTACAGGTTCTTACTTCCCGTTGTTCTTGGTGTCTGCCCCCAGTGGATAAGTTTGGTTCAGAGGCTTGTGTAGGCTTCCTGGTGGAGTGGACTGGTGGGCAGGTGGATTCTTAACCACTGCACCACCAGGGAAGTCCTATCACTTTTTTTTTTTTTTTTGCCTCATGTATTTTGATGTTCTGTTGTTAGGTGCATTCATGTTAAGGATTGCTTTGTCTTGTTGGAGAAATGGCCCTTGTATCTTTATGTAATTCTCTCTCTTTATCCCTGATAGTTTTCCAAGTTCTGATGTCAGTTTTTTTCTGAAATTAATATAGCTAATCCAGCTATCTTTTGATTGCTGTTAATATTTCATTTTCCATACCTTTGCTTATAATCTGTCTGTGTCTTGTAGACAATATATAATTGAGTCTTGCTTTTTTAATCCACTTTGAGAATTTCTGTCCTTTAACTGACATAGTTAGACCATTCACATTTAAAGTGATTATTATTATAGTTGGATTAATATCTAAAATGTTTGTAACCATTTTCTATTCATTTCCCTTGTTCTTTCTTTACTGCCCCCCTTTTACTGCCTTCTGTGGTTTTATTATTATTATTATTATTATTATTATTATTTTTAATTTTGACTATGACACCCGGCATGTAGGATCTTAGTTCCTCAACCAGGGATCGAACCTCTGCCCCCTGCAGTGGAAGCACAGTGTCTTAACCACTGGACTGCTAGGGAAGTCCTGCATTCTCTGGTTTTAGTTAAACATTTTATATGATTTCATTTTCTCTTCTTCTCTTTGTCTTTTTCTGAAAAAAAATTTATTGATTTCCCTAGAGTTTGTAATATCCATTTACAACTAACCTAACAGCACTTTCACATAACACTTACCATTTCACAGGTAATGCAGGTACCTTATAACAGAGTATTCTAAATTTTTCCCCCTCATCTCTTATTGTTCTCATTCATTTCATGTATCCATAACATAAAATCACTCAATATACTGTTGCTTTTATTACTTTGAACAGGTATCTATTACATCTGTTAAGAATAAGAAAAAAGATTTTATTTTAACTGCATTTATTATTCTCTGACACTCTTCCTTCTCATGTAGATCCAAGTTTCCTTCTCTCTGAAATACTTCTTTTAACAATATTTGATAGGAGGTCTACTGGTGACAGTTTCCCTCAGTTTTTGTTTGCCTAAGAAAGTTTTATTTTGCCTCCACTTTTTTTCCTTCTATTTTTATTGTGGTAAAACAAACAAACGTATAACATGAGATCCACCCTCCTAACAAAGGTTTAAGTGTACAGTACAGTATTGTTAAGTATAAGCACAATTTTGTACAGCAGATCTCTAGAAATTTTTCGTCTTCCATAACGGAAACTTATATCTACTGAACAGCAACTCCCCATTTCTCCCTTACCCCAGCCCCTGGAAATCACCATTTTACTTTCTGCTTCTATGAGTTTGACTACTTCAGATACCTTATATAAATGGAATCATGTAGTATGTTTCCTTCTGTGACTGGCTTATTTCACTTAGCAAAATGTCCTCAGAGTTCATCCATGTTTTCACATATGACAGGATTTCCTTCTCTTTAAAGAGGTATGCATATGCATACCACATTTCTTTATCCATTCATTCATCAATGGCCATTTATGTTGTTTCACAACTTGGCTATGAGAATGCAAATGTCTCTTCGAGATCTTGATTTCAGTTTATTTAGATAAATAACCAAAAGTTGGATTGCTGGATTAAATGGTAATTGTATTTTCAGTGTTTTGAGGAACTTCCATACTGTTTCCACTGTGGCTGCACCAATTTACATTCCCACCAACAGTGCACAGAGGTTCCAACTTCTTCACATCTTTGCCAACATTTGTCTTTATTTATTTATTTATTTTTGGATAATGGCCATCCTAATCAGATGTGAGGGGATGTCTCATTGTATGTGTGTGTGTGTGTTTACAGTAACTATTACACTTCTCTACTTAAATGTATACAATCTCATGTAGTAAGGGTCATGTATCTCTTTTCCTCAGATAAATACTAATGTAATATTTAATTGAAGTATAGTTGCTGTACAATATTATATAAGTTACAGGTGTATAATATAGTGATTCACAATTTTTAAAGGTTATACTCCATTTATAGTTATTATAAAATATCATTGTGGGGCTTCCCTGGTGGCGCAGTGGTTAAGAGTCCGCCTGCCAATGCAGGGGACACGGGTTTGTGCCCCGGTCTGGGAAGATCCCACATGCCGTGGAGTGGCTGGGCCCGTGAGCCATGGCCGCTGAGCCTGCGCATCCGGAGCCTGTGCTCCGCAACGGGAGAGGCCACAACAGTGAGAGGCCCGCGTACCGGAAAAAAAAAATATCATTGTGGTTTTCATTTGCACTTCCCTGATGATTAGTGTTGTTGAGCATCTTTTCATGTACCATTTGTATGTCTTCTTCGGAAAAATGTCTATTCAAGTCCTTTGCCCACTTCTTTTTTTTTTAACATCTTTATTGAAGTATAATTGCTTTACAATGGTGTGTTAGTTTCTGCTTTATAACAAAGTGAATCAGCTATACATATACATATATTCCCATATCTCTTCACTCTTACATCTCCATCCCTCCCACCCTCCCTATCCCACCCCTCTAGGGGGTCACAAAGCACCAAGCTGATCTCCCTGTGCTATGCGACTGCTTCCCATTAGCTATTGGTTTTACATTTGGTAGTGTACATATGCACATGCCACTCTCTCACTTTGTCCCAGCTTACCCTTCCCCCTCCCCATGTCCTCAAGTCCATTCTCTAGTAGGTCTACATCTTTATTCCCGCCCTGCCCCTAGGTTCTTCATGACCATTTTTTTTCTTTTTTTAGATTCCATATATATGTGTTAGCATATGGTATTTGTTTTTCTCTTTCTGACTTACTTCACTCTGTATGACAGTCTCTAGGTCCATCCACCTCACTACAAATAACTCAATTTTGTTTCTCTTTATGGCTGAGTAATATTCCATTGTATATATGTGCCACATCTTCTTTATCTATTCATCTGTCAATGGGCACTTGGGTTGCTTCCATATCCTGGCTATTGTAAATAGAGCTGCAATGAACATTGTGGTACATGACTCTTTCTGAATTATGGTTTTCTCGGGGTATATGCCCAGTAGTGGGATTGCTGGGTAGTATGGTAGTTCTATTTTTAGTTTTTTAAGGAACCTCCATACTCTTCTCCATAGTGGCTGTATCAATTAACATTCCCACCAACAGTGCAAGAGGGTTTCCTTTTCTCCACACCCTCTCCAGCATTTATTGTTTCTAGATTTTTTGATGATGGCCATTCTGACTGGTGTGAGGTGATATCTCATTGTAGTTTTGATTTGCATTTCTCTAATGATTAATGATGTTGAGCATTGTTTCATGTGTTTGTTACTTTGCCCACTTCTAAGTTAGGTTATTAGTATCTTTACTATTGAGTTGCAGGAATTCCTTATTGTTTTGGAGATTAGACCCTTATCAAATATATGATTTGTAAATATTTTTTCCTTTTCCATAGGTTGCCTTTTCACTCTGCTGATTGTTTGCTTTGCTGTGAAAAATCCTTTTAGTTTGATGTAGTTCCACTTGCCTATTTTTTGTTTTGTTAACTGTGCTCTTGGTATCATATTCAAGAAATCATTGCCAAGACCAATGTTTGGAAGCATTTCTCCTGTTTACTTCCAGGAATTTAGAACTTCAAGTTTTATGTTTAAGTCTTGAATCCATTTTGAGTTGATTTTTGTGTGTGGTGTGAGGTAAGGTTCCAGTTTTCATTTTTTTTTTGCATGTGCATATTCAGTTTTCCCAGTACCATTTGTTGAAGACTGTTTTTTTCTCATTATATATTCTTGGCACCCTTGTCAAAGATCATTTAAACATATATACACACATTTATTTCTAGGCTTTCTAATTTGTTCCATTGATCTAGTGTCTTTCTTTGTGCCAACCATACTGTTTTAATTACTGTAGATTTGTAATATGTTTTGGAATAAGGAAATGTGAAACCTCCAACTTTGTTATTTGGGGCTCATTTTGGTTCCATGTGAATTCTGGGATTGTTTTTTTCTGTTTCTGTAAAAAACTAAATGCCATTGAGGATTTATAGGGATTGCATTGAATCTGTAGATCACTTTCAACGTCTGGACATTTTTTTTTTTTCGGATTTCACCGGTTACATGCATTTATTTATCTGTGTATATATTTAGTTTTTTTTTAATGATTTTTTTATTAGTTTCTGCTTTATAACAAAGTGAATCAGTCATACATATACATCTGTTCCCCCATCCCTTCCCTCTTGCGTCTCCCTCCCTCCCACCCTCCCTATCCCACCCCTCCAGGCGGTCACAAAGCACCGAGCTGATCTCCCTGTGCTATGTGGCTGCTTCCCACTAGCTATCTACCTTACGTTTGGTACTGTATATATGTCCATGCCTCTCTTTCGGTTTGTCACAGCTTACCCTTCCCCCTCCCCATATCCTCAAGCGTCTGGACATTTTTAACAGTATAAACTCTTCTGATCTGTGAACATGGGATGTCTTTACACTTATTTGTTCCTTCTTTAATTTTTTTCATTAATGTTTTGTAATTTTCAGTGTACAAGTCTTCGGTCTCCTTGGTTAAGTTTAGTCCTAAGTATTTTATTCTTTGGATGCTATTGTATCAATAAATGAGATTTCTTTCCTTCCTTCTTTCTTTCTTTCTTTCTTTCTTCCTTCCTTCCTTTCTGTATTTTTTTGGGATAGTTCATTGTTAATGTATAGAAATGCAACTGATTTCTGTATGTTAATTTTGAATCCTGCAACTTTACTGAATTCATTTATTAGTTTTACCAGTTTTTTGTGGAGTCTTTAGGGTTTTCTACATATAAAATCATTTCATCTGTGAACAGAGATCATTTTACTTCTTCCTTTCCCGTTTGGATGCCTTTTAATTTTCTTTCTTTCCTATCTGGCTAGGACATCCAGTACTGTGTTGAATAGAAGTGACCAAAGTGGGTATCTGTGCCTTGTTCCTGATCTTAGAGGAAAAAACTCTGTTTTTCACCATTGAGTATGATGTTAGCTGTGTGCTTTTCATATATTGCCTTCTTATGTTGAGGCAATTTCCTTCTATTCTTAATTAGTTGAGCATTTTTGTTTTTATCATGAAAGGATGTTGGATTTTTGTCAAATGCTTTTTCTGCATCTAATGAGATGATCATATGATTTTTATCTTTTGCCCTTCGAGTGTGATGTATCACATTGATTGATTTTTGTATGTCAAATCATCCTTGCATCCTAGGTATATTTCCCACTGGTCATGGTGTATGATGCCTTTAGTGTGCTATTACATTTGGTTTGCTAGTATTTTGTTGAGGACTTTGGCATCTATATTCATCAGGATATTGGCCTATAGTTTTCTTTTCTTGTGGTGTCTTTCTCTGGCTCTTGTATCAGGGTAATGCTGGTCTCATGAAATGTGTTTGAAAGTGTTTCTATCTCTTTAATTATTTTGGAAGAGTTTGAGGAGGATTGGTGTTAATTCTTTTTTTTTTTTTTTTTTTTTGTGGTACGTAGGCCTCTCACTGTTGTGGCCTCTCCCGTTGCGGAGCACAGGCTCCAGACATGCAGGCCCAGCGACCATGGCTCACGGGCCCAGCCGCTCCGTAGCATGTGGGATCTCCCCGGACCAGGGCATGAACCCATGTCCCCTGCATCGGCAGGCGGACTCTCAACCACTGCGCCACCAGGGAAGCCCTAATTCATTTTTTTAAAAATTTTTTATTTATTTATTTTTTGGCTGTGCCACGGGGCATGTGGGATCTTAGTTCCCCGACCAGGGATCAAACCCACCCCCCTGCGGTGTAAGCGTGGAGTTTTAACCACTGGACCACCAGGGAAGTCCCCAGTGTTCATTCATTTTTAAATGTTTTATAGAATTCACCAGTGAAGCCATCTGGTCCTGGGCTTTTCTTTGTTGGGAGGTTTCTTTGTTTGTTTGTATTTTGGTTTTTAAATTAATTCATTTATTTTTGGCTGCATTGGGTCTTCATTGTTTTCTCTAGTTGTGGCAAGTGGAGGCTACTCTTCATTGTGGTGCATGGCCTTCGCATTGCGGTGGCTTCTCTTGTTGCAGAGCACAGGCTCTAGGCATGCGGGCATCAGTAGTTGTGGCACGTGGGTCCAGTAGTTGCGGCACACAGGCTTAGTTGCTCTGCGGCATGTGGGATCTTTCTGGACCGGGGCACAAACCCGTGTCCCCTGCATCAACAGGTGGACGCTCAACCACTGCACCACCAGGGAAGCCCTATTTTACTTTTTTAACCAATTTGTTTAACTTACATTTAGTAAATGTATAGAGTTGTGCAACTATCACCACAATCCAATTTAAGAACATTTCTGTCACAGAAGATCCCTTATGCCCATTGCAGTCAATCCCTGCTCCCACCCCCATGAATTATTTTTTTAGTGTTTGCTTTGAGGCTTTCCATATATATATCTTAACTTGTCTGAATCTGCTTCATGTTTACAGTAACGTAATTCTAGTGAGATATAAAAATGTTACTCCTAGTATACCTCTATTTCCACTTCCCTTTTTGTGCTACTGTTGTTATACATGTTATGTCTATATGTTATGAACCCAATAGTACACTGCCATCATTATTATTATTGTTATTTTAAATTTATTTATTTATTCATTTATTTAATTTTTGGCTGCATTGGGTCTTTGCTGCTGCACGTGGGTTTTCTCTAGTTGCTGAGAGCAGGGGCTACTCTGTTGTGGTGTGCAGGCTTCTCATTGAAGTGGCTTCTCTTGCCGTGGAGCACAGGCTCTAGGCGCATGGGCTTCATTAGTTGTGGCTCGCGGGCTCAGTAGTTGTGGCACATGGGCTTAGTTGCTCCACGGCATGTGGGATCCTCCTGGACCAGGGCTCAAACCCATGTCCCCTGCATTGGCAGGCTGATTCACAACCACTGCACCACTGGGGAAGCCCGCCATTGTTATTATTAATATAATTTTCTATTAATGAAACTGAGAGAAGAAAGGAGAATGAGGATATATTTATAGCATTTGTTATATTAACATTCTTATTTACTGTTTGTGTAAGGTGATACCTCATTGTTGTTTTGATTTGCATTTCTCTAATAATTAGTGATGTTGAGCATCTTTCCATGTGCCTGTTGGCCATCTGTATGTCTTCTTCGGAGAAGTGTCTACTTAAGTCTTCTGCCCATTTTTGGATTGGGTTGTTTGTTTTTTTGATATTGAGTTGTATGAGTTTTGGAAATTAAGCGCTTGTCAGTCACATTGTTTGCAAATATTTTCTCCCAGTCTGTAGGTTGTCTTTTCATTTTGTTGATGGTTTCCTTTGCTGTGCAAAAGGTTAAAGTTTGATTAGGTCCCATTTGTTTATTTTTGCTTTTATTTCTATTGCCTCGGGAGACTGACCTAAGGAAACATTAGTACAATTTATGTCAGAGAATGTTTTGCCTATGTTCTCTTCTAGGAGTTTTATGATGTCCTGTCTTACATTTAAGTCTTTAAGCCATTTTGAGTATATTTTTCTGTAGGGTGTGAGGGAGTGTTCTGACTTCATTGATTTACATGAGGCTGTCCAGCTTTCCCAACACCACTTATGGAAGAGACTGTCTTTTCTCCATTGTATATTCTTGCCTCCTTTGTCGACGATTAATTGTCCGTAGGCCTGTGGGTTTATTTCTGGGCTCTTTATTCTAGGGGTAGTTTTTTGAGACCAGTCTTTGAAATTTGCTCATTCTCTCTACTGACCTAGCTGGCCTCTTGTGTAGCTTGTTGTTCTTTTTTTTTTTTTTTTTTTTTTTTTGCTGTACGCGGGCCTCTCACTGTTGTGGCCTCTCCCGTTGCGGAGCACAGGCTCTGGACGCGCAGGCTCCGCGGCCATGGCTCACGGGCCCAGCTGCTCCGCGGCATGTGGGATTTTCCCGGGCCGGGGCACGAACCCACGTCCTCTGCATCGGCAGGCGGACTCTCAACCACTGCGCCACCAGGGAAGCCCGAGCTTGTTGTTCTTAATTAAGAGGACCAGCCTTCTCTCATTTGCTTACCACCAAAATCTTCATTGCCTTTGCAAGAGACCTTAGGCTTGAATTTCCCCACACTGTTTTTCAACTAGAACCAATTCCTTTGAGGAAAGCTCACTGTTCCTATAGTCTGTCTGCCTCTCTCCTGGGCAAAATCTTTGAGCCACTACTCTGGGTGCTGGGCAGGGCAGTAGCCTCTGGTCTTCTCTTTTTACCTTTCCCAGCACAGAACCTCTACCCTGCAAGCGAGCTGGGGTGAGGGTAATTTGGTGCCAGTATTTTCAGCCTGCATCCTCCCTCTCTGTCCAACCTGTCAACCACACTCACTAGGCATTCAATGTCTTCAACTCAGAGCTGAAGCAGTTGAGATACGCTAGTGAGATATTGTGTCCTTGGGTTGGGAGTTGAGGGCAGAGGGAGCCCTCTCTTCTTGTCCACACTTGCCTGGAGTGGCTTCTGGCAAACTGAGCCAGGAGGAGGGAGGAGGGAGAGAGGGAGAGAGCAGGTCATGGCTCAAATACCAAGCTCTCCCTGTTCTTACTGAGTTTTAGAATATTTTCTTGAATAAATGTTTTCTTCATTTACCAGATGTCATTGGAACACTTTCTAGAGACTTTAAATGGTTGTTTTTATAGGTTCCACTAGCTCGGCTTGTTTCCCTGGGGGATGGGTCCACGTAGCATCTCATGCCACCATCCCCTTCAGGCCACTCCTTGATGTCAGCCTAAAAACTTTTTCCCACTTTTATATTGTCTCAGTTTACAGTTCTGCCACTTAGAAGCTGTGTTACCCAGAGTGATTCACTTAATCTTTAAACCTTAGTTTCCTCACTTGTAAAATGAGGATAAAATCACCTACCTTGCAGGGTTGGTGTGAGGATTCAATGAAATAATGTATACCAAGTACCCGGCATATAGCACAAGGTACTTGCTGCCACCTCCCATGTCTGCTTTATTCGTCTTCTACCAGCTTCTTGTTGTTTTGTTAGAAAAACAATTATGCAATATGTCAAGCATACAAAGAACAGAGATAAAATAAAGTACACCCACGTACCCACCATTCAGCTTAAGAATCAAATTGTAGCTGCAATTGGAGTCCTGTGTATACTTTCCAATATTTCCTGCTCCTCCCTCCCTCCCCTGAGGGAGCCTCAATCCTGAATTTGTTTTTATTATTTCCAGGAATGTTTTCATACTTCACTACTTATCTTCAATAAATAAAAATATGGTTCAGAGGCATTTTTCCTGTGATGGCTATGTAAACATCCTGTGCGGATAAGGGTAAATTTCTTAATGCCAATGAAAAGAGATCCCATCATGTTAGCTTGCCATTTATATGAGCACGTATTCTTTTTCTTCTGATCTGAGAACAGCAATTCTGGATAAATACCAGAAAGAAACGGTGTACCTCAGATGGCAGACTTTTGTAGTGTTTAGAGAATTTTCTGTTGTAATTCTGTGTACTAAAATACTACTGACTCTGCATTTACCCATGTTAGGAGTTTAAAGTATAAATAACAGTAGAGATTCTTTCAAACATTATGATTTAAAGTCTGTTGCACAGTTAATTGAAAGATTCTCAACTTTGGGGGGAAATTATAACCCTGTTTGCTTGATTTTGGTTAGTGATTTTTAAAAATTGAAGTATAGTTATTTACAATGTTTCAGGTGTACAGCAAAGTAATTCAGTGTACATATATCTATGTATAGATATAGATATATATTCTTTTCCAGATTCTTTTCCATTATAAGTTATTACAAGATATTGAATATAGTTCCCTGTGCTATACAGTAGGTCCTTGTTGTTTATCTATTTTATATATGATTATTGATTTTTTTGGAGAATTTTATAATATCCCTTGAAATGATGGAAGACTCACTGGAGTCCCATAGAACTGAATTTTTATCTTAGTGGTTTATTTACATGTAAGGAATGAAAATTAAATTAAAATACTTGGGGTTATCCTCAGAGGTGCTTCTAATATAATCTAAGCTATTTTCTAGGCATCTTGTCGTAATTTATGCTGACATACTAGAGGCAAAGCATAGTTGAGTGAAATTCTCAGAAAATTCAGATTAAAATCCTGTTTTATATGAAGGCTTCAGCTGAAATAGGGACATTGGTGGATTTCTGCTAAAGCTGTAGGTGCTTAGAAGCGGGAACATTTCTGAGTCAGAGCAAGCCAGTTAGGTGAACTTCTTCATTTCGGCCGGCAGGTAGCAGTATCATACTAGAAATGCTTGTGACGATTGACAATGAGACCAGACGCAGCCTGAAAATTGTATGACTGTGTGTTGGTGCCTTGTGAAAAGTGCAGTGATGCATTATCTGAATTCGGAGATACAAGCAGACCCCAATCTTGATATGTTTGTTCCCCATATTTACATATATTTGAATGAGTGCCCCAGTCTTTTGCTCGGCCCTGGGCGAGGTCTTTTGGGATTTCCCCTCTCTCTCCCCTTCTGGCTCGCTATTGTGGCTCTTATTTCTTCCTGGGAGTAACCTCACCCTTACAAAAATACCCACTTCTCTCCCGTGCTTCGTTGTGGCATCCATCCTTTTCACAAGGGAGAGGAACCCGGCGACGTGGAAAGACAGAGGGGGGAGAGGGGGAGAGAGTTAGCGCCGAGGCAGATCTGGACCTCACTTCCGGCTCTATTGCGGCGACTACCACAAACACCACGTATTCTTTTCCTCTTGTTAGTTTTATAAACTCTCTGTTTACCACTGTTGTCAGCAATGAAGACTTTGAGAAAAACTCAGAGCTGTGTACTTGCTTCCGGGACGAAGCACATAGGAAAAATTCTGAGACTAGATTCTGTTCTGTCTTTGAGGAACCAGGGAAGGGAGCAAGTGAGACTGACCACAAACAAAAAAGTGGTGGGGAAGAAGCAGGCAGCCTAGTCTCTGGGACTGGATCAGTGAAAAAAGAGCTAAGTGAGATCCACCCAACCCAGTGTGAGCGGCATCCCGGGGATTTTCCACTGGCCACGCCCAGCCTCCCAGCTCCTCGTGCCTCGCCTCCGCTTTCCAGACCACGGTGATTCCCATGAAAGGCTGGTGGCGAGAGAGTGAGGCGAAAAGGGGGGAAAATCTGGTCCTTTTCTAGCTGCTCTAGTTAGAGTCACCATCGTTCAAAGTGGAAATCTATGTAAAGATTCTACAGAAACACTGTTATATGAGATGGTTAAGCCCTGTAGTGTTATAATGTATGACACTTTTCTTCAGTTTTCCAGCCCAACCTAGAATATACCAGAGCCCCATCCACCGTGCATTCTATAAGGGTATGTTGAGTTTCAAACAACATTCATACATTGAAAACTGCTTCTATTGTGTCACATCACATATACAGAACATGTTAAACTTGAAAAGCACTTCAAACAGGCTGTATAAAATGTAAAAGCTGCATTTGAAAGACATTGTGTTTTGGTATACAGATATATATTTGCATGTTATATTTGTGTATGATATTAATTTGTGCATTAAATTTATTTGGCTAAGTAAAATGTGTCTTTGAGGATCTATTTATCATGATGGGCAGTGGCTTTATACGGCAGTTTTGTTCTTTTGTTGCACTAGTCTAATGTTACTTTTTCCCTAATAGCCAGTGTTTTATTCTGAGATAGTGATCTCACGTTATACTGAAAAAAAAATTTAAATTCTTTTGTAATATTTAACAAGCCTAGAAGTTAGAATGATGCATGGAAAGTAATAAAGTACACATTAGCATTTGCTTTTAATTGTTGTAACCCTTGTATCAATTAGAGTAGAACGTTGAGGATGCAGGTAGTTATTTACTCATGGAAAGGAAAAAATAAGGCTTGTTTACCAAATTGAAAAGAAATTAGAAAATTGATTTTCTCAAAATTACATACTCAAATGCACTCTCCAACTTCGAGTTATTTTCCTAATTATATTTTATATGTGATGATCATTTTTTAGTCTAAGCCAAATCTGACCCACAGGCAGGTTAATCTGTTTCCCTAGTTGCTTGCATTAAGCACTATTTCTTTTTTAAAAATTTTTATTGAGATCTACTTGATTTACAATGTTGTGTTAGTTTCAGGTATACAGCAAAGTAATTCAGTTATACATATAGATATATATTCTTTTTCATATTCTTTTCCATTATGATTTATTACAGGATATTGAATAGAGTTCCCTGTGCTATATAGTAGGACCTTGTTGTTTATCTATTTTATATATAGTAGTGTGTATCTGTTAATCCCAAACTCTTAATTTATCCCTTCCCCACCCCCTTTAACCTTTGGTAACCATAAGTTTGTTTTCTGTCTGTGAATCTGTTTCTGTTTTGTAAATAAGTTCATTTCTATCATATTTCAGATTCCACATATAAGCGATATCATATGATATCTGTCTTTCTCTGTCTGAATTACTTCACTTAGTATGATAATCTCTAGGTCCAAAACACTATTTCTTCTAGAAGTTCTCCCTGCATTATTCAAGTGAACTCAGCTCCCACCCTCCTTTTTTTCATGGTTTAGACCTCAGAGATGGTCCATGCCCCTGCTGTGTTCCACATCAAGCATCAGACAGTAGTGATTTCCAACAGACTTGGGTATGAACCTTAACTTAGCTATTTACTTGCTTTCACTCACCCTTTCTGAGTCTCATGTTTCTCATCTGTAAAATGAAGATAACACCTGTGTTGAAATGTTGTTGTGAATATTAAACAAGAACAAATGCATGCAGAGATCTTAGCATGAAAGATTTTAGTCTTATAAACCCCAATATTTAAGGTTCACGATTTTAGTAGGAAGTAGGTTTTATCTCTGCTTTACAAATGAGTCAGCTGAGGTTGGTAACTGATCAGGGTCACTGAATCTGTTTTATGATTTCAAGTCCAGGGCACTTCCCTCCCCTTGGCTGCTTCTGGAGCAAGACTGCAAAAACTGATAAAACAGGTAGCCTTGATGGTTAGATGAGACCACTCAGATGAGATCTAGCTTCCGTGACATCCCTGTGATTCTGCGTGACTCAAGGTTGCTGTGTAACAGCTGAAATGATGTCTTTTTCTCTCCTGCTCGCAAAAGCCAAGCAGAGGGAGAGTATCTATAATAGGGGTAACCTGCAACCCACCACACCCCCAAACCCCCTAGTAGGTTATCACTGATAGCAAGTTTCTTTGAACACAGCACAACTTTTTGCAACATGCCACAGTTGGGAACCGCTGTCGAAGATGTGTTCTAGGAGAATAAGTAGGTCATTTGGTAGTAGAGGGTTCCTCTTGGAGAGGGATGAGAAGATTGGTGGGGCCAGTGGGAATCCAAAAAGTTAAGACTTGATCTTGCAGGCAATTGGAGGTTCCTGAGTAGCAAAGCAACAGGAGTTAAGTGGTGGTTTGCAGGGTGCTTCACAAGCCAGAAAGCCTGGAAGCTGGGGGGTCCATTGGACTATTGCAGTGAACCAGACCGGAGAGATGAAGGCCTGAGCTGAGTCAGTGGCAGTGGGAATGGAAAGGAATAAACAGGCACAAGAAGGCTTGTGACGGATTAGATATGCATGGGTGAGCAAGGAGGGAGAGGGGTCAAGAGATAAGGCAGGTTTCCTTCTTTAATTCTATGTTGCAGAAATATAAACTAAAATGATCTTGCAGCCCCAGGACTCAGTATCCTATTGGTGGAAAGGAGACAGTCCAGAGGGTGCTGAAGGGCAGAGAAAACCCAGGCTTAGACTTAGACATTTGCACAATATGGTTCCTAAGATACTAATACAGTCTTTTTTTTTTTTTTTTTTTTTTTTTTTTTTTTGGCCACACCGCGCGGCTTGTGAGATCTTAGTTCCCCTACCAGGGATTGAACTGGGGCCCACGGCAGTGAGAGTGCAGAGTCCCAACCACTGGACTGCCAGGGAATTCCCTACAGTCTTTTTTTTTTTTTTTTTAAAGCCGAGTTATTTGGGTAGACTGCTGCACTGTTTTCAGATCCTAGGCTAAGTGATTAGTCATGCAAACATGCTGCTATCTGAATTTAGGACTTGATTCTGGCACATTACAAGTGGGTGTCCCAGTGATAGGGAGCACCCGGTGATAGGGAGCACTTGGTGAGTTACTCCCCTTGGCATCTCATCAGCCAATAACTAGAATGTTTGCAGTGACTAAGAAAAGATTTTTTCAAACCTGACATTGAGGTCATATGATAGATTGTATGCCCCATGCCTCTGGGTGCAGGCTTCTTAAGGGCAGGGGCTTTGGTTTTCTTCACGGCTGTATTCCCAACAGAGAACAGAGCCTGGCACTTAGTAGATGCTCAATAAATAATTGTTGGATGAGAAAATAAAGCCAGGGATCATAAGTGCCTGGTTCACCGCTGTAGCCCAGTGCTGTGCGCCATGCTGATTGAATTGAGTTGAAGTGTGTTGGACAGCATTTGCGCTGGTGATCCAAAATTTATTTGGTTTTCTATGCTGTGAAATACAGGAAAATCATGTTCAGTTGGTAACTTTTTACATGGAATATTAAGCAGTAACAAAACTATATTCGTTCTTTTGCCAGTGACGATCTGGAACGATTTATGGAAAATCAAGGTGCATCTAGCCCAGGTATCCTCATTTTAACAACAAGTCTCAGCAAACCTTTCATGCGACTGGAAAAGTATGTTACTCTCTTGCAAGAGTTGGAACGGCATATGGAGGTAAGGGAAGGCGAGCTGTTTTAAGCTCCTGTACAAAGGATGAGCCTCTGCTCTGGAGGAAGCAGCCAGTACCGCCTCCAAACTAGCCTTACTGAGCAGTTCAGAAAAAACCTGGGCTTCAAAATTTACTTGATCCAGTCTACCCTCTTCCCGGGCTTTTAGTTTTCCCCATTATGCAGCAAAATAAGAAGGGGACATTCTTTTTTTTTTTTTCCCTCTGAAGATTTTTTTTTTAACTTATTTTTTCCAGCTTTATTGAGGTATGATTGGCCAATAAAAATTGTATATATTTAGGTTGTACAACGTGATTTTTAAAGGTGTACAATGTGATGATTTGATATACACATACATTGTAAAATCATGACCACAATCATGTTAATTAACACATCCATCACCTCACATACCTACCTTTTTTTTTTTAGTGAGAACTTTCAAGATCTTTTCTTTTTTTTTTTAAGCAACTTTGAAGTATACAATACAGTATTATCAACTATAGTCACCATGCTGTACATTAGATCCCAAGGACTTATTCATCTAATAACTGAAAGATACCCATACTTTACTATTAAGTATTCATGATCATTCTCCCTCCCCTCTCTTCTCCCAGCCCCGGTCCTGTTGCTTCCTCAAGTCTCTGCTCACTGGTTGACTTAGGTTTTCTTCTGCCCTCTCATCTGTAGATGGTGGTTCTACAGAGAAATCTTCCACCAAGAAATCTTCTGTTGCTCTGATACATGAACCAGCTTTCTTGTGGGAGCTAAACAAAGCAAAACAGCATCAGAAAATGTACAGAACATTTTTCATTATAGACAGGAATGTTTATCCCTAGAGCACTGTGGTCATTCAGCTTTCTGACTCTGGATTACAATGGAAGATTCTGGTATTTCTTTAAAGATGAATAAATGGGTCCACTCTCAGTTTCTCTGTTTATGCAGCCATACATCTCCATCAAAGCCCCCTCACATTTTTGTTTAAAAATGTACAGTTTACTTGCAACAGCTGTAGCATAGCTCTCACCTTTTCTAAATATTCAGATTTGCAGTGAGGCCTGAGGATTGAATATTTTTGCCTCAAGAGCCCAAATCCTCTTTATTAAAAGCCGATCAGCAGGGGTAGCTTCTTGAGCCGTTCTTGTGTGATGGAGCATGGGGGATGGGGATGGGTGAGGAGGGCCCGAGGGGTGAAGCTGCATTTACCCTACTTGTTCTTCCTGTGTCTGGGGAAAGGTTTTGAGGCTTGAAAGGGCTTGATTATCTTTAAAGAAAAAGGTTGCATGCTGCCCGTCTTTGTCAGCGTTTGTAAGGATTGAAAGCGTGTACTCTGAGGGAAAGCACATTCTCAGGTTCTTTGGCCTGCCGGAATGAAATTTCACTTAGGGCCCAGGAAGGTGTTGACCTCTGGATGGCTTTCCAAAAGCTAAACCTGTTCACTGAACCATTTGAGGTTTGCCCCTCCTTGTTTATCACAAAAATCCAGAAACGCGTGGCCCCAGTTTCTGGAACTGCTCAGTGCTGAAGTGCAAATGGACACTTCATTTGAGGAAATAAAATCCCAGGTGCCCCCACTGCCTGCATCCTCTGTCTTGGCCCTTCTTGTCTCAGAGCCTGTTTCCTCTCCTCCTCCGCATGCTGGTCACCTGCCTTTGGCTGCCTTTCATTTCCCACCATCAGATAATACATACTCTGAGTACAAGTTCACCATCTGGTGAGACACTTTATCCAGCTTTCTGATCATTGAGTATGGCTGCTGGCTCATGGCAGAGTAGAACTTGAACTTCTCAATGATCAGCTGATTTGTGGAAGGATACATTTATAAAGGAGTACAACCTTTCTTTTCATAAGCAGTGCTGCTCTTGGCTTGGGTCAGACCCTTAGTCTACTCAGCTCTGTATTTTATCACCCAAAGCTGATTGAACAGCAGATTTTGTCTTCCTTTTACTGCAGCTGAATTCCAGAGGTTAGCTGGACATCTCCTGCAAGGAGCCCTACTTTCCCTTCATAAACAGTTATGCAGATGTGGATTCCTCAAAGCCATTTTTGAACCTTTTCACTTTTCAGGGTTGTGAGTACCGTGGAATTGCAGACCAAACATAATCAGCTTGCTTAAGAAGGAGCACATGGTATGAGACCTGGAATTTTTTCCCGTCTGCCATGTTGAGTCTGCTGAAAGAAAATGGAGGTGTAGGAAATGAGATTGGGTTGATTTCTCTCTAACCACCACTCTGTTTCTACAATTCCCTACCTCTTGACATTTACTAACAACATGACCTAATGATGCCCCCCCCGCACATTATTATTTATTATCCATGGTATAACAGCAAAAAGGCAAATGGGAACTCTTGCCTCGATAACTGTACCTAGTATGTTGTTACCAAATATATAATGTGTTCCCAGCCATCTTAATTTCTTCATTACCTAATCATTAGAGGTGCTGAGATTCCAAATGCTCAAATGCTGTTTTATTTTTTAATCTTCAAGTTAGCATACGGTAAAACTGACTTTTTTCTTTTGGGGTACAGGTCTATGACTTTTAACATGTGTAGAGATTCGAGTTACCACCACTACTATCGCGATACAGAACAATTCCATCATCCCTCAAAATGTCTTCTTTGGATCTCTTTGCAGCCACACCCTCCTCCCACCCCTAACCCCTGCAATCACTGATCTGTTCTCCTTTAATATTGTTTTTAAATGTATTCCTTTCATAGGATACGCATCCAGATCACCAGGATATTCTGAAAGCAATCATAGCATTCAAAACTCTCATGGTAGGTGATGTTCTAAAATTATAATTCTCCATTTTGTATGCTTTGTTCCTAAAAGAGTGACTTGTGTGTAATGTTTCTTTCCTTCTGCAAAGGTCTCTAGAGTGGAAACAATAAGCTCTAGCGACCGTATCGCAGTGATTGTTTCATTGAATGTTGTCTTCCAAACATCATGCTTACCTGTGAAAGGTTGCCAGGCTGAGGGTGTAAAGCACTCACATTTGAAGTCTCTGCCACATTAAGCATGGCTGTGTAGGTGGGGGGTTTCCTTTTGTCTCTTTGTCTTTACCCCCGTGTTACTCACCGTATGTCTGTGCAACTCGTCCTTCACTGATCGGCATCAATACCGGATTCATCTACTTATGCCGAAAGGTGTGAGTCTATTCTTTGCATATGAAAAAGAAATCCTTCATCAAATCTAAAAGGAAAAAGAAACCCGACTAAAATACAATTGCTGTATATAGAGTGCTATCAAAGTTACCTTTTATCTTGAATCTTGAGCACAATGGCTTAATGTCCTCTTGAACCCACTGATGTAAAACTGCTTGGCGGCATTTTAGGAGGAAAGAAAGTGTTATTTGGGGAGATTGATTAAGTTGAGCTTAATTTTAGACATTTCTGTAGTACTCCAAGTGATGGGGATCAACGTTTAGTTATGGATTCTTGCTGTAAGGTTGTGATGCAACATTCACCATCACCTCGTTTTTATTGCTGACAAAAGATCTGTACCTGACGTGTCCACAGTTAAACAGCAAGTTGAAGACCAGAGTGTAAGGTATCAGGTTAAAATTGCTGTTGTAGGTAAAAAATGGTGGAATATTGGCAGTTTGACATGGTTCAACCTAATGGAACAGCCCACTGAAAGCCATGACATTTATAATCATTTGTATCCCTTCTCTTTTTTCCTATGTAAATTGAATATAAAATGTCTCATTTGAAAAATGATATTTCATTCTAATCATTTTACATGTTGTATAACTTGCTTTGATGGTTATAGTATACTTATTCCCATTCTAGGCCTCAAAGATATGTGTACAATGAATTTATTTGCTCAAGTTTCCATTTACCTGAAAGGGGCAGCAGAGATTTTATAGAAAACACGCCCCCAAACACTATGATAGTCATTTGGAAACAGGAACATAACTAACCATATGCTTATTTTCATATTCGATTTGGAGTGAATACTGTTAAATTATTTTAAGATAACTTCACATTTTCTGAAGCAGTGAGAGATATATGTATATAGTATATACTATATACAAATATATAGTAGTCATACCCCACGTGTTATTTCTTGGCTTGTATTTTCAGTTTGTATTTGTGAAATTCAGTTGTATCTCTTTTTCCAATCCTTTTAGGGATAAAAATTAACTTAGTACTTTTTCATAGCAATCTACTACTGGTCCCAAAACAAAGTATAGGGCAGTGCATATGTTTCATTATAAGATCAGTTTGATTCACTGTGGCGTAAGGAGTTTAATTTTCTCTTTTTCGATAACTCTTGGAGTCATTTTGTAAATTAAGATGTCACTTGGTTGGAAACTGAGTTAGAAAAATAAATTTGCTTTGTAACAAAGCACGATTTATGCAAAGGTAGACAAGATGGAGAGGAGCTGGAGCGAGCAGGGACACCAAGCAGCAGATCTGAACCTACTGGTCCTGTTTGATGTGATTCTGCTACTTGTCTCCTTGTGGAGAGGGAGAGGCAACCCCCTTCTACCACTTTATCTTGATGTTTTGCAAAATGAGAAGTGGCTCTTCCTTACAAAATGTTTAGGAGCTGAAGGCTAGAGATTTAAGGTAGTGGATCTTTCCGTCTGTCCGGAACGGACCTGGTGATGGGACTCATGGTGAGGAATAGGGACTCAGTGGAAATCTGATAGTCAAGAGCCGCTTCTTACTTTAGCCTTGTTTCAGGTCTGTTTCGGAAGAATTCCTATTTCAGTATGTTCTGCTTTGGTTCTGTAGGGGCAGTGCCAAGATCTCAGAAAGAGAAAACAGCTGGAGTTGCAGATACTTTCGGAACCTATTCAGGCATGGGAAGGGGAGGATATTAAAACCTTGGGAAATGTGATCTTTATGTCGCAAGTAATGGTGCAGTATGGAACATGTGAGGTAAGAGGTTTCAAATCTCAACACCCTTTCTTCCGTCTTTTATATATTTCTTCCTTTCTTTCTTCTTCCATCAAGGTCAAATGATCAAACTTTTCGCATCAGAAACTGAGCACCTGTTCTTTGCCCAGCCCTCTGCTTGGTGCTGTGGGAGCAGTTAAGAGAAAAGAACAGCCATGATCTCTGCCTTCAAAGAACTCATTAGAGACAGATTAAAAGCCAAGCTGCAACTAGAAAACAAACCAAAATAGTCAATGCCAGATCATGCCATCCCTACAATAGATTCCATAGAAGTTCAGAGAAGGGAGAGACCAAGAAAAGACTGTATGCAGACAGGACTTGAGGAGGGGGCCGTGAAGAGAGAGGGGGAAGATTTTGTAAGGGAGAGGTCATTCTTATCTCAGGAGACATAAGCGCACTGAGCCAGCCAGTTTATTAGGAGCAGAGGAAGCATCCTGGGCAGAGTGAAAGAGCGAATTCATTGGGTTCGAGAGAGGCAGGTTGTGAAGAACCTCAGATGTCAGGCAAGGATAGTTCAGCTGGACGCAGCAGGAAACCATGCGAGGCCTGAGTAGTAGAGAAACAGGGGTGAAACGAAAGGGGTGTTTCTGACGACCTGGCAGCTGTATATGTCAGCTAAACTGGAGGGGATGGGGCTAGAGACAGGCCAGCTGGGTTGGAAAGTGGTAAGTACCCCCCAGGAAGGTGGTGGCAGAGAGAATGAAACTTAAGGGGCAAATATGAGACCTGTTGAGAAGGGAAAGCCTATAGGAAGTGGTGAGCCAGAGCCTAGAGGAAATGACGGATGTCATTTCTGACCTGGTAACTTTCAAGTGATGGTGGGTATCCAGGAGGAGATGACTTGTAGGCAGCTGTTGAAACGGTATAGAAATGTGGGTAGGAGGTCAGAGTTAGAGGCAGAGGTTTACATGCCCCTGACAGATGTGCCTTCTTGGGAAGTAAATATCCAGAGAGAAGCACGGAGGCCTGAAGGTGGATTCTGTCTTTTAGGAAGGGAGCGGGGTAGGGGAAGAAGGTTGATTACATCACCTGGTGTGATTTATGGGGTATTACAATCGTCTTCTCCCTCCCCAGACATCTTCCTCTACTCCCTGACAGGTCTCTTTCAGAGATTCATTACTGTGGTTACCAAAGGGGAAAGCGGGGAGGGATAAATTAGGAGTTTGGGATTAAACAGATTCAAAGTACTATACATAAAAGAGATAAACAACAAGAACCTACTATATAGCACAGGGAACTATATTCAATATCTTGTAATAACCTAAAATGGAAAGAATCTGAAAAAGAATATGTATCTGAATCACTTTGCTGTACACTTGCAACATTGTAAATCAACTATACTTCAATTAAAAAATTGGAAAAAAAAAGCAATCTCATTTAAAATGCAGATACCCTGTGGAAGGTTAATGCAGTGACTCTAACAGTCTTTCATACCTTTGGGATAAACCTCTTGGGTAAAGCAAGGACAAATCAGTGCCGGAAAAAAGAAGATGAAGCAGGGACTCCCTGGCTGTCCAGTGGTTAAGACTACGCGCTTCCAGTGCAGGAGGCTGGGGTTCGATCCCTGGTTGGGGAACTAAGATCCCGCATGCTGCGCGGCGAGGCCAAAAGATTAAAAAAAGAAAAAAAGACAAAGCAGAAGACAGAGGAGAATCAGGGGAGTGTGGTATGTCGTGGAAATTCTAGGAGGCGCATTTGAAAATGGTCAGCCTGCTGAGTGCTGCAGAAGGGTCAGAGGTCAAAGAGTATGGAGACCGGGAAGAAGCCATTGGATTTCTCTAGAAGGCAGTGATTGAAGACTTTGAGAGAGCAGCAGGGGTGCAGTTAGAGGGGGATCAATGGGGAGAAAACGAAGGCAGCAAGTAATCTGGCAATAAAATGTCAAGAAATAGGGTGTTATGTCTAAGGAGCCACAGGGGCAAGTGAAAGCTTATGAAATGGACAGGAGATGTGCATATGCTAAAGGCAGCAGAAAAAGCCAGTTAGACAGGAGAGGCAGCTGGAAGCAAGAGCAGGAGATGAGACCAAGCAAGAGAAAGATGTGAGAGAACGCAGAACACTTGTTAGAAAAATTAGCCTTGAAAGGTTGCTCTTCTCAAGCGGGAGAAAGGAGGCGGAGCCAGGCATGAGGATAATTGTAGCTAAGATGGTCGGACGCACGAGCCCAGCGCCATCTTTGGCATCTACTCATTGCATATCTGTTTAAGGGGTTCAGAGAAGCCTTCGTGTGTAAAATTTCCTTTAGAGCCATTTTAAAAAGTGTTTCCTTCTTTGTTTTATATGGGTATAATAATTATTGTGTAGTTATTGATTAACGGTAATTTTAGGAAAAGTTTACCATACATGTTAGGGCATAATAAATTTCCTATCACCTGAAAACCCCTTTATTTGGCCACTTTTCAAAGTAAAATCATTTTCACTTTGGGAACATTGAGACTTACATTGTGCTCTGGTTGCAACTTGGGCAGGAAGGCATTAACTGTGTGACTTTTCAGGCTTACATGCTTGGGAAGCAAACATGGTTGTTTGTATTTAACTCTTATGTATAGGAACGACACAGATAAACTGGGGGCCTATATCCATTTTCAAAGTAAAATTAAATGCGTTTTATACTTTTAAGTTGGGTATCCTTTTTTAAAAAAAATCACTGCGTTTCATTGCCTTATATAAAAATCTATGTTACAAAAATGATTCCAGAAATTATTAATAAACAAAATGTGCAATTTATATTTTTCATTTAATCTTTTTCCTTCCACTTCAGGAAAAAGAGGAGCGGTACCTCATGTTATTTTCAAGTGTCTTGATAATGTTATCTGCAAGTCCTCGGATGAGTGGCTTTATCTATCAGGTTAGTAGATTTCATATAAAGCAAATAGCAAGACCCGTAATGAAAACAGGTTTCCATCCAGATGCAATATTTCCACTCCGGCATTAAAAGCTCCAGCCAGAAAAGACAGAATGTTCTGTCTGACCCTTCATGTAATTAAACAGTTTATAAGAGCAGATGTTCCTTCTCTCAGAGGCGTATGTGTTAGCATAATGAGTTTATCCTGAATGTCCACTGCTCTGGTTATAAGCTAGGTTATGAATGTGTAAATAGAAATTGAAGTCTGCAACTAGATGCATTAGCAACAGCATTTTCCAGGCCCATATCATATCATTATTGCTGAAAAAATATAAAGTTGAGACTTGCCCCTATGGTTGTCTTATTACAGTCACATCACGTGACTCAAGTTTCTGAGATGGAAGTCATTCAGCTCCTTAGGAAATTCAACTTCCTTTAGTCTGCTCCCAAAACACGGAGTATTATAAGTTATTGTTGCCTATATCCTATCTTGGCCTAGCAATTTCTAATTTTCATGAAATTCGAGTTTCTATTTTGTTTTTTGATGCTCAGGAAAATGTGTTAGAAAAGTAAACTGTGATTAAATCCTGACCTTATGGTTTAGGGTGTGTTAGCAAAACACAACCCCCATTTTCCCCTTGCTTTCTTGTCTGATTAAAATTTAAAGTGGGGAAACATATTATCTACTGACAGACCAAAGAAATATGTCTCTCCATAATTCACCAGTGATTCCTAAGAGGGTCAGAAAATCTAACAAATAAGCAGAGACATGTATAACCACAGAATTAATGGGGATGTTCTTTTTCTGGTAGGGAAAAATACCAATAACAGGAATGGTGGTGACTAGATTAGACGAAATTGAAGGGAATGACTACACATTTGAAATCACTGGTAGGTAATTTTCTCTTCTTCATGTAGCTACTTCAAATTCTTTTTGAAATGCAGTGGGGTTTAAATAAATAAGTGCTATTATTTTCTGTTATATAGTCCATGAGCAAGTTTTACATGGGCATGGCAAAGCATATTCCATTTCCTGGGTTAATTAGGCTACAGCGATAGCAGGGAAACCTCCTGGTCATTCAAAAGCCTTGGCTTTGCCATTAGTTTCAATCTTCTCTTGTATAAGAGCTACTTGTTAGAGCTAAGAAATAACAGAATGGACCGATGTAAATATAATTTTCCCTCCCGTCTGTCGTCTGTTCCCTGGTGGCAGAGGAGCCATTTTATCACCAGCCTATGAATTAGCAAGATTCGGGTGTGTTTTTAAAAAGTGCTGAAAAGCCATGAAACTTTCTTCACAAATTGAGCAAAATGCCACACCTCCATAATGCTCCGTGACAGTTTGGCCTCTTGTCCCTTTTGCCAAACCTGTTTGATATGCACCTGATGGTGGCACGTTTTGCACTGACACGACACGATGGCTAACACTGGGATGCTGGCCGCAGGCTTTACCCCCTTCTTTCCCAATAGGGAGCCCGAGATTTGGTATTGGCCCAGAGATTGGAACCAGTCTTAGTTAGAGCGAAGTTTTATACTACTTCCAAGATTCTGTAAGCGGTAGAAATCCAGGATGGTTTTATAAATCAGATAGGAGCATTTATGTCTTTACTTTATTATCAGAGCTTATCTGTTCCTGATAGAGAAGTTTCAACAGGGTTAGCTCATAAGTATGAAAACGCCTGAAAATAGACACCCAAGTCCTAGCTGCAATGAAGTGTGTTTATGAATGAGGCAAGCTCAAGCTCCTCCTTGCCTTTTGTTTCCAAATGCTCCTAATCAGGTAACATAGTAGAGAGAACTGTGGTCCACTGCGGCAACAACCAGGACTTCCAGGATTGGCTGGAGCATCTGTACAGGCTGACCAGAGGACCCGCCTCTTGCAGTTCCTTATCCAAAACATCATCGTCATCTTGTAGTGCTCATTCCGTAAGTAGTCTGACTGTCTTGTCCAGGGATTATTGAGTCTCTTGTCAAATCCTGCCTGCTGAGGACTTACAAGAAGTGGTGAGCATGCCCTTAGCCTTTGGATAGTCTGTATTTGTAGGGTTTGAAGTACAGTCAAACCTCACTAATTCTGGTTTCTTGTTATGGAGGGAGACCCATCCCAATTAACAGAGTTTGACTTAGAGGTGTGCAGCTTTGTTTGACAGTATTAAGGTACTCCAACTAACTGCTGGCAAAGTTTTTCTAGCCGGAAGTCCTGCTAAGATGTTTTAATGATAAACAGCATTTATTTTAATCAGCAACCATTCTGTTCATGTTAATAATGTGCTAAGTCAAAGGAAATAGTTTACCTTCGTAAGTACTTGAACAGCTCCATGCAGTCTCATTTATGCATCACATTCCCTCAGTAACCTTTAAGGGTGAACTTTGAGCGTTGTCTCCTTCCATTTTATCATAAATTTAGAGTTCACGGAATTTGAATTGATGAGATTTTACTGTACTTGCCGAGTGAGATTGAAGATGTGCTGTGTTGTCTGTTAACACTCAAACCTCTGATGCCCAAATTCCAGTTTTGAGCACAGTGTGTGGTGGAAAGAACAAGGGATTTTGGCATCAGTTCTGGGTTCAAATCTTGGCTTTGCCAATTGCTGGCTGGTTACTTCACTTTGCTAAAGTTTGTCTTAAGTTCTTCTCAGGAAATAACCTATTTAAGTGCCTAATTGAGTGCCGCACACATGACCAGACTCATTAAATGTTGACTGTTACTCCACTTTCCCCCCTTAGAGGGGAGAAAACACCTGACTTGAATGAAATTCCAGGACAGAGGGAGGGCAGGAACATGGGATGTGGAGTGAGTTTTGTGCTGTTCCTTAGAGACCCCAGAGTCTTGACTGGAAAACGCCAGTTCTCCAACTGGAGACTTGTTTTCCCATCTTTTCCTTTCTGGGGCTGCCTTTGCGGATGCAACGAAGCTATTGCTGTTCTCTCAGTGTGTGGCCCAGGGGTTCAGATGGCAGATTGCCAACATCTCATCAGACATTCTCCCAGTCTTTTAGCTCTACTGGACAACCCCGAGGACCGTTGGAGCCTCCTCAAATTATAAAACCGTGGAGCTTAAGTTGTCTGCGACCTGCGCCTCCACTTAGACCATCAGCAGCGCTAGGTTATAAAGAGGTAATTTTGCTACATATGGTATAAAATGCTTCTGACAAGCTGATTTCGTAGCTTATTACAAAGAGTTCTGTGGGCATGTGCTAGAATTGATGATAGGTGATACATGTCAGTCAATCTCGAATTGCTAGACTCAGTGATTTTTTTAAAATTAATTTTCCATTTCCGCATTGTCCATCTACACATATTTCTTGAATATCCACAAGGTTTCTGTGCACTGCCTGAGTTTCCCTGGTCTCCCCCTGGAGTGCCTCTGGCTTGCCTTTATGATTATATGATAATTCTATAAATAGGTCATGATGTACACACATCTCAAACAAATGCCACTTCATTAGCATTGAATTGCTAACCAAGCAGTCCCAATTCTGCATTTGGAATCATTTTGATCTCTTAAACCAAATCAGTAAAAGTCTTACGGGACCAAGCCATGGGTCTGAACTATGAAAGTCTGAATTATTTGCTGCAGTTGGAAAGAGAAAAAGAATTTAATGAAAGGAGTGTCTTTTAAAAAGAGGCTTTTAAGCGTCAACCCTAGAGGACATCTGATATTTGGGTAGAATGTGGATTTCAAGGTTTTTTTTTTTTGTCTAGAAATGGCAGTCAGGAAATGTCAGTCACTATCTCCCATAACTGTGCGGAGCATTACCTTTTCCATCCAAACGGTGTTTTTTTTTTTTTTTTTCCCCTAACAAGTTTCTCATCATTTCAGCTTTCGGAAAAGATCCTCATTTATTAGTAACTATTCTTTAAATAGGTCTTACCGAGTGAAGATTTAAGTCTGTGACAATTATGAGACACATGTTAGAATTATGGTGCAAAGGCAGCATATATTTTTGTGTCAAATGTGTGTTTTGATGAGTGACGCAGACTTAGCTCAATTTTGAGTTTTTGATTTAAAACACCATGCTTCACTTAATTGTTTCACTTAATTGTTGCCTCCAGTTCTTAGTTCAGTAAAAGTAGGACAATATTTGGATATGGGAGGATTTTTTGATCCTTTCAACCTGACATGATAGGAGAAATAATCCTTGAGCCGAATCTTTATTATGTACCTCTATTCAGAATTTGGCCAGGAAACAGCCCCACAGGCTGGCTTTGGAGATTGACCGGTGATTCCTGCAGTCATCCAATTTTCTCCTCTGATTACCTAAACCAGGAGTGCCACTTCATAGTTACCTAAGTCCCCTTTTTAATGATGCATATTTTGTAATTGTCCGTTACTAAGTTCAAATTAAGGTGAGCTTTGAAGGGTAAAGTTGACTTAATCCTTCACAGAACTAATCCATTAAAACTAAGGCATGATCACTTTGTTTCTGCTGGGAGATGTGTATTTCAGTTATTTTCAGCATTTGTTTTTCTGCACAGAACTGTATTCCTTGGGCTTTTGCATGATGATATTGCATCTGAAACTAATGTGGGAAACATGATGATATTCTCTCTGTGTAATTTATGATAACACTAACATTTCAAATGTTGTTTTAGAATTATTGATAAATGGATTTGGTCATTATAACCATCGACCTCTCACGCTCATCTTCTCTTTCTTTACATATTCACTTTAGAGGATGTCTTATATCTTAAAGGTAAGGGTAGAACGATATCTTTGGCATACAGTGACATCATATAATGCTGTGCTGTAACCTTTGATGAATGAAGCTTTCCTTTATGCTTGTTTTGTCCCTTGTTACAATTGGTGGCTAAAATATGAAGATACAATTCTGACATGTAAGTACTTTCTTCAGAAAAGTAGGCTCTTGTGAACTATGTACGGAAATGTCATCTTATAATGCCTCTAAAATGTCTGTTTTCCGTGGGGTTTTTTTATATGCTGTTTCTATTTTTCCTGTTATTTTTGTCACATGTGAGTTTTTCATGTTTGTCTGTTTTCAAGTCTAAGTGGATCACTGAGGCTAAGTGGAAGAAATTAAATTCTTTGTTGCACTTATTTTTAAGGTAGTGATTGTTATCCATGCATCCTGTATATACATTGCATGGGAGATTGGAATAAGATGATCACTGTTTACTCGGGTACTTAATGAGCACCTTTTTAGACCTGCTGGTTATTCATATGGCAAAGGCAAATCCAATAATTCATCTCTCTTTTATCTACTAATTAAAAATATGACTTTATAGATGTATGTTTAAGCTTGCTGTAGGTACGTTATGCCTAACCCCAAATTATTTATGAGGAAATCCTTCATTTGGCTCTTCTCTTTGACTACAGGGAATTTACTTAGTCTCTCTGCCTTAATTTTCCTGTCTCACAAATGGAAATTGATATTGTTCTTTGTGGGACTGTCGCTAAGGAGAACTTAGTTAAATAGTTTTGAAGCTCTTCAAAAAGCGGTCTATACCCCATTAATAGTTACAATTGTTATTTCATTCCCTTAAAGCTGTATCAGTGGGGAATATAAACCAAGTTAGGAATACTGTTATTTCTCTAGGATTGACATCCATTACTTTCTCTGCAGATGGTACCCTAAAGGCATTTGGCCTCCTAGAGAAGCAGCCGCCTCTGCAGTAGGCCCACACCATTCTTATTCCCATCTCTATGGCAATTGAGAGGATAATAGCATTGCCTCGGTTTTATTTAACCTTTTAGAGTTTATTGGAGCCATTTTTATTGTGTATAGTATTGAATCTTGATACCCTCCTAAGTGAGACTGTCAAAAATAAGAGAGAGCCATTCTATTTAATTTCATTTGCTTTTTTAATTTGTTTTTTGGGGAAATTTTTAATTCATAAAGAAACCTCTATCCTTACAGGAATCTGGTAAAAGCCCCAAAACGATGAAGAAGTTTCTTCACAAAAGAAAGACTGAAAGAAAGCCATCGGAGGAGGAATATGTCATCCGCAAAAGTATGTGATTTGTACTTTTAGAAGGTTGGTTATGGATGAGGAATTGTTTGAAAGAAGAGGATTCGAGCAGTGTGTTCTCAGCATCACCTTTGACGTAAAGAAAAATGCATGGGAAGGCTTGGCCGCCACCTCTCAGATTTTGCAATAAGCTGTCTCCTGCTGCTTTTCATGTCGTCTTAGGCAGACAAACCATCTATATAGTTTTCATGTTGAATATTTGGCTCTACCTGGTTTAGAACCACTAAAGGGACCCATTTGCTATGGATACATTTTTTTTCTTCCCTCTTAGTTTCTGACACCTGAGATATTTGCCTTTACTGAGATCGACTAAATAGGCCCGAAGCCTGAGATCCTCTGGAATTTTAATGTTCAGTGATGTTCTCAGTTAGTCAAGGAAGCAGCCTGCTGGCATATAGAAACAGGGCTGGGTTTAGAGGCAGGCTGCAAAGTCGGTCAGCCAATCGATATGTACACATTTGCCTCTCTGGGAACAAGGTACCCTGGGACACACATGAAGGAGTAAGTGATGTATCACAAAGGGGTAACAGAGCAGTGTGTATCAGTCTGAAATACAGCCTGGATAAATCTTTGCTGGACTCTAGCTTCTGCTTCCCCTACCCCTCACCTCACCCCTGGATGTGCACATCAACATGTTAACAGTCATTTCTAGAATGAGTTGGAGGGTGTTGGGGGAATGAGAGGGAGAATCAGTGACTAGGCTGGCTGGTTGGGAAAAAATGGGTGGGATTAATGGTGGAAAGCTTCCTAGAGAAAGTGAGCCTTGAAATTTGATGGAGAGGAAGGGTGTGGTGTATGGATTGAGTACTAAGGCCAGCGCCAAGCCCAGGGCTGGCCTTGTAGCCTCTGAGACCCTGGCAGGACCCTCCAATTCCGAGCTCTGAGTGGCTTCCGGAGCAGGCCACTCTCAGCGCCGAACTCACTGGTGCTCCATCCCTTTCCCAAGGTGGATGTGTCTCTGCTGCACCATGCCAGCCGGTCAGCTTTTTCTCCTGCCTTTCATTAAGGCCATTGGTCAGAGAAGCCAGTGCCTAGCACCCGAGTGCACTACATCATTTCTAGGGTCCAGAGGCATGTATCTCCCTGAGGAGTCACGATTCCTTACAATTGACAGGTACGGCTGCTCTGGAAGAGGACGCTCAGATTCTGAAAGTGATCGAAGCCTACTGTACCAGTGCCAACTTTCAACAAGGCCACGGCTCAAGTAGGTTCCCCCAAACCAATTTCTCTAATGAGTGATGTTTCTTTGCTACTGCTCACTGCCTCTTAGAAAAAAGAAGAGCAACCCAGATGGGCTGCAGGGTGTGTAAAGCAGGTGACTTGCAGCAGAGGGGCGGGCCCAGGGCTGCATCTTTCAGATAAGCTGGTTTTAGCTACCAAGCGGTTTGTTTACCCACTGTTTCTTTTCACCCAGAGACAAAGAGAGATGCAAGAGTAAAAAAGTTGGAGGTGATAGAAATGAAAATAAATTTTTTTTAAAGTCACTCTCCTTTGAAGTACGCAGATACCTTCACCAACACTAGTTAGGAATTAAAGAGCCCAGAGAGTTCCTGTGTCTGTGAACTGATGCTAATCTCTTCTTATAGGCAGATTTGGAAAGGAAGTCAAAATACTATCTTTGATCAGCTGCATATTTAAGCAAACAGAGCTTCACCAAACTCAAGTTTCAGAGTTGCTCTGAAAATCTGGAAATGTAGCTGCTTAGCAGGGCCTGTTGAGAATGTCTACAATTTATCAGGGAGCCATTAGGTGAGGGTATTTCCCCCAACAACTTTCAGGCTACAAACTGAAAGCGAGATAATACTTTCTGATTCATTCTTGTGCTTTTAGAAAAGCCAGGTCACATCGCTTATGTCCTTGGTCTTTCATTATTATGGACATTCAGGATACCTGGTGTGAGGGTCTTGCATCTGTGTAAGAGATAAGCTCTCCATAATGTTCCATCTGGACAGCCACTGAACCCTGGCTTGAGTGTGGGCAGGGCTTCCTCAATGGACTGCCCTGACAGGTGCTTCCAAAGTAACATGTCTCTCAGGTCGTCATGGGGAAAGCATTCTATGTGAAAGTTGACACATTTGACTCTGAAGGGGGGGACTGTCACACCTTCTGCTTCTCAGACCAAACGTACCTCTGGCTTTGGGCACGCCCAGCCCTGATAACAAGATTCGAGGAGTCAGGAAAAGAAAGTGAGAGCAGTTTTTATTGCAAAAACGAGGAAAGAGAGGGGGGCAAGGAGACGCCAGAAGCAGCAGCCCTCATACGAAATCTGGCCTCACCGCCCGCCGCCTCCTGTCCTCCTCACACTGATAGAGACGGGAGATTTGCTCAGAGGTGCGGGCAGGCATTCTGGCCTCAAGAGTGTCATTTCCCCCCACCCCCGTCCTCCCTGGCCTCCCTTTTTTTTTTTTTTTTTTTTTTTTTTTTTGCGGTACTCGGGCCTCTCACTGTTGCGGCCTCTCCCGGTGCGGAGCACAGGCTCCGGACGCGCAGGCTCAGCGGCCATGGCTCACGGGCCACAGGCTCCGGATGCGCAGGCTCAGTGGCCATGGCTCACGGGCCCAGCCGCTCCGCGGCATGTGGGATCCTCCCAGACCGGGGCACAAACCCGTGTCCCCTGCATCGGCAGGTGGATTCCCAACCACTGTGCCACCAGGGAAGCCCCCTGGCCTCCCTTTTATGTGTGCAAAGTGTCTAGCATAGTGCTTGGCACATGGTAAGCACTTTCACATCCTGGTGACCGACACCCTCCATCCCTCTCCAGCCAGAAGTCCTGCACCCGTAGAAGCGGCCGCTATTGTTTCTCTCTGCATCCAGTCGGTTGGTTAGTCGGCCAGTCTGCTATGCACTTATTAAGCACCTACGAAGTACTGGGCCCCGAGGAAGGCAGAGACACATCCACCTCGGGAAAGGGATGGAGGTTGAGTGAAGGCACTGAGTGTTCACAACTGGAAGGAACTTGGCTTAGAAGAGAGGGAGCCAGTGGCTCTGAGAGGAAGGATCCAGAAGGGAAGGGGAGGTTGCAGGTGCAGGAGAGCTGTCTGGTCAGGTCCCATGGCTGCTCTGTCACCTCTTCCATCCCAGAGCCTGGAGATGGTGAGCAGAGAGCAGTAAGGACGCCTGCATCTTTGCTGCTATTGTGATTATCTCCCCGACGCCCCCTCTACCCTCCATCAAAATGGTCTTCACCGACCCTGCTTCACCCTGTATGACGGTAAAGAGAACAAATGGGAGTGAATGATGCTTCTGAGTCCCTTTAAGCATGCTGCATCCCAGTGCAGCGCTACGTTCTGCATGATTTTTACTCAAATACAAAACCCACAGGGTGTGGCGTGCCGTTCCCCAGAGATGCGCAGGGAGGAATGGTCACTGGCTGGCTCTTTGCTCTGGAAGAGGCAAAACAGGAAATGATGGGGTCTTGGTTGAGGACAGTTCTCACAGCGGCCTTTTCACATTGTGTTTCTGAATATAAAATGTGCCCCCGGCCCCCAGGATTGAATCAGTGTATTTGGCCATTTCGAATTTCTCCCGTCAGGAGGATTTCGTCAGCAAATGTTGGATGACTACTCTCGGGGTGCCAGGCAGCCAGATGCCGTCAACAAAGACCCCTCAAAAACAACAGTAGAAAGGAACTAACCCCCAACAAATAGTCTCCCCTAGTAAACTCCCTCCCTCGCCTCTTGCCGCCCTTGTCTGTAGGTGCTCGCAAGGATTCCGTTCCCCAAGTCTTACTCCCCGAGGAAGAGAAACTCATCATTGAAGAAACCAGAAGCAACGGCCAGACCATCATTGAAGAAAAGTGCGTAGAGTGGGCTAAACCTTTTCTGATTTTTCTGGGGGCTGGAAAGAAGGTTCTGGCAGGGCAACGTGGCTTTGGCCAAGCTTGCACGGAAGGACAGTCCCTCCTCATCTGAGAATATGGCCCTCTTGGCTGACTGTGCAGTTGGGAGCCTGGGGAGGGCTGCCCCCCAACAAAGGGAAGGGGAAAGGAGAGGCAGAGGAGGTCAGGAAGGGACTTCAGGGCACACAAGAATACCACTCCACATGGGTTTTGGAGGCATTGGGAAGGCCATAGCACCAATTCCCTTGCCCAGATGGATGCCTCTCACATTTATTGACTCAGGCACTGGATTTTCACATACTTGACCTCATTTAAACTCCTACCGCAATCCTGGGAGATAAACGTTACTTTCACCACTGTTACAGATGAGGAAACTGAGATTCAGGGAAATTATGTCCCTGACTTAGCTTTGCACAGTAGTGAGGGTGACCTAACGGGGGAAAATCAGGTTAAGTACTTGTTTATACTTGAGTCATTTCTGAAGTCAGGCCTAAATTTGCATAGGACAGCGTGTTTCACAGTGCTTGGCATCGTCAATGTATTTTTCCGTCTGGTGTATGAAGTGATACGACCAAATGGTAAAGCACTTGGGCTCAAGAGAATAACAGCCCTGATTCAACTCCAGATTCTGGTACTTGTTAGCCGTGTGACCTAGAGCAAGTTCAATCACCTCTCTGTGCCTCAGTTTCCTCCTCTGTCAAATGGGTATGATAGTAATACTTTCAGGGTTTTTGTGAGGTTAAGTGGAATAAGAAGTACAAAGGCTAGCACATGATAATTACTCAATAAAGGATGATTGTTATAATTACTATTTTTATAGCTATATTAACCCCTACAATGACTTTATGAAGTTTTCAGGGAATGTGGTATTATCCCCATTTTGTATGTAAAGAAAATAATACCAAGAGAGGATGAGAAGAAAACTGGTTACCTAAGGTTAGAGGACTGGTAAGTCGTAGGGTCAGAACTGGAGCCCAGATCTCTAATGTCCTTGTCCAGGGAGAGAGCCAGAGAGGAAATGACTCTTCCTCAGTTCTGCCAAGGTGCTTTATCCTTTTTTTGGAATATATGGAATCTTTTAGAAATAATGCCCCTGACTTTGTGTTTGTGTCATGTACGATGGGGTAGGGTCAGATAGGTGAGAAGGGCAATGCCATAGCACAGATAGCGTAGGATAGGCAGGGCCTGGTGACACCTCTCATTACAATATGTAAAGTGATGGTCCTTCCTGCCCCCAAGAGAGAAATCAAAACCTTATGAGGAGGCCTAGTCTCTTTTTTTTTCTTGACTTTTCTTTTTATTTATTTTTAGAAATGGAAGTAGAGTTGATGTACTGTATTATATAAGTTACAGGTGTACAATACACTAGTCTGTTTTATTTTTTTAGTACTTGCCTAAGCTGGGAAGCAAGCAGCAGAGGAGGAGGGAAGTGTAGAAAACGTGCGGTGACACGGTCTTAGAAAGAGCTTGTGTGATGCTGGTTGTTAGCCCATAAAAATGAGAAACACAAGGACCATTCATAGCAGTATCTCTTCCGATCCACCAGCAAGGCCACAGCTTTTTAGGATCTGTATTTCTATAAAGCTGCTTTTCTTCTTAAGTATCACTTAACAATATCTCAGTGCCATCTGTTAATCTATGAACTTTATCTTTGTGTTCTAGGAGCCTTGTTGATACTGTTTATGCCTTGAAGGATGAGGTCAAAGAGCTGAAACAGGTAATGAAATTCGAAAGTCGTTTTCTCAGATCCTAACGGGCCTGCTTCCTCTTCCCTGCTGTGCACTGATAGATGCCCTCAGGAGAAGGCCAGGGACAAGCTGGTGAGGTGGGGATTCTTAGTTCCCTTGTGTCAGCCAGATGGGTTTTGTTGATTTTACCACGTGGTCTTGGGTTTCAATTTCTGAAGCTTGCTTATATACCTATTTAGGGATTTACAATAGGATCACAAACTTAGTTACAACTTGCATGTTCCCTGACTTTTGCAAACAGAATTTAAGAAAAGATAAGTCATTCATGAGCATGTAAGTGTAAACAGAACCATAAATCATGATTTGTGGGCCCCTCTGCAGCTCTGATCCAGTGCTCCATGAGGGACACTCTTCCTTGGGTTTGAGGACTGACTGTACCTGGTGACAGGGTAAAGGACGGATTGAAGGGAGAGAGACCAGAGGCTAGAAGACCACTTAGGAGGTTATTATAAAACTCAGAGTGAGACGTGATAAAGTCCTGAGCTGAGGAGGGAGAGCCGCTCAGGCTGCGGAGGAGGGACACAGATGTAAAGGAAGGCACATCACAGAGTTAGAGCCTTTGGAAAATGGCGCCATGATGTGGGGATTAAGAAAGATCCAGGGATGGAAGATGAGTCTTTTTACCTGGGTATCTGCTTTGATATGGTGGTGCCCTTCACGGAAATCAAGAGCCCCAGGAGGAAGAGAAGTTTGGGTGGTGGGGGAGATACTGAGTTCACTTTAGGGCGTAATGAGTCTGAGGTGCTTGTAACACATCTAAGTTGGCATTGGGGACTGTGGACCTGGTGCTCATGAGCTGAGATGAGGTCAGTACCAGAGAGACTGGGGAGGCCCCTATGTAGTTATTTGAGTTGAAAGAGAAGAGACACTAAGTGAAAAGTGTGTTGAATTAGAAGAGGGCCAGGGCCAGAGCCCTAGAGAATGCTTGTATTATATTTCAAGGGATGGTCAGCGAGAAGTAGAACCATCAAGAGGCTGCCTTGTCTTAGAAGCTGAGGGAGAGGAGCTTGAGGCAGGAAAGTGTTGTCAGTGGTGAAGGCTGCCAAGAGACTGAGCAGGAGGGGCCCTGAGGCGGGGTCCCTTTGTTTGGTAACCAACCAACCTTTTCCCATCATAGGAGAATAAAAGAATGAAGCAGTGCCTGGAAGAAGAGTTGAAATCAAGAAGGGACCTAGAAAAGCTGGTCCGGAGGCTGTTGAAGCAAACTGATGAGTGTATTCGGGCCGAGTCCAGTAGCAAGACCTCCATTCTCCCATAACCATCACAGTGCGGCTGGCAGAGGGTGCCCACAGGGCATCGGGAAAAGTCCAGCTGAGTGATCTGACTCAGTTTGCTCACTTCTCTGGTTTTTATTTTGTATCTTAGTCTCTCTCTCTCTCTCTCTCTCTCTCTCTCTCTCTCTCTCTCTCTCTCTCTCTGTGTGTGTGTGTGTTTGGTTCAGTGTTTGTTGCTGTTTGGTTATTGGTTGGTTGTTTATTTTTTTTGACAGAGGTCAAAGCAAGAGGGGGTGAACGTCTCCCCATTTTTTTCCATTCAGTAAGAAAAGGGAAGCTAATGTAGGCAAATGACTTACATGGTCTTCAGATGGCTTTCAATTCATAGTGCCTCTTTACCAGCCATTATCTCGGGTCACTCATTTTGGGCTGGCTGCTGTCCCAAAGTGGCCGGCCATGGCTTATTAAATGTGAACTTGACTTTCTCCCCCAATGCTTTCCTGTGCCTGGCAGCCCCTCAGTACCTGATTTACTGAAGGCAACACTTCTGGAACTCTGACTGGCGTAGGGTGAAAGGCTAACACGTTTGCCCAGTGATCCAGCTGCCCTTCCCCGGGCCGTCCTCAATGCACACTTTTTTTAATGACTACCCTATTTTGTCTATAAGACCAAAAAAACTGTAGTGCCCTCCCTCCTTTCGTGTTGGTTTACATTTTAACTCTGTGGGACAGAAGCTCTGGTCACCCATGCCAACACCAAATCCATTAACAAATTGCACTGGACAGTCCTCCCCTTCAGTAGCAGAGTTGCCCATCTCTTGCCAGTGCATGATGGGTTTTGTCCCTAACCTTCTACCTTGTGTGTACGTTTTCTATTTCCCCAGTGCTTTTAGCCAAGCATACCAACTGGTGTGTCGACTGGTATGTGTGTGCTTTGCTTTTTAAAAATATAGACTGTGAGCACTTACTTTTTTCTACATCACATATTCAAATTGCGACTTCTCATCCTTCAGTCTACACTTGAGGAGATGTTGTGCCCTAGCAGACGGCTTTAATTCCCTTGATTGCTCTACCATATATGCTGTGAGGAGATGTGATAGTCATCAGCCTCTTCGAGTAGGACTCTAAGCATTATTTGCAGAAATGTGCTGTTGGTCCAGTTTGTATAGCCAGAAAGAAAGGGCCCCTCTAGTAGCTGTGTGCTGGCTACTAGTGAAGCTGATTATCTGGAACTGGTTTACTCAAGTTGCTCATTGAATCAAACCCTCGCCTTTGTACGTATCTGGGAAATTAGAACTGTGATAAACCAGGTTTAGAAGAGGGTCACAGGAGGGCAACACGCATCCAAATTCAGCACAGTTGAAAGTTGGCCTGGGGCTGTAGGACAGAGCAGTGCAGCCTGCCCCTGTCTGTCCCAAAGATGGGAAGTTTGATGAGGTGGAGGAGATCACTGGAAAGAGAGGCCAAGGACCAGTGGACTGAGCAAAGTTGTCTCCCAGATACATTTGATGGGTGCCTATAAATGTGGGTTTTGCAAATGTTGTTTAGGAACCAAACTTGAAGCTTGAACTCCCCAGCTTGTTAAGCCCTTTTCCTTTCTAGTACAGGGTGGGTCTCAATTCCCATAACTACATGGTACGGGGCTGTTGACTGCTTGCTGCACAGCAGAAATTACACCATCCACGGGAAAGGGACTGTTCCTGCAGATCAATCTCAGCCAACCACACCCAGCTGTCTTTGGAAGCTGAAGACTGAACAAGATTGCTAGGAATGGCTGTTGTTCTGTTTTTAGCCCAACAGTTTAGAGATGCCGTCCTTCATCTCCAAATGGAAAACAACAGAAACAGCAACACAGATCATAGCATCTGCCCTGTCTGTGGTTAGTCAATGGCTTGCAATAAATGTGCAAACTATATCCATAGGAAACATTTTTGTGATTACAAAGTACTTTAGTTGATAAGGTATATAGGATTGCTTAAAATATTGAAAGGTCTTTATTTTAAAGTGACGTGTCCACATGCATGTTTTGGGGACGTGGCCCTTCTGATGAGAGGCCCTGTGTACTCTGGGTAATGTAGCTTGTGCAGAGTGGTGTCCGCGCTCACACTCAATAATCCTATATGGGAAGTGAAGCCATGTTAACCTGACAGCAGTGTCTCCATAGTTGTGTTGTTTACAGTACTCTATAAATGGGTCCCTGTTACTCTGTAGTCAAACTGCTGCCCTTCGAGGCCTTTCAGTTCCTCTTGTCATGTCCCTTCTTACACAGCTCAAATTTTCTAACTTGTTTTTATTTTGAAGACTTTTAAAATGGACATTTTCAATAAATAAGAATAACAATGCTTTATAAAATAAGTCCTGTGTTTCTTCTTCATTTTCTTTTTCTTTTTTGCTAGCTGGTGTGCAGAAAGATTTCTCATGCTGTGTCAGCTTCCTCTTCTGTTTCCCTCATTAGCTATCCATGCTCATCAGGCCCCTGAACCAGCTTCTACCTTTTTCACTCAGGGCAGATGATATTTGTTCCCCACTTTAAAGAGATAATACACCTATTGAGAGAGAACCTTCTGTAACTTCTCCACCCCTCTCCTCCTGCCCCCAACCTATAAACTGTCTGTACCTCTTCTCACCATTTTCCTTCCAATATAAGAGAAAGAGATACTCACTTTCTTGTTCAAGCTTATCCCTTGATCTTTAGTCTTGTTTCCATCCCTCTTTGTATTTTGCAGGATTTTGTCAATTTTGCTCTATTTTGACCACAGGTGGAATGCTGGTGTCAGCGGTCAGGATGAAAATATTTGCTCCACCCTGAAGACAGATGCACTGGATATTATCTGTTGCTACTCAGCATCCATTCCTCTCCCCCACCCGCAACCCCAAGGCTAAAAAAGCACCTATCCCAGACTCCCTTGCAGCTAGGGTTCCGATACAGTGTGGGTTCTGATACATTTTCAGTTCTGCCAATGAGATGCCTTTGTGCAATGTTTGAAAGGCTTCAGTTAGGCAGAGGCTATCTTCCTGGAGCTTGTTGGCTGGCAGGAGGTTCCAAGGATATGTTCGTGGCTTCTGTACTACCTATGGGTGACAGACTGTAGTGGCAGCAGCATCTTCTGAAACTGGATTTGTATTACAGCTACTGTGTTATGACCTTGAAGCCATAGTCAGTGGAAGCCCCCTGACTTCCACTTCTGTAGCTGTCTATTTTTTTTTTGACTGCATTGGGTCTTAGTTGCTGCACGTGGGCTTTCTCTAGTTGCGGCGAGCGGGGGGCTACTCTTCGTTGAGGTGCACAGGCTTCTCATTACAGTGGCTATTCTTGTTGCAGAGCATGGGCTCTAGGCACACGGGCTTCAGTAGTTGTGGCTCGCGGGCTCTAGAGCACAGTCTCAGTAGTTGTGGCGCACGGGCTTAGTTGGTCCGCGGTATGGGGATCTTCCCGGACCAGGGCTCAAACCCATGTCCCCTGCATTGGCAGGAGGATTCTTAACCACTGCACCACCAGGAAAGCCCCTGTAGCCGTCAATTTTATAGGCACCTGATATTACCTTTCTGATTGAGATCACCTCAGCGTAGGAAGCCGAAGCAATAGCTGTCACATGGCACCTCCCATGTGCTAGGCTCTGCACTCTTTTACATAGTTAAGCTCCTGTAACCCTTGCAACAACCCTATGAGGTATTCACTATTGTTATCCTCATCTTACAAGTGAACAAAGGTACAGTGGTTGAACAATATGCTAGTATGTATGGAGCAGGGATTTGAAACCCTGGTCCATCTGCCTCTCGAATCCATGCTCTTGCTACTGCATCTCCTCCTCTGCACTTGGTACTTACCGAGTCAGCTTCTACCTCGGCCATCTACTCTCCTGAAGTCACTGATGAGCTCTTACTGACAAATCCAGGGAGCGCTTTTCAATACCCATCTTGACCTCTCTGCAGTTTCTGACCCTTGCCTCCTGGATAAATCTCTCCTTCCTGGGCTTTCATGATCCCAGCTTTCCTGGCATTCATTCAATCTTTCTGACCACCCCAAAGTCTCCTTTGCTGGATCTGCCTCCTGCCTGTCCCCTGAATGTTGCTGATCCTCGATGCTCTTTGCCTCTTCTCTTCCTTTCTATAGCCTTTTCCTGGACAACCTTGTCTATTCCTATAACTTTATTCATCAAAGTGTAGATGACTCCCTGGTCCATAGTTTTCCATCCTGACCTTTTCTCCTGAGCTCCAGACCCGTGGATGCAGCTACCTTGTGGACATCTTAGCACCGCAAACTCAGCATGTCCCAAACTGTACTCCTAATTCGTAGTCCTAGATCTGCTCTTCCAATGTTTCCTATCCCAGTACATAGCACCCCTGGCCACTTAGTTGCCCGAACTGGAAAAACAAGTATTGTGCTTTATTCCTTCCTCTCCCTAAACCCTGTATAAATTTATACATTAACCCTTTATACATTTAGTCATCAAGTCTTACCATTTTTAACTCTGTTGTAACCCCTGAACTTCTCCCCATCCTCTGTTGCCTATTTTTGATGCTTATCATCTCTCTCTCAGACTAATGCATCTCTTTGCCTCTTGTAGTCTAGCCTCTTTGGTGCCAATAGTCTGGCCTCTTTGGTGCCAGTAGAATGATTATCTAAAAGATCTATGTCATTCACCTGTTTAAAAATTTAATCTCTTGCTACTCCCCACCACACTCAGTAAAGTTGGATCTCCTTGAATTTCTCTTAAGTTGAATAATATGCCATTTGCCCTGCCTAGAATCCCTTTCCCATCCCTGTCCATCAAGCAAATGCATTCCTTTCCATTTAGAGTCAGCTCAAGTATCTATGTGAACTCCTGATTTCTAAAACACATGTACATATGTATCTCTGCATGTATATGTGTACATTTATATGTATGTAGTGTGTATGTTTGTATGAATTAGGGTTGCCAGATAAAATACAAGACGCTCAGTTGCATCGGAGTTTCAGCTGTACATCAAATAATGTTTTGGTATAGATCATGTCCCAAATATTGCATGGGATATATTTATATTAAGTTTTTCAATGTTTACCTGAAATCCAAATATAACTGGGTATCCTGAATTTTTTTTTTTTTTTTGGCTGCGTTGGGTCTTCGTTGCCGTGCACGGGCTTTCTCTAGTTGCGGCGAGCAGGGGCTACTCTTCTTTGAGGTGTGCGGGCTTCTCATTGCAGTGGCTTCTCTTGTTGTGGAGCATGGGCCCTAGAGCACGTGGGCTTCAGTAGTTGTGGCACGTGGGCTCAGTAGTTGCGGCATGCGGGCTCAGTAGTTGTGGCATGCGGGCTCTCTAGAGCGCAGGCTCAGTAGTTGTGGCGCATGGGCTTAGTTGCTCTGCGGCATGTGGGATCTTCCCGGACTAGGGATTGAACCCGTGTCCCCTGCATTGGCAGGTTGATTCTTAACCACTGCGCCACCAGGGGGGTCCCTACCCTGAAATTTTATTTGCTAAGGCTGACAGCTTTAGTACCTACATGAGTATACATAGGTGTCTAAACGCATACATTTCCTAGGAGAAGTGACATCCTAATAGCAATGAACACAGCTGTGCCTAGAACTTGGTTTCTAAACACTATACTCTGCACTGGAACGAGGGCTCCTTGGAGAAATGGCCGATTATATGGCTGAGGCAGGAAAGGTACAAGATGAGCCTGGAACATCTTGTTCTGCCAGAAAGTAATACTCAGAAATATGATAGGGGCATGTTACAAAGACACAGGTGCAAACTTGAAGAGGCTCTTACTGGCCAAATAAGGGAAAATTTGAGCACGAAAATACAGTAATGAATTTGAAAACATTGGAAAAAGTAGAAATCTATGTGTCCATATCGATAAATAAGTAAGTGGGGAGAAAGGGAAGGCCTTTGTTTACAGTACCATGCTGAGGGTTGACTGGTAAACGTGGAAGGAACGCTGGAGTTGGAAAATCCCCGTTTTGCAGCCATCATAGTAAAGACCGATTCAGGCAAAGATTATCACTGGGTGTTAAAATATAGAGGGAAACTTTGATGATGAGCAAGTTACTTGTATGGTCTTAAAGTGTTTCCCCAAAGAGTGCTTACTAGTTGCAAGGTGGAAAATAGTAACTCTAGATAGAGTGGGGAAATTGGACAGCACTTTAACTGAGTGATCAAAATTCACATCAACAATGAGAGGCAGGGACTTCCCTGGTGGTGCAGTGGTTAAGAATCTGCCTGCCAATGCAGGGGACATGGGTTCAAGCCCTGGTCTGGGAAGATCCCACATGCTGCGGAGCAGCTAAGCCCATGCGCCACAACTACTGAGCCTGCACTCTAGAGCCTGTGAGCCACAACTACTGAGCCCACATGCCACAACTAGTGAAGCTTGTGCACCTAGAGCCCATGCTCCACAACAAGAGGAGCCACTGCAATGAGAAGCCTGCGCACTGAAACAAAGAGTAGCCCCCGCTCGCTGCAACTAGAGAAAGCCCGCGAGCAGCAACAAAAAGCCAACACAGCCAAAAATAAATTAATAAATTAAATAATTAATTTAAAAAAACAGTAGGAGGCAAACAGCCGTCATGTGCCTCCAGATGTGATACGCTGAGAAGGACACAACATCATTTATGTAGTTTTCCATCCAGGAAAGCATAACCTGAATTTAATCATGAGGAAACATCAGACAAACTCAAAATAAGGAACACTCTTTTTTTTTTAAAGGGGACAGATTGTTATTATATTAGTCTAAAAAGTCAATGTCATTAAAGACAAAGATTGTGGGCTTCCCTGCACAGTGGTTAAGAATCCGCCTGCCAGTGCAGGGGACATGGGTTCGAGCCCTGGTCTGGGAAGATCCCATATGCCGCGGAGCAACTAAGCCCGTGCGCCACAACTACTAAGCCTGTGCTCTAGAGCCTGTGAGCCACAACTACTGAGCCCACGTGCCACAACTACTGAAGCCCGCACGCCTAGAGCCTGTGCTCTGCCACAAGAGAAGCCACCATAATGAGAAGCCTGCGCACCACAAGGAAGAGTAGCCCCCGCTTGCTGCAACTAGAGAAAGCCCGCACACAGCAACAAAGATCCAACGCAGCCAGAAGTAAATGGATAAATAAATTTATATTTTAAAAAAAGGACAAAGATTGTGGAAATGTTCCAGATTAAAGGTGACTAAAGAGACATGACAACCGAATGCAATACCGACCCTAGGATCCCGTGCTGGAGGGGAAAATGCTATAAAAGATATTATTGGATGACTTACCTGAATTGGAATACAAATGGAAGATCAATATCAATGTTAAATCGACTGAAGTTGATAACTGTACCTGTGGTTATAAACAAGTATATCTTTATTCTTAGGAAATACACGCTGAAGTATTTAGGGGTGAAGGCCGTGAGGTACACAACTTACTCTTAAATGATTCAGAAACCACTTTTTATTTGTACTGTTCTTATTTTTGCAACTTTTCTGTACGTTTGAAATAATTTTCAAATAAATTAAAAAAAAAAAAGCTCAAGCATTGCCTCCTCAGGGAATCCAGACTCCATCACTCTGCACTTTATTTGCTTGTGTCTTTTTCCACACTGAATGTTAATTACCTTAAAAGGGGGGGATAGGCTCCTTTCATCCATGTAAATTCGGGGCCTAATACAGGGTCAAGCCCATAGAACCTACTCAAGAAATATTTGTTGAATGAGCCAACTTTCCCCATAATTTGAGGTCTCTGCTGTTTGTCTGGAAGAATTGTGAAGACTTGCCTTGGAGCCAATAGCAGAAGGCCAGTGGGGTTCTAAGCTTTCAGCAACCTCCAAGCCTGCAGGGTCCAGTCTGACCCAGCTCTTGGCATGCAGGCGACCTCGGCCAAGCTGTAGAGCCAGCCCCTCTTGGCAAGCAACTCAGAGGGAAGTTTCTGTCTGCCAGATGAGCACAAAGGCTCTTCCTAGATTGGGCTTCAGCGTGTGCTCTTTGACCTGTACACCGAGATCCTTTCTCACACAAGGCCCCCTGTGAGCTGACTCCTACTGCTGCTCCCCTGGACCTTTTATCCAGCTTCACAGTCTCTGCTTTCGTATGTTCTGTGCTCTCCCTCTGGTCCTCCTTTCCTCCCTGTGGCCCCTCTTCCCCTCAACGTCCCTCAAGACTCAGTCTGTGCCACCTGTCCTGGAAAGCCTTTCCTGACACCTATCTTGCCCCGCTCGTCCGAGTTACATGTCCTTCCCATGTATCCCCTGTTACACTGGTCCTGACCCCCGCTGCAGCATTCACGCTGGGCTTTCAACATTTGCACACCTGTGATGCAAAATTCCGTAAGCTACTTGAGGGCAGGGACTGGATCATATCCATCGAGTGCATAGCACAGAACGTATCATCCCAATCAGTGTTGGATGGGTGGGTGAATGGATAAAAAACCAAGTCTAACTCCTAGTAATAAGAAATGTGAATCAGGGACTTCCCTGGTGGTCCAGTGGGTAAGACTCTGCACTCCCAGCACAGGGGGCCAGGGTTCAATCCCTGGTCAGGGAACTAGATCCTGTATGCATGCTGCAAGTAAGAGTCCACATGCCGCAACTAACAGTCCACGTGCCATAACTAAGACCCAGCGCAGCCAAAATAAAAATAAATAAATAAATAAATAAATAAATAAATAAATAAATAATGTGAATCAGATCGAAGATGTGTTTAAGGTTTCATGTTGGATTTCAAAGAGGTTTACCATCAGAGAGGTAAAGAAGATAAGAGTGAGTGACCAGGGCTTCCCTGGTGGCGCAGTGGTTGAGAGTCTGCCTGCCGATGCAGGGGACACGGGTTCGTGCCCCCGTCCGGGAAGATCCCACATGCCGCGGAGCGGCTGGGCCCGTGAGCCATGGCTGCTGAGCCTGCGGGTCCGGAGCCTGTGCTCCGCAACGGGAGAGGCCACAACAGTGAGAGGCCTGCGTACCGCCAAAAAAAAAAAAGAGTGAGTGACCAAAAATTATTGGACTTTAAGTGGGGTTACATTAACAGGAAAAATATGACAGATAACTCAGTGGAACTCCAGGAATGGGGAATGGAAAGCAACTATATATTTAGCTGGTTTTCTTGAAAGTTGCTGAATTGCCTCTTGGGGTTACTCAGAGAAGTGTGGTATGGAAGAGGGAAGTTTTTTTTTTAATTTATTTTTATTGAAGTATAGTTGATTTACAATGTTGTATTAGTGTCTGGTGTACAGCAGAGTGATTCAGTTATACATACATATACGTATTCTTTTTCATATTCTTTTCCATTATGGTGTATCAGGGGAATATAGTTCCCTGTGCTATAAGGTAGGACCTTGTTGTTTATCTTGGAAGGGGGAAGTTTATAGGCTGATGTCCTCTAGATTGAGAATTAGTGATCATAGTTTTGTTTTTAAACCTTCCTAAATATCGTAAAGATGAAACTGCTCAAGCCTACTGAAAAATTTGGCAACCCCCAGCCTCCAATGGTTAATCGTTTTTGACAAGGAAACAATAAGAAAGAGTCTTTGCTACACACAGGCCTGCTCTAGTGTTCGGTATGTACTCTAATCTTGCCTTTTTTCTTTTCCTTTTTTTTTTTTTGCTTTCACTTTGCTTCAAATTGGGTGTGGTCTTTGGTCTACTACATGGGCAAGGCCTTTCATGTGTACCTGGGCCGCCAGGCATTCATTCGCCTTAAGATGCCATCCTGTTTACCTATGCCACTGGGTGCAGGCTGGTGTGCTGGGGACCACATGGAGACCCACCTTAGTGCTCTTTATAGGATAATCTGTTCCAGAGAGCAGACTCTGCTAGGGGCTTTCTGGGAATGGTCTCATGAAATTCTCATAAACTTTGCAAAGGATGTATTCTTAGCATCCCCACTTTACAGATGAGGACACTGAGGCTCAGAAGAGATAAAATGACTTGTCTGTGGAGCCTAGATGTGCTTCACAGAAAAAAAGAACATAATAAAATCATGTTCCCTTTTTGTGTCTCCAAGTACTTCAGACTGCTTTAAAGGCCTAAGGCAGTGCAAATTCTTGCTTTAACCAACACAGAAGTATTTCATGGACTCCTGGTTTAGAAGCAACTCCCGGCATCAGAGGAAACACCTCCACCCTGTAAGTGCTGTGAGCCTAAGTGCGGCGGGGGGGCAGCGGGGAGGGGAGGGGAAACACAAGCAGAGAAAATAGCATTCCCTGTCTTCCCTAAGGCAGGAAAGCGTTTGTAGCCTTGCTTAGAGGAACTGAGGGTTGAAACTTAACACACTGAGAGAGGTATCGGCAGGAGAAGAAATAAGTTAATTATTTGGGTCTTTATTCTGAGGTCGTTAAGAAGTAGGGGAGTGGTGACATCAGAATTGTATTTAAGAATTGCTTCCACTGCAGGGGGCGCGGGTTCGATCCCTGGTTGGGGAACTATGGTTCCATATGCCGCGTGGTGCAGCCAAAAAGAAAAAGAATTCGCTCTCGCCTCTGGCCGCACATGGAGAATGGATGAGAGGGAACAGGGGTGGAGGCAGAGAGTCTAGGAGGCTGTTGTAATCTTCCAGAAGAGAGATGACAGGAGTTTGGACTAGGATCGTGACAGTGGAGGCAGAAAGAAGTAGATTAAGAGGTATTTAAGAAATAAGGTTGATGTGTTGGGCTGGTAGGACTGGACGTGGGAGGGAGGGCAGTGAAGAGTCAAGCCTGGTTTCTGGCTCAGGAAGCAGGGGGGGTGAGGCTGCCTTTCACCGGAATGGGCAACACAGAAAGTGGGTTCCATTGTGGACGGGGGGAGATCAACGGTTCCATTTGGATGCCTTGGATTTGACTCCTGGGCCCACCATTCGGAAATGCGGGCAGAAGGGGACACAGTCTAGGGGGCAGGTCAGGACTAAAGGCATAACGTCAGTAGCACGAAGGGGTCATTGAACCCATGCGCTGGGAGAGACAACCCCCTATGAGCAGGTAGGACAGGAGGAGGAGAGGGGGAGGGATGGGCCCTGGAGTTCTCGGGAAGGGCAAGGGTGACGTTAAGAGGAAGCCATCTGAGGGGTTGAAGGCACTTGGCTATGTGAAGCTGAAGCTTAGGAGAAAGTTCTGGGCTGGGGCTGCGGGAACTGGCATTTAGAGGGCAGCAGAAAGCACGGGAGCAGAGGAGATCACCTAGAAAATTCGCGTTTCTGTGTCTATAGCATTCCTTCTGATAACAGATATTGTTAGCCATAGCCACATGGTTACTAGAAGTAGAGACAGTCTGGAAGATAATGATTTCCAAAGAAGAAGAAGAAGGGGACGTGAAGTGCAGGGGCAAGGTTTAAGCAGATGATGTGAGTGTATAAACACCATAAAAGGTTTGCCCAGGCTGGACATGAGTTCCCTTCTTATGACCCTCTCGCCTACCCATGGTTGTGCTCCAAAGTGGGCGCTCAGCTACCCTGAGGGAGGGACATTCATGGCCTGTGTATTGTCTTCTTCCCTCGGGACTGGACCAAGCCCTCCCGTCAGCTAGACCGGGTCCTGGCCTACCTGTGAGAATATCATGAGCAGTGTCTGCTCGCTGCCCCCCTTCCTTCAAGTCTTCCGTGTTGAGGGCAACGCTGAAGAAGGATCTTTGCTCCAGCGGACAAGATCGCACTGTGGACACATCCCTGACTGAGTCCCCGAATCCACAAATGTCACGAGGGCTCAGACCAAAGTTGTCTTGTTGGAGAAAGTATCCATACACAACTCAGCAAGTCTGTCTAGCACGACTTCAGCCTTGGGTTAGAAATTCATGCTCTAAGGCCTTCCAATTCACTCAGCCAGGAAGGGACTGTGCCATCCAGAGGACCGAAGAGCAGGGCCAGCGGCTGAGAGCTGCCCCCAACTCTCCTCATGCCCCTGTCTTATTGCTACAGTCATATTTTTCTGCCTGGACACGTGGTATTTGCCTTAAGAAGGACCCCCTACCGGTAAGGATGATGAAGCCACTCTGGGCTTCTTACATGAAAAACCCCTCGGCTGGAAGTGACAAGACTGAGAGGCCAACGCTTCCCTTCAGTTTGTCCCAGTTCCCTGTCCTCTTACCTAAGGTGGAAACGCCTTGACAGCTATTAAAAAGATAAGCAACTGCTTCTCGTTTAAGCTTCGCTTAGCTGTGATTAATCAAGAAAAAAACCCAGCCTTTTTTCAATCCTCTGCAACCTTTCCTGAGCAAGCTTTTCACTGGTTATGCTTTCCTGTCATCCATCAAAGGTTATCGCAGCCTTCCAGGGAGTGTGCTGCCACCAAGATATTTTGTGGTACCACAAGCTTCAGAACCAAGTTTCTGAAAGTATCACAAGGGTTGGGAACATTCCCTCCAAATGATGCCCCCTCCCCCCAACCTGGTCTGGGGCTTCAGATGCTAAATAACCACAATAATGTTAAGAGATCTTTATTATTCAAAAAATAAATAACAAGATAATCACCAGTTCACTCTGGAAACAATGGGGACTGCAGGTAGATACAATAGATTTCCTTTAAATCCAGTCATTTCTCTGGAAGGAGTGGGCAGCCTCAGAGCTGCCCTCTCTGCCCGCCTACCCCATCGACAGTGGTGGAGATAGGAACAGGGTTGAAATAAGACACTTGATTAGCAACAGCTTGACTCTGTGTGTGTGTGTTTGTGTGTGTAGGAGAGAAAGAAAGGATGCGAATGAGTGTCAGGGTGACTGGCGGGGAGCAGGGTTTTCGGTTCTCCACTGCATTATACTTTCTAAAGTCTGCCCCACCTCCATCGTGGCCTCAGGGACCCAGAATCCACCATAACTGAATGTGAGCTGAGGCTCCTCGTTTCCCTCCGGCATCTTCACTGAGAAATCAAATACATTCTCCACTGAAGGACACTGCACGCAAAGAAACAAAACTAAACTTGGTTAATTTTCTGCTGTTTACTCAGAATTCGAGCTGTGCGTAATGGCTTTGTCTTTTCATAGGACTCTCTGGATGTCTGCATCAGTGGGGTTGCTGCTTCAGAATATAAGCTCTCATGGAACAGGGGTTTCCTCCGCCCGGTAATTCACTCATTGCAGCCCTACATGCCTCGGGATGTATAATAAATAGTTCTCCATGAGGAGGATCCTAGGGTTATAAATAGGCAGTCCAACGGGGTGCGGTGGGGCGGTCTTAAGTGCTTTGCTGGATTGTGAAGACCGCCAGCATCAGCCCAGCCGCAACCTGCCAGCTTACACCGTTCAGAGCTTGAGTAAGCCAAACGACGTGAAGCCAGTCCCGTGGCTCACTTGGCTTGGATCAGTCACGTTGACAAACACCGAAGCACCTGGTTGCAATTCAAAGACTCCTCCCAAGTGAATGGATTGCTGCCCGCACGGTTTGGAGGAACGGTGGGTATTTGCAGCTCTCAGTAAGATTCTCTCCGATCCACCTGGGGACTTTAGGCAGAGGCTGGCTATAAATGGAGCTTGACTCGAAGTTTCCCGATTGGAACAGAAGGTGACTTGGGCGTAGATGTAATAGAGTCCTTCTCTTTTCACGGCCAGCTGTTTCCCGTTTTCGAGGGTTACCAAGTTGGTGCTTAGGGTGTAGTATCCTTTGGGCGCCCACTGGAGAACTGTAATGGAGAGGGGAAAAATCCGTGGTGAGGTGGAGGATACATGATTCAGATTCTAACAGACAATATGGTTTGGTGTTGGATACTGGCTTCACATAGGAGTGGAAGTTTGGGTCGTCAGGAATTCTGAAGGACTCATCCCGCCCTCAGTCTATGGAGGAGCCACGGCTGACCAATCAGCATGGGTTGCACAGTCAGACGGAGCTGGGTTGCCATCCAGGCCTTATTCAAACTTGGGCAAGTCAATCTCCCTGAGCCTCTCAGTTCCTTCCCAGTAATACGGGGCTAATATTACAGCCTATTTCAGAGACTTGTGAAGATTAACTCAAGTAACAGAGCACAGTGAGTTTCCTTCTCCCCCGAAGAGCTCTTAAAGCCAATTTGTCCTTGAACTTAAAAGAATGTGAATGACTTAGAAATCCCAGGTCATAAATTACGCCTGCCAAAATACTCAAAGACCTTGCTAATACTAACTCGTATCTTGCTTTCCTTGAATTTTCCAAAGTCGAAGACTTGCCGATCTCTCTTGCTCAGCCTCAACACAGAGAAAAGACCCCATTTCTTCCTACCTGATCATGCTCTTGCAAACCCGATCCGCCTCCCACAGCAGGGACTAAAATTAGGCAAGGAAGTATGAAAATAAACCTGTCATTTCACTGTGTGTTTTGATCTCCCATTGTAGTGGGCGCCACCAACTTGAAAGTGCCTGTATTCTTGTGGCTAAGCTGAAGTACCCACCAACAATGTGCCATTTTTCTCGCCTGAGATGTTGACTGTGTTCAAAGTAGTGTGTGCAGCCGATTTCAAATCTCAGCCCCCACAGACAGCTACACTGCCGGGGGTGGAGGGTGGGGAGAAGTGAAAGTAACGATGCATTTGCTTCCTTGAGCTTTTTTTTTTGAACTCCTATTTGGTGCTCTTAGGCCTATCAGGGTGTAAGACCCCACCTATTAAGACTCATCCTTGCACAGGGAGATCAGCTCGGTGCTTTGTGACCGCCTGGAGGGGTGGGATGGGGAGGGTGGGAGGGAGGGAGATGCATGAGGGAAGGGATGTGGGAACAGATGTATATGTATGACTGATTCACTTTGTTATAAAGCAGAAACTAAAAAAAAAAAAAAAAGACTCATCCTTTAGTAATTAAGAAAGGCATCCTGAAATGCTTGACATTTCTTGGGCCTCCAGATCACTCCACAAATGCTTCATTATGATGTTTTCGCTTTTGGACCATCTGATTTAGAAAACACGGGCAGGTTCTTTGAGTCCGCAAAGTTTATCTTTGTAAGTCTTTACCTAATTTTCGTCCTTGCTGTGAGATGTAGGTCAAGTTTGGAGCAGCATGACCAAGTAGGTCTGAGAGGCTTGTGGGGTAAGAAATGTGACTTTCTTCTCACCTGATCCCCTGCAGACCTACTATGATGAGGACTGTCAACTACGCTAGGACCAACAGCCGTCATGGGCCTTTCAGCAGAATATGTGAGCACTGTGAAATCTATTCAAGGCAAGCTATTCTTCTAGGAGGTGTCTCTGTTGCTGGCATCCATCCAATCTGGATGAGACTGTATCATGTGGATGACCACCCTGGACATACCAGAGATGGTTGTGATATTCTCCCATAAGTGTATTTTATGAGAAAGGGGTACTTGGCAGAATTATTAAATATTGTGGAGTAAGTGTTATTAAAAAGGGCTTTATGTTGCTCTTCTGACAGCTAAACTGCTGTGAAGTAGCTAAGGAATGACACCTTACATTTGTATAGTGCTTGACAGAATAACTTTCTTCTATATTAGCTGATTTGATGCTCAGAGTCACTCTGTGAAGTGAGACAGGAAACTGCTGCGAAGGTAAAGGGACTTGCCCAAGGTCACCCAGCAAGTGGTAGTCATGGTTCTTAAATCTCAGCGTTCAACAACTTTCTATCCAGTGCTCCTTACTCCTGTGCCATGATCCAGGATAACTACGTGTACATTATGCCCACTGAGAAGCCCAAGCCACCTCCAAGATGAGGTCCTATCTCCTTTCCTTTCTCTCTCTCTGTGTCTCTCTGTATATCTCTGTCTCTCTCTTATACACACGTGCGCGCACACCACACACACACACACACACACACACATACACACACACTGCTTAGAACTCCATTCCAGAGCGCTGTGTTAAAGTTTTCAAAGACTGCTCTGATGCTCTTGGCCTGCATTTATGTAGATAGGGGATTTTATGCTAGTGTGCATGTTTCCATCCATTTATCAGATGTGCCATATTGTCCAACACCAGCTATCGTGAGGTACAGATTTGGGGGAAAAAATCTAAGGGCTAGAATCATGGCAGAACGTATATGGAAAGAAAATCATTGAGAGTTGAAAAGATTATAGTATGTCGTCTGTTGTTACTTCATTGGAAAATCTAACATCCTGGCGCCTATTGATCTTTGCAGAATGATTTTACCTTTAATTTCCCTGAGGTTGGCCCCAGTGAGGCTGGGGTTAATCATACAGGGATTGGCAGATGGCAGGAAATACCCCTTGAGGCCCATTTGCATATAGTGAAGAGGGGTTAGGATGAGGGATGCTCCCAGTTAGGGGGTCACTACATGCCACCTCTTCTGTGTTATCAGAATAATGGTCCCTCCACCCAGTAATTCATCATTTAGAATCAGCCACAGAGTAAGAACCTAATGAGAACATCAGGATTGCTTCCCACCTCCTTTTGTCCCTTCAAGTCCCATCTGTGCATTTCAGCCTACTTTGAAGCCAAAGGCAAGTGCACGAGGCATGTCTGGGTAGCTTTGTAAATTTGCCCCCGGAGGAAGACAGGAGCCTAATTGTTAGGCTGCCTTGCTTTAGCCTCCTGGCCTTCCCCTCGGGTGGCTGATGCTCAGATGCTTTGGACTTACCAGATGCTGTTTTACTACTGGCCTCACTGATGACATGTGCCGCGATTTGAGGATCCTGATCACCTGAGATGAAACCAAAGACCAACTGTCAGGCCAAAGAAACACAAAACTGGTCACAGAACGATTTGGTCTAGTTCTGCAGCTGGGTCATAGAGACTGTACTTAAATAGGTTATGTGAAAGGAAGGATAAGATGGCATTGAAATCCCTTGAAACCAGAGGGAAATGTTGGTTTCTAAAATCTGAACAACTGAGTTGGCTATTTACACCGAGCCCATTCTTCCAATCGTCATTCAGTACTTGACTCCGCTTTACATAGATCAACACAGGCTAAAGAAAATGATCTTCATTAAACACATGTTGAATCTTGATTTTAAGAACAACTCCCATCCATTGGTCATCTTAGTGGGCCCAAAGGTCGTGTCTGCACACTTAGCTAGTAAAATGCTTATGGTGTCTGATTTGGTCAAGCACTGGCCACAGTGTTATATCTACCTCTAATTGTTGCTCATGTAAAAGGTTTGCTCCTTAATTACATGTGCTGAATCTCCTAAGTGCAGACACGGTGTGGAAGTTCTTTTTTGTTTTCTTTCCAGTAATGAGCCTGGAGCTGGACACTTTGTAGGTGTCCTATGAATAACGAGTCAAGCTGCATGACCTAAATGACCAGCTTTGTTAAGTGTATCATTTTCCCAAAGACTGCTAGGCAGCACCCACATGAACTGTTTCCTCAAATTTCACAGCAATTAACAGACAACATGGTACCACTCAACATATTTTACAGTCATTCTGAAAGCAAAGCCTTCATGGAAATCAGGTGACCCTTTGCATCCAGACCAATGGTTAAAGCTAGCTCTTTGCCTCAGAAAACAGTATCTGTATCTCTGTGCGTATGTATGTATTTCTTTGTGTGTATTAAATTTACACAAGCCATACCATCTTTTACACTGACTTTGTGATATAGCAGTTTGTCTAACAACACCCATCTACCAACACTCCATTTTCCCCATACTCAGCTGCTCGGGTCACTCCAGGCATTATTGTATTTGGTTTGGGGTGTTACATTCTAAAAAGAACAGAGAAAGTTACTGTGTCCAGAAAAGGACCTAAATGAGGACAGGAAAAAGCCTGGAAAGGGTCATAGGATTAACAGTGGGAGACACTGAGAAGGTTTACCCTGGAGAAGAAAAGGCTCAGGGGCCATGACTGTTGTTTTCAACATATGGACAGCTGCTGTGTAGAAGAGGAATTATATACTTTGTTTAGTATGGCTCCAAAGAGCAGAACTCGATTCAGTTAGTGGAGATTATAAGAACAAATTTCAACTCCAGAGGAGAAAAGCCTTCTCTCGAGTATAGAGTAATCTTATGATTATAATTATTAGGGCCGTTCAAAGATGGCCCAGGCTGCTTTATGAGCTAGAAGGTGTCTAGGCATGTTTGATCAGAGAGTCAATGGTCAGTGCTGTTGTGAAGGAGATTCGCGATCTGGGGATGGTGCAGGATTTGAGAACTGTCAAGGTCCCTTCCAACCCTGGGATATTTGAGATGCTCTGACATCAAGAACAGGGCAAAGAACAGCGCTGTCACACTGAATCACTCCTGGGTCTCCGAGGCTCCCCTGGCCGTGTTTCCCCATGAAAAAAACTGTTATCATTGAGTGATAAATGACGCCGCTACCAAATGCTGACCGTCTTGTCATCTTATCCTCTGTAGGTGGTACTAGGCTGTATGGTTGCTTTGATTAAGGTGTTGAAAATAATGTGATTTCTTCGTACTTGGTATTGTCAGCACTAAAGGAACACAGCCTTCTCTATAAATATGTCCATACAACTCCTTTCTAAATCACAGGCACCAGAGAAGGTATTGATTTGGCAATTGTGTTCCTGTTTGATTTCCAGGGCTACAAGTTCCCTGATCCAACACTGGGTTGTTCAGTATGATTGGCCTAAATCTTCCTTTTAGTTTTTAAGTATTCGTAGAAATGGTAAAGAGCAACCTACCTTTGTGCATTTCAAAGTTTTTTTCTTTCTTCTTCACTTCTTTGCTTTGCATTATACCCTAAAATAAGAATCATGGCAAAAGGTCATTTTGACAGGAACTCTGGCGTGGGCTTTAGAAGGAGGTTTCATTCATTTGGCATCTGCCATTACTCTGTTGGCTGTTTCTGGTGAAGATTATCATATAGACTCAGATCCTGTCATTAATTCCATCCTACCGATTAGGAGCCCATGGCTTTGACAGATGAGCTGACAGCCCAGAAAGCCCAGGGGTGAACCTGGAAACAGAATCTGGGTTTTATTATCTTCCAGTGCTCTCTCCAGACCAATGACTGCCATCCTGACCCCTCCTATGACCCCAACCTCCCTGGCTTTGACGAGTATTGAAAAATAATGCTGAATGGGGAGCAGATTCTACCCTGGCAACTGGTATATAGAATATTATTAACATAAAGCATAGTGTGTATCTATTAGAATAAAATTGGTCTGAAATCTCTTAGGAAATAGAAATAGTAAGTTTGACCTTGGGAAGAAATCCCAGACTATGAAAAGATCCTCAGACTTTTTAAAAAAATTTCGTTGTCCCTGTCAATGGGCTGAAGAGATTCTCTTGTTGCTGGTTGCCTTGTGTGGCCCGTTCTTACTTAGAATCATCAGCGTATAGGAAACTCAGGTAATCTCCCAATGCGGCTGATGTTCCAAGACAAATGCAGCACTTCTTAAGGGATTTCTTCTCATTAGCAACTGCAGGAAGGCTAGAGGCACTTAAAGAAGCTAGCAGAGAGTGCCATCTACACAGATTGGAAGGCAATAAAGGCTGCTGTTGCCATTTTAAAGATTTAAAGATACTGAATAAAAGGCACGGTGGGCTTAACGGGCAGGCATGAGGTCAGCCAAGGAATCTGAGGCTGAAACCGACAGTAGAAACTGAGATCACATTCCGAGGCTGGGCTTAACGCTGTACTCTGAACACAGATGAGGAAGGCGATAGTATTTTCACAGCTCCTGATAATCAAAGTCCTGTGTGCCTTCCAGTTCCTGGAATCAATTTTCTACAGCACACTTCCTTTTCATTCCTCCCCAAGTAGGAATTAGTGTTGTTACTGCTGAGGGGTTCCTTGTACGCTCGGCTCGAGTGCCAGATGTGAGGGTGTAAGTCACGGAGCCTAACCGGGAGCCCGTGCCTCAAAACCCTCACGGGGCCCAGAGCTTCAACTTTCCCCTTGAGCTGAAGTGTGGCAGTGTGAAAGTGCTGCAACAGGAAAATGTTTGTGAGATAACAAGCAAACAAATGAATATTTCGTGTCTTTTCAAAAGATGGAGTGTGATGATCGAGGGTGAGATACTTTTAGGCTAGGTGGTTGCATTGGTGTCAGGGCTTGGCCAACATGAAAACGTGAAGTCAGCAAAGTTTGCCCTTTATGCGCCCGGCCTTGCCTTTCTGTGAACTTTCCCCCAGCCACACTCCCCAGAGCCTTTTTACCCCTCTTGCTTCACTCCCCACCTCAACTGAAAGACTTTTGAAAGTTGACTTTCAGAAAATCTGGAATTAGTTATTTCTCTCTTAGTGGGAACTCCATGTGGCAGGGTTGGATAGCTTGACCTTTAACTCAAAAAGGAGATGCTTTGACCTTATCAAAGACACCTTGGGCATTGGCGAGCAGACAATCATGGAACTGATCATTCTAGCAGGGAGCTGGGGGGAGGGAGAAAGTTTTCATGTGCAATTCTACTATTTAAAATGCTGCCTTCATCTACTCTAACATCAGCCCCGAATCCCATCTTCCACCCAGAGTGACAGCTTGGTGCGACCTGCCTCAGGAAATAGTGAGTTCCCCGTCACTAGACGTGTTCAAACAGAGATTGAGTGACCACTGGGTAGCAGCTGTGGGGAGAAGAAGCAGCTCTGGGTTGATAATTGGATCTGATGATTTCGAAGACCACTTCCTGTGATTCAGGCCTTGGTTTGCTCTGGACAAATCAGACTGTGACCCAGAAAGAAAGGCTGCTAACATTAGCTAAGAATATAAATAATCCAGTTTGGGGGTTATTTTGTAGTTGGCCTGTTGGGTTAAAAAAAAAGTCCAAAATATTGTTTTAGAATGAGAAGTTTCGGGGAATGGATATTGGAACGGGGGTCAATCGTTGGAACAGGACTGGGGAGCTGGAGTACTTTGTGTCTGATTCTCGTGCGCATTGTTGGTGCAGATGACGTTGACTTGGACTCCACCCCGCAGCACTGGAGGCAAGGGGCTTCCTCTGTTGCACGGAAGGAGCCCTGGCGGACATGCCTGAGAAGGTCCACCTTTCCAGAGTATGAAACTTGGGAGCTGTCACTTTTTTCATGCAAGCATAAGCAAAGAGGCCAAACTGACTTTCTTCCTTACTTTTGTCCTGGGTAGCTGATTTGGGAAGCTTTACATATCCAACCTGAAATACAGCCATGAGAAATTGGCAGTACAACTGTAAAACTCTCAGTAAGAGAGAGGGAGGGAGGGAAGACACCAACAGCCACTCTCACTGCCTTTGGGGGTAACTGAAGGTTGATCACATAATTACAGGATGTCAGAGCTGGTAGTGCCCTAGCAGATCATCTCAGTCCTCTCATTGGATAGATGAGAAAAATGTGGCCCAGAGAGGTGAAGTCATTTGCCCAAGGTCACACAGCCCAGCACATTAAATATGCTACTTGGATTATTAAGCGTTGTTCTCAAAGTGGCTTTATTCCCATTTAAATTTGCAACACCTTCCAATACCCTGTAATACTGGCCAGAAGCCTTGAAGAACCAGAGAAACTCAAATCGTTTTCAGGCCTTGCAAATAAAAGAGTTAAGAGTCTTTCTCTAAAACCTAGATTAGTGTAAAGAACATAAAAGCCAACAACAGATTTGAGCTGCATTCTGATCCCCATAGGTGACCCAGGAATAAGCTTTCAGAGTCCTCACTACTGGATTAAACGACACACCGGGGACAGTACAGGAGGACAGGAATAAGCTCAGAAATAAGCTCTCAGGTCCTTCACTCCCAGGTTAATTACACATTATCCACACGTGAGAGCTAACTCCTATTGGTTTCTCCAGATACCCACCCATCTGGCACAGCGCTGCCCTCTGCCTGGATGCGGCCTCCTAGTCACGACCCCCAAGTCCCCTGAGGGCCCAAGGTATTTGACTCAGTGTTCTGAGGGGGAAACAGGCAGAAAGCCTTCTTGCTTTTCTTCTTCTGGAGAAAGAGCTCCTAGGCCCCTTGTCTACAGCGATGGAATGAATGTTGTGGGCATGTCCTCAGTAAACGGTCTAGAAACTCTCGCTTTAGGCACCTATCATAGGCCACTGCAGTTACTTCATGCTGGGCACCAGTCTGTTGGGCTAGAAGGCTTCAGACTTTCTGCCTCAGGTCTTGATTGGCCCTGGAGGGGACTGGCTCCATGAGCAGGAGGTATGATACGGGGTCTGGTTCGAGCGGTACTGAGACGGTCCATCGCCAATTGCCCACACCTCTCCTCACAGTAAAAGGAAAAGATCTCACTTACATGGCACCTGAAATCCCATCATGAGAGAAGCGTTCCTTCATATGTTAGAGTCTATCAGTGTTCAGAAGTCCCCGCCGCCCCCAGTAAAGGCAAACCCTTAACCTGTGGCCTGGCAACGCTGTAGTGGCCAATGGTTACCGCTTCCCTGGGAAATGGGGACCAGACCCTGGGTCCACAGTGGGAAGGCATCAAGGTTTGGATGGTAAGATAAGAAAATGCAAAAAACAAATTTGGTAGACTTCATCCTTTTCACTGAGGCATCTGCATGTCTGAGCTCATGTGCATGTGTGAATGTGCCCATGAGCGTGTGTATTTTCCCCAGAGAGAGTCTCTTGTTCTTCTTAAGGGCATTCCTATCAACGAGCACACTTCCAACTTTCCTTTCCCTTTTGACTGTAGGATTTTGGCTTCATTTTTGCTTTTTTGATACACATACCCATATATACATGTATGTACATATGTATGGCGATATGTATCTATAGTATATATATATAACACGTTTAAATTTTACATGGTCACGTTTTAGTGTCCCAACCTAGCAGGTTTCTCAACCAAAACTTTTCAATGACACTTTTCCCAACAACTGAGGTCCTTACCTTGACCAGGTCTTCAAACCGGCTTCTAATTTCCTCACAGTTCAGTAATGATAAAGACTCCTCTCCTTTGCTGCATCGCTGTATCGTTTTCATGAACACAAAATCTTCATGAAGATTCCTTTCATCTTCTATCTATTTATGAAATAACAGGAACATGAGACATTGTAATTCTGTCTGCCTCTACAATCACTTCATGGCCTCAACGACATGAGGAGGACTTTGCAGATATAAATGGGGCATAATAACAAGTTAGTATACTGGATTACTGATATTTGGTATTAGCAGTTTAAAAAATCTACAAAAGCCAGCAAAGAAAATGTCATGTGGTCTGCAATGCTAGGTAGAAATCACAGCTATTCTAATGAAATTTCATCACAAAGTGTACTTTTTCCCGTGTATCGTAGCAGCAACATTCTCTAATGGTCATATTTCCCATTGCTTCAGTAATGATTGGTCATTATAAACATGTGTATAAAATAGTTTTCTGCTGAGCTAATTTGCCCACTTAATTTTAGTGTTTGTGTTGCAGTGCTTTGGAAAAGGTAATTTGCAATGTGTATCAATGACTTGAGTTCTAATTACATCTCTCTCTTTTTAAGTTTAGTATTTGCAGAAAACATTTTCATTTTTAAAGAAATCATCTTTCATTCCCAAAGGTAATGAGATATTTTATTTTCCGATGTCTTAGAATAAGTAAATATATGGAATTCACTTGTTTAATCAACTAATCAACTAATGTGTGCCATTTTCTTATATTCAGATTACATTTTTAGATTCAAAACAAGATCCAGCTAGCCGGTGGCTTTCACTGTCATTAAGAGAACACCCAAGTGCCAGGGTAAATTTGAATCTACCCAGGTCAGTATTTCCCCTATAGAGGCTAGGCTTATGTCCAGGCATTTGATTGGCAGAGCCCAGCAGGCCAAACACAAACAAACAAACAAGCAGACCCAGAGCCCTGCTCTTTTCTCAGCAGTGAACCCTAAAATATGGGTAACCCAAGAATTGCCTCAATTGTTCCGGCTCCACCTTATCCTGATAGAAAACCTCATGGTCTTAATTCAAGATTGGCATCCCAATAGTGGCCACTCGCACATCCCTGAGAAAACGTAGTCTCCAGATGCTGTGCATCCACAATTCCCACATCTAGACTTTTAGGAACAGCCAAATAATGGACGAAATTTCTCCTTTTCATCTATGATTGGTATTTTTTCAACACAGCCAATAATGCTTATCAGTGGAGGTGGGTAAACGCATGGAAACAGGATAAATCCTAATGGTTATTTTTCTTAAGAATGCAGAACAACCTGCTAACTTTACTCTTTTGTTCTGTATGTCCAACTATTAAGAACGTAAAACATCTCAGAGGGAAACTGAGCAGCTTGCACCTACAATCAGCATTTGAAGAATTATACAGAGAACACCACTTTCAGGGACTTACCCATGTCTATGCTAACCTGAAACACTATGCATTTTTAGCTCAGATTGATGCTCTCCTTGTCTAGTTGGATATTTAGAAGAAAAACAGTTGTCTCCATCAGAAAAAAAATAGTTTACTTTTTAAGCAAAACCTTAGCAAATCATTATAGCTAATGTCTATGTAGTGCTTACTTTGTGCCTGGCTCTGGTCTTAGCTTGAATTTAATCTATGAGGTGGGCACCATTAACATCCCCATTTCTCAAATGTGGAAACTGAGGCATAGAAATGGCAAATAACTTGCCCAGGATCACAGAACTAGTAGGGGACCGAGTCAATGTTTGAACCCAGCAGTCTGACTCCAGAGCCAAGGTTCTTGACCAGAGAAAAGAGTAGAACATCTCACTAACTAGACCACAACCACTATGCCGCAAGACCACTTATCTATTTGGGTTCTTACCATTGTCCATCATTTGGGTAGAACTAAAACCAACCAACCCACACATCAATAAGAACCCCAAATTTAGTTAATAAAGGCCTATGGTTCATTTTACCTTGTCCAATCTTCTGTGAAGATACACAGCAAAAAGCGCTGACCCAATCATCTGGGTGATAAGAAAAACAGTAAGTAAATACATAAAAATTTTCATACTGACGGGTGGTCCAGTGGCCACAGAGCGGGGTGAAGGTTGGCTGTACGTTTCGATCATGCTGCGTTCGAGTTGAAATGATGTCTTCTGACCGAGAAGGTGGCAGAGGCAGCATGAGAAGACTGTCAAAGTGGCCACCTTACTCAGGATTAGTTAAGAGCGCACAATCGTCGCAGCCCACACTTCCTGGAAAATGTGCTTCGCAGTCTTCTCTCCCAGCAAAAAAAGTTACGTAAAGGTTTTTTTTTTTTCTTTTTCTTTTTTTTTTTTTTTTTTACCTACCCATATCATTCACTTCCAGGCTTTCCCTTTCGTTAGTAAAGAAGAAACAAGTTTCTTCTTCCATACATTCATTCTTGCCTTGAAATGTCATAGACTTCTTAACAGACAATGGCAGTACTTTCCTATCGCTGTCTAACGTTTGGGGTTCACCAGTTTCAAGGAAAGTGACAAATGAATCCACCAACAATAGAATTATTTCAATTTCAATCTTACTAATATAAAGCGGGAACCTGGTAGATAGGGAAAGAAACATCAACAAAAGTTTGGATTGATTTTGTGACTGGCTTGCCACTGGCTAGCTGCTTGTTAACATTTCTTTCATCTTTAAACCCAGTGAAGTCCTGGCGGCTTTTCAAGGCAAGTCTACATGGCCTAAAGCCAAAAGGAGTGCTGACAATTAGTAAAGAAAATTTAGCTGGAAAAATAATTCAAGAAAAATACACTTTTCCAAGGCCAAGAGAAGTAGGGTCTTGGGGGTAATTGAGGCCAAAACTCTGGGACTGAAGTTAAGGTAGGAATATTACCGTGATTTAGCCAAGTTGTCTGTCTACACTGTTCCAATCCATCAGATAATTGTTGATGCCAATGTATCCGTTTGGACTAGTGAAAATAGGCTGCAGTTAAGAGACCTGAATTCCAGTCCTTGGTGTACCAATAAATTGCTGTGGACCTCGAGCCTATCACTTTCCCTCTCCAGATCTCAGTTTCCTCATATCCAAATGGGCAGTTGTACCTACCTTGCTTATCCTCTAGGTTGTTATGAAATCAAGTAAAGATGTGCATGAAAGATGGTTGAAACACGTTAAGCTATAGAAAACCACTCTCACCTTGGGTTTTTTGCTATTTGTTTAGCCTATGATATGAGTTTTCCAAATAATTGCCAACTCCTTACATACCAGCAAAAAACAAATGAACAACATCAAAAACACCCAGCGTCTTGACAACGAATTGAATTATTGAAGTGTGTAGAATTACGCATTTCTGAATGGCTTTTGATGGTCTTATCAGATCACCTTCGAAATAAAAGTAGCTGTGGAAATCCCTACCCCACATCCCAACCTGGTCTAGAAACCATGATAAGATTGCTTTGGTGATTCCTATAAGATTGTTTTGAGACACAAATAGGAAATGTAACAAACTCCTCTGATAGGCATGCTATCTGCATAGTTACCACCTGCTATCTTCCCCTCCCACGCCCCAGCATCCTGTCCTGGGCGCAGATCTCACTACATCTGCCAAGTAGGTGGCTTCAATGCATGTGATAAACTTTGATCAGTCAAGTCAGAGGCTTCAGTTCTTAGACAAGGAACCTTAGTTCCACTAAAGGAAAATTATCACAAGAGCTAAAAGGGGCTCCAGGAGCAGCTTCATACCATGACAGCATGCCAGGGCTGCAAGGACCCTGCGACCATCAGATCAGTCAAGCCCCGAGGGAGAGGTCGCTGAAGGGACCAGAGTTGCCGACAATGCCACGTTTGTTCACGTGACCAACTTCAAGAGAGAATTGTCCAATCTCCCTGCCTCCACTTCCTGACTTCTGCTTACAATATCGCCCTGAAACTGCTTCCACCATTATTAGCACAATAGTTTGGGCTGAATACTTTTTATTTCTTTTTTTTAACATCTTTATTGGAGTATAATTGCTTTACAATGGTGTGTTAGTTTCTGCTGTATAACAAAGTGAATCAGCTATACATATACATATATCCTCATATCCCCTCCCTCATACATCTCCCTCCCACCCTCCTTATCCCACCTCTCTAGGTGGTCAAAAAGCACCAAGCTGACCTCCCTGTGCTATGCGGCTGCTTCCCACTAGCTATCTATTTTACATTTGGTAGTGTATGTATGTCCATGCCACTCTCTCACTTGGGCTGAATACTTTTTAGAGTTAGTTTTTCTCTAAACTAACTCTAAAGTTAGTGACCTTTCCAGTAGTCTGTTGACCTATTATTTTGTTGTCATCCTTCTGAAAACTCTCCCCTCTTGCCTCTCAGAATCCTTCTTCATGTGATTCCTATTTCCCTTGTACCCCTTAAAACTTTGGTATCTCCCATCCTCATGCTCATCCCCTCCCCTCTTCTCATTCTACATGTTTGCCTTGGATGATTCCCATCCATTTTCATGGTTTCCACTATCACCTTCATAGTGGTAAACCTCAAATGTATAACTGCAGCCCTGAACTGTGGATTTGTAAGTGCAGCTACCTCTGAATATGTCCACTTGGATACCCCAAAGCCACCCCATATTTGGCATGCCCCAAACTTAACTCATCTCCCCACTCTACTTCCAACCCAGACTTGTTCTCCCTCCAGGCTCTCCCCATCTCAGTGAATGGTACTACTATACCCACATAATTGTCCATGACTTGGGAGTCATCAAGGATTCCTTCCTCTCTCTTGCTCAGATTACTCCCCAATCCCAGTGGCTTCCTCATCCCCAAAGCTTCTCGATTGCCACCACTCCTTTCTATCCTCCTGAGCAACATTCTAGTCTAGGCCCTCATCCCCTCTCTCTTGCATGACTGAATTGTACATTCCTAATTGATTGCCTTGCTTCCCTTCCTGCCCCACCCCATCCATCCTCCATACCACCAGAAGAATGTTAACTCTAAATCATGTAACTGACCATATTATCTAACCTGATTTTACCCTCCTAAAATGATGCATTAGACCCGGGGAAGCAGATTGACAGTTTCCTGGCATGTTCAATGTGAATGGGATTAGCTCCTGAATAGCCTGATGGTCCTGTAATCCTTGAAGCCTCCTCTTTCTCCCATCCTTCTTCTGCCTGGTCCTCTAGATTGCCGCAACATTGGCTACCTTTCCAGCTTCCACATTTTAGCTCTACTTTCTGATTCTGTATCAGATGTCCTTTGTGTGTCTCTCCACCAACAAGGAGTGGCCCGGCCCTGGTGTTGGGTCCCCTTTAAAAATCTTCAGTTGCCTAATGCATTCAGAAGTGATTTTTAAACTAGGTTACAAAGAAATCTGTAGACCTGGGGAGTACAGGAAAGTGCCTGCAGCTAAAGTCAAATATTGACTATCTTTTTCTTAGTTCACAGAAAGAATTAAGTGAATGGATTGAATTGTTTCAGTTTTTCTTGCATAAAATTTTCTCAAATCTCTGTCACCCTTTTCTACTACTGATTTTCTTCTAGCTGATGATTGATCTGCAACAAATAAGCATCAAGGAAAAAACTAAAAAAACAATGGATCGCACACATTCTGATGTGACTAGGCTTGTGGTTGTGATTTTATATTGATAACCTAGAACACAGTCAGAGTTTCTGCTAGGAAAGTTATTTCCAGTACATAAGAAAGAGTTAAATATATCAGCATTTTGTTTGTTCTACAAAGGGCCTCTCAAGGACTCTTTTCCCTGAACATGTCTGGAAAACCCTAGCCTAGAGGATAGTGTTTCCATTGTAAGCATAGCACAGGTTCCGACCCCTGCCCACCTTTCTGTCTTCATCCCCCACCACTCACTCATGCTCAGACTTGAGCATCACCCATGTCTGGCTAAGCTTATTTCCCCAAATGTGCTGTGTTTGTTCAAGCTGTCCCCTATGAAGATCATGACTCCCTCCTTTTTTATCCACTAATATTGAAGACATACCAGCTCTGTGAAACGTGCCCTTCCAGCTGACAAGGTGCCCTCTTCTGTGCTGAATCTATCATAGAATTTGACACATTACATCATAACTGACTTGTCAGATTTCCCTACCATTATCTTCTAGAGGAAAGACAATTAAAAATCTCAGAATCCTTGCTTCCTGACACTTTGTAAGGAATTAGTAAATCTTTGCCCAATTACTAAGTTTTCTTTTCAGGGGATAGAAGGGGAAGTTGTAAAATATTCTAATCTTGTAGAACAGCACTGGCCAGGCTCTCTGGCGATACAAATCACAATATATTTGTTTTACGTTTTCTTCTATTCCTTTAATTATCTCTCTTTCCTCTGGGGTCAGTTCCATTTGTTTATTTTGGTCCTTCTCCTTCATGTTGATAGTTTTCCTCAAATGTCTGGTGACACTTAGTTGTCTGGTCATATTTATGAATGAAGATATATGTTAGCTTTTATGGGTGGATGGCATGGGTTTCCTCTACGATTGCATTGATCTGTTTCCCCCACAAACCTCTCCCCGGAATGGGAGGGCCGACTGTGGGTTCTGTTTAAGTGGGTAGAGCTTGCCAACAGGCAGGTTTCCCTTTAGGTTATGTGGGTGGAGAGGCAGGAAGGCCGGGACCCCCACAACTGATAAAGTAAGGAGGGCTTTTCTCTGGGGGTGGAGCCCTTTAGAGGGTTTCGCTCTTGACTGAGGCTGGTTTTCCTTTTGCTTTCTTTTGCCTGTTCGTTGTGGAGGTCTCAGCACACTCCCTAGAGTCCTCCTCGGGCAACTTTAGCCTGAGGGCAAAGGCCCAATGTTGCTGCTGACAAAGGGTCCATGGGGGAAGGGAGAGAGGGAGAAAAGGGGTCCACCTGTCCTAGCTGTTCCACTGCAGCTCTTTATTGAGTTGCCATAATGATTCCTTCCCTGCCCACCCCTGCTCTTTGCATTTACCAACTCTGAGATTGCTGCCTCTTTGAGAGAACCTACTCTTACTTCTGATTTCTTGAATTGCAATGTTTTCTGCTCTGATTTCTCTGTTAGCCCAAATTCATTGGGTTTCTTGCTTCCTGGTATCCCTCAAAATTCATTTCACATTGATGTCACCTTTTCTTGTTTCCCACTGTTGCTGTGATCTCATTCTGTTTACATTTATTTGTGACTGAGTAATACATTCACATGGTTAAATATGTAAGTGATAGAAAACAGTGTGCAATGTAGAGTCTTCCTTCTGCCTTTTCCTCCTAGTTCTTCATTGGCAACCAGTGTTGTCAGTTTCTTATGTACCTCCCAGAGATGCTTGTATGCACCTTCAAGCAAATACATAGATATTCTCTGACACTCTTTTTTACACACAGTAGTATACAATATACTGTCTACATCTTTGTTTTGTCATTTAACACTATACCTTGGAGATTATTCCATGTCAGCAAAGTGCTCCCTTTATTTATTTTTTTTTTTGTGGTACATGGGCCTCTCACTGTTGTGGCCTCTCCCGTTGCGGAGCACAGGCTCCGGACGCGCAGGCTCAGCAGCCATGGCTCACGAGCCCAGCCACTCCGTGGCATGTGGGATCTTCCCGGACCGGGGCACGAACCCATGTCCCCTGCATCGGCAGGTGGACTCTCAACCACTGCGCCACCAGGGAAGCCCAGGCCTTACATTTTAAAGCTTCCAATGCAAAGTCCTGTCTGGCCTTGCCGATTTGGGTTGCACCATGTGGAGTTCTCCATGCAGGTCTTCAGCAGAAAGCCAGCAATGATGTGATCTCTGCTGTTTCCATCCAGATGCTGCACTTGTAGACGAGATTGGTAAGAAGCATTTTCAAGAGGCATTTCCTTCAATCAGTTTATTTGCTCAAATTAACATTCACTGAGTGCCTACTGTGGCCCAGGTGCTGAGCTGGATGCTGGGGATACAAAGATAAAAATGATAGTCCCTACCCTGTTAGGAGCTCCCAGTCTAGAGAAGCCAATGAATACATGAGCAGACAACCATGAAACAATGTGAGAAGTGCCGCAGTAGAGGTGAAGACAGAATGCTGTGGGAGTGTTAAGGAAGAGGATCTACCCAGCAGGGAAGTAGGATAGAGAGAATGTTCAGGAAGCCTTCCTAGAAGAAAATACACCGGTCATAACTTTGTATCCTGACTTGTAGCACCCCACTGACAAATCCCCATATTCATTGCCTATCTACTGTCCTTGGCTTTTCTAGTCTGGAATCTTCCACCGCTTTTCCTTCTGCAGCTATCTTTCTAGTCAGCTGTACTCACTCTGACATGCCAAAGGCTTAGGAGGAGTAAGGTAGGAGGGGGTTGGTGATAATCATCTCCAGCGTAGATGAATGTGGTTGGGAATGGGGATAATTGGAGTGTTGGCCTGGTTTCAGATATTAGTTTTGAGAGTATGATCAGAATCCTCAATCTCTAGCTGCCTACCTCCATCCCGTGTCTCCAAGGTGAATTTTCTTGGCAAATGTCTACTCTTTGTTTCTAACTTGTAGGCACCATGACTCCACTCTCCATTAGTGTAAGAAAAAAAGCTGTATTTGTTGATGTGTTTAAATAGACAAGAAACACAGGTAACAGTGGTTACCACTGGCAATACAATGGAGTTTATGGGGAGCAAGTTTTACTTTTTAATCTATACCTCTGTGCCCTTTGCATTATTTTTATTTATTAAAAAAATTAAAAAAAATTTTTTGGCCACACCATGCGGCATGTGGGATGCTAGTTCCCCAACCAGGGATCGAACCCCCATCCCATGCATTAGAAGCATGGAGTCTTAAGCACTGGACCACCAGGGAAGTCCCTGTATTATTTTTATAATGAGCATATTTTACTTTTGTAATTTTAAAAATAAACTTAAAAAAAATTTTTTTGGTTGCGCTGGGTCTTAGTTGTGGCAGGTGGGCTCCTTAGCTGCAGCCTGTGGGCTCCTTAGTTGTGGCATGCAAACTTTAAGTTGTGGCATGCATGTGGGACCTAGTTCCCTGACCAGGGATCGAACCTGCGTCCCCTGCATTGGGAGTGCGGAGTCTTAACCACTGTGCCGCCAGGGAAGTCCCTAAAATAAACTTCTTATGGAAGTAAACTTTTACATACAGAAAAAGTGCACAAATCATAAGCTTAATGAATATTCATAAAGTAAATACACCCATTGTAATCATCACCCAAATTGTAGACTTGTAGATTTTTAATAGTATCTTGGAAGCCCACCTCTTGTCTCCTTCCAATCACCTCCACTTCTCACAAAGGTAACCACTATTCTGCCTTCTATTACCAAAGACTCGTTTTGACTAAGAGTTCCAGTTGCTCCTTATCCTCACTAACACTTGGTATCATCAGTATTATTTATCTTAGCCATTCTAATAGGTCTGTAGCATTGTCTCATTGTAGTTTTGATTTGCATTTCACTAGTGGCTAATGATGTTGATCATCTCTGCATGTGCTCACTTGCTATCCATGTCCTCTTGGATGCTAAAATCTTCCATAAATATAGAACATAATCATTTAAGAAAATTGTTTGAAGATAATAACACCATTAACCAAACTAGGGGATATCCTTTGAGTGTAACAATTCTTCTGAGAGGTAGATTAGGGTGGTGGAAATAGCCAGATTTTGGTAACAGATGTTTCAGACTACTGTACTTGTTGTGGGATCTTAGGCAAATTATTGAACTTCTTTGTGCCTTGGTTGCTTTGTCTATAAAGCAGGGATAATAATAGTTCTTGCTTCATAGGGTTGGCCTGAGGATTAGATGAGAAAATTACGCAAGGCTCTCTGCTCCATGCCTGACAGGGTCAGTGTTCATCAGTGTCTCTCTGCCCTTCTGGCAAAACCTGGAAAGAAGGCATGAAAGAGAAGGTTGTCCTTGAGGCAGTCAACGGCTTAGTATCTGAGGGAGAATGGATGAGTGATTCCTCTTTCTCTAGGTCTAAGGAAAAAAACTCTAGAGTTGTGTCTAGAGGTAGAATTCTGTGCCCTCACTTCCTGCTGCTCCCCCCACCCCACCCCCACCAAACAGCAGGAGAAGCCTGCTTTGAAGGAAATTCTAGAAGAAATTCTAGTCATAACTGGGCTCTCAGATGCTACTGCATCCCTTGTATGATTTAGACACCTACTGCTGTGTGTCTAGCAGAAAGACACAAGCCCCATGGCATCTTTCTGTATAATTTCCAAAGGTTTTCCCCTTGATGTTTCGTACGGCAAGGCTGCACGTGGGCCCTTGTGCCTGATAATCAAGCAGTCAGTGTCTGTTCAGAAAATATTTGCCCAGCACTTAGCAAGCACTAGGCTCTCTGATATGTCTGGGGAACCAAAATGAGAAAGAAAGGACTGCTAGTTAAGGAGATAGAAACGCATGGCATCAACCGCAGTGCACTGGGGAAGCACCTCAGTAGATTGAGTGCAGGGGGTTGCAGGTGTACGCGGGAGAAGGAAGGTGATGGCACCAGAGGGTCCAGGAAGGTTCCTGGAAGAGGTGACATCCGAGCCCTGAAGGAATTTTCTGAGTGAGGGAAGAATGCATTCCAGGTACAGGGAATAGCTTGTACAAGGCCCCAGAGGCTGGAGACCAGGGGCTCTTTCTCGTCTTGAGGCTGCATTCTTGGGACCACAACCTTGTTCTGAGCTCTGCACAGCACCCCAGGTTTTTCCATTGTGCCCTTAAGGTGGAGCATCACCTTATGAAGCCTTTATAGTAAAAACATCCCCTTTATTCCAGGTTGAAGGGTCTCAGGGATCAAGTGCTGTACAGTCGTGTACATTTTTGGCACCCATCTTTCTTCAGAAATCAGCCTGATATGCTTGAATATATGATACTTGTCTGTGTGGTTCTAGCTCATTTCTTACCTCTCTCACTGCAATCTCAGACTGCCTTCTGCATTTCCTCCAGAGTCCAGGACTTCAATAGGCTGGCTCCTAGCTCCTATGCCCCAGACCCTTCCGCATAGCCTCTCCCTAGGGCCCCTAATCTACCCCTACCCTAAACCTTCTTCTTGACTTAACTTGCTCAGGGTTCTCTCTTCTCTCTCCCCCTCCCCCAGCTTCTAACTGCTCTCCTCCAAGCTGCCTTCTTCAGCTCTGACCCCAGGCTAGGGCGGTCCCTCCCTGATCCCTCCTGCGGTCCCTTCCAACAACCCATTGGGGCTCTTTCTGAAATGAGAGCTTCTGTTCATGACTCATGTCCTAGGTCTCCTCACAGGAGACTGTCTTCTTCATGGGGACTGACTCAGGAGCCCTCTAGTTCTCCCACCGTGTCTCCTGGGGCCAGCCTCAAGGTTTCTGAAACGGGGAAACTGAGGCTCAAAGAAAGGGGATGACTTACGAGGGTTAGCAGGCGGCAAGTTAGTGACAGAGCAGAGATCACCCCAGGCCTCCAGACTTCCAGCCAATGCTCTTTCCCAGGAATCAGGTTGCCTCTCAGAAGGCTCAGGTCTTCTCGCTGCCATCAGCTCCCATCCACCGATGGCACCGGGCGCCCATCTCTCTCAGTACTTCCTTCCTGAGCCACTTCACTAACACTGAAGCTGACCAGTCCAGGCTTCTGACTCAGCAGCCCAGCAAAGAACACCCAGCCATGTCTGCATCTGATTAAGGAGACACCAGGGGCAGGAAGCCTATTTTTTCCTCTGGCAGGGTGGAGGGTGAAAAATAAGGCGGGGAGAGTCAGTGAAATGGTAAGATGTCAGGGACCACAGGGGTGGGGTGGGAGGTGGAAGGGTTGTATCAAATGATTTAGGATTCCTAGTGAAATACATTTGGGTACAGAAATACATTTACTGACTTAGAAGGACCGCTGTGATACAATGTTAGTGCAAATATCATGGCAAAAATAGAATGTTCCCATAGTTCTGCTTGTGTAAAAGTAAGTTCAGAGTGTCTCCAAAGTGCCTATGAGTGGTAGTTAGCAATTAGCTGTGTGATGCCCTCCACTCTCTGCATGTTAATTTTTGCCCAGAAGTTAATAGTTGACAATGACCACAACCTTGGAGAGCTGCTGCGACACAGGCGTTCACCTGCAAATAAATGGAGCTGAAAACTTTCCTCCTTCACAATGTCCCACACTGAACGCTGCCATCTTGTCCAGTGTGGACTTAGAACGGCTCCCACCAGAGCACATCTACATCTAATGCAATGTCTAATCCAGTCAGGGATTTTGACATCACGTGTTTTCTGACTGGGAGGAGCAGGAAGCCCTGGGGCCTCCTATTGTCACAGGGTCACTGATCCCTGGAGACCTCTCTCTTGACATGGGGGACCCAACCATATCTGAAGCATGTTTAAATAAGCAACAGGATTGACACTTGTAATGAGTTGAATAGCGTCCCCCTCACATTCTTGTCCACCTGGAATCTGTGAATGTGACCTTAGTTGGAAATAGAATCTCTGCAGATATTAGTTAAATCAAGATGAGGCCATACTGAATTAGGATGGGCCCTAATCCAATGACTGATGTCTTTACATGAAGAGGAAAATTTGGACTCAAATTGAGGAAAGATGGCCATATGAAGATGGAGGTGGAGGTTGGAGTGATGTGGCCACAAGCCAAGGAACATCAGTGATTGCTGGCTGTCACCAGAAGCTGGAAGAGGCCAAAAAGGAGCCTTTGGAGGGAGCATGTCCCTGCCAACATCTTGATCTCAGACTTCTGGCCTCCAGAACTGTGAGCAAATACATTTCTGCTGTTTTAAGCCACCCAGTTTGTGGTACTGTGTTACAGAGGCCATTGGAAACTAACATGACACTTTTATGGAAGAAAAAAATGGCCCCACCTTCTGAAATGCTGCTCCAGTCAAGACATGAGGAGAAAGATGCTCATCAACAGAGGACACACTCTTAAGCCTGGGGACTACGTGGTCCCTCTGGTTATGCTCTACAGTGGTCTATATGTGTGTAGAGAAATGAGTCTGGAAGGCACCCCAAGATTTGTCTTTGGGTGATAAATTCTGGGAGAATTTTATCCTTTTGCTTTAACTTGTCTATATTTTCTAAGTTTCCCACATGGCTATGTATTACTTGTGTAAAAAATATATACTTATATATACCTATCATCTATTTATCCATCTACCTATCTTTAATCACTAGTACGCTCATACACTCACAGAATCTTTCCAAGTTAAATAGCCCCAGAGTACCTTCATTTCTTGTAGATCCAAGGCTAGGAAATACTCCTGAAAAGCCCTGGCAGTGGGGAGGGTACACAATAATAAAACCCTGTATTTGTGTGGTATTTGATACTCTTCAAAGAGCACACCTCCATCTCCATCAACACATTCAACCCGTTCAACCGCATAGCCCTCTGGTTGATAAAGAATCTGAGACGCAGAGAATTGTCCAAGGTTTCATAGCTAATAACTCATGGGGCTGTGACTAGCACACATGGTCCTGACAACTGGTCCAGGAACAGTTTCTAGAATGTAAGATCTATAAAGACAATGCTTTCTGTCTGTCTTGTTCTCCTAGCCCTTGTATCTCCAGCACTTAGAATGGTGCTGGGTATATGGTAGGTGATCAGTACCTTTTTAGTAATGGATGTAACAAAAGCAAGCTCCTCCCTAGAAGCATTTTCTGCTACTAGAAACGTTTTTGTTCAGACCAAGCTGTTGTGCTCTGCAGATGGCAGCAGGGCTGCTGGAGAGGCCCCACTCTCTCCTCAATCCCTGTCCTTCCATATAACCTGCTCCTCTGACCCCTACCCCCAGTAAAGTGTAGCTAATTTCCAGCGCTGGCCTCTCACATCACCTACAGGGTGGCCCCCAAGGGATAGCGTTCAAGGTCAGTCTTTAAAGGGCTCCTTGTCCAAAAAAATGCCACTCAACATAAAAATCCAGGGTCAAGTGGAGGGCAGGCTTTGCCGATGGGTGGGTTTGTCAGCCTCAGAATGATTTATTTGGTTCTGGGACAAGGAATAGGACTGGGACAAGGAATAAGACATATCAAGAAATACTGACACACAAGGGACTTCCCTGGCTGTCCAGTGGTTAAGACTCTGTGCTTCCACTGCAGGGGGTGTGGGTTCGATCCCTGGATGGGGGACTAAGATCCCGCATGCTGTGCAGCCACAAAAAAAAAAAATTAGAAAAAAATACTGACACACAACATGGGGACTATAGCCAATATTTTGTAATAACTGTAAATGGAAAGTAACCTTTAAAAATTGTATACCAATAAAAATTAAACAGAAGAAAAAAAAGAAATATTGACACAGAGAGAGACATGCTCACACAGAGGAGATGGCAGCAAGGTGGATGGAGAAGGGTCACAGTTCAGAAAGAGAACACGAGAAGTACAGAAAATGTCCAAAAGTGAGTCAAGAAGGAAGACTTCTTGAAACAAATGGGAAAAAGGAAGTGGGGTGAGGCAGGCAGAAAACACTCCCACCGCTGCCTGTCATTGTAGCCCAACCCCCAGTTCTCACATCCCCTCCTAAGGATAGCCTCCCACCGCCCTCCACACAGGTGACACCTTCCCACAAGGCCTTGTGTGTGTGTGTGTTGGGGGGGCTCCCAGAGGGCAGGCTGCTCCCTGCCCTGCCTGACAGGGTGTGGATGTGGCTAGTCTCAGGGCTGAGAAGGGCTAGGTTTCTGGAAGCCCAGAAGCCAGCAAAGAAATTGGAGAAGGGAGGGCGTGAGGTCTTCTGGGCACTGGGGTCAGGGAGCAGAGCTCTGGGGACGCCATAGGCTTTCACAATTCTCCCTTTCTCTGACCTTTTCCCACACAGCCAGGACAAGAAAAGGAAGCTTAAAAAGAATTATGGGGACTTCCCTGGTGGCACAGTGGTTAAGAATCCGCCTGCCAATGCAGGGGACATGGGTTTGAGCCCTGGTCTGAGAGGATCCCACATGCCATGGAGCAACTAAGCCCGTACACCACAACTACTGAGTCTGCTCTCTAGAGCCCACGAGCCACAACTACTGAGCCCATGTGCCACAACTACTGAAGTCCGCGTGCCTAGAGCCCGTGCTCCACAACAAGAGAAGCCACTGCAATGAGAAGCCTGCGCACCGCAACGAAGAGTAGCCCCTGCTCACTGAAACTAGAGAAAGCCCATGCACAGCAACGAAGACCCAACACAGCCAAAAATAAAAATTAATTAATTAATTAATTTTTCTAAAAATGAGCAAGGTTTAAAAAAAAAGAATTATGGGCCAATTAACTGAAGGTAAGGAAGTTGCCTTAAAAAGGAACTCTCACACCCCTTCAACACTGTCTTAATTAAAGACCATTCCTGGCTAATTTGCTAGACAAGAGAGTTCACATATTTGTGATCTCTCTTGTCAAGAAAAAGTGTTTCGAGAGATCACACATTTCTGTGTCCAGGTCAAACCACGTGTATTCTGGGAAAGGACGTCTTCCAGGCTTTGGAGCTCTATGGTAGGACAGTCGAGAGAATATTTGTCTTCTTCTCCAACACTGGATACTTCTGCCCCAGGATTCCAAGGTTTACATCATTAGTAGCCACAGGGTACAAAATGTCAATTACCAATGCTCCTATTTTCATACTTCTGAACAAAAGACCTGTCTCAAAATCTACTCCCAACTGGGAGCAAAATTGTCTTTTGCAGCTTCGGACGCATAAGACTTTTCCAGCCGTGGGGTGTGTATCCACAAAGTTGGTGAACAAGGAAAATTACTGCATTTTCAGAGTTAGCTCCTCTGAAACCGGAAATGTGAACAGAGCTGACTTAGTGCTAAGACTTTCTCTTACTCCTGTAAGAAAGAGGAAAGGCTGTGTGCAAGGTAGCAGTGATGTGCAAAAACCACAGTAGAGGTTTTGTGAAGAAGAGCAATTGTGGCTTTTGCACAAGTTATTCCTAAACTGAGGCTGGGGACAGCATATGACACCTTTCAAAGCAGCTTCTGGACTGGTATTTCACTGAAATGTAGAAGATCTCTGAGCAAGACCGGAAAGCCAAAAGTCTACGTTTCATGACCTCTGCAGGAAAGTAATTGTTGCATTATGGAACATTCTAGAATGGCAGGCTCAAACCATGGCCCGGAAGAACTGTAGGCCTTTTTGGGTGGGAGGGGGAGAGGCAGGGAAAATATAATTCCCAATTAGGTTTCTGATAGTTTTCCACTCTCTCCCCACCCCCTCACCTAGTTCTGTGCCTCTTCTTATAGCAGTGTCCTCTAGCACAGGGGATCTGATTCAATAGCTGGGAAAAGGATGTAGAGGAAACAGAGAATAAAAATTAATGTCAATCTCAGGAAGTCCAGAACATTTTTTTTTTTTTTTTTTTTTTTGCGGTACGCGGGCCTCTCACTGTTGTGGCCTCTCCTGTTGTGGAGCACAGGCTGCTGACGCGCAGGCTCAGCGGCCATGGCTCACGGGCCCAGCCACTCCGTGGCATGTGAGATCTTCCTGGACCGGGGCACGAACCCGTGTCCCCTGCATCGGCAGGTGGACTCTCAACCACTGTGCCACCAGGGAAGCCCAGTCCAGAACATTTTTAACTCAAAAGTTGCCTACATATATAAAGAATCTGCATCACATACCCATTGTACTGGGAGTGCCCCTAAGTATATCATGTCCCTAGATGCAGCCCTGGAAAAACGCTTCACAGTAAATATTATTTTAGAACTAATCCGTGTTTGGATAAGAAGAAGAGAGAAGTTTTACCAGGTGAACAGAAGGATATCACTAATGAGTAAATAAGTGAACAGGAAGAGCAAAGAATTGGCCTGCTAGAGTAAAATAAATTTCTTCTGTCCCTCATGGGGTTCCCTGGGCTGACTTAAGCCCCTATAGGATAAACTAGGAATGTTTTGGGGTATTTTTTGGCCATTTCTCCTTGCAGTGGAAGCACGGAGTCTTAATCACTGGACCTCCAGGGAAGAACAGGGAATGTTTTAAATAGCTAACTCTTCTAAACAGCATTAGAGGGCTTCCCTGGTGGCACAGTGGTTAAGAATCCACCTGCCAATGCAGGGGACATGGGTCCGAGCCCTGGTCCGGGAAGATCCCACATGCCGCAGAGCAACTAAGCCCGTGCACCACAACTACTGAGCCTGCACTCTAGAGCCTGCAAGCCACAACTACTGAGCCCACGTGCCACAACTATAGAAGCCCTCACGCCTAGAGCCTGTGCTTTGAAACAAGAAAAGCTACCGCAATGAGAGAAGCCTGCACACCACAATGAAGAGTAGCCCCTGCTCGCCGCAACTAGAGAAAGACCACGCACAGCAACAAAGACCCAACACAGCCAAAAATAAATAAATAAATAAATAAATAATAAATACCAACATTAGGCCCAGACAGCTTCATAAATGAATTCTTTCAAACTTTCAAGGAGCAGGTAATCTTTTCTCTTTTTTTAATAAATTTATTTTATTTATTTATTTTTGGCTGCATTGGGTCTTCATTGCTGTGTGCGGGCTTTCTCTAGTTGCAGTGAGCGGAGGCTACTCTTTGTTGCAGTGTCCGGGCTTCTCATTGTGGTGGCTTCTCTTGTTGTGGAGCACGGGCTCTAGGCACGCAGGCTTCAGTAGTGGTGGTGCATGGGCTCAATAGTTGTGGCTCTAGAGCGCAGGCTCAGTAGTTGTGGCACATGGGCTTAGCTGCTCCGTGGCATGTGGGATCTTCCCAGACCAGGGCTCAAACCCGTGTCCCCTGCACTGGCAGGCAGATTCTTAACCACTTTGCCACTAGGGAAGCCCAGAACAGGTAATCTTGTTACTTTAAAAATAATGTTCTAGAACAGTGAAAAATAAGATCTCCATTTTTAAACCAAAGCCAGCATAATATTAATATTGAGTTCTGACAAAGGAAACGCCTAATTTCACACTTCAAGGAATTAGAAAAAGAAGAAAAACTAAGTCCAAAGTTAGCAGAATGAAGGAAATAACAAAGGTTAGAGATGATATAAATGAAATTAAAAATAAATAGAAAAAAATCAACAAAACTAAGTTGGTTTTTTGAAACAAGAAACAAAATTGACTGACTCTTAGCTAGACTAAGGAAAAAAGAGGTAACACTCAAATAAATAAAGTCAGAAAAGAAAGAAAGGACATTACAACTGATGCCACGGAAATAAAAAGGATCATAAGAGACTAGTATGAAGAATTATACACCAAAAAACTGGATAACCTAGAAAAATGGATACATTCTTAGGCGCATACAACCTACTAAGACTGAATCATTAAGAAACAGAAAATCTGAACAGACCAATATGAGTAAGGGGAATGAATTGCTAATCAAAAACCTCTCAATAAAGAAAAAAAAGGCACAATCTGATTTTAAAAATGGGCAGAGGATCTGAATAGATATTTTTCCAAAGATGTCCAACAAGCACATGAAAGATGGTCAACATCACTAACCATCAGGGAAATGTAAATCAAAACCACAATAAGCCATCATCTCACAATTGTTAGAATGGCTGTTATCAAAAAACAAGAAATAATAAGTGTTGGTGAGGATGTAGAGAAAAGGGGACCCTTGTGCACTGTTGGTTAGAATGTAAATGGTGCAGTCACCATGGAAAACAGTATGGAGGTTCCTCAGAAAGTTAAAAATAGAACTATCATATGATCCAGCAATTCCACTTCTGGGTATTTATCCAAAGAAAACAAAAACAATAATTCTAAAAGATATATGCACCCTCATGTTCATTGCAACATTATTTACAATAGCCAAGATATGGAAACAACTTAAGGGTCTGTTGATCATTGAATGGATAAAGAAGATGTGATAAATCTCCCAAAAAAGAAAAGCCCAGAACCAGATGGCTTCACTGGTAAATACCATTCATTCTCAAACTCTTTCAAAAAATTGAAGAGAAAGAAACACTTCCAAACTCATTTTATGAGGCCAGGATAATGATACCTGATACTAAAGCCAAAGACACCACAAGAAAAGAAAACTACAGGCCAATGTCCCTAATGAACATAGATGCAAAAATCCTCAAAAAAAAATATTAGTAGGGGGAAGGATGGGGGAGGGAGGGATAGATTAGGAGTTTGGGGTTGACATGTACACACTGCTATATTTAAAATAGATAACCAACATGGACCTACCATATAAAACAGGGAACTCTGCTCAATGCTCTGTAACCTAAATGGAAAAAGAATTTGAAAAAGAAGAGATATATGTGTATATATAACTGAATCACTCTGCTGTACACCTGAAACTAACACAACATTCTTAAAATAAAAATTTAAAAAAAGAACAAAAAAATTAGCAAACAAAATCCAACAGCACATTAAAAGTATCAAACACCATGACCAAGTGAGCTTTATACCCAGGATGCAAAAATGGTTGAACAAACACAAATCAATCAATGATGCTCCACATTAACAGAAGAAAGGATAAAAATCACATGATCATCTCAATAGATGCAGAAAAAAATATTTGACAACATTCAACACCTTTTCATGATTAAAAACTCTCAACAAACTAGGAATAGAAGAAAAGTACCACACCATAATAAAGGCCATATAAGATGAGCCCAAAGCTAACACCATACTCAATGGTGGAAAGCTGAAAGCATTTCCTTTAAGATCAGGAACAAGACAAGGGAACCCACTATTGCCACTTCTATTCAACATAAAACTGGAAGTAGCCAGAGTAATTAGGCAAGGAAAACAAATAAAAAAAATCCAAATCAGAAAAGAAGAAGTAAAATTATCCCTGTTTCCAGATGACATGATCTTATATATAGAAAACCCTAAAAATTCCATTAAAAATAACTGTTAGAAGCAACCCAATCCAAAAATAGGCAGAAGACCTAAATAGACATTTCTCCAAAGAAGATATACAGATTGCCAACAAAGACATGAAAGGATGCTCAACATCTCTAATCATTAGAGAAATGCAAATCAAAACTACAATGAGGTATCACCTCACACCAGTCAGAATGGCCATGATCAAAAAATCTACAAACAATAAATGCTGGAGAAGGTGTGGAGAAAAGGGAACTCTCTTGCACTGTTGGTGGGAATGTAAATTGATACAACCACTATGGAGAACAGTATGGAGGTTCCTTAAAAAACTACAAATAGAACTACCCTACAACCCAGCAATCCCACTACTGGGCATATACCCTGAGAAAACCATAATTCAAAAAGACACATGCACCCCAATGTTCATTGCAGCACTATTTATAACAGCCAGGGCATGGAAGCAACCTAAATGCCCATCGACAGACGAATGGATAAAGAAGATGTGGTACATATATACAATGGAATATTACTCAGCCATAAAAAGGAACGAAACTGGGTCATCTGTAGAGACACAGATGGACCTAGAGACTGTCATACAGAGTGAAGTAAGTCAGAAAGAGAAAAAATCATATATTAACGCATATATGTGGAATCTAGAAAAAATGGTACAGATGAACCAGTTTGCAAGGCAGAAATAGAGACACAGATGGAGAGAACAAACGTATGGACACCAAGCAGGAAAGCGGCGGGAGTGGGGGTGGTGGTGTGATGTATTGGGTGATTGGGATTGACATGTATACACTGATGTGTATAAAATTGATGACTAATGAGAACCTGCAGTATAAAAAAAAAGAAAAAAGAAAAAGTAAACACACACAAAAGCGAGGGATATTTCAATTTTACAAAGGAATCCCATCGCTTATTTGAAAATGACACTAATTGTGGATTCCACAGATGAGGATACAGAGGGCCGACTGTACATCATTTGATTCTGAAATCAGCTTTGATTCATTACTAAAAATTAACTGAATGACTCACAGTACCTAAAAGATCATTCATTAGAGTGAATGCACTTTCAGAAAGAAAGAAAACTTAAAAAAAAGAGAGGGCAGAGAGCAAGTAACCATAACTTGGAGGAATCTCACAATTAGGTAGAAGAAAGAAGAGAAGCAAGGCAGGGTCAAAGAATAGAGAACCAGGATTGGGCAGTACCATAGAAACCAAAGAGGGGAAAAGATGCAAGAAAGATTCAGCTCAAACTTCTTGTTTCCCCTCAAGCACTGCCCACCTGCCCACCCAACGAATGTTTTTCTGGGCTAAGGAGCTTGGTTTGACCCTCAGAACAAGAGCCACACTTCCTGGCTTCAAATCCCAACTCCATCATTCTCTAAGCACACAACACTGGACAAGTTACTAAACTCTCTATGCCGTCACCTCATCACCTGTGAAATGGGACAACAGTGGTCTCTGCTCCTAGGGCTATTGTGAGCCCTAAACAGGGCACCGAGAACAGCACCTGGAAAACAGAACATAATGTGCTGAATGTTAGATTGTTGTTTCAAATATCCCCATTGTAGACCCTCATAGCACCATGCGTTCCCGTCCTGTAGCATTTGTCCCAACTGTCATCTTACAATTTCTTTTGGTGATGCATTGTCAGGTCTACCAGAATAAACTCTCTTTTGAATAACTCAAAGCCAACTAATTTGGGACTTTAATTACATTTGCAAAATCCCTTCACCTCTGCAGTATAATGTAACCTAATCACAGGAGTGATGTCCCATCGTAGTCACAGATCCTGCCGACGTGCAAGGGAAGGGGATTTATAGAAGGCATGTACACCAGGGCATGGGAATCTTGGGGGGCCATCTTAGAATTCTGCCTACCACTGTGATGATTTGATTGATCTTTCTTCCACTAGATCCTAAAGTCCACAAGGGCAGGGGCCATTTCTGTTTGGGGGGATGAGTGAGTGAATGAAGAATGAAAGAGAACTAAGGAAAAATAGTTGTGGGGATATGTGATTTGATTCACCAAAAACCTTACCACTATGGTCAAGAGGGAGCCCTTATAACTTCACAAAAAGTTGCAAAGCTGTATAACCCAGGTGAACATCAAGGCTGAACCCCTCTTTGGGGTTTGTTGTGTTGCCAGAGGCCATGGGGGAGCTGCCTGGGGCTTCTGTTGGCCCAAGTAGTTCCCAAACCCCAGGGTCTCCACAGCCCCAGCTAGCTCCCTGCCAGCACCCGGAATCTAACACCTGGTGCCCCTAAGATCAGGGCACCCTCTGATCTCAAGTGTTTATGAAGAGATCAAGGGCATCCTGAGCAAGGGAAGGAGGGGGAGAAATGGCATCTAAGGCCAAACCTGAGAACTTCAGAGAATGAATTCAATACCTCACGTAGGAGGCACCCAGGCTTTTCTGCTTGGTTTGAGTTGTTTCGCAGAGGCAAAATGGTCTGAACTGTACCTCACTCTGCTGTCCTGCCGTTCACCTGCCCCATTCCTCTCCCAGCAACTGAACCCCTGTCCTGGGCCACGACCCAGGATGGGCCCTGGGGTTTCAGTATTTTTTATATAACACCTTGATTCAGATATAATTCCCATAGCATATAATTGGGTGCATTTAAAGTGTGTAGTTCAGTGCTTTTTAGTATATTCACAAATTGTGCAACCATCACCACTCTCAAATTCTAGAACATTCCCTTTAGCAGTCATGCCCCATTTTCCCTCTATTCCCCCGCACTCAATTTTCACTAAGGCAGGAGCCCTGCCCCCAAGGCTCTCCCAGTCCAAGCTTCTTGTCCTGGTTGTGCTCATGACCAGTTGTGTCACCGCGTGGCCTTCCCTTTCTGGGTCTCAGTTTTTCTTGATGTAAAATGAGAAGTTTGGACCACAAAATGTTCCCCGAGGGTCTCTGCTGTTCCTATATTCTACCCACAAACTGCTGCTGTAAGTAAGCTGTTTATTTAGCCGACAGCCCAGCATCCTTCTTGCCCCCATTGTGCCTTCACTTTCATTCACCTTGCCTGCCATATCCCCCTCTCCTTTCACACCTCCTTCATACCCCTCCCTCCAAGAGCCAGCCCCAGCATTAGCTCCTCCAGGAAGCTCTCTTTTCTCTAAACTCCTATGGCAACTGAATCATCTACCACACAACATGGCCCTTCCTTACACAGAGAAAATCTGTGCTTCTTGTGGATGGCTAGGAAACGGTATCAAATATTTTCACTGCATCCCACATTGCCATCCTCTTTCTTCACCCGGTGCTTTGTATTGCTATGTTTTTGAGATTCTTTCCTCTTTGACCCTTGGCAAGATACCGCAATACTTCAGAACTTGGGGTGAGAGTGGGAAGGAAATAGGATGGGACGAACATGGGCTGACTACTTACTACATGCCCAGTCCGTGCTAAGGAGTTGATGTGCTTTACCTCATTAGAAGCTCCCAGCAGCCACTTGTGAAAAGAATCCAAGCCGGGAAGGGTCCAGTTAATTGGCCAAGCTAGTAAGCAGCCCAAAGTAGATGAAAATCCAAATCTGTCTGATTCCTGGGTTTGTGCTTTTAACCTCTGTGCTATGATGGCTCTCACTACAGTAGAGGATGCTGAATGGGAGGTAGTCAGATAAAATGCAAATTCCTCCTCTAAGTAGTGGGCGTTGAGTTCACTGACAATGGAGCACAGAAACGGCAGCCCCAGCCTTCCCCGTGCACTGCTGGGCACACAGTAGGCCCTCAGCTACTGTTTGCTCAGGCCCTGGGCCATCTGTCAAGATGCTCAGATACTACAGCAGCTTTATGGGAGGGTGTGGCTGCCGCCCTGGATCTCAGTGGAAAAAAGTTTACCTCAAGAGGCTTAATTGCTGTTAAGAATTCATTTTCAGTTAGCCAGGGATTTCTTTCAAATTGTTCTTAAACCCATTTTATTATTTTTCACAGACACCTCTACATTTTAGAATGCTTCACCCACCGATGCCTGATGGAGCTCTGGTTTTCTGATGAGAAAAGTGATAAGTGCTCATTGTGGGAAACTTTAAAATGCAGAAAAATATAAAGGAGGAAACAAAAAGCACCCACAACCCAAAGATAACCACTGATAACATTTTGGAGTGTTTCCTTCTAGGCTCACCAGCTTGCATGCTCTCTCTCTCAATAAAGAAATAAATATGCATACATAATGCATCACTGGACTCCAACTGAATAGGTAAGTTTATGACCCCTTTTTTCCCTGAACACTGTGTGGGCGTGAGCATCTTTCTATTTAAGTTGTTTCCCAATTTGTCCCTATGAGGAACTAATTTTGTAAATCATAAGTGGAGGGCCCTGGCTCTCAGAGGCAAATTCCATAACTATCAAATACCAAAGCCTAATAATCAAATGAAATCAGCTCCAGTGCCCAGCAGGTGGCAGAGAAATTTGGAGGTTGTCATGGTAGCCTTGGAGTTCTCTTCCATTCATGTGGCACTTAATTCTGTAGCACCAGGCACTGGCACTTAACTGTTTCTTTTGTCCTCAGCAAGCACTAGGTATTAAGCTTCTTGGGTGCCCTGTTCCTCCACCCCTCATTTATTGCAATAAACAATTGCTGGATTGATTCAAATGTATTTTCGAGATTTTTTTTTGTCAATGTGGTAAGCAGCCCTCACAAAATATTTTGGTGAACCTAGTGATTCACTGGATGATCTGTGGGGACCAGGGAAAGCTCTAAGTGGCAAATCTTAGCCACAAAGGTCATATTCCTTCCTGAGAAATGGAGGCACCAGCTCGCACCCAGCAGGCTCCATGTCCCTTTTCCCTACTTCAGGCCCATCCCCTTGGAGCTGAAATCAGGGGCCTCCGTCTCTTCCTTCTCCTCCTCCTTTGGCTCAGCTGAGACTGCACTGGCAGGCACACAGAAGAATGGGCTGCACCATGACCTCAATTTAGAGAAACTGATGGGACTGAGGCTGGTTGTCTCATTCTGGGGTGATTCAGAGTTTCTCTGAGCCTACTCATCACCAGCCAAGAGCCCAGCTGAGCCCCTCTCCTAGGCAACCTTTTCAGGATGAAGCATTGCTCACCTCGCTGAGATTCTCCGTTTCTGGAAGACTGAGTTAGGCAAGGGAAAAAATCAACTCATGCTGTCAGCCTGGGAACTTAGCTTTACAATAACTGGACAGAAACCCTTCTCTTAAATAAAATGCTGAAAACACATTCTTTAATGATATTGCCAAAGAAAAGAAAGAGAAAAGGAATAAAATGAATCACAAACCTACTTTTCTAGCATAGCCATTGTTGTCATAGTTCCTTTGTCTTTTCTTCGCATAAAAATGTTCCTTGTAATTATAGAACCCACATGTTTGTATCCTGCTTTTTTAAACTTACCTTTGTTTTTAAAGCTTTATTGAGGGATCATTGACAATGTTGTAAGATATTTACAGTATATGTTGTGATGATTTGATATACGTATACCTTGTGAAAGGATTCCCCCAGCTAGTTAATTGACACCTCCATCACCTCATGTGTTTATCTTTACTTACCCTTTCCTAATAAGCATTTTTCTATGTTACCCCACATTTTAATAACCACCGTTTTAAAAGGCAACATAATAGAATGCTTCTCTTAGTAACATCACACCACTGTGAGATTGTGGTTTTTCTTCTATTGCTCTGCAGTAAGTGCAGAGTTAAGAGGTTTAAGACATGGCTGCTGTTCTCAAAGCGTTTCTATTCTTTCTGGTGGAGATAGTTATTTCTTCAAAGACCCTTAAGTTGGAGCTCCAAGGCCTGAGTAACGTCAGGGTCAGGATTGTCTACACAGGTGCCGCTCCATGAGCAATGGAATACATGTGAGTGCCAAGGGATGAGTCATTTTCAGTGACCCACATCTCCATCCTCAAAGTTCGATTCTGTATTGGCACCTATGTGACCTACTCCCAGCTAAAGAGCTGTTTCGATGGCCTTGATGTGGGGCTTGTATATGTGGACGCTTCTCCCACACCTTTTAATCTGGTTGGTGGGTTTGATGGAGAAGGTTACCTGATGGGTTTGTACCCTCCCTCCTCTGTGGTAACCAAGTGAGAAGATGCTAGCCTCTTGAAGGGTATCACATTACATCTTAAGGTGAGAAGCGGAAACTCTCTGACTCTAAGTGGCTCAGCTGATGGAGGTGTCATCCAGACTCTGTAGTTCTGATAAGGGTTACTGCATTTTGTCACGTCGCTGAAAACTTCCAACCCTACCTTTTACTTCGAGACCAGTAAACGTTTAGACGTTCTTGCAATCTATAATTGTGTTTGTTGATTTCCACAAGCATTATCATCCAAATCATTTGCATTGTGGGCCTCTTGGAAAAAATATGGACCCTCTAAAGTATCCTGAATTTCATGAATAAAGCATGACTTTCATTCAAAGAATTCTTCATCGCTGGCTGCCCAGATTCAGGAAATAACAAAGCTTCCAGCAACAGTATTCTCAAGTGAAAAGAGCCATTTGAACATTTGGTGGCTTTAGCTATTCTGACTTCTAAACAGCGTACCACTCCTTTAGTTAAAGCTCAGCGTGGCTAAAAATGACTTTTCTGCACTCTTCTAACTAACTCTACAGTATGTTTTTATACTGAGGCCAAGATCATGTGTATTTGTGATCTTTGGACTCTGATCAATAGTATGCTGGACCAGTTGCAGTAAACATCTTTCCCTGAGGCACCAACCCAGGCACTGGAATACGGGCAGTGCTAAATCAACTGGAAATCAAGGTTTCAACTTTGAATTATAGAAACATTGTGAAAAACAGATGTTACAGAAGGACCCAGGAAAGCAGCCTTCAATGCCCTTCCCTATAACCTATGGAGAGGGAGTCTTGAATTCTCATATTTTCTCCTCTTCTTTAAGAACATCTTCTGGGCATCTCGCTGCTAAAAGGTGGCAGATTGTACCCCATTATTGTAAAAAAGACATTTTCCCATTCGAATTACCTATTTGGCTCCCTCAATAAAATATTTCAGTCGTTTTGTCCACAGCCATTGTCTTCCTCTAATTGCTCTGACTCAAATGAAAATTGACTTTGTGGTTGGAAATTATGTGACATTACCAAGAAAGCTCAGTCAGTACCAGGACTCTTCTCAAACTCCTGTTTGCAAACCCAAGGAAAGACCTTTAGCAGGAAAGGCCAAAATACTGATATGCAAAACAATTATGCGAGGTAGAACTCAAACGATTAGCGAACCTACCCTTCTCTCCGTTGTTTTTTCAGTCAAAGGAACAAGTTCAAGGAAATTTTTAGTGAGGCTACCTACTGATTATTTGTGTTCTTGAAGGACAAACAAGTTCTGGAAAATTAAAAGCCAGACAACATCAAAAGTTTATGTTAACTTAGAAGTTTCGAAATTATTTCCCACCAAACTTTTATTTTTGCTTTTCTCCTTGCTCTGGGCCATCCTTTGCTGGAAGGAGAAATATGGCTTTTAGAGCCAGAAAGCACAATACTAGCTGCACTAAGGATCAAACCAGAAAGTAAGAGCAGCGAAGGGTCCAGGGAGAAAGTCATCCTGTTTCTAAACGGATGATGGGGGTGGTGGAGTAGGTAACAGGTCATAGACTCATGAGATACTGGGTTGAAAGAGACCTTGGAGCAATGGGTTAAAATGCAGATTCCAACACAGGAGATTCTGATTCGGTTTGTCTGGGTTAGGGCCCAGGATGCTATTGGGAACAGGTATCCCAGATGATTGGGCTGCAGCTGGTTCATGCCGATCCCACCTTGAGAAATCCTGCCTTAGCAGGAAGGGGGTACAACCCATTCATTTTTACAGATAAGGAAAAAGAGGCCCTGAGAGGTTGGGTAATTTGCTCGGGGTCCTTGAGAACAAGATTAAGAAGCCAGGTTTCTCAGTCTAGGGCCTTTGCCTCTCTGCTGTGGTCCTAGAGAGAGTTCTTTTCCTTTATTCTGGGCTCTTCACCTGAGTCTATGTCAATGGCCAAGGCAATCAGGCTGGTACCTCTTTTCACTACATGCCTCAGACTAGGTGGGTTGTGCTGGGAAGGGAGGGGCATCCACAAAATGGATGTGCCCCCCTGAGCTTCACTGTTCCCCATAAACTGGGTGAATCACAACATAGACTTTCCTGGGGGCAGAGTGCCAGGCTGTGAGGACAAAGTGCTGAGCTCTGTAGTCACCATTGGTTGAACCAGACAGCTATTTCACATCAGTGACCCTGAGCCCTGGAATATATCTGTCCTCTTGTGGACTTGCCCCATTATACCTGGCCCCTTGGCATATACAGGTCATTAAAAACTTGGGTATTTGATCACCTTAGCTATCCAAAAAGAATAATATTAATTGACTGTATATGTAGTGTAGTAGTTTGCTAGACTGCTGTAACAAAGTACCACAGACTGGGTGATTAAACAACATAAATTTATTATCTAACAGTTCTGGAGGCTAGACATACAAAATCAAGGTGTCTGCAGGGTTGGTTTCTTCTGAGGATTATCCCTGTGGCTTGTAGATGACCATCTTCTCTTGTGTCTCCACGTAGTCTTCCCTGTGTGTGCCTCTGTGTCCTAATCTCTCCTTATAGGGAGCACCAGTCATATTGGATCAGGGCCACACCCATGACCTTTTTTAACTTAACTACTTCTTTAAAGACCCCCATCTCCAAATACAGTCATAAGTACTGGGGGTTAGGACTTCAACATATGAATTTTGAGGGACATAATTTACCCCATAGCATGTTGTCGTTATTTCTTTTTTAAAAAAATAGTTATTTATTTATTCTGGCAGCTCCAGACCTTAGTTGTGGCATGCATGCAGGATCTAGTTCCCTGACCAGGGATCGAACCCAGGGCCCCTGCATTGGGAGCGCGGTGTCTTACCCACTGAACCACCAGGGGAGTCCCATCTTTCTTTGTTTCTACAATAAACAGGAATGAGCAACTGATAGTGGAGTGGGATGGGAGCAGTGTAGAGGAGCGGAAGAGTGCAAACAAATCCAAGTATAGGGCTGCCGAGTGAGGGGAAAAGTGTTTGTTAAGTAAGACAACTCAGATCTCAGGGAGGAAATCCATCAATTCAATAATAAAATCATGCACCATATAGTTTTATTTGTACAAAACCCAACATTTCATAAGAATAGATGAATGTTTCATGAAAACTCTCCACATGCATGAATTGATATTATATTTTACTGAAAATATGTGCTCTTCTGAATCCAGAAAAAGATAATCATGCCTTTTTTTTTCAATCTTTTGGAGCTTTCCAATATAAAATTCCCCAAAGCTCTTAACTTTCAGGGAAAAATGGTAACAGATTATCTCAGAAACTAAAAAATAGATATAACGGCATCAAACTTTTCACCACTGAGAACATAATACAGATGTTATAGACCTCCTATTCAGATGCTCCTAAGATGTGGTTTGCTATGGCTGACCTTGAAAAATAGAGGTCATACCTATCAAGGGTGGCCTGGCGAGAGGAAGGAGTCCATCATGAGGGGGGGATGGAGAAAAACAACTTGGTGATGACAAAATTGTCTTGGATCAGTCCTGCAGTTCACAAAGATTAGGAAGCTATTTTATTTTTTTTAAATATTTATTTATTTAGGCTGCGCCGGGTCTTAGTTGTGGCCTGCGGGATCCTTAGTTGCAGCTTTTGGACTCCTTAGTTGTGGCATGTATGTGGGACCTACTTCCCCAACCAGGGATCGAACCCTGGCCCCCTGCCTTGGGAGCGTGGAGTTTTACCCACTGGACCACCAGGGAAGTCCCTAGGAAGCAATTTTAGGTGAAGCCTATTTGTTTCGTGAATGTGGGGTTAGGCTATTTGAATCCAACTAGCTACCGGGGATGTAGGTTTTGCTCAACCAGAATCCCATTTGGGGAAGGTCTGGAGCCCTAGAGCAATAGCCTGATGGGTGTCTCTTTGCAAGGACCCCTGCCCAGGCAGGGTCATTACAAGGGCACAGAGTATCAGGGAGAATTGGAGGAGGGAGATGCTGAAGGAAGGAGTGAGAGGGGCCACCCAAAATACACTGCCAATGTCACCCACTGTTGTGGTTCAGGCTAGCCTCGGGTTTAGAGTTCTATGGGGGAATTAGAAAGTGAGTGCTGAGTCACCTATGCAGAGTTGCTAGAAGACGGAGGTGGGCAATTCTGAGTTTTGGTGTCACAGAGTATGGCTTCTGGTGGGGCACAATCTAACTAATACTCCGGAATTCAACAACAAACACTGGAAAGGCGAAAGAGAAATACTTGGTGCACGGAAGTTTTAACTCGTAGGCTTAACCTTCAACTTGCTGCTTCTGCTTTTTTTATGTGGTGGTCTGTCGGTGGGCCAGTTTTTCATCACAGGATCATTTCTTACTTGAAGCAGCATGATAACTTATGGAGTGTTGCTACATGCCAGGTTCTAAGTGCTTTACAAACAATAACTCAGTTAATCCATGAGACAGAGGAGGAAATGGAGGTACCCAAAGATGAAGTAACTTGCCTAAGATTAGAGTGCTAACAAGAATCAGAGCCAAGAATGGAATCCAGTCAGCCTGACTGCAGAGCCTTTGCTCACGATCACTGCAACTTACTCCTGCTTAGTCACTGCATACAAAAGGAGGACAGTGGAGGCAAGCAATCCGAACTTTCCAGAACCACTGGGGGAAAACTTTCCTAGAGAGGCTCATTTATCACATAGCTGAAGGCCAGCCCTTTATGTGTGGGAACTTACAAATTATACCTGCTGTTGGCTAGAAATCTTCGTAAAATGTTACTTTCCAGCAGAAGATTCTAAATACGTGGTTCCATCTTCTCAAAGATTAAATTCAAGACCAACATGATTCATGCATTCGCTCCTCATTTGAGCGCTTGTGCTGTTGATGCGGCCATTGAAGCCAGCAGTGATGGTGTGGAGCTCCAGCTGAATGAGCTTTCTGGTCTGTGTAGGATGACAGATTCTCAGTGCTCTGCCCGAATGCTGTAGCAAACCTGTTGGCATGTCTTCAGCTGGAAACACAGATGCCTTAAGGATGACTCCAGAATCAGGGAGACATGGTGATTCATGTTCAAGTGGCTCTGCCACTTACTAACTCTGTGATCTTGGGCAAGTCAGTAAACTTCAGTTTCCTCATCTGTAAAAGGGGGATAAAGATACTTTGTATCTTCAGGGTTATGAGAACCCAGTGAGATAATGCAGGGGAAGCACAGTGCCTGGCTCCAGAGTGAGCCTTGTGTTCATGAACCAATCAGAAGCTTCCTTTCATTCTACACAGGAAACCCACCACTCTTAAGCACTGTGTGTCATCTCAGGGGCTCTGGTCTTCCCAGCTCTGTTCATTTCTGGCTGTATGCTCAGCTCGTAGGTTGTCAGAAAAGCCTCTTCCAGACCTCAGCCAAGCAAGCCCGGGTCTGTCTGAAAGGGAGCAATAACATGGGTTATTGGTTAACATGGCTGGAGAATCATGCCTTGTACAAGGCAGGCACTCAATGAGCGGTGACTTGAATGGAGTACGCAAGAAGCCAGCTTGTTGATTCACTTCACCCCGCCTTGGCCGTGCCTCACTTTCTCCACCTGCACATGGGCCTAATAATACTCGCCACCTACACACTTTATTGCTATTGTGAGGGTTATTGTAGGCAAAGGCCATAGAGAGCGGGGGATCATTAGAAGATGTACATCTAACAAAGTGGAAACCTTTGAACTTTCAGCTCTGTGGGGTTGTCGTGCGGAGACCTGTTATCTTCATCTTTCAAACTCCTCTTCAGCCTTTCAATTACGTTAGAAGTGAAGTGTTACCTTCCAGCCCCAAGCTGGTGTGTACAGATCCAGGAGAGTGTTCTGGCCTCTGGCAGCCGGTACTCCAGCTTACCTCTCGCCAAAAGTACCTTGAGTGATGATGGTGACAATATAACAGGTGCTCCTTATCATGGCCACAGCCATATGCAATTTAATGTACAGGTGGGACAGAGGGTAGTCTTGTTTGCCCCATAAAAATATGTACGGAGTCTGAATTATCAAAGGCTATGGGGAGGTGAACAATTTATTTTCAGGAGAACTTGTTTTAAAATCATTTCAGTTCATTATTCTTTCACTCACTTTCCAAATATTTACTGAGCACCTATTATGTGCCAGACACTGTTTTGGGCCCTAAAGGATACAGGAATGAACAAACCATACTTGAGAGGATAGGCAAACGGTAATCAAATAAATAGATAAATTATTAAGACTATTTTAGATAGTAATGAGACTTATGAAGAAAACGAAAAGGGGCCATTGGTTAGAGAATGACCAGGGTGGGGGAAATGGTTTAGTTGGGATAATTGAGAAAGGTCTCATCTAGATTAGCTCATGTCTTTCTGGGGTTTGGGAGCTAGAGGTCACAGAGGTTTGGGTGTCCACCACTAGAGATCCCTTAGCCTAGCTGGGATTCCCTTCAAATTGTAAATACAGCAAATTCCCTGGTGGTCCAGTGGTTAGGGCTCCACGCTTCTACTGCTGGGGGCTGGGTTCAATCCCTGGTCGGGGAACTAAGATCCCACAAGCTGCATGGTGAGGCCAAAAAAAAATTGTAAATCCTACCTAAGGGAGTCACACTTAGGGCCACCAATACCTTCAAGTGAATTTGGTGTCAAATCCTTTCCTCCTGTCCAGAGGGATGAAGCACACATGGGCCAGGGGAGTGAGTGGGGCATAGGATGAGGTGGGGTAGAGAGGGAGTCCTTCGTAGTCTCTGCATCATTGTTTCCGCCTTCACATCAAGGTGCTTTACCCCTCAGGAACAATCTTTAGATGACGAGCAACTAGAAATTGGTTTGAGAGGTTTCCAAAGCCGTCGACATTGTGATCACTGTTGCCATATCTGCATTCTTCCCTTCCTATCAACAAACACTGGAAAAGCTCTGATTCATGGCGTCGGGCTTGCCATGTGGGCTTCTTGTTCTGAGTCAGAGTGGAAGAGCTCAGAAGCCTTCGGGTGGTAGGGCTTAGTAATGAGGAAGGAAACGGTTACTAGGAAATGAAGAGTTGCACTCATCAAAGTGATCGGCAACCGAAGAATGGTGACTTGGTTCTTTGTTACATGGTGGAATAGAAAAGAGTAGGTGTGTGACAGAACCAGACCCAGATGACCCCGCACTGCTCAAAGGGCCAATGCCAGCTTCCTATGAAGCTCCCTAGGAAGTAGGTGGGGGACGGCCCCAGTTGTATCTCCATGTTGTTTAATTTTGCTTTTCCTAAAATAAGCAATTTCAATCTTTAATTTCCATGTGGAAACACTCCCCACTCTCCCCTGCCCCCAAAATGTGGGTGTGTAGAAGAATAAGACTTTGCGGGCGGTAATCGGTGACCTGAATTTGGAAGTTTTACTCACAGCAGCTCTCCTCTCATCCGCCTTTGAATTGCTCTGTTTGTAATGGCTGCTCACTAAACTGGCATAGCAGCCAAAGTCAGATGAACATTCTAGAAACATTTGGAACTCAGAAACAATGATATAGAACACTTATCATATGCTTAGCTGTGTTGGAATCATTTTCTACATAATAACACATTTAATCTTCCAATAATTCCATAAGGTAGCTCTCCTGTTACTATACCCATTTTACAGATTGGGAAACTGAGGCCCAAGCAGGTTAATTAACTTACTGACCTATGGATAGCAAGGCAAGATCTAAACCTAGGCAGCCCCTTCCACTGCCTATCTCTTAATCATTATGTTATTCTTGTTTCTCCCACTGTCTGTGACGAGAGTTACCCGGCTCTCAGTGTTTCTAGCTGCTCTTGTGTGTTTTTGTTAAACTCTACCTGTGATGCTGATTTCATGTATTATTTATCTTCTCCCCAACTACTTCCAGAAAAGATTGGAGGTGGTGACTTAGCCTCTAAGGATTCAACCCACCTAGAACAATAGTTCACCAAATGTCTGGCTTATAATTATTTGTTACCCACCTACACATTTCCCCCAAGTGTTTTTCATACCTGCCTCTTCCTCAGAGAATCAGGGCTGTGAACTTCTGAAGGCCACATGAGCACCGTAGTACTATCTGGAAACTATGAGTTGGGTGGGCACCGTGCCCAGAGGTGGCCCTAGCAGACACTCTACCTTTCAGAGATGACTGATTTCATTTTCAGAAAAGCTGAGCCAAAGCAAACTTTTGCTGAATACTGGGATGAGATCCCAGAGTTCGGCTATTATATAGAGGAAGAAATCCTACCTGGGGCTTTTAGGCAGTATTTGATGCCTTAGTTGGCTTAGCTGTGTTGATGCCTTAGTTGGCTTAGTTGTACCTGGTTAGCTGGTTGAAGCAGTGTGCTTATAATGATAGGGTTATGAGTTTGCTACTAGGGGCAAAGATATGATGGCTGGGTGTGGTTTGGGTCTTGCTCCTAGAGACACTTGCTGAGGGGGAGAATCTGAAATCTTCAAACCAAATATCCATGTACATTCCCAGAGGAGTAGGTCAAAGTGAAAATAGAAAATAGAGAGACACATCCTAACTGACCTTTGTAGCAAAATGGGATGAGATAGTTTCTGGGAGCTAGGTGCCAAACTTGTACTTATTTACAATAATCCGCAGGTCAATTTCAAGATGTTTCCTATAGGGGCTTCCCTGGTGGCGTAGTGGTTGAGAGTCCGCCTGCTGATGCAGGGGACACGGGTTCGTGTCCCGGTCCGGGAGGATCCCACATGCCGCAGAGCGGCTGGGCCCGTGAGCCATGGCCGCTGAGCCTGCGCGTCCGGAGCCTGTGCTCCGCAACGGGAGAGGCCACAACAGTGAGAGGCCCGTGTACCCCCCCCCCCCAAAAAGATGTCTCCTATAAAAGAAAACACAACAACAGTGCAACCTCGAATTCTATTTCCCCTTCCTCCACAGAGATGTCGTCCGGCACCTTTTTCTCTCCCCTTCTTGACCACACTTTTCTTCTCCAGCCCCTTCTTAAAATTCACTGATTCCATGATAGTAACCCATAAAAAAGGGTTTTTACCTTGGGGAGGATTAAAACCTTGTCTTCTATTCCACGGAGAGAACAGGAGGAAATAAGCTTGGGAGAAGGGGGTTTGTCTGATTACCATGGGCTCACTCCCAACATCCCCTCTGGTCCTTTATTCGGTGTCATTTCAGCATGTGGATCATTAATTCCAAGTGTATTTCTTGGCATGGTCACCCATTGCTTCAAGATGGCAGTGTCTGTTTTCCATTGGCTTGAGTATTTGTGTTTCCTAACAAAGCCCTTTGGGGTGTCTCACAGACCTAAGTCAGGTTTGAAACATTCGAAAAAGGTGAACGACGTGAAACAAAAATCTAGAGTTGTTTTCGAGTTTAAGTAAGCAAATGTTATACATTCCCATCTGGAACGAAGTTGTGCCTGGCATGTGGTAGCGGCGGTTCCCCGGGTGCCTCGTGGACTTCGCAGGGAGCCCTTTCCACTGCCGCACCCTCTAAACTACTGGAAGAGTGTATAGAGCCTGGGCTGACTGAAGGATGGCACTAGTTAAAGATGCTAGTCTTCACTGAGTAAGAACCACTCCCTTCACTGAACGCTGAGGGGAAGGCCCCTCATCTGAGCACACCAGGAGGTCAAATGAAAGATGAAAATGGTCTCCATTTAAGGAGCACTTGCTGTGTTCTAGGAACGTCACATGGATTAGCTCTTTTTATCATCACAGCAGCTCTGTGAGGTAGCAAATGTTATGATTATCCTCATTTTATAAGAAACCGGGGATCAGAGGGATTTAAAAACTCTCCCAAGCTCACTTAGCTTAAAAGTGGCATAGGGGGCTCAAATGCACTGCCCCACACTGTCCCTCAGAGGTCCCCAGTGCATGAAGATGGGACTGGAATTGGACTGTAGGGACCATTTAGCCACCACTTGGATTTCCTCGATTCTAAGATACTATTGGGTATCTTAAGAGGCACCATTGGTTTAGAAAGGGCTTTGGGGAAAGAACCTAAATCCCATGGTTTTGGTAAATTGCATGACAGTGTCCAGGTTAGGTATGTAACTCTACCACTTAGTAGGTGTGCCTGTGAGACATCTTGGAGAATTGACTTCACCTTTTTGTGCCTCAGATTCCTCAACTGTCAAAGAGGGGATAATCTAATCCCTAGGGTTATAAATGAGTTAATATAGATAAAGCACTTAGAATAACACCTGGCACACATTAAGTTGTATATAAGTGTTAGTCATCATTATTATTATCATCATCATCATCTCACCATAATCACACATTCTGATTTCAGAAATAATGAAATGTGAAAATGTACTTTTTAAAAGTGAGAAAATAGAGTAAAGATATTGATCTGATTCAATGACTGCTGCTATGGATTGTGTAAGATGTCTTCTAATTTCATCAGCTATGTGTCCTAAGCATTAGTCACTTCTGCCACCCCCAGGATCACTTTTTTCCTAAAGTCCGAGGAAGAAGGTTTGCCCTCTCACATTTGCTCTTCAGTCGGATGTCCAGTGAGCAGCCACTTCTCTGGGTGTGGGTCCGCCTGGGCACTCTCAGCCATTCTCCCACATAGGCCCCTGCTCACTGCTGAGCCTGTCACCACGTGGGGCTCTTGGACAATGGCCCTTCCCAGTGTGCTGCCTGGGCCCGAGCTCAGAGCTGAAAGTGGAGCAGGCCCTGTTCCCCTTCTAGTCCTCACCAGCTCCACCACGCAGAGTTCTGTAGGATTATTGGAGCGTTGGGGATGAGGGTGACTAGACAGATTACAGTGACAGAGAGAGGATGCAAAGCTGTACACTAAAAGTGGCTTTTGCCTTTGTGGTGTTCAACAGAAAAGCATGAAAGAATTAACCCCTCCATAAGGGTCCTTTGTGGACACGTCCTGGCTCCTAGTCTCACTCTGCCTTATTGAAGGCTGTGGGCTTCCTTTCTAAATAAGGCCCCCATTTTCAAGATGGGAATGACTATCTTCCTGGAGGGACATTCCACCCCATGATAGCAAACTTTGAGCACCTCCTATAGGCCAAGCACTGCTGTAAGCACCTTATCAGTATTAACTGCTGTACTTCAACAATTAGGAAAAGTGCACATTTCACACTTTAACATTTCTACCACCAGGATGTCTCAAAATCAGTGACGTATGGAGTTTAAGGGGTAGTTTGGTCTATCCTACAAATGATGATATCTTAGTCTCAGTGAGACATGGAAATTTAATCCTCACAATGACTGCATCATGTAAGGACTATTTTTATCAACATTATACAGGGGACATATTTGAGGCTCCAAGTCACACAGCTAGTGAATGGTAATTGTGAACCTAGGCAGGCGGGTTCAAAAGCCTATACCTTTAGGACGTGATCTGCCCCCCTTGGGATCAACATAGGTCCCCATTAATTATCAAGGACGGTCCAGTCTAATTCAAACTGAGGAAGAGGAACATTTTCCAAAGGTTCTCGAAACCTGTCCAGCTGGCCCTGCCAACTTCCACTGTCACCCAAAGCGAGTGCCTGTGTTTTGTTTCCCCTTCTGCTTTCAGACTGTGCAAACCTATCACAGAGCCACCTACTCCAAGAGCTGGCAGAAGCTTTGAAATGGAAAGTTTTTTTTCTTTATTTTGGAGGCTGGGTCAAATTCCAGGGCAGGGCTACCTCCTGCAATCTCTGAAAAGGGAAGCTGGGTGAGGATTTACTAATTCTTCTGGGGTATAGAGGTGACAGAACGGGCAGTGTCTGTCCTTCCGGTGGCATGTATTTGTGATATTATTATTTATTATATCTTATCTATTCGATGTGTCTATTTCATCTGCTCATTTCCTGTGAGCTTGTGACAGAAAGAAGGAAGTTTGACACCAGAAGCAGAGATTTATGTCTTCAAACTGTATCTGCATCAAGCAAATAAGAAGCCAGAATACTTCAAAGTGAGGATGGCCCATCCCAACCCAATTTCTAAAAATTGGAGGGAAACAACTATAGAATACCAAATAATTCATGAATTTCAGAGCAGTCTATTCTAAGCATTTCCAAATGCTGCCAATTTGTGTTCTTGCTTTTGCTAGGCAGACCTTTGTAAAACAGGATTTTCACATCACCAGGCAAGAAAACAAGTTCAAGAAGAAACTTAATATTTTATTAACATTAATATACCTAACACAGGGATCATGGGACTTCATTCCTAATATAAAGTGAGTGTTGTGGGGAATGTCTTTAAAAGAATACCTCACTGTTCTCGTGTTTAAATAGCTTGTGATATATATCATATTTTGTACAAAAATGTAAATAAGTATTGTTTATTCTTGTTATATGTTATACTTTTTAGTGGCAAGTTAGTTTCTCCATTTTCAAATTTTGTAATAATGGCTAAATCAGCATATGAACCATATAAATCATATTTTTCAAATAAATCATTTTTTTAGCACTAACTAATTGTGAAAACCACGTAATGTTTTCTACTATTTGCATGAGTGATCCGTAAGCCCATGTTGGAGTGCTAGCTATAGGTTATAATTTTCAAAATATTTAATGGTTAAATACATTTGAAAACTTCTAAAGGAGACACTGAACTTTCAAAAGGAGAGCTGAATAATATAAATTAGCTTCTATGAAGGTCAGCCTTGAAAAAACTTGCCCTACCGTTGGTTCTTTCCTATACGGCTGCACTGGTCTTTTCCCTATGTTTCTTTATGCTATTAGTTTTGGAAACATATTACTGCTCTGTTTACCCTTAAAAATACTTAAGTAATACCCTACAAGTTCTACAAATGCAGCTGTGATACGGAACATCACTCGTGGGCCTGTCAAACAAGATGGGCCACTTTCGAGTTTCCAAAACTAGTTCTGACTTACTGGCCACAGCCTGTCCCACATCTAAATGTGCCACTTCCCACAAGCAACAGAAATTGCTCCGTTAAACTCTAACGACTCCTTGGCAGAATCTAACGCCATCATCCACGCATGTATCCCCTTATGCTTTCATTCTTCAAACTCGTGTGGGAGGACCGAGCGCTCTGGGATGGAATTTCACTACCACGCTTGACTATCTTTTGCTGGGATTTGTATCTTTGTGTATTTCATGACTCATCTCATGATGAGGCAAAGTTAACTGGAAGTTAGGGTGTCTAATATATTTCCTTCACTTGAACAATTTCTCACTAGTCCAAGAAAAAGTCTTTCTGCAGTTCTGCCACTTTGAGTTTTGGGGAAATATGAATATTAGTAGATTCACAGATATGGGCTACTATCACCACAGTAAATAGAATTTTAGGAGTTTCAAGACCTCAAAAAGAAACTCCGTACCGTTTAGCTATCACCCCCCTACCCCACCCCCGCTCCCAGTCCTGGGCCACCACTAATCTTTCTGTCTCTATAGATGTCTCTATTCTGGACTTTCATATGAATGGAATCATATAGTATGTGGTCTTTTGTGATGGGTGTCTTTTCCTTAGCATAATGTTTTCAAGGTTCCTCCCTGTTTTTGCACAGGTCATTACTTCATTCCTTTGTATGGCTGAATTATATTCCATTGTATGAGTATACCACATTTTGTTTCAACAAAGATACTTAAATAGAGGCAGTGTGGGACTGGTGACGGGGCTAGGACAGGTATTAGTAGGCCTGATGGATCTTAGGACAATTGTAAGAGTCTCTGAAAATAGACTGGGCACAAGAATATCATGCAGGATTTGCAAGTCCTTGCAGATAGACAGAGCCCTTTGGTCTAGGTTATCAACAGAGCACAGTTTCCAGGCTTGCTATACTAGAGATGCTAATAATTTGCCTGCCCACCCACAGGGAATCTGCCCAGCCCATCGCTCCTGTGACCCTAAATGTCCATGAGACCACACCCTTCCCAGTCTTGTCTGGTTGCAGCTGGATTGGTGGGCATTTGAGCAACGATGGCCCCTTCATAGGCAGGTTAGTGCCCTATGCAGGACTCCTGTGGCCTGGCTGGAGAAGATGAACTTGAGCAATCAGATTCGCTGGACCAAATGTGAGGGACCATCCCTGAGCAAAAGTTAGGAGGAAACAAGTCAAGAGAAAGAGAAGAATGGAACAGATATGCGGAGAGGAGCAGAGACACCAAGAGAGACAATGTGGGCCTCTGGAAGGAGAGCCAAAAATTGCAGCTGCCTCATTTCCTATCCCAGGTCCCACTGTGGCAGCTCTCTTGGGAGCGCCATGAGATCTGTGTCTCTTCACAATAACTTGTGCCCACCTTTCTGCTCCCTCACACACTTTGTTGTTGAACCAGCTTGACTGGGTCTCTGTTCCTTGCATCCAAAGGAGCTCTGACTGAAATATTAATACATGAAGAATGGTATAGATAGAGTGGAGGGGCTGGGAGTGGGAATGGAGGAGGGTTGGGGCCGTGGAAGTTCAATAGGATGATGGACATTAGCCAGGCAGCCCTGGGGGGATCCGGCAGCATGAGTTAGGAGATGGAAGAGGTGCCTGGTAACAGGTGAAAATACAGAGGGGCAGAGGTGCCTCATGTGCTTCCTGTCCAGAGCTACGTGTTTGTGCACTTGCATGTGTGTACACATGTGTGCATGTCTGTGTGTGGTAGGTGTACGGGGGTGGGGCACTAACAGCAAAATCTTTTTTTTTGATTTAATTTTTATTTTATGTTGGAGTATAGCTGATTTACAATGCTGTGTTAGTTTCATGTGTACAGCAAAGTGAATCAGTTATACATATACATATATCCACTCTTTTTTAGATTCTTTTCCCATATTGGTCATTACAGAGTATTGAGTAAAGTTCCCTGTGCTATACAGTAGGTCCTTATTAGTGATCTGTTTTATATACAGTAGTGTGTATGTGTCAACCCCATCTTCCAATTTGTCCCTCCCTGCCCCATTATTCCCCGGTAACCATAAATTTACTTTCTACATCTGTAACAATATTTCTGTTTTGTAAATAAGTTCACTTGTATCATTTTTTTAGATTCCACATATAAATGATATCATATGATATTTGTCTTTCTCTGTCTGACTTACTTCACTTAGTATGATAATCTCTAAGTCCATCCATGTTCCTGCAAATGGCATTAGTTTGTTCTTTTTTATGGCTGAGTAATATTCCATTGTATATATATATACCACATCTTCTTTATCCATTGGTCTTTGAATCAACTTTATGTTCTTGGATTAAATTCTACTTAGTCTGTTCTCCATATCTGTGAGTCTGTTTCTGTTTCATAGACAGATTCATTTGTGTCATATTTTAGATTCCACATATAAGTGATATCATATGGTACTTGTCCTTCTCTGTCTGACTTACTTCACTCAGTATGACAGTCTCTAGGTCCATCCACGTTGCTGTAAATGGCATTATTTCATTCTTTTTTATGGCTGAGTAGTATTCCATTGTATATATGTACCACATCTTCTTTATCCATTCCTCTGTTGGTGGACATTAATGTGTACAGGGGCTGGGGTGGGGCACTAACAACAAAATCTTAACCCAAAGGTGAAATAAGCATGTAGATCCTGGAGGTCCAGTGATACAAGTGATGGTCACACTCAGCTGGCAGCATGAGCACTGCCTGGCCCTCCTGCCTCTTGCCTCAGCCACGTAGAGCTACACGTTTCATTTAATCATTGGTTGATGTTAGCAGGGACAAAACCATGCTGCTTAGAACTGCCTCTGGTGAGAACAGCTGTTCTAAAGCAGAGAAAAGCTTGGGGAGAAGGGTAAGGGAGAAGTGTCTGATGAAAACATTTTCCTAGATTTTCTTCTTTAGATATGTATCTATGGAGATGTACACAGGCTGTAGTTGTGAACCTATTAAGGCTTCAAAACAGTAACTCCAAACTCCTCAGCTAAGTCCTGGGAAATTTTTAGTAACTGGAAACAGAGGTGATTCCTCAATCTACTGACATTGATAAGTTTAAACGCCCAGCTTATTGTTCTGAAGTTAGCTGAAGACACATCCTTGGTGCTCTCATGGGCAGGGCAACATAGTAGAAGCGTCGAAAATCTGGGCCTGGGGAAGCCTCCTGCTTGTGGAGGCAGGACTTGACATCCTTTAAATTTTTTCTTTTAAAAAACGAAGTGCTAGGGCTTCCCTGGTGGCGCAGTGGTTAAGAATCCACCTGCCAACACAGGGGACATGGGTTCGAGCCCTGGTCTGGGAAGATCCCACATGCCACAGAGCAACAAAGCTCGTGCGCCATATGAGCCTGCGCTCTAGAGCTCACAAGCCACAACTACTGAGCCCATGTGCCACAACTACTGAAGCCTGCACGCTTAGAATCCATGCTCCACAACAAGAGAAGCCACTGCAATGAGAAGCCGGTGCACTGCAATGAAGAGTAGCCCCCACTCGCCACAACTAGAGAAAGCCCGCATGCAGCAACAAAGACCCAATGCAGAAAAAAAAAATAATTAATTAAACAAACAAACAAACAAAAAAAGTGCTTTTCTTTTTCATATTCCACAAGTACTACATGCCCATATGGAAAAAAATCAATACATACACAAAAACGTAAAGAAGATTTAAGAATATATCTGTGGTAACCCCACACACAGATATAGCCACTGGTCACATTATGCTGTATGGTAATTGCAGGCTTTTTTCTCTATATTCACACCACTCTTACTGGCATTCTGCCAGGAGCAGCCCAGCACATCTGTGGGCTCTGATGCACAAAAGCCTGGCAGAGAGAAGAAAAAGTTGAAACAACCCTGCCACCTGCTGCCCGACCCGTTCTCCTAAGCAGCTTTTTGGCTTTTTAAAGCTCTTGTTCTTTTTTAAATGCCTATTGTTTGTATTTTTCTAATTACAAAGATAATATGTCCTGGCTATAAAAATTCAAACAATAGAGAAGCGTATGAAGTCAGACGTGAAAGCCCCCCTTCCATAATCCCACTCCCCAGAGGTACCGCTATGATCAGTTCAGTGTGTAGTCACACAAATTTTCTTCTATGCCTTTGTATACATACATGATTCATTCATTCCATCATTCAGAAAAATGTTTCTTGTTTCTTTCTTTCTTTTTTTTTTTCAGTACACAGGCCTCTCACTGTTGTGGCCTCTCCCATTGCAGAGCACAGGCTCCAGGCGCGCAGGCCCAGCAGCCATGGCTCATGGGCCCAGCCACTCCGCGGCATGTGGGATCCTCCTGGACCGGGGCACGAACCCATGTCCCCTGCATCGGCAGGCGGACTCTCAACCACTGCGCCACCAGGGAAGCCCAGAAAAATGTTTCTTTAGGGCCTCCTATATGCCAGGTTAGACACTGGGCTTGGAGCTGTGAAAAAAACAAAATCTCTTCCTTTTTGGAGCTTGCATTTTAGTGCAGGCAGACAGGCAGTAAACAAATTAACAAAAAATTCATAATATGCAAGGTGATTATATGGAGAAAGTAAGACAGGATAAGAGAGCTGGGGAGTGCCTAGCAGGGTGGAGGCAGGTCGCTAGTTTACAGACAGTGGAGAAGCAAGGTTCTCAGAGGAGGTGACACTTGGAAAGGGCCCTTAATTAAGTGGAGGCAACCGATGTGGTTATCTGGGGCAGGAGTGAAGACCTGAAGCAGAAACAGACTTGAGAAACATCAAGGGGACTTGCTGGCCGGAATAGAGTGACCCAAGGGGGAGGGTAATAGGAGACAAGGTCACAGAGATCACAGGGATGGGGTAGGGGCAGATGACCTTAGGCCTGAAGAGGCAAAGAGAGGAAACAGCATTACAGGAGCCCCATGAGAGCTGGAACTATTGAGGAAGGACCCTGTGATAGCAGCCACTGGAGAGTTTTGAGGAGAAAAGAGGAGGAACATGGTCTAACTTAGGCGTTTTAAAGGCTCACTCCAGCTACTGTTTTGAGAATAGACTGTATGAGGTTAGAGTAGAAGCAGACAAGTGAGTAAAGGTAGAAACAGAGGTCTGAGGCTGGGGGCACTCCAATGTTTAAAGGTGAGAAGGTGAGGAGGAGCCAGTTAAGGAGACTAGGGCATGATCAGTGAAGTAGGGGATAAAAAGCCAAGCGGAGGGGGGCAGAATGTTGATTTGGAAGCTAAGGGAAGAAAGACTATCAAGGAAGTGAAGTAATTCACTGTGTCAAATGCCACTGATGGGTCAAGGAAGATAAGGCTTGAAAACTGACAATTGGATTTGGAAACATGGAGGTCACTGGGGAATGTGGAGACCATGGGGGAGCATGGAGGTCATTGATGACCTTGATACGAATATGGAATGTGGGAGCAAAAGCCTGATCTTGGTGGGTTCAATAGAGAATCATGACAGAAATTGGAGACTTATTTTTGCAAACACTAGAAAAAGAGTAGAATGAGAGGGAAAAATGTAACAAGAACTCCGCCTGTAGAGCAGGCAGTTCTTCCCAAAATATGGAACTCAAAAGGTAGGGGATGAAAGGGGGTGGAGGACTGTTTTATAGGAGACAAAAGAGACAACTAAATGCAATACATGATTCTCAACTGGATATCAGAGTGAAAAGGTAAGAAAAAGTATTATGAGACAATTTAGTTTGGACTGTTTGGAAACCTTAGTTTGGACTGTTTGTTATTAATATTTCATCAATGTTAAATGTTTCAGGTGTAATTATAGCACTGTGCTTATGTAGGAGAATATCTTTGTTCTTAGGAGATACACGCTGATGTATATAAGAGTGAAGTGCTGGTAAAATGTCTGCAATTTACTTTCAAGTGTCCCACAGCTTACACCCCCACACACCCACATACATAAAGAGATAGACCAAATGTGTCAAAATGTCTTGGGTCATCTGCATCAGAATTCTCTGGGATATTTCTTGAAAATACAGATTTCTGGGATCCTTCAACTCTCTTTCCCTTTTTTCCACTTGCGTATTATTGCAAATATTTGTGTATATTTAACTCTTCAAAAGGCCTATGAAGTTTATAAAAATAACACCTAGTAGCTGTAAGGAATAAAAACCCCTCAAACATTAAAGAAGTACAAAGTGAGAACACCTCTATCCCCTCAACCTCCCCAGAGGTCATACCCACTGTCAATGGCTTCTTGTGTTTTCTTACAGACTTTACTTGTTCACATATACATATCTTTGACTTTCTTTCCTTTTTTTTCTTTTTACACAAATGGGATTATAGTATGCATATTGTTCTGTGTCCCCCTTTTTTCTTCACTTAATATTATATCTCAGAGATCTCCACATGTGTTAAGATAGGCTCAAGGACATATTGTACCACACAGGGAATCTAGCTAATATTTGTAATAATTGTAAATGGGAAGTAACCTTTAAAAATTGTATTAAAAGAGACTTCCCTCCTGGTCTAGTGGTTAAGACTCCGCACTCTCAATGCAGAGCGCCTGGGTTCAATCCCTGGTCAAGGAACTAAATCCCACATGCTGCAACTAAAGATCCCACATGCCACAACTAAAGATCCTGCATGCTGCAACTAAAGATCCTGCATGCTGCAATGAAGATCCCACACGTGGCAGTGAAGATCCTGCATACCACAACTAAGATCCAGCACAGCCAAATAAATAAATATATAAATATTTTTAAAAAATTTTATTAAAAAGGATTTTTCCATGTGGATACATAGAGGTTTACTTCCTGCTTTTTATTGGCTTTTTAGCCAAAAAAAATCCTCCTTTGAAGGATCCACCATAATTTATTTATCCAAATGTCTATTGATAAATTATCAGAAGCATACAACAATTGTAATTATTTATGCACGCAGCATTGGAGCACCTAAATAAATATATAAGGCAATATTAACAGATCTGAAGGCAGAAATAGACAGCAATATGATAATAGTAGAGGACTTCAATACCCACTTTGAACAATGGATAGAGTATCCAGACAGAAAAATCAATAAGGAGACCTTGGACTTAAACTACACTTTAGACCAGTTGAACCTAACACATGTACAGAGCATTCCATCCAAGAGCAGCATAATACATATTCTTATCAACTGAACATGGAGCATTCTCCAAAAGTAGATCATGTTAAGTCATAAAATGTCTTAATACATTTAAGAAGACTGAAAGCATATCAAGCATCTTTTTGGACCACAATTGTATGAAGTTAGAAATCAATTATAAGAAGAAACCTGGAAGATTCACAAATATGTGGACATTAAACAACTTGCCCTTGAATAACCAATGGTCAGAGAAGAAATCAAAAGGGAAATAAAAAATATCTTGAGACAAATGAAAATGGAAACACAACTTTCCAAAACTTATGGGATACAGCAAAAACAGTTCTAAAAGGCAATTATAGTGAAAAACACCTACATTAAGAAAAAAAGAAAGATCTCGGATAAACAATCTAACTTTACACTTTGAGGAACTAAAGAAAGAAGAAGAAACTAAGCCCAAAGTTATTAGAAGGAAGGAAATAAAAAAGATTAGAGAGGAATTAAATAGAGCCTAAAAAGATAATAGAAAAGTTCAATGAAATTAAGAGCTGGCTTTTTGAAAAGAACAAAGTTGACAAACCTTTAGATAGACTAACTAAGGAAAAAAAGACTCAAATAAATAAAATCAGAAATGAAAGAGGAGACAGTACAACTGATAACACAGAAGTACTAAGGATCATAGGAAACTACTATGAACAATTATATACCACAAATTAGATAACCTATAAGAAATGGTTAGATTCCTAGAAATATGCAACCTACCAAGACTAAATCATAAGAAAATAGAAAATCTAAACAGGTCAATTACTAGTGAGGACATTGAATCAGAAAAAAAAAAAAAACCTCCCCCAAACAAAAAAGTACAGGACCAGATGGCTTCACTGGTAAATTCTATCAAACATTTAAAAAAGAATTAATACCAATCCTTCTCAAACTCTTCCAAAAAAATTGAAGAGGAGAGAACACTTCCAAACTCATTTTGCAAGGCCAGCATTACCCTGGTACCAATGCTAGAAAAGGACACTACGAGGTAAAAGATCTGTGCACTCAAAACTATAAGACATTGATGAAAGAAAGATGCTTAATATGCTTTCAGTCTTCTTAAATGTATTAAGACATTTTATAACTTAACATGATCTACTTTTGGAGAATGCTCCATGTACAGTTGATGAAAATGTGTATTCTGCTGCTCTTGGATGGAATGCTCTGTATATGTGTGTTAGGTTCAACTGATCTAAAGTGTAGTTTAAGTCCAAGCAGACACACAAATAAATGGAAAGATATTCCATGTTCTTGGATTGAAAAAATTAATATTGTTAAAATGCCCATACTATCCAAAGCAATCCACAGATTCAATGTAATCCCTATCAAAATTCCAATGACATTTTTCACAGGAATAGATAAAGCAATCCTAAAATTTATTTGGAACCACAAAAGACCCCGGATATCTAAAGCAGTTTTGAGAAAAAAGAAGAGAAGAAAGCTGGAGGCATCATACTTCCTGATTTCAAACTATATTACAAAGCTGTAGTAATCAAAACCATATGATATTGGCATAAAAACAGACACTTAGATTAATGGAACAAAGCCCAGAAGTAAACCCATGCGTGTATGGTCAATTAATTTTTGACAAAGGAGTTAAGAATATACAATGGGGATGGGTTATCTTAAAGAGTCTTTAATAAAGTCCATAAGGCTTGCTGAGGCTTTTTTAAAAACTAGATTTCTTATGAGATAATTAGAGGGTGGCACTTAAGTCTATGTCTAGGTTGACAGATTTTGCAGGGAAGACGAACTTGAGAACAGTGGAGGTCCTGAGAGTGTAAGTACATCGAAATTAGAAAAAAAAATAATAAAGAGAATTAGGAAAACTTTGGACTTCAAAGGTCATAGATTACTGAGTCAGACCTGAGATTTCTAAGGATTTATATACGCAGTTGCTCTTTGGATTACTTGTTGATAAAGATAAGTGGAAAAGCTAGAGTCGTTTCCAAGTGTAGGTAAGATATAATGAGAGGATGGAGGTGGAAAGTAGGGAGGCCCAGAGAAAAGTGGGAAGGTCATATTGGGCCAAGATGGTGGTAATATCCAGCACAACAGATGGTAGGGCAGACTAAAAAAAAAAAAAAAAAAAAAAAAAAAGAATATACAATGGGGAAAGGATAATCTCTTCAATAAATGGTGTTGAAAAAACTGGATAGTCACAGGCAAAAGAATGAAATTGGACCCTTATCTTAAACCATACACAAAAATCAACTCAAAATGGATTAAGGACTTGAATGTAAGACCTGAAACCATAAAACTCCTAGAAGAAAACCTAGGGGGTATGCTTCTTGACACTGATCTTGGCAATGATATTTCGGATTTGACACCAAAAGCAAAAATAAATAAGGGGGACTACATCAAACCAAAAAGCTTCTCACAGAAAAGGAAACCATCAATAAAACGAAAGTGCAACCCACAGAATGAGAGAAAATATTTGCAAACTACATATCTAGTAAAGGGTTAAATATGCAAGTAACTAATACAACTCGTAGCGACCCCTCTCCCCCCTACCCCGCCAATAACCCAATTTTAAAATGGGCAAAGGACCTGAATAGACATTTTCCCAAAGAAGACATACAAATGGCTAACATGTGAAAAGGTTCTCAGCATCACTAATTATCAGGGAAATACAAATCAAAACCACAGTGAGATATCACTTCACATCTGTTAGGATGACTATTACCAAAGAGACAAGAGATAACAAATGTTGGTGAGGTGATGGAGAAAAGAGAACCCTTGTACAGTGTTGGTGGGAATGCAAATTGGTATAGCTACTATGGAAAACAGTATGGAGGTATCTGAAGGAAACAAAACCATTATCTAGAAGAGATATCTGTACTCCCATGTTCATTGTGGTATTACGTACAATAGCCAAGGTATTGAAATGACTTAAGTGTCCATCAACAGATGAATGAATACAGAAAAGTGGTATCTATATACAACAGAATATTATTTAGCCTTAAAAAAAGAAGGAAATCTGCCATTTGCAACAATGTGGATGAAACTGGAGGGCATTCTGCTAAGTGAAATAAGCCAGAAAGACAAATACTGTATGGTATCACTCATAAGTGCAATCTTAAAAATAAAAAAGTTGAACTCATAGAAATAGATAGTAGAATAGTGGTTGCCAGGAACTGGGAAGTGGGGAAATGGGGAGGGATTGGTAAAAGGGTACAAGATTTCAGTTATAAGATGAATAAGTTCTGAGGATCTCATGTATAACATGGTGACTCTAGTTGATAATACTGTATTGTATAATTGAAATTTGCTAAGAGAGTAGGACTTAAGTTTTCTTGCTCCCACAAAAAATAAATAAGTGAAATAAAAGTTCACTATGCGAGGTGATGGATGTCTTAATTAACTTGATTGTCAGACTCCTTTCACAATTTATGTATATCAAATCACCACACCGTACACTTTAAATATATTACAATTTTATTTGTCAATTTAGCTTCAATAGAGCTGGAAAAAGAGAAGCAAACAAATACACACATACACACACAAATGTCTATTGATATTTGCAAGTTCATGCTTTGTAAGAAAAAGCTTAATGAAGCTACATTTTTCCCATACAGCAAATGACAGGGAGAAAAACATTGCCCGAAGTGAGAAAGGTAGTAAAAACATATCTGTTTATTTAAAGATCAATGGAAAGGGATAGAATGAGCTACACTCCCTCCCCTGACCTCCATCATTATGTTCATTATGTATGACTGCACTTCAAGGACATTGCAGGCCAATTGGAGTGGAGCCTGGGACTCATTTTGGAGCTCTATTCGTTGTTTGAGGAGGACCGGCCGGGTAAGGAGTGCAGAGTGGAGAAAGGATATTCAGATTTGTGCCACAGTGGGGGGAAAATTTCTCCTCTTTCAATGAAAGAAATAATTACAAACCACCGGCAACAAACAGAACTTCTGAAGACCTTTTTGACTCTGGCTTATTTTTGCACAAATTCTGATCCAACGACTTGTCTGGTGATAAGGATGAAATAAATCTGCAATATCTGTCAGTGCAATTCTTTACCTAGGAATTACTAGGAAGCTTTATTTCTTATTTGGTGCCGTGATCTATCTGGTTGGCATATTTGGGAAGAACAAACTGGACATGCTTGGTTTAAAAGAAAAATACTGAGAAGCAATAGAATTTTTCCTCTATGCCAGAACCTGAGCAAATCTGAGGATTTCAACAGTTGGTTTCATGTCATTCAGCTTTCTCCCTGGCATATGGTGAGAGGGTTTTTGTTGTCATGAAGCAAACAAAATAGATAATCCTGAGCAGAAAGAAGAAAATTCTCCAGATCATCTAAGGGGCTCAAACTTTCATCATGATCTGATTTTGAATTCCCATTACCCCTACTTTACCTAAGACAAGGGCCTTTGCTGTACTTCTCACCAGAAGCAGCAGTCTCTTTTTTGAGATTTCTATTTCAAAGATGAAATCAATGGTAAGATGGCTTTGCTCTTTTTGTAGCAGAGTTGTGCAATCTTCCTCAACTCTGCAGCTGGAAAGCTGAGCTGTGAATGAGGTCCTGCAATCTCCCCAGCAGGTCCCTTCAACTGGCCTCAGGGAATTCAGAGGAGCCACAGGATGGGGAAGCCCTGGAATTTGCTCCCTAGTCAGAGAATCCCACGTGAGCTGGTTTTGATCTGCAGGATTGGAAACAGTGACCATGAGAGTAGATGGACATAAATTCTACTTGAATTGTGTCAATAATTGGTAAAGAGACCGTTCATGGTATTTGCTTGTAAGAATCTTTGCCCAAGTTGATGAGATCAGCTATCTTTTCCGTGAAATTGTGATGATCACCTGCTGATGTTGCTGGAAGCTAGCTGGTATGTTAATATGTGACTTGGCAGAAAGGCAAAGGGGGCGCTTCCCTGGTGGCACAGTGGTTAAGAATCTGCCTGCCAATTCAGGGGACACGGGTTTGAGCCCTGGCCCGGGAAGATCCCACACGCCGTGGAGCAACTAAGCCCGCGAGCCACAATTACTGAGCCCGCGTGCCACAACTACTGAAGCCCGTGCGCTTAGAGCCCCTGCTCCGCAACAAGAGAAGCCACCACAATGAGAAGCCCGAGCACCGCAACGAAGAGTAGCCCCCACTCGCCGCAACTAGAGAAAGCCTGCGCACAGCACCGAAGACCCAATGCAGCCAAAAATAAATAAATTAAATTAATTAATTAAATAAAAAAGAATTTTCTGACTGAGATGGACTTGAGGTCAAGTATAATTCACTTAGAAATCTAACAGAAAGCAGATCTGTTCTGGATCTCTTATGCTACTGCAGTGGACTATTTCCACTGTATCTTATTACATTCTATGAGCAGCATGGGAACAGGACAACTTCCCAAACCCAGATTGATTGAGATCAGATGTTTGGATGGGGGGAGGGGGGGAGGGGGAGGGGAAAGGCCGGGGAAGGACAAGGCCCTTCATATCCCCTCCCACCCCTAGGACCACCATCCATAAAATTTAGTTTAAAAGGATTATCAAGGTCAGCTCTGATGGAGGAAAGAACTTTAAAAAGCCAGTGTAGTCTGAAGGATGGGGAAGGAGCTTGAGTTGACCGTGCATATGCTGATTAAGTGTATTTGGTGATTAAGTGTGGTTTTCTTTTGTTTTGTCTTTTAATGCAGCTAGAGCCTCCTCTTCCATCTCACTGAGAGTTGGCCCAGAGCAACTTACTCATTTGCTGTTAAGGAAACGGAGGCCCAAGTCAGGCGCTCTTGGGTACCTGCTCAACAGCCTTCCCAGCTCCATGTCTTCCTGATAGTGTCCGGCTTTCAAGCCAAGAGCCCTTGATCTCAGGGAAGATGTCCCCAGCCACTGTCATTTCTGGTTCAAGCCAAGCACGGTAAACCTATCTCTCTTACTATGTTATGGGTGGCCATGTGGCCTAGTTTGGGTCCATGAGACAAAGAGGAAGTCCACTGGGGGGGTTTCTGGAAAAGGTTTTCCTCTCTGATCAAAGAGAGAGGCATGGAAATAGAAAGTCTCTTCCCTACTCCCACTTGCTGCTTTTGGAAGTTGTCAGGTGACTGATCGTGTGATGCTTGGAGCGGCTGAGTGCACTGCTGAGTGGGAGACCGTGCTTACCCACTGAAGGTAGCAGCGTGCAAAGACAGAGAGAAGGGGGTGGGGCTTGAGCTGCGGTCTCTTCACTGGAACTATTTCCAAACTATTTATTATGTGAGAAAATTAAATGTATTTGTCATTTAAACTGGTGTTACTCTACTCCTTGAAGCCCAAAGCTACCTAATTGATACAAGACACAAATAAACTGAATGACACGTCCAAGAGCACTCAGGTCATTGGCGTCAGCGCAAGGGCTAGATCTGGAATGAGTGTGGAGTTTGGAATTAAATAGACCCATGCTTTTTTTTAAAATTCATTTTATTGAAGTATAGTTGATTTACAATGTTGTGTGGATTTCTGCTGTACAGCAAAATGATTCAGTTATACGTATATATATATTCTTTTTCCTATTCTTTTCCATTATGGTTTATCACAGGATATGGAATATAGTACCCTGTGGTATACATTGTTTATACATTCTGTATATCAGAGTTTGCATCTGCTAATCCCAAACTCCCACTTCATCCTTCCCCCACCCCACCTCCCCCTTGACAACCACACGTCTGTTCTCTATTAGACCCGTGTTTGAATCACTAATTCACTGTGTGCTCTTGGACAAGTTATTTGATCTCTCTGGGCCTGTTTTTCCCTCTGTAATATGGGACTAACATGAGTATCCACCTCATGGGGTTGTCATGAGGTTTAAATGAGATCATGTAATGTGGCCAACAGTCAACGAATATCAGCTTGTTCTGCTTCCTCCTTGACACCACGTCCAGTGCAATCTTTTTTTTAATTTAAAAAAACGTATTTATTGTAAGAAACTTAACTTTAGAACTTTAATGCAGTAAAAAATTTTAAATTGATCTTATTTTTATTTTTTACAAAATGTGTTTGAAACAGTGCAATCTTTCAACCTTGCCTTTTCTTTCCTTTAGAACTATATTAGCAGTTGTATTTTCATGATAAAATATTAGCTGCACACGATCTCACAGTACCTAGAGGATTAATTTTATTTCATTGTAAACATTTTAATATATTTACAATGTGTCTCCTCTTGGAAAGTCCCCCAAACAGTAGACTGCTTAGTACATTAGTATCCAGAAAAGTTACTGCTGAATGCCTATATCTCTTGCTCTGAAAAATAATAGAGACCTCTTGAAATCTGATGCATCATCCTGAAAATCTTTAAGTGCTTCTTAAAGGTAATCCTTAAATCTCTGTTTTTTTATGCTATTTTCAGACACCTATGACAAAAGCAGGTGAATATAAAGAGTGGATCGGTTGTTTCTACCTGTGAATATTGGAGAGAAAAATGATGTCTAAATAAGAGTAATTTGGGCTTCTCTGTGGCGCACTGTATAAGAATCCACCTGCCAATGCAGGGGACACGGGTTCAAGCCCTGGTCCAGGAAGATCCCACATGCTGCGGAGTAACTAAGCCCGTGGGCCACAACTACTGGGCCTGTGCTCTAAAACTCACAAGCCACAACTACTGACCCTGCGAGCCACATCTACTGAAACCCACGTGCCTAGAGCCCGTGCTCTGCAGCAAGAGAAGCCACCGCAATGAGAAGCCTGCACACCGCAACGGACAGTAGCCCTGGCTCGCCAAAACTAGAGAAAGCCTGTGCGCAGCAATGAAGACCCAACACAGCCAAAAATAAAAATAAATAAAAATAAATAAAGTTTAAAAAATATCAGGAATTTATGAAGTGACCATAGTGTTTCTACAGAGCAGGTCCTAACAAGATCACACGTGAGCAAGTGCACTGTGATCAATTCTTTCCAGTTGTTATCTCATTAAATAGTGCCAACAACCCTATGTGGTGGATCCTGTTATCCCCATTTGAGGGATGAGAAGACTGAGGCTTGAGAAGGTCAGTGATCTGTCCAAGGTCACACAGCTAAAGTGCTACAGCTGGGATTGGACCCAAGTTCTGTCAGATTTGGGAGCCCAGGCTCTTAATTCCTATACTTTACAGATGCCTAAAATGCCTGCTAAACTTTCCTGAGTTACTACACTTTCTTGAACAACTGGACCTAAACATATGTCGGTTATCCATCATAATACTACTTAGCATTTACTGAGCACCTACTATATGCCAGGTAAATGATTTCATTACCAGAACAACCCTGAAAGGTATGTATTATTGCTATAATAACAATAATAATAACTTTATTTATTATAATAAGTATTAATATCAATATCAATGGCATCAGCATTAATTAATATTAACATTAATGGTAATAGTTATTAATGTTAACATTCATTATTAACAATGCTGATTAATATTAGCATTAATTAATAACATTAACATTAATTATGAATTGATAGTATACATTATAAGTTATTAAGAAGAGTTACATTATCTATTCATTAATAGTTTTATGAATAGATATATTGCTTATTAGAATAACTTTACAGATGAGAAGAGTGAGGGGCGGTGGTGGGCTGTAACTTCTCCAGGTTTGCACAATTAGTAATGGGCATTCAGTTCCAACACAGCCCGATTCCAAAGCCTGTGTTCTTTCCACTGTAGCACATAGCTTCCTATTGTAAACAAGAGTAACTGCCATAAGGAAACTGCTGCAAGTTTAAAATTGAAAATATATCTATAGTAATATATCTTAAGTGTCTCAGGGCCTTTACATTTCTTTTGTTACCCAAACAACTAGAAGAGTACTAGATACCTAATGGGCACTCAGTGATTGATTGCTTGGTTGATCAACTGAGAGGTTGATAACCAGCAATGATCTGTTACTTGCACACATTTCCTTCTGAAGAAATATTTAAGGGCCTGACAGTGATGTGAATCTCATCATGAATTCCAAGATATGTGCTATATTTTCACAATGGCTGCAGGACAGTTTCACAACAATGACAATGTCATCAGTTTGTGAAAGTCTTAAGGATACAATTGTCAAAAGGAAAGCTGGTCACATCATTTTTTTGTAAGGCTACATACAGCAGTGGCTTTACAAGAGGAAAAATGAAAAGACTAGAGACGATTCTTCATTAGCCCTTCATGCTGAAGTCAAGAAATAGATTTGAATCAAAATAGTTTGTAGAAGTAAAATCTTAAGTGTCATGGCCATAACTTTCCAGAAGATATATAACTTGAAATTCTTGACATTTTACATATTCATAAACTTGAAGGGATAGAATGAATAGGAGGGTGGGAGTTGATGTGTATTTCATGAAGAAAATAAACTTTGGTGTTTTAAGAAAAATGCACTGCACTTTCATTTATATAATTTCAGACTGGGGGCCTGTGGAAAACTAGAGAGAAGGAAAATGGAGTCTAGTTCTGGCCCAGTTGCTAACTTACTGTGTGACTTTGGGAGCATTGTCCCTTCCCCTCTCTGGAGTTCCATTTCCCCTTCTGTACAATGAAGGTTTGACCTTGTGACCTATAAAGTCCCTTTCATGTCCAAGTCAGTCCATTCTCTTTCCTTTTACTCTCCAGGTCATTACTGTAGGAGGAAGAGTGGATGATCTTGAGAAAAGTTCTTTTGATAGCAAATATCCTGTCTCATGAACCTGGAGGACATTATGCTAAGTGAACTAAGGCAGTGACAGAAGGACAAATACCACCCGATATCATGTCTATGGGGAATTGAAAATAGTCAAACTCATAGAAGCAGAGAATGGAAGGGTGGTTGTCAGGGGCTGGGGGAATGGAGAAAGGAGGAAATATTAGTCAAAAGGTACTAAGTTTCAGTTATAGGATGTCTTAACAGGGAACTATATTCAAAATCCTGAGATAAACCATAATGGAAAGGAATATAAAAAAGAATATATATATATATATATATATATATATATATATATATATATATATATATCTGAATCACTTTGCTGTACAGCAGAAATTAACACAACACTGTAAATCAACTATACTTCCAAAAAAAAAAGATAAGTCCTAGAGATCTATTGTACAGCATGGTACCTGTAGTTAGCAGTACTCTATTCTATACTGGAAAATTTGCTAAGAGAGTAAATCTTATGTTTAAGTGTTCTTATCACAAAATAATAATAATAGTGAAGGAAGTGGGAAGAAAATTTGGAGGTGTTGGATATGCTTATGGCAAAGGTTGTGATGATAGTTTCACAGGTGGGTACTTATCTCCAAACTCATCAAGTTGTATATGTTGATATTTAATGTACAGCTTTTTGTATGTCAATCATACCTTAATAAAGTGGTTTAAAAAAAAGAAAATACTCTGTCTTGAGTTGAAAGTACTTGGAGACTATAAAGCTCTTCATTCATTTTTGGAGCGAATAGCATGTTCCATATGTATATTAGTCATGATTCTTGTGGCTGCCAGAGACTTAAACCCAGCTGGATTTTGCTTATGCAAAAAAGGGAGACTTATTGGTTAATGTAACCAAGCCATGGGAAAGTCAAGGACAACTGGAACAAAAGCTCTGATAACTGACAGGATTCTCTTTCTCTCTCCTTTCCCCCTCCCTTTCTTTTTCTGACTCCCATCTCTGCCTTTCTGAGTGTCAACCTCATACTCTCAGACTAATTCCTTTCACACAGCTGGATACATGGTAGCTGGCCAGATCTGTACTCACACCTCCCAGAGTTGATGTCAGAGAGGGATTTCCACTGGCTCTAATGTATTAGAAGTACCAGGAGAGATTTTGATTGGCCTAGCTTGGATCAGGCGCCTGCATCTTTACCAATCACTGTGTCCAGGCAACAGAGTTCTGCAAGAACATAGCAGTGGTCCTTCAAACGCGTGGTGGGAGTGGAGAAAGGAGCACTTTCCAGAAGGAGAGTGCTGCTCTAGGTAGACAAAACACTAGACAGCCGCTGCAGTGAGGCTTCATTGTCTTTGATGGAAGACTGCTGAGCACAACCCACAATAACACCAAAAGATTCTATGGCATTTTTATAATCAGGAAATGCTTTGGACTGAATGTTTGTGTCCCCATCAAAATTTGTATGTTGAAATCCTAACCCTTAATGTGATTAGGTCAAGAAGGTGAAGCCCTCATGAATGGGATTAGTGCCCTTATAAAGAGACCCCATAGAGATCCCTCATTTCTTTCAGCCATATGAGGACACACCTAGAAGACACCATCTGTAAACCAGGAAGTGGGCTCTCACCAGTCATCAAATTTGCTGCTGCCTTGACCTTGGACTTCCCAGCCTCCAGAAGTGTAAGAAATAAATTTCTGTTGTTTATAAGCCACCTATTCCATGGTAATTTGTTATAGCAGCCAGAACGGACTAAGGAGAGTCTTGGAAAAGCAAATACATTGCTACCTTGAATGTAAAGGACTGAGGGGTTTATTGTGTTTTATCAGTCTCCTTTCTACAATGCAGATATGACTTGTGATTTGGCAAGAAACATCCATTTTCTATAATGTCTCTCAAGGAGTAAGCAACAGAAACTTCATCCATTTTTATTATTCATAACAGTACTTGATACTTACATACTATGGCATTTTCATCAAAGGATCTCAGAACATACAATTAGCAAGTATTAGTCAGTTTTCAGATGGGAAGTCAGAGGTGCTGAGAAGGCAAAGCCAGGCACTGTAAGTCTGCCTGGGATGGTGAACTTCTGGAAAGTACCTTTTCTAACCCTGGCCTACTCAGCCAGTTCAAAGGTGATATGCCCTCCAGTCCAGAAGCGCTATTCCACTCAAAAGTAAAGAAAAGAGGAAGGTAATGTTTTTATGGAATCAGAGACTCTCAGATATGACAGAGGACTTGGAGATCAGATGCAGCCTAACCTCCGATCTGTGCATATCCTCCTCCTAGATCATCATCCATCAGGAGTGGTCATGTAATGTCTAGAGGATGAACACTATTTAGCTCACTAAGCAACACATTTTATTATTGGAATGGGAAGGTTATTCTTTGCATTGGAATTCATCTTCCCCAGGGCAGTGATTCTTTTTTTTTTTTTAAATTCACTCTTGAAGGTATGTTCTGTGACTGACACCTACCTAAGTGTAGAGATTCAGAGGTGAGTAAGCATTGGTCCATGTCCTCCAGGATCTTGGAGGAAATGGTGGAGGAAACAGACATCTGTCAGCGGTAGGTGCTTTAGTGAAGGTGTGAACACGGGAGCCCAGAAGCGGATATGCTTCCCAGAGAGGCCAGGGAAGCTCTCCTGGAGGGGCTAACCTCATAGCTGATTTTTGAAAAGATGAGTAGGAATCTTTCAGATGAACAAGGGTGGATCCTGGATGAGGCAGAGGTGAGACTGGCATATGCAAAGGCTCAGAGGTGAACAAGAGAATGACCCATGGAGGGCACCACAGGTAGTTCAGTGTGACTGGAGACATGAGGTTTGAGGTTTAAGAGGCCAGGCTGCAGAGCAAGGTGGGGCCATATGATGAAGGACCCCCATACCATAACAAATGAGCCATGTTTTCCCTAATAGCTAGTGGGTCTCAGCCTTTCTACAGTCATCGATTACTGAGAATTGGACTAAAGGCTAGGGGCCTCTCCCCAGGAAAACGCGTGGACACACGCACATGTGTGTGCATGCGCACATACACACACACCACATTTCTTATCATTTCACAGATGCCCTAAGGCTCGTCCATGGGTGCAGGCATGCATGCATTCATTCATTCAGTATTCATTGTGGGAATTAGAGGCCAGGAGCCAAGCCCTGGGTTAGGTACTGGAGATAGAACAGTATTATGTGTTGAATTGTGTGCTTCTCCCCACCCCATCCCCAACCAAAAAAAGATACACTGAAGTCCTATCATCCACTAACTCAGAATGTGACCTTATTTAGAAACCGGATCTTTAAAAAGGTAATAGTTAAAATTAAGTTATTAGAGTGGGTCCTAATCCAACATGACAGGTGTCCTTATAAAAGAGGAAAATCTGGACACAGGGAGAATGCCATGTGAACATGAAGGCAGAGATCAAAGTGATGGCTCTACAGGCCGAGGAACACCAAAGATTACCCGCAAACCACCAAAAGCCTGGAACAGATTCGACCTCACAGCCCACAGAGGAAACTAACCCTGATCATAACCTTGGAGCTTATACTTTACTGGGGAAGAGAGATCATTGAACAGATACAAAAATGTATGCAGTGCACAGTGAGAGCAAGAGCTCAGAGGGTTATGGGAATACATAGAAGGGGACAAAATTTAATATTGGTGGTCAAAGAAGACAACCTAGAAAAAATGTCTTAAAAGATGAGGAGAGGGCTTCCCTGGTGGCGCAGTGGTTGAGAGTCCGCCTGCCGATGCAGGGGACACGGCTTCGTGCCCTGGTCCGTGAGGATCCCACATGCCACGGAGTGGCTGGGCCTGTGGGCCATGGCCGCTGCGCCTGCGCGTCCAGAGCCTGTGCGTCCGGAGACTGTGCTCCGCAACGGGAGAGGCCACAACAGTGAGAGGCCCGCGTACCGCAAAAAAAAAAAAAAAAAGATGAGGAGAAGTAAGGCATGCTACAGGGTGATGAGATGGGAAGTGGATTGTGAGAGGAGAGGATATCCATGAATTCCAGGATCAGAAAGAAGGTCACAATGATTGAACCTAATGTGTAAAGGGGAGAAAGGTCAGAGATGAGGACATAGACTTGGGGTCAGATCTTGGAGACTCTTGTAGGCCAACTTAAGGAGCTTGGACTATATTGTAAGGGAAATGGTGAGTCATTGAAGGGTTTTAATCAGGGGAATCAAGATTTAGAAAGATCACTTTGGCTACAGGGTAGAGAATGGATTTGAGAGCACCCAGAGTGGCAGCCAAGAGACCAAGTTAGGAGGCTATTACAGTAGTCCACTGAGAAATGATGATGACTTGGACCAAGGTAGTAGTGGTGAAGGTGAAAAGAACTAGATGGATTTGGGATATAATTTTGAGTTAAAGCCAATAGAACCTCCAGGTGGATGTACCCTGCAGGCAGTTGGAAATACCTTCAGAGATCACCTCTCTCTCATGCATCACTCATTTCTCCCTTCCTATTGCATCAATTCCATAAACATACAAACACATTCTAATAATTCCTATCTTAAAACAAATTCTCTTTTGATGCTATATACTCCTCCAGCTATTCCCTGTTGAAGTAAAATTTTTTTTCAAAGCAAAATTTTTGCAAAAAAATGTTTGCAAAGGATTGTCTATACTCTCTCCACTTTCTCATTTCCCATTCACTCTTTTTTTCTAAAATATATAGCTTTATTGAAGCTATAATTCACATATCATACAGTTCATCCATTTTAAGTGTACAATTTAATGGTTTTTAGTATAATCATAGAATTGGAACATTTTCATCCTCAAAAACAAACTCTGTACCCTTTCTCTATCACCCCCATATCCCTCATCCTACCACACCTTAAGAAACCACTGATATACTTTTTGTCTCTGTAGAATTGCCAATTCTGGACATTTCATTTAAATGGAATCATATAATATGTGGTCTTTTGTGACTGGCTTCTTTCACTTAGTGTAATGTTTCAAGGTTCATCCATGTTGTAGCATGTATCAGTACTTCATTCCTTTTTATGGCTGAATAATATTCCATTGTGCAGACATGCCATATTTTTTTTATCCATTCATCTGTTAACCCATTCAATCTTCAATCTTCTCCAGTTGGGCTTTTATTCCCCACCGTGCCACTGAAAATACATTTGTCAAAGTCACTAATAAATTCTACATTACTGAACTCCATAGTCATTTTGCTATTTTCATATTATTCAACCTCTTAAGCATTCAACATGATTGAACACTTGTTTCTTTTTAATTAATTAATTAATTTTAATTTTTGGCTGCGTGTGGGCTTTCTCTAGTTGCGGCGAGCAGGGGCTACTCTTCATTGCAGTGCACGGGCTTCTCATTGCGATGGCTTCTCTTGTTGTGGAGCATGGGTCCTAGGCACGCGGGCTTCAGTAGTTGTGGCATGCAGGCTGGGTAGTTGTGGCTTGTGGGCTTTAGGGCGCAGGCTCAGTTGTCGTGGTGCACAGGTTTAGTTGCTCTGCAGCAGGTGGGATCTTCCTGGACCAGGGCTCGAACCCATGTCCTCCGCATTGGCAGGCAGATCCTTAACCACTGCACCATCAGGGAAGTCCCAGAACACTTCTTCTTTTTTGGAATAATTTCCTTTCCTAACTTCAGTGAACCATATTTTCCTACCCAACTGGTTACTTTTTTCAGTTTTGTTGCTACTTTTCCCCCTTTTATCCCATCTCTAAACGTTGGAGTGTTCTAGAGTTTGAAGGTTGGGCTCTTTCATCTGTCTGCACTCTCTAAATGATTTCATTCAGTCCCATGGCTTTATATATTATCTATGCATGCTGATGACTCCTACGTTTTCATCTTCAGTCCAGACCTCTTCTCTGAGCTCCACATTCATGTATCTTACATCTTGCTTAACCACTTCCTTTATATGTCTAAAAGACATTTCAAATTTAACATGGCCAGAGTGGAACACTTGATTCCTTATCATCACAAACATGCTTTTCTTACAGTTTTCCCCATCTCAGTAAATGACTTCACCGTTCAACAGTTGCTCAAGCAAAAACCTGAGTCATTCTTAACTCTTCACATTTTCTTCATCACTTACATCCAAACCAATGGGCTATATGTTTAAGCATGGTCCAGAGAAAATAGTCATCCTTGCTTGGACCACTGTAATAGCATCCTCATTGCTCTCCCTGATTATACTCTTGACCCCACTTCAATTTGTTCTCTACATCACAACCGAAGTAATCATTCTAAAACGAAAATCTGATCACGTCATTCAAAATCCTTTTAAAGTCCTCCAAAGCCTTATTACCTATCTAAGTGGAATCCCTTGGAATAAAATCCAATGTCCTCACTATAGCCTATAGGGCCCTACAGGAATGACTCCTGTCATCCTCTTTGATCTCTTCCACTATTACTTGCCTCCTTACTCATGCTGCTACAGTTCTTTCCTTGTTGTTTCTCAAACACACTTATCATGTTCCCATCTCAGAGCTTTTGCACTTCTGTTTCCTTTGTCTTGGAGGCTATTCCCCCAGACGTTTGTATAGCTAGATAGATTCTCTTTGTATCATCTCAGTTCAAATGTTACCTTCTTTTGAGAAGGCATTCCTTGACTACCCTATCTAAAACTGCACCCACCATTTTGTTTATGACAGGGAGGAAAGTACTTTTTAAAAATGAAAGTGGTATGGGAAAGTTATACAGTACTACTTCTCTTAGTCCATCAACGAAACTATCCTATAAAATTCTTAGAGATAATAAAAAAGATTATCCTCTAAAATTCTTAGTTAAAGTTCAAATGTATTTGTTTACAATAAATATTTCAGATGAACTAGCATCATTTCATGAAGTTGACAGAGAAAACTGTTTCAAAGCAAACTCTGTAAGAAAATCTATTAGTAAGGAAACGGTATATGCATGCTGTTTAGGAAGGTATGATTTGCAGCATAGACCTATTTTAGGTAGAAATGATAAAAAAGTCAACATCAACCATTGTGAGGACATTCTCTTCAGTCAATATAATTTGCCAGAATAGTAGTAACTATAGTAGTAGAACAGTTGGTTTTGAGCTATGTCTCTGGTCTTGGAAAATTGTAGTTGAATAGAAACCCCTGGGACTTCATAGAAGCTTGCAACACTGCAATCAGGTTCCTTTAGGGGTTTCTAAAATCTTGAGAGATGGCCTAAACCCAGAGCAGATGACCACAGGATTATGGCTTCTAAGGCTCAGAAAACTAACTTTCATTGGAACTAAAGCCCATACACGTAGGCCAAAACCTACACACTAAACTAAGCAGGGCAACTATATGCTAAAATAGAAGATTTAAATAAAATCAAGCGTCTCCTAACATAATAATCAAAACATACAGGGTACAATTTAAAAAATCACCTGTCATACCAAAACCCAGGAAAACTACAATCTGAATGAAAAAAATAATCAATAGACATTAATACTGAAATGAATCTCATGTTGGAATTATCTGACAAGAATTGTAAACCAGATGTCATAAAAATGCTTCAACAATCTATAACAAATTCTCTTGAATTTACAAACTCTCTTGAAACAAATAAAAAAATTATGAGTTCCAAAAAGAGAGGAAAGAGAGAGTGGGACTGAAAAAAACATTCAAAGTAGTAATGAATGAAAATGCCCCCCAGTTGATAAAAGATATAAACCTACAGATTCAAGAAGCTGAGCCAATCTCAGTTAGGATAAAACCCAAAAAAATCCACACCAAGACACAGCATCACAAAACTCCTAAAAACTTAAGATGAAGTCTTGAAAGCAACCAAAGATCACAGGACTATAGGTAATCTTATAGGGGACCACCAATTTAAATCACAGTGGGCTTCTTATATGACAGCATGGAGGCCAAAAGGAAATAACACAACATTTTTCAAGTGCAGAAAATATATGTCAATCAAAAATTCTGTATCCAGAGAAATTATCCTTCAGGAACAAAGGAGAAACCAAGCCATTCTCAGATTAAGGAGAACTAAGAGAACTAAGAGAACTAAGAGAATTTGCCACTAGCAAACCTTCCCTGAAAGAGTAGCTAAATAAAGGTCTCTAAAGAGAAAGGAAATACCAGAAGAAGGCAGGAATCTTCAGAAAAGAAAGAAGAACATGGAATGGGAATGGGTAAAAATAGAAGTAAACATTATAGACTATCCTTCACCACATGAATTTCTTTAATTATATTTGTGACTGAAGCAAATGATATAACACTACCTGATATGGAGCTCAGTGCATGCAGAGGAAATATTTAAGACAATTATATTTGAAAAGCGAGGAGGGTAAAGAGCCCTAAAAGGAATTAAAATTTCTGTACTTCACTCAAAGTAGTAAAATGTCAACGTTAGTAGTAAAACGTTAACAAAGTAGTAAAATATCACCAATGTTAGTAGGTGATAATTTATGTATGTGTGTGGTAATACCTATAGCAACCACTAAAAAAACTGTACAAAGCAACATGCACAAAAGCATTATAAATAAATAAAGTGGAATTCTAAAAATTGTTCAAGTAACCCACAGGAAGAAAAGAAGAAAGAAAAAGAAGAACAAGAAATAGGGAACAAACATAAAACAAATATTGAAACAACAGACTTAAGCCCTAACAATTCAATTATTACTTTAAATGTAAATAGCCTAAATTCAGAAATTAAAAGACAGAGATTAGCAGAATAGATTTTTTAAAACGACCTAACTATATGTTGTCTCTAAGCAATAATCTACAAATATAACAGTATAGTCAATTTGAAAGTAAAAGGATGGAAAAAGATATACCTTGCAAACATTAATCAAGAGAAAGCAGAAGTAACAATATTAATATCAGATAAAGTACACTTCAGAGCAAGGACAATTACCAGAGACAAAGAAGGATATTACATAATGATAAAAGGGTCATTCCATGGAGAAAACCAGCAAAAAAACACAGCTGAAAAGTATGTGAGCAAAATCTATAGATATGAAGGCAGACTAGACAAATCCATAATAATAGTTGGAGACTTCAATACCCCACTCTTAACCATTGATAGAACTGCTAGACAGATAATCAGCAAGGATATAGACAACGTTAACTCAATCAACCAACAGGATCTAATTGACATATATAGAACATTACAACTAATCACAGCAGAATACACTTTTTTTTCAAGCACTCATGGGACGTTCAAAAATATAACTATATCCTGGGTCATAAAAAACAAAACAAAAAAACCCTTAACAAACTTAAAAGAATTAAAATCATGCAGCATATGTTCTTTGGCCAAAATCAAACTAGAAATCAATAACTAAGATAAAAGTGAAATCTCCAAACACTTGGAAACTAAGCAACACACTTAATAATCCATGAATCAAAGAGACAGTCTCAAAGGAAATTTTAAAAAAACACATAAAACTGAATGAAAATGAAAATACAATGTAGCAACATATATGGGATGGATCTAAAGCAGTGGTGAGAGGGAAATTTACATCACTAAATGCTGACATTGGAAAAGGAAAAAAGTCTCAAATCAATAAGCTAATCTTTTTAAAACCTAGAAAAAGAAGAGCAAGATAAATCCAAAGAAAGCAGAAGGAAGCACATAATAATAAGAGCAGAAATCAATGACACTGAAAATGGAATCAATAGGGAAAATTAATGAAACAAAAAGCTGGTTCTTTGAAAAAACTCAATTAAATTGATAAACCTCTAGCAAATTTGAAAAGGTACAAAGAGAGAAGACACAAATAGCCAGCATCAGGAGTAAAATAAAAATATCACAGCAGATCCTGTAATCATGAAAAGGATAATAAAGGAATACTACAAACCACTTTATGGTCCTAAATTCACATGCAGGAACTTGTACACAAATGTTCATAGCACCTTTATTTCCAATAGTCCCAAACTGGAAACTATCCATATGTCCTTCAGTGGGTGAATGGTTAAACAAACTGTGGTACATCCATACTGTGGAATACAACTCAGCAATACAAAGGAATGCACCACTGATATATGCAACAACTTGGATGAGTCTCAAGGCAATTATGCTGAGGGAGCAAAAGCCAATCTAAAAAGAATAAATACTGTATAAGTCCATTTATATAACATTCTCAGAATGACAAAACTATAATGATAGTTATAGAGAACAGACTTGTGGTTGCCAGGGATGGAGAGAGAGGATGGGTGTGGCTATAATAGTGTAACACAAGAGAGTTTTGTGGTAATTGCGTAGTTGAGCGTCTCGATTGTGGTGATGGTTATACAAACCTTCACATGTGATAAAATTGCATGGAGTCTTACCCCCACACTCATACACACACATACACACACACACACACACACACACACACACAGAAACACAAGAGTGTATGTATTTAACTAGTAGAACTTGAATACAATCTCTGGATTTTACCAGTAGCAATTTTCTTGACTTTGATATTGTACTATAGTTGTGTAAGATGTTAACTTTGGGGGAAGCTAGGGGAAGGCTGCTCAGGACTTCCTTGTGTATTTCTTTGCAACTTCCTGTGAATTTATAATTATTTCAACATAAACCATTATAAAAAACATTTGTACCAAGTGAGAGACTCCATATATGAAGTCCTTCGTCAACTGAGAAGGGCTGCATACATGCCTATTATTAGTGCTATTATTACTCATCTACCTTCCTGGTCCCAACTTTTCTCCATGTACAACAGCCCCAAAGCGTATTGCCAAAATAAGCAGTTCTGCACATTGTAGTCAGTCCACGGAAAACCAAAATACTTTTGTTAACCTAGCTGAAGCTTACAGTCCTCTATCAGGCTGCCTCCCTCTAGTCCTTCTTTGCTCCAAGACAGAGCATTTCTGGTCAGGCCATAAAACATGTTTTTATTAACACAGTAAGAAGCACTTCAATAAGGGTGAGCCTCACGTGCAGTCAGAATAAGAGTTAACAAGAGCACCAGCATCCTCAACTTCAGAGAGTATATATGTATACAATTGTATATGTATAACGGGTGTGATGTTTGTCATTAATTTATAGGAATCCAGACATAATAAGGACACTCTGCTCCCCTGATTTGGAAATCAGCTTATTATGACTTCAAATATTTCCCACTTTACCTGGCCTCAGTTAAGAACACGGGCACTGACATAAGGTAAATGTAGGCCTAAATCCCAGCTCTGACACTTACAGGCTGTGAGAATATGGGCCATTTGTGTTGAATTGGCTAAACCTCATTTCCTCATCTGTAAAATGAGGTCTTAATCACAATTACCCAGATGGTTGCTGGCATGAGCCAATGAGATTTTGAAAAATTGCTCAGCATGACACCTTCTGGCATACAGTAAAAACTTAATACACAGGAGTAGTTGTAGTAGTGATAATTATTATTATTATCATTATTATGATTCTTATTTCACCACCCACTTCTCGTGGTGGCCAAGACCTAGAACCTGTGGTTTTAGATGTCACTCCTTATTGTAATTCTGAGTGAGGCTGGTTCTTTCTATCTGCACCCTCTCAAAAACTTTTGAGAAAATCTTCAGGTTTCAAGTAAACCCTTACTTCTTTGGGGTCTACACTGTGGTTTTCACTGAGTTTCATTCTGATATTTAGATTCAGCCAAAGGTAGAGTTCAAAGTGAAATTTAAAGAGGAAATATTCTTTTATGCAACTATAACTGAAAAAAGTTTCTGCAAAATGGAAAGTGCTGAGTTTTGGGCAAATTTGAGGTCAGTTTGCTTTCTTAGTCCAGACAATTCTGCCTGTACTGGTGGCGCCATAAGCATGCAAGAGAGAAATGGCTGTGGGAAGAGAAGAGGCCCCCTCCTCTATCCAATAGTTATCCTGGATATAATGGAGAGATGGTTGTAGGAAAGGTAAAATGAGACCCTGTCCAGAGGCTCAGTGTCTGCTGGATGTTTTGTCACCTTTAGGCAGTTGCTCTTAGTCAGAGGCAATGTTTGACTGAGGCTGCAGTGGGCAGGGGTCAATGCAAGGGCCTCCTCTCCAACTTCTCAGATGGAAAGTGTCAGGGAGGGGGAAATTTCCTCCTCTCCCCGACTTGAGTTCTTGTGGCTGGACTAAAAATAAAATTGACACAAGACAAATTCACAGGAGAAAGAGAAACAAATTTCAGTTCATGCGCACAGAGGTCTCATAGAAATGGAACCTGAGAAGTGGCCAAAGCAGGCAACTTTTATACTTTTTAGACAATGAAACAATAAATTTGTAAGGAATTGACAGGACAAAGAAATGTAGATTTGGGTTGCTCAATTAGAGAAGAATCTAAACAGAGTATGAGCTTGAGGTAGTCAATGAAACAAGTAACAAGGTTTGTTTCTACAGTCTTCTTGGCCTGAATTCCCCATCTCTGGTGATAACCGTGCACCTTTCACATGAGATTTATTTCCTGCTTTCAAGGAGACAGAAAGGAGGTCAGAGTGTCCCTCTTACATTGACCATTTCTTAACTAACTTTAATTCAAAATAATCAATATGCCACTGTGACATTTGGGGGGTTGGCCTGCCTTGAGTCCCAACAGAATAAACTGTACAAACACAATAGAACTGTCAAAAGCATATGACATCTTCTACGTAAAGTATGAAACATAGGCCAACAGTGTAACTAGTTCTACAGTACTATAAAAATAGATAATTGTTGCAATAGACTGAATGTGTCTCCCCCAAATTCATACGTTGAAATCCTAACCCCCCAATGTGAGGGTATTTGGAGGTGAGGCATTTGGAAGGTGACTAGGTCCATGAAGGTGGAGCCTTCACTAGTGGGATTAGTGCCCTTTAAAAGAGACCCAGAGAGCTCCCTTGCCCCTTCTACCATGTGAGGACACAGCAAGAAGACGCTGTGAACCAAGAATGTCTATGAACCAAGAATCAGGCTCTCACCAGACACTGAATCTGCTGGTGTCTTGATTTTGAACTTCCCAGCCTCCATAAATCTGAGAAATAAATTTCTGTTGTTTAAGCTACCCAGTCTATGGTAATTTGTTATAGCAGCCTGAACAGACTAAGACAGTTGTTTGTGAAGATAGAAAATTAAAACTTGAAAATTCAATAATGTCATACTTAAGTAATCAGCACTCACACAACCTGTTAGTCATACCATTCCCATGACTAAGGCAATGCATTTACCAATGAAAATTCCTTTCTGGGGTGCCTTCTGGGTACAGTGCTATAGACGCACACATTTTAAATGTCAGGCTAAACAGTATTTTGTCTGGAGCAGCCAAGAAATAAACCCCTGGGTGAATGGAAGATCCAGGAACATCTGTTCAGGGAAAATAACTGAGCATTCTGGTTGAAGGATCTCGGGGATATAAAATACATTTGGAGGATTATTCTTTGGCATTGTTTCTGAGTTTTAATTTTTCAATTTCCATGCAGATTTTGGAATGCATTGCCTGATAAGGGAATTAGGAAGAAAAACAAAGGTACCAGATAAGCTGCCCTCATCCCAGCTAAAGGCATACTCTTGAGTGGTTTTTTAAAAAATATATTTATTTATTTATTTACTTGGCTATCTCAGGTCTTAGTTGCGGCATGCGGGATCTAGTTCCCTGACGAGGGATGGAAGCCAGGCCCCCTGCATTGGGAGTGCAGAGTCTTAACCACTGGGCCACCAGGGAAGTCCCCTCCTGAGTCTTTTCAATATCACTTCTTTCTCTGACCTTTCCTCCAGTCTCATTAGGTTGGGGCCTTATGGGATCTGTAGGAGAGAAATATTTGCCACCTCAAGATGTCTCTTTGGCATGCAGATTATTTCGAGCTGAAAACAATCAAGGTCCAAAAAAGACTCAGGAAGAAGCTTTGGCCTTCCCCCTGACTGCCTAAAGAGTGTAGATAGAGGGCCAGTTCCAGGCAGGAAGCTACCATCATTGGTAACTATAGTGAGAACTAGGTGTGTAGACAGGGAGGAACCCAGCAAAGTCTGTTATAATTACTCTCTGTGTCCCATTGTCTCTGCACGAAGCAGCAAACTTTTTTTTTTTTACAAAATATGTTCTTTTCCATCTCCATGTAAATTGTCTTTCTCCCTTTTGAAGCCCCAAACCACTACCGTGAGTATCCTCTTTTGTCTTTAGCTGAAGTTTGGTATTAAAGGTGAGGGTTTAGTCCATTTTGGGAGTTAGTTTTCCTGGGTCTCTCCCATGTATACGTGTTCTTAAACTTTGTTTGATTTTCTCCTGTTAACCTGTCTCATGTCAATTTAATTCTTAGACCAGCCAGAAGAACCTAGAAGAATCTAAAAGGGTAGAGGAAAATTTCTTCCTCCCCAGTAAATCTCACAGTCTCTCGTACCTTTCCCTCAGAGTGCACATCACACTTAGAATTAGATAACAAATCGTGTAATTGTGAGTGTAGTGCTTTTCTTCTCCTGCTAGACTATACACTCTATGAGGACAGGCCCTGTGTCCAGTTTGGTCACTGCTTCTGGGACTACTAGCTCACAACCTGGCACATAGTGGATGCTCAGTAAATATTTCTGAGTTAATCCAATTTCCCCACCATCCTTGATCTGAACTAGCTTGAAGAACTTCTGTGCCTTGCAAACAAGAAACTTGAATAGGATGCAAAGGAATCAATGAAAACTCAAAGTCTCTGAGAAAGCTTAGCCCAGGTTTCCTTCCAAGAGTTTATTTGCAAAGGGATTCCTTCTGTTTCTAATGAAGGGCCCACATTTCACTCCCAGAGGCTTGGATAACTATATCTGTTTCCTCTTCTCAGCCGTGGAGTAAAGTGTTACACTACTCCTTCTTTCCTCACCTCCATTCTAGTTTCATTTCTAGGTTGCTAATCTGACCTTTAGTTGTTTTTTTTTTTTTTAAGTCATTAAATGCAAAGAGAAAGTAGGTATTTTCCCCAGGTATTATTACCAAAGTGAGACCACATCATTTCTTAGAGTCTCTGTAGTTAGAGACCCATTTGCTGTTCAAAGTTCCTGCTCCCCATACAAGTGCCAGAAGGGGATCCATCCTTATCCCAAAGCCAGTTTTCCTCAGAAAAGTTAGGCTGAGATGTTTATATGAATGTAGATTATTGAGAAGAGAATGGTGTGGTTTAAAATTGGCTCAGGAGGGACTCCCCTGGTGGTGCAGTGGTTAAGAATCTGCCTGCCAGTGCAGGGGACATGGGTTCGGGCCCTGGTCCATGAAGATCTCACATGCTGCAGAGCAACTAAGCCCATGTGCCACAACTACTGAAGCCCACGTGCGTAGAGCCCATGCTCTGCAACAAGAGAAGCCCACGCACTGCAATGAAGAGTAGCCCCTGATCGCCGCAACTAGAGAAAGCCCGCACGCAGCAACAAAGACCCAACGCAGCCAAAACTAAATAAATTAATAAATTAATTTAAAAAAAATTGCTCAGGAAACCCAAGGACTTAGCAAATGCCAGACTTTTGAATATAGGACTTAGGAATTACTCCCTCAAATGAGAGATTTGCTCCCATTTAGTTCAGAATTTAACAAATGCACCCAATTTCTTTCTCTACCTGCCCCAACTCCTATAGTATTTAGGCAAAACTTGGAAGCCTGCCATCAGGCCTGTTGTAAAGCAAAGCCCTGTAATGGATGGGAGGCTGTCCTAGAAACTGAGGTCCCCTCATACCCACATGGCAACATATCAAGAATTACATAAGCTCTAAAGAGACTGAGGCACTTCTTGAGAACTTTTAAAAAGAATTATTACTCTCTACTCTTATGTGGAATATGTGGGCAACATATTTTAATATATAAGCAGACATTGCTTTTCTACCTCAGTTTCCAAGAGACATGGCCGCTCCTAATGATCTTTTGATCTAAGCTTAAGATGCCACATCACCTCCTCCAGGAAGCCTTCCTTCACCCCCACCAAGAAAGTATCTTCCTCTGTGCATCCAAAGCAGCCCCAGCAGAGCACTTGACTGCTCACCTCCTTCTGCCTGTTTCCTCTTTTGTCTCTCCCACTGGACCTAGATCCCCTGAAGGCAAGAACACATCTTTTCCGGTCAACCATTCTGCCCTCTCTTGCTTCTGGGTCTTCACTCCTAATTATCCTTCAGGGCTTTTGCTTAAGCCCTGCCTCCTGTGTGAAGCCTCCTCCACACTCTTCCACCCTAGACGGAATTCCTACAGCCATGTGGCCTCCTGGATTTACTGAAGCCACATATTTGCTAGTCTATCTCCAGTGGTGTGCTGGTAAATGGTTAATAACTGGTTTTCTGAAAAAATATTCCTGGTTGATAGTGATTGCTGATTTCCATAGTATAAATACTCCTACCGTGGTCAATTTCAAGCTACCAGTGTGAGGTCACTCAACACCTACTTGGGAAGAAGTGCCTGGCTGCGCAGCATTATACAGTATTTCCACCACGCAGACACAGTGGATGTGGAGAACCTCAAGAGCACAGGTAATCATAAAAGGCACAAAAAATGATTAGGAACTGATAAGCTTTGAGTATTTATTTTTATTTTATTTATTTATTTTTGCTGCATTGGGTCTTTTTTGCTGTGTGCGGGCTTTATGTAGTTGTGGCGAGCAGGGGCTACTCTTCACTGTGGTGCACAGGCTACTCATTGCGGTGGCTACTCTTGTTGTGGAGCACGGGCTCTAAAGCGCAGGCTCAGTAGTTGTGGCTCGCGGGCTCTAGAGTGCAGGCTCAGTAGTTGTGGTGCATGGGCTTAGTTGCTCTGTGGCATGTGGGATCTTCCCAGACCAGGGCTCAAACCCGTGTCCCCTGCATTGGCAGGTGGATTCTTAACCACTGCGCCACCAGGGAAGCCCGCTTTGAGTATTTATTAGCTTTGTTTTAACTATATTTTCTTTAATTGTAAGTTTACATAATTTAATTTTTAATAGCAGTGTGTTTAACAATCGGTTTGCAAAATTTCTGACTGTTTATCCACGCTCCCGAGCCAGCAGGAGCTCACGCCAGCACATCATTCTCTGTCTCCCAGACTAGGCTGTCAGCTCCTTGAGGACTGAGACCAGAACCATCTTGTCCTCACCATACCTCCTGCCCCGCAGCTCGGAGGAGACACTCACCCATGTTCACTGGAGGTAGCCAGGCGAATCCAACCTTTGGTTCCCCCATCGAAGAAGTTCAGAGAGAGCTCGCTGTGCTCTTTAACCACAAAGGTGTTGGGAAGGAAGAGATTTCCCTCTCCCCTTGTAGGTTCTTCTGGCCTAAAAATTAAACTGACACGACACAGATTAACAGGAGAAAATCACACAAAGTTTAAGAACATGTATACATGGGAGAGCCCCAGGAAAACTGAGTAACTCCGAAAATGGACGAAACCCTCACCTTAAATACCAACTTCAGCTAAAGACGAAAGAGGATGTTGGGGGTAGGGGTTTGGGACTTCAAAAGGGTGGGAAGGCAATTGACATAGACATAGAGATGGAAAACCACAGACATAGAGATGGAAAAGCAAATGTTTGGTAAATAAATGTTTGCCAGGCCAGGCAGAGACAGTGGGATACAGAGTGGACTCTGATCTCTAGGTCCTCTTCCCCCAACCCCCTGTCCCCAGCCCATATTCTCTGCAGATGTCTCCGCTGATAGCTTTATTCTGGGAACAGACCCTCTGTGTACATTCTTTTAGGCACTGAGGGGGAAGGTGAACATTTCTTCCTGAGTCTTTCAGGCCTTGATTGTTTTCAGCTCGCAATAATCCGTATGCCAAAGAGACATCTTGGGGTGGCAAGTTTTGCTCCCCTACAAAGGTCACTTGGCAAATGCTCTAGAGGAAGCCTTCCGACGTCAGCTAAGAACGAGGTCAGATCTCTGTTACATATAACACCTCACGACCAGCTTCCTACCCGCTGAGCTAACATGAGGCTGAGGGGCGAGCACCAGCTTTCTTCCTAAGGAAGCAAGCAAGATAGTACAGTTCTGATCTTAATGCCAAATTCACACCAAATCCCGTACAGCAAAAGAGAATTCTTGCCTTTCCAAGCCTCAGACACCAATCAAATTATTTCAAGACCCATTAGGGTTCACAGAATTCCAACCCAATGGGAGAATTTAGACATTTCCCTGAGGTTTCTTGGAATGGTTTTGACTACCCCAGAGCACCAGGCCGGCCACCAGCAGGATAGAACCACAGAAATAGTCACAGTATGTTTCAGGCCAAATCCAAGTCATAGTAAGTGTGAAATAAAATTCATATTTATGGTAAAATGAGAAAAATTTAAGCATAAAAATTCTTCTCTGCCCTTTGGCCTCCTCTCTCCCCCTACTGTGCATTGTGTATCTGCATTATGGATCGAACAAACCTCCCCCATCAAGAGGAAGACGTGCTCAACCATAAAGAGCAACATTCTCTCAGCATCAACAAGACAACTCCTTAAAGAACATTCCTGGGCTTCCCTGGTGGCGCAGTGGTTAAGAATCAGCCTGCCAGTGCAGGGGACACGGGTTCGAGCCCTGGTCCCGGAAGATCCCACATGCCGCAGAGCAACTAAGCCCGTGTGCCACAACTACTGAGCCCGTGCACCACAACTACTGAGCCCGTGAGCCACAACTACTGAAGCCCGCATGCCTAGAGCCCGTGCTCCACAACAAAAGAAGCCACCGCGATGAGAATCCCACGCACCGCAACAAAGACCCAACGCAGCCAAAAATAAATAAATAAATAAATTATTTTTTTTCAAAAGATAACATTCCTTCTTGATCTTGTAAAGGGTCACATGACCCACCACAAAGGTGCTTAAATCTGGATTATGTAAACTGTCAATAATATGTCATTTGATGTACAGCCCTCTGTCTCAAAAAACTTATATAAATTGTGGCTTGACTTCTAACGGGTGGAACAGTCCTCAGAGCTTTCTGAGATGCTCTTCCTGGGTTATAATCCTCAAATTTGGCTCGAATAAAATTTTCCAATTCTTTCTTAGATTGATTAATTTTTCATCGATATAAGCCTACCTTTCAGGCACTGGTGAAACCTTCTGGAAAAGAACTTTTCATAATCATAGCAATACCTAACACACCATGGGTGCTTCCCACCTCTGTGCCAAGCACCATGTAAGGCCATCCTCACAGACTAATTAATGAGGCCTCACATAAAGGCCTCAACTGGTGGTGCCCTCATCTAAATTGTCTGGGGCAATTCCCAATCCAGTGAGATCAGACAGTGGTTTGGATCAAAAGGTTCTTCTTTATTAAGTGTCAGAATGTGGTCGTGGCTCTCTAAGAAATCACAGCTGGGGGGAAAAGTCTCTCAGGGACTATTTTCCTTTTTGCAAAGATGGCGTCATTCAAACTGGCATGAGAGGGACTTCTCTGGTGGCCCAGTGGTTGAGACTCCACACTCCCAATGCAGGAGGCCCTGGTTCGATCCCTGGTTGGGGAACTAGATCCCGCATGCTGCAACGAAGATCCCACGTGCAGCAGCTAAGACTCAGCGCAGCCAAAATAAACAAGCAAATAAATAAATAAATATTTTTTAAAAACTGGCAGGAGACGTGGCTTCCTCATTAATGTTCCCAAGTCACCTTGACTCACTCCAGTGAGAAGCACGGCAGGGAGACATCCCGCGGGCTCAGCTTTGCCCCTGTCTGACATCCGTTCAGAGAGTTGAAATCCGTTGGCTTTTCAGGGCAGTGGGTGACACTACCCACGGTCCTTACAGATCTTCAATAGGTTGACATTTCACATCATTTGAATAAATCAAAGTGACAGAGGTGCATTAAGTTGCTGAGTTGGGGAGAAGATCATAGAGAAGTGAAAAAGACATTTTCATTTTCTTGCTGATGAGCGAAATAGGTAAATTTTGAAAAGGAAGTGAGAAGCTTTGTGGGAGGAACCTTCTCAGGGAGGGAGCTGCAGTGGTACCTCTGTCTTGGCCAGTAATAAACTGCTGAGGAAACGTCTCAAAACCACCCACCATGTGCACCCTAAAACCCAACGTGTGGAATCCACATTCTCCCTGGAAACAACAGAGCCCTGATTAGGTAAATCCTGACCTTGGAATACAAACTCTCAGTGTCACATGGAAAATTGAATCTGGTTTCCTCTAAGTGAAACTTGAGCCTTGGTCCTCCGCGGCTGTTAATCTTTATTTTTCCTGCAAAAAGAAAAAGTAGTTTTTCTACCGTTGGTGAAAACACAGGGTATAGGCGCTCTTCTATTTGTATGCAGAAACAACCTAACTTGGCTTCCAAGCTGCTTTTTTCAAAAGGAGTTTCAATGGAAGCAACCTAAGTGTCCATTGACAGAGGAGTGGATGCAGAATATGTGGCACATATATACAATGGAATATCACTCAGCCATAAAAAAGAACAAAATAATGTCATTTGCAGCAACATGGATGGATGTAGAGATTATCATGCTAAGTAAGTTAGAGAAAGACAAATATCATATGATATCACTCATGTAGAATCTAAAAATATGGTACAAATGGACTTATTTACAAAACAGAAATAGAGTCACAGATGTAGAAAACAAACTTATGGTTACCAGGAGAGAAAGGAGGTAGAGATGAATTGGGAGATTGGGATTAACATATACACACTACTATAGATAAAAAAGATAACTAATAAAAACCTACTATATAGCACAGGGAGCTCTACTCAATACTCTGTAATGGTTTATATGAGAAAAGAGTGGATATATGTATATATATAACTGATTCACTTTGCTGTACAGGAGAAACTAATACAACATTGTAAATCAACTATACTCCAATAAAAAGGAAAAACAAAAAACAACAACAACAGCAACAAAGGATTTTTAAGAATTCAGTGAGTGAAAAGAAAAAGCAAGCAAACAAACAAAAACCCCAAGTGGTCCTGCAATTTGAGTCAGAAGTTGAAAAACACGATTGCGAGGCCTCACTCAGGAAGGAAGATCTTTTCATGCGAATCAACTACTAATTATAAAATAGCTGAGAGCAAGCGCTGTGAGGGACTAAAAAGGAGGGGGTGGGGCGGTACTACTTCAGCATTTAGTCACCCTGGGCTGGAAAGTGGGCGTTGTAAGATCTGGCACCAAACCCCAGCGAGTCACTCTGTAGCGTGGGTTTCTCGCACTTTGGGCTTTCAGTTTGGACACCACTGGGTGGGGGAACTAAAGTCATTGTAAGACCAAGTTATCACATTGCCGATGTCCACTGCCCAGAACCAAGTCAAGGGGAGGGGATTTGTGGTCTAGAAAGTAAACGGAAGGAAAGTGGTCTCAGTGCTGTCTGCATATTAGAATCGCCTGGAGAGCTTTGAAAACTCTGTGTCCAGGCTGCACTCCACATGAATTAAATCAGAATCTCTGGGACGAAGACTCAGGAATTAGTTGTTTTAAGCAAGTTAATTAATCAATTAATTAATTAATAAGTTCCTGTTGATTGATTGATTTACTTATAGGTATCGGTATTTAAAAAAAAAAAAAACTCCTTAGGTGATTTCAAGGTGCAGCCAATATTGAGAATCATGAATTAAACAGCAATAAAGCATAGCTAAAGTAATAAAGTATTCTAACGTGTGCATAGTCTGTGTTTTTTCAAATGATACCTTCTCTTATAGTTGGCATGCAAATGGGTGATTAGTGTTAGTGTGGGTATCTTGTTTCAGTATTGAAATACGTGTAAAGTGAATACCTAATCAAGGGGCCAAGTCTGGGGCCTGATGTTGAGCAGACAGTAGGCTGGCAAGGCTGATGCCCTCCTCAGAGAGATGGGCTCCCTTGAGCTCATGGGCTTGGCACTTGGTGTGCTTGGCCAATCAGTTGCTACCAAGTGATCAAGGTGGCGCCAAGGTCTGAGAGCCAGGCAGGCAGGTGGATCTGGGATTCGAGTGGAGACAATGTGGAGAGGTATTAAACATGGAAGCCCCCGAGATGGGATGGCGCACTAGAACAGACTCAGAGAGGGATGTAGCTTCATTCTGCCCCACGCTAGAGTTCTTTATTCAGGCTCAGGCAGTGGCCACCCTTCTCTTTGGTGGGGGTTTTGGAGTTTGAGGGGAAGGGTAGGTCTGAGTTAGTTTCATGTTCATTGTGTTCTAGTCAACAGCCACCTATCTGATTGCGGACAAAGTTTCGAGGTGCCTAAGATTCTCCTGGCTAGGAGAGCTCTGTGCTGATGTGATGGGACTGGGTACACCGGGCCATTCCTCCAGGTTGAAGTCCTTGTTGCCTTCAGGGTCTGATTGTTAAGATGGCACCCCGTAAATATTGTATTGCAACTCATTTGAGGACATTCATTCACCTGACAGCTCTTCATAGAGTGCCTGATAAATTTCAGGTGCTTGTGAGAGAGGACTGAATCAGCTAAGTGGGGCTTGGGGATGGGGGTGAGGGTGTCCCAGTCTTCTGGGGAAGACAGCTCCAACAGGACTCAATGAGTCCACAGAACAGGAGGGACATGATATAGTAAGAGTTCCCAGAGGTACTGAATCTTAAAGAACGAGTAGGCACTCCCTAGGTGAAGAGAGTTGGGAAGGACATTCTAGGCAGAGGAGACAGAGAAGGAAAAGCATGTTTTTTTGGAGATCACATGCAGATCACTGTAGCTGGGGTGTTAAGTGCTTAGTTGTGTGAACTAAAGGAGAAGGAGGGATCAGGCATGACTCCCCAAGAGATTTGCTGATGGGGTTGTAAAACGGCAGGGGGGAATGGGGAGTGACTAGTAATGGATAAGTGTTGTTAAATGATGCAGAGAAAACAGGTGACAGAATACAGTTTTCTTTTGGCTGAACCTCTCGGCTTGCGGGATCTTAGTTCCCCAACCAGGGATCGAACCCAGGCCCTCAGAGCTAAAGCATGCAGTCCTAACCGCTGGACTGCCAGGGAAATCCTGGCAGAACACATTTCAGAGGGACTAGTGTCTGTGGGACCTCCGGGTACTGATGTCCAGTAGCCAGGTAGATGGTGAGTCTCAAGCTCCTGGGAGAGGTCTTGATAGGAGATGGTGATTTTGGAGTCATCAGCTTGGTCATCAATGGTCACTGATGTTATAGGAAAGGATTCCGTCACTGAGGAAGAGGTTGTGGTGTGTGAGGGCTGTAGGCCAAGGAAAGATCCCTGGAAAACACTAACATTTAGGGGATGGTAGAGAAAGAAGAGCTCATGCAGGAGCCAAAAGACGAGGCTCAGGAAGATTTGAGGAGAAGCAGCCAAGTGAGAGGACGGATTGTTATGGGATCCCAGAGCATTGAGATAGAAAATCCAATTTAAATACTATTATATAATTAAGTCGTTGCCCACATTCCTAGTACCAGCCCATACTGACCCTGTTTTGCCTGTATGGGTAAGATGAATTTTGTGCAATGATCAATTCTCTGTAATTAAAAAGTTCTCTTTAGGGCTTCCCTGGTGGCGCAGTGGTTGAGAGTCCGCCTGCCGATGCAGGGGACACGGGTTTGTGCCCCGGTCCAGGAAGATCCCACATGCCGCGGAGCGGCTGGGCCCGTGAGCCATGGCCGCTGAGCCTGCGCGTCCGGAGCCTGTGCTCCGCAACAGGAGAGGCCACAGCAGTGAGAGGACCGCGTACCACAAAAAAAACAAAACAAAACAAACAAAAAGAGTTCCCTTTAAGAAGAGAATTTTTTCAACAAGAACACTTTTTAATTCTTTTTTCCCTCCTTTTGCTACAAAATGCATTTATAGGCAGACCTCGGATATATTGTGGGTTTGACTCCAGACCATGGTAATAAAGCGAATATCGCAGTAAAGTGGGTCACATGAATTTTTTTGTTTCCCAGTGCATATAAAATTTATGTTTACACTATATCGTAGTCTATTAAGTGTGCAGTAACATTATGTCTGAAAAAAACAATGTACATGCCTTAATTTAAAAATACCTTTTGCTAAAAATGTTAACCATCATCTGAGGCTTCACAAGTCATAGTATTGATACTAACATCAAAGATCACTGATCACAGTCCACCATAACAAATAGAATAATAATGAAAAAGTTTGAAATATTGAGAAAATTACCAAAATGGGACAGAGACATGAAGTGAAAATATGCTGTTGGAAAAATGGCACCGATAGACTTGCTCGATGCAGGGTTGCCACAAACCTTCAATTTGTAAAAAAACCCAGTATCTGCAAAGCACGATAAAGTGAAGCACAATAAAATGAGGTCTGCCTGTATTTACAGCCAGATAAAATTCTCCGACTGCATATATGGTACATATTATAAGGTCCTTCTTTGATACATGTCCTGATAATAAGAGGCATTTCTGATTATTAAAATGTCTACCAATAAATAAGCCACAAGGATATATAGTACAGCACAGGAAATATAGCCAATATTTTATAATAACTTTAAATGGACTATAATCTATAAAAAATTTGAATCACTATGTGTACACCTGAAGCTAACATAATATTGTAAATCAACTATACCTCAATAAAAATTATTAAAAATACATAGCAAACAAATATCTTTGTCTCTTAAAATATAATTTAATTAAACTGCTAATGTATAAGCCATACGACTGGTCACTGACATGGGTGGCTTGCGACCCTTCACTGATGAGTCCAGAGCAATATCAACACATCACCTGACGATGAGAATGTTTTAACCAAGAACATTATAGAAGTCTCTTTTACGAGTCCTGGTCCCTGGTCCCGTTTCCCCCCTGCCCCTGCCCCTAGAAAGACAGAGGTCATCTCTCCAGGGCAGAATTACTTCCTCCACCCTCTGCAGCCCCGTTATTCCTGCAGGTCCTCTTGGAGGCAAGAGGAAGAGGTGTGGTCCCCAGAAGACTGAAAAATGAGCTGTCAGTGTGGGCTTCGTCACACCTGCCCCAAGTTGTCTGCCTCACATGTTGACAGTGATATTGAGAGTTGAAGTTTATTAAGTGCTAACTATATGGCTGGCATAAGCCTTTACTCATTTAGTCCTCAAAATAACCTTACAAGTACAGTTATTCTTCCCATTTCAAAGATGAGGGAAACAAGGCAAAGAGAAGTAAAGTGACTTGCCTGCCGCTGTCTAGCGAGAGCATGGTAGGGCTCTAAGAGCACTTGGCCTTAACCAAGATCTACTGACCTCTCAGGAAGCAGCAGCAGGTAGCAGCGTGGTGCAGGAGTAAAGGGAGTGGATTTGAAGTCAGCCAGTCAAGTCCAAGCTCTGTAATTTAACTGTGCTACATTTGGCTACTTAGGCACCCTCTCTGAGCCTGGGTTTTGTAATCTATATCATGGGGATATTAATACTAGCTCTGCGAACCTCACCAGTTTGTTGTGATGATCAATTGAGATGTGTACTAAGCGAATGCTTAAAACGATAAAGCTCTGCGCAGACGCAAGTAGGTGGTACTATTATTTTCACAGAACCTCATTTGGCAGTGGACACAAAGTAGGAGCCTAGCACCGCTGATGGTGGGAACTCAGGGATCCTGATCCACGCTCTCTGGCGACACTAACTGTACTTTATTTTGTCCGCACCACGCAGCACGTGGGATCTAATTCCCCCACCAGGGATGGAACCCGCGCCCCCTGCATTGGAAGCCCGGAGTCAACCACTGGACCGCCAGGGAAGTCCCTAACTGCACTTTATTGTAACTCTCTGTTTGGATATCTGTCTGGGACTTGTCATCTCTGTCTCCACAGCACCTGGCTCAGTACCTGGCCCTGAGAGGCGCCTGGTACCTAGTACTAGTTTCTGGGGGTAACAGTGGGAGCCCCAATAGGAGGAGAGCAGCACTTTGAAGGAATGACTTCAAAGTCATTCCTTCAAAGGAATGACTACAGTCCTACCGCCTTTGGCCAGCAGAGGGCAGCAGAGACCTTAGGCCCAGACCGTGTCGGCGCAAGCCCGGGTACCTGGCCAGTCTCCGTGCATCTCTGACATTGCATCATGGCATTTGGCCTCTCTCCCAAGGGGTAGAAATTGCGCTCCGTTTGACTAAAATGTTTCCCCAAACCTTAGCAGTTTGCAAATTTCGGCCTGAAACTAGGGCAACAGGAGCCGTTTTAGTCACCAAGGCCATTCCCAAAGTTTGCTAACCCACCGCATCCATGAGGCCTGAAACTCTCCAGGGAGGGACAGTGGCGCCTCCCACTTGCTTCCCACAGAGCTCAATGCGTTTGACAAATGGTATAATCGAATTTGGAAAGAGTTCCTGGCTTTAGAAGGTTGAGAACTGGAAACTTCTGCTTCTTCCTTTCCTTTTTTTTTTTTAATAGTGTATTTAAAGGTCGCTTAGAGAGAGCTGCTGTCTACGTATTATTTTGATGTTCTGTGGTTAATAGAAGGCCCCACAAGTCCGTGTTGGGAGTCATTTAAAGTGGTTGAATGGATGGTAATTATTTTAGCTAGCAATGGAAAGTAGGGCCCAGCACACTGGTGAAGTGGCCTGCTTCTACTAATTGATGGGCCAACCTTATTATTTTTTCCATTTGACACCAAAAGGCTGCTGGAACTAATGGCCTTTCAAGAGAAGGCAAAAGCTTTCTATTTATTTACTTTATTCTCTGGCTTTTACAGGGTTCCATTTTAATACCCCTTAATTACTCTACAGCAGTTGAGTGAAGGGGTTAAGAGTAATGGGCTTTGGAGTCAGACAAAACAGGGCTTGAATCCCGGCTCTCTAACAGCCCACCAGCTGCCTGGGCTGGGCCACTTATGGTACTCCTCCGAGCTTCAATTTCCTTATCTGTAAAATAGCAACACTAATTCCTGCCTCAAAGGGTAATTGTAAAGATTCAATGAGATGATGCATCTAAAGCACTTAGCCCAGAGCAGGGTACACCATGAGTGCTCAGTAAATCATAGCCCTTGATATTACTCAAATACTGTAAGGATGCTAAAACACACGGGCACGCAATTATGAATTCACACTGAGGATAGTCAATGGTCATGATAAAATGCCCAAAACAAACCCTCATAAAGTAATGAGGTTCAGAGAGATGAGGTAATTGCCCAAAGTTGGTAGGAAAGTGCTAGAGATGGATCTTAAGCCCTGTCTGTCTGAGGCTAGAACTAAGCCTCCCATGTCAACTTTGTTCTGGAAGGGCAATCGACTCTTCCCTCCAGCCTGAGATCTCTCAGAACCAGGTTGTAAAAGTCTGCCCTGCGTCCCCTTGAGGGTCCATCCTCAAGCCCACTGCTCTAACTGAGGCTGGCTCCCAGGAAGCCAAGTTATTTGCCTAAGGTCACACAGTTGGCTGAGCAAGGAGACCTGGAGAAAGAGTGGTAAATCCATCTTTCCTTAGCCTTGATGTTGTACTTCTGGAACATACGGTATAATTAATAGTCCAGGCATCCAGTCACTCATAAACATGGCACTAGGGGTACAGTGATGATCAGGGCAGACCCAGCTCACAGTCTAATGAGGAAGACAGACAAGGGAATAATCAATTGGGATAAAAACGGGGTGACCAGCGCTGTAATGTGATGCCTGGGGAGCCGAGGGAGCTCAGAGGAGGGCAGCTAACCCAGACTTGGGTGGGAGTGAGGGTGTGGGTCCAGGAAGGATCTATAAAGTTCATGTGTTCTTTCTGTTGGTCAAAAGTAATATCAATTGGTCAGTGGCACAATGCTATTTTCACTCATTTTTTGAACAAACATTTACAGAATGAGGTCCCTGTGCTAGGCACAATAAAATACAGAGATGACTCAACCCTGGGTATTGCCCCTCTGAAAACTGGTTCTTTCCTTTAGGAAATGGGTAGCCGTGGTGCTTTTCAGTTTATTCAGAATTATCAACTCCATCAGCTTCAGGTAACAGGTAACCATAACTAAGTCTGAAAAATTCATTGGATTTCTGCCTGGTTAAAACATCTGTTGATTATTTGTTCTTTTTGCATCACAAAATGTGTTAGTTTGGGAATTCCCTGGTGGCGCAGTGGTTAAAAATCCGCCTGCCAATGCAGGGGACACAGGTTCAAGCCCTGGTCTAGGAAGATCCCACATGTCGCGGAGCAACTAAGCCCGTGTGCCACAACTACTGAGCCTGCACTCTAGAGCCCGCGAGCCACAACTACTGAAGCCCGTGCATCTAGAGCCCATGCTCTGCAACAAGAGAAGCCACAGCAATGAGAAGCCTGTGCACCACAACTAAAGAAAGCCCGTGCGCAGCAACGAAGACCGAACGCAGCCCCCCCCCCAAAAAAAATGTGTTAGTTTGTGAGCAGGAAAGTGCACCTGAATTTCTGGAGCTTCCTGCATGGTTATAGGTTATGATATTAACTAATGAAGTCTTGAAGACTGACCTTCACCTTTTGAGGATGAAATCAAACTCAATGTCAGTGATATGAGCAGACATGTTAACATTGAGGTTTGTCTTTTTGGTTTTTGGCTTCCATTTTTAAATTCTAGTTTTATTCCATTTAGAAGCTTGGCATTTTGCACCATAGATTTGTTCTGCCTGTTTTTTTTTTTTTTTTAACCATATATAAATGGAATCCTGCTACCTTTTCTTTTGGAACTCCAAAGCATTTCTCTTTTCAGTAAAAAAGACAATATTATCTCAAAGTACCAAGCTCTTCTGACCTAGAGTTGGAATTGCTTCATCATAATTTCAATAGTTCTATAAGTTACTGAGGTTAAGCCAGTTAGAGTGGACAGATCGCCATTGCGATTAGGTTTGGGGACACAAAATCCTCGTGAAAGGGTTGGGAAATTTTGAAAATGTGTCCCAATTGTCTTCCCCAAAGTCCCTTTTCTGTCATTAGCAACCTGGATGCAAACTAACAGAAAAGGAGAATGTCATGCTATCTTCGCCAGATATTATTTCAATGTATTTCACTTTCCAACTTCACAAAGAATATATTCAAAGTATTTCCAATGAAATCCTCTGCTGTTGCCTTCACAATACGAGCAAATCATTACCAGAAAACTAGGTTTCTGTACCATCTAGTGGTGCATCCAAATATAGCTGACACATAGATATTTTTTAAGTAAATTGTTCTTTAAGAGAATCTCTGTGGGCTCAGGTCATTGTGGATTGTTTCATAGAGAGATTCTAGGTGCAAGGAAATGGTCAGCTCCTTCATTCTGGTATTATTATTATGAGCTCTGTTGCTTGACTCCTCACCTTGTCAGGAGGACGATAGATTCGGGTCTGCAATCTAAAGAATCTAGGTCTGCATTGACTATAAGTCGAGGGGTGGGGGTGGGGAGAAGGGCCAGCATTAAGTGTGCACTCTTAGAGCATAATACACTGTTAGAGCATAACCTCTCTCTCTTTTCTTTCTGGGACATCGTTTAAAAGTTCCCAGAACTCTCTAAAAAATTTCTTTTTAAACTTCAAATGTGGTAGAAAGCACATAACATGAAATTTACCATCTTAACTGTTTCCAATATTGTGCAGCAGATCTCCAGAACTTTCCATCTTGCAAAACTGAAACTCTGCAACCGTTAAACAACAATTCCCCGTTCCTCCTCCCCCCTCTAACAGGTTTTATCAAGGGATCACTCATAGTCAATCTTTTATGGGTCCGTTTTTTTTACTAAAAGGAATAATTGCCACAAAAACTGCTCCCTCCCTTTCCCTGCCCACTACTTGGGAACAAAAGAATGATTCTGAAGTAGTGACATTTTATCTTTTGTTAACCCAAATCTCAGAGCTGAGTTCCTGTTTGCCACCATCGTTGCCCGCGAGGGCTGGGAGCAGAAGTTTTGAGACCTTGAAATGCAGGATTCTGTATTCTGTAAAAATAAAAAGTTAAAATTAACTCTTTTTTGAATTGAAGGATTAAGTCAAGGGAATTTAAGGCTCACCAGGGAAAAGTTGCAAAGAGATCCCAGTGGAGGAATAGAGAGCACACTTTCCTCTAAAAAAAGGAGAGAGCTGGTTTGGAATTCCGGCTCTGCAAAGTTTCAAGCTCTATGGCTGCTATGGACTAAATGTTTGTGTCCCCCAAAATTTATATTTTGACCTAACTCCCAAGGTAATTGTATTTGGAGGTGGAGCCTTTGAGAGGTAATTAAAGTCATGAGGGTGGCACCCTCATGAATGAGATTAATGCCCTTATAAAAGAGACCCCAGAAAACACCCTCTCTCCTTCCCTCACCTGAGGACACAGCAAGAAGATGGCTGTTCATGAACCAGGAAGCAGGCTCTCACCAGACACTGAGTCTACCTGTGCCTTGATCTTGGACTTCCCAGCCTCCAGAACTATGAGAAATACATTTCTGTTGTTTAAGCCACCCAGTCTATGGTAATTTGTTATAGTAGCTCACACAACCTCAGTTTCCTCATCTGCAAGGTGGGAATAACAACACCTATGTGTTGTGCAGATAAAATTAGGTAAGTTATATACTGTAACTAGCACATAGTAGGTGCTCATTAAACATTTGTTCCCTCCCTCCTTCCCAGTTTGGCAACGTGTATACCTCTCCCCGAACCTCAGTTTTCTCATCTGTCAATTGCACGGGGTCACTGTAAGGGTCAAAATGTGACAATGCATGTAAAAGTAACTTCATAACAGGCTACGTGTTTTTAAAATTCATTTTTATTTCTACAGAGTTGTAACTAATTGAGACAGAAAATAATCACTGAATACAGGTAATTAATATTTCCCAAAGATTATTAACATTTTTCTGATAAGCAATGATTTGTCCTGGATCATTTAAATAGTTTATCCATCTGAAGGCAGGGGCCTGGCCTTGGTAATCTCTTGAGGCTCTGTCTGCCTCTGGGAGTGTATGATTCTCTTGCAATCTTACAAAAAAAACAGGACTCGAAAAGAGAATTGGTCTGGGTTATCAGGGAAGCTTTGAAAGAACAGGACATATTCTGCTGCTTCACAATTATCACCCCCCTCAGAGATAACCACTGTTCATTTTTCTAAAATGTTTCTACATAAGATATGTATTAAAAATTACTTTCCCATGAAAGCAACACACGCTTGTAAAACATTCAAATAGCACAAAAAGGTATAACGTGAAAAATAAAACTTCCCTGATCAACACTACCACAGACAAATGCACACACACACATAATCTCCCCAGTCCCACTCCCCAAAGGAAATTACCATTAACAGATTGTCTGAGATTCTCCCAGGAATTACCTATGCATTTCCTATGCATAGAAAAATGCACATATACTGTATACACATACTGTGTGTATACATATATACATACACACACACAAACATACCTGCAGGCATGCATATACATACACACACCCTGTGTTTCAGAGAGCCTTAGTCACATGGAATATCATGTGATAGGATGTGAATGGTATCCCTGGAATTGTGCAGCATTTTGCAAAGCAACAACTACACACACACACACACACACACACACACACACACACTAACATGTCCTTTTTCAAAAAACACAGAGGATAATTGTAAGCTGGCTATTTCGTAACTTGCCTTTCTCAACTAATGATATATCTTAGATGTCTTTCCTTACCAGTGTATATAAATCTACCTGATTCTTTGTACCTGGTCCATAGTGTTCAATTGTACAGATGTATTATCATTTATTTACCCAATTTTTTTGACAGGAATTGGGATCATTCCTAGTTTTTTTGCTACTACTAACCATACTGTAATAAACAATTAACCTATTTTAATTATCTATGTATATTTTACAATGAGCTTAACGTATATGTGTGTGTGTGTGCAGTGCATGTGTATACCTCTTGTACTTAATAATATGCATTTTCATGCATAAATATAGATCTATAGCATCATTTTTTTTTTTTTTGGCCACACAGCGCAGCATGCAGGATCTTAGTTCTCTGACCAGGGATCAAACCCACACCCCCTGCAGTGGAAGCGCTGAGTCTTAACCACCGGACTGCTAGGGAAGTCTCTATAGCATCATTTTAAGGGCTGTGTATTATGTTATATTGGATGAATGGAACATAATCTGTTTAATGAATGCCCTACTGTTGGAGATATATGCTGTTCCTGATTTTTCACTAGCATAAACAACGCAATGTTAAACATCTGTGTGCTTAAATTTTTGTGCATTTGTCAAATTATTTTCATTGGACGTACTCCTAGAGGTGAAGTTGCCAGGTCAAGGAGTGTGCATATTTTTGAGAGAAAGGAAAACTGCCAATTCTGTCACACAGATTTGCTAAACCGAGGTCCTCAGATACATAGCCTCAGGAAGAAACATTTATATCACGTAGGTCGGTGGTTTCCAAACCTGATGTAGTAGGCAAAATAGCCCCAATGATGGCCATGTCCTAGTCCCCAGAACCTGTGAATATGTTATGTTATATGGCAAAGGAAACTAAGGGTGCAGATGGAAGGCTGCTAATCAGGGGGATTATTCTGATTATCTGGGGCCCAGTTTAATCACTGGGATCTTTAAAAATGGAAGAGGAAAGCAAAAGAAGAGAGTCAGAAGAAGATGGGACTATGAAAGAATGATCAAACAGATGCAATATTGCTGGCTTTGAAGATGAAGGCAGGAGACCATGGGCTGAGGAATGTGGGCAGCCTCTAGAAACTGCAAAGCGTAAGGAGACAGATCCTTCCCTAAAGCCTCCAGAAGGAATGCAGCCTCACAAACACCTTGATTTCAGCCCAGTGAAACCCATGTAGAAGGACTTCTGATCTCCAGAACTGTAAGAGAATCAATGAGTGTTGTCTTAAGCCACTAAATTTGTAGTAATTTGCTACAGCAGCAGTAGGAAACGGATACACTTGTTTACACCCAAAACTAACGGCGAGGTGTGGGGTGGGGAGGAGATGGGGGGAAGGTAGGAGAATGGGGGTATCTCATCCCCAGAGACTCTGATTCAGTAAGTCTAGGGCAGAACTGAGGAGTATTTTTCACCGTGCTCCCCAGGTGATAAAACGCATCCAGTGGGGCTCTCGAGAGGCACTGATACAGACCCCATGGTTCTGCAGAAGTAGCCATCTCCTGATACGTAGACAGTCATTTGCTGGCCTGGCGGATGGTCCAGGTAGCTGATTGAAGATGGAGCTGACCTGGGGCTCCAATCTGGCACCAACCTTAACTCCATGTCCATATGACAGTGTCAATCAACCTCACTAATCTGACCCCAATCTACCTTTCCACCTTGATTTTCAACTGCTTATCAACCCAAATGCTCCACTCCAGTCAGACTAGTCTAATCGTCATCTATTCAACGAGTCTTGAGATTTGTCTTTGCTCTTAAAATACTGCCCTATTGTCAGCTGGGTCGTCCAGAAAGCAGGCTCCGAGAAAGAGTTAAAGATGTGAGAGGTATATAGGGGCTTGGTGCAAAACATCTGCAAAAGATAAAAAGGGAAGGAAGCAGGGCTTCCTTGGTGGCGCAGTGGTTAAGAGTCCTCCTGCCAATGCAGGGGACACAGGTTCGAGCACTGGTCCGAGATTCCACAGGCCGTGGAACAACCAAGCCCATGTGCCACAACTACTGAGCCTGCGCTCTAGAGCCCCAAGCCACAACTACTGAGCCCATGTGCCACAACTACTGAAGCCCACGCCCCTAGAGCCCATGCTCCACAAGAGAAGCCACCGCAATGAGAAGCCCGCGCACCACAACGAAGAGTAGCCCTGTTCGCCACAACTAGAGAAAGCCTGTGCATAGCAACGAAGACCCAAAGAAGACTCAACACAGCCTAAAATAAATATTTATTTTTTTAAAAAAAGGGAAGGAAGCAGAATTGAGAAGGAAGAGACTCAGACTAGGATGCAGATCTGATATAAAGTCTCAGCCAACTCAACAGGAACCCTGGAACAAATACTGCCCAATAGAGGAGTCCCATGTCGGGCAGTAATGGCCAGGTCCTAACACTCCTGTCATGCTCAGTCATTGGCTGCCCATGAATAGAATGACTGAAGCAAATCCTAAGGTGCTGAGAGGTGGGGGCACTCAGCGGACGGCACTTCTTGGAGCTGAATGGCAAACCCATGGCTGCCAATTCTTTTTTCTGTTTCCCAGTTGGCCAGACCCTGTCCTTTCTTTGAGCCCTCCTATGGCAACTGTTGATAGGTCTTGTCATAACCACTACATGTATTGCGAAATATAAGCTGTCTGAGCTGGAAATGTCCTTAGGGATCATCTCATTTTACATATAGAGAAATCGAGACCTGGGCGGGGTGGGGGGTGAGTCATTCTAGATGGCACAGCTAGCTGGTGGCAGAGCCAGGACTGGAACCCAAGTGTCCTAACGCTCAGTTCCGGTTTGCAGTTAACATTAAGAAAAGGCTGATCATTTTGAAAGATGAGTGGAGGGTCAGTCTTCACCTAAAACGTAACTGTAACTGCTGTAAATCAATAGACTAAACTTGCTTCCAAGTATGCTGAATCATTAAAATGAAGGGAAAAAATAACCAAACTTCTCTTTAAGATCTTTGAGGCTTAGTTTAATCTCAATTAAATTGATAAGAAATAGTGATAAAACTGTAATCCTTATGAAAATTCTATAGCCCATTTCATTTCTATAATCACCACTAATCTATAAAAATTTCAGTGACATACTATTTTAAAATCGTACTAATCTTATTAAAGGAATCCATACGGACCATTGCATTATTTTGAAAATACAGACGGTTTACAAAATGATTTTCAATTATGTCAAGCTAGAGAAACAGTTATGGAAAGGGCAGAAACTATTGTTTATACGGGAGAAAGATGTGATATAAAGATTACTTAGCTTTATCTCTGGAGAGGTGACGTTCTTTTCAGTGTTACATGTGATACTGATTTTTAGAATGGAAAACTGCTTCAACACAAGTCTCAATTGGCTTTGCAAACAACATCCTTATTTGGAATTCTTGAAAGATAGTCTTTACTACCAGAAAAAGGAAATTGTCGCCTTTTATTGTTTTAGCCCAGGTATCATTCAAGTATGTAAGTTTCCAGCACATTTGGAAACAATTTCCATTGTTTCAGACTGTAAAGTTCAGGAATGAGTGTGTTTGGGTTGGGGGAGGGGGTGGCAGCTGGTGAGTCAGAGTCAATCGGGCTACTTGTCAATTTCTGAAAATTGTAGAGAAAAATGTGAATGAGGTTTATGGGCTGTAGCCCTATTGGGCCTGACTTTCCAGTTTCAAACCTGATCGATCTGCTAATTCCACCCCCTCCCCAACTAGCATCTCACAAGATTATCAACTAGGAGTGTAGATAAAGCCCCACAGATAACACACGGGGCTGGTGTGTGTGTGTGTGTGTGTGTGTGTGTAATTAGCAAGAGTAAAATGCCAAAGTGAGCCAAAGAAATGCTTTTCAAGTTACCTTTTTGAAAGTGAGGTGGGAAAGTTAAAAAGGATGGATCTAGAAAGACAGAAACCAAAGTCTAGGATTAAGTAGGAGATGACCTGGAGAGGGGTTTACTTGTCTCAAGAGGAGCAGGGGTCTTTCAGAGGCAGGAGATCTTTTCTTTCCTCTTTATTAACGTGGGAAAATTGATCACTGCTTTCAACTTTATTCAAGAAAGAGCTTCCAGGCTGAGGGATTTGCAGGGAAATATTATCAGATTACCCAGGCTACACAAAATGCCAGCCCTCTTGGAATCATTTTTCTTTTCCCTAAATAGCATATTGAGTTCAGTTCTGATGGGCATGTTATCTTCTAACAGATGAATCTTTCTACAGCAAGCCAAGATAAACACACACTTGTTTAAGTGCTAGAATCAGCCTCCACCCTGAATTTTCCCAACCATCACCTAAAATAGAACACGGCTTTTGAAGGCAAATAACTTTGAGAGAAAATGTACTGGTTAAGTTTTTTTTCTCTTAGTAAATCTCGGAAACCTGTGTAACACACTGGAAAAACTGCTTGAGACAAGAGAATTACTGTATTACTGCCAAAGTTACCAATTCACTCGTGCAAGAGCTGTGGTCTTTATTTACATAGCAGATGGGAGAACAAAATATCTAAGAGCCACCCTGAAGGTAACCTTTGATAAATATTATGGTGGAGAGGAAAGAGCCCTGAGATCAGACCCGGGTTCCAGTGCTGGCTGTGTGACCTTGGGCAGGTCATTGGCCAACTCTAAGCCTCAGTATCCACATGTATTAAGTGAAGATAATCATGTCAATCCTAGGGTTGCTGAGAAGTTTGCATGAGATCATGGATGTGAAAGAATTTAGAATTAAGAACAGCATAATCCAAAAATATCATTTGATTATTCACCTTTTGAGCTGTTACACGGGAGCAACTGGGGTGTGCGTGGGGAACGCTGGTGGCAGGGGCCTCCAGGGTTGTCAGGGCTAAGTACCGAGCTCACACCGGACTGTGAGCTGTCTATCAGATCGGAGAGATGAAGCAGTTTGGAGGGCTAAGTACGGAGCTCACACTGGACTGTGAGCTGTCTATCAGATCAGAGAGATGAAGGAGTTTGGAGAAATTTGTCATTTCATCTGGAACAATCTGCAGGGACGTCCTGCTACCAAGTCTTGGACCCACGTGGGTATCCACACTGGTGGCCCCAACGGTTCTGTGCCGAAAAGAAAGTTACTATTTTCCCGATGTCACTAACCGTGGAAGAGCTACAGGAAAGTTTCCGTGTTCATGGCACCCAGGCGGGCCCCTGCAGAAGGCTGTCAGGTGCAGATGAGCTCCTCCTCCTCAGAGGGAAGGCAGCCAGGCAGTCATGCAACTCATCCAAGAAATGTTCTGGATACAGAGCTTCCTCTAGGCCCCACTTGGGATGGGGTGGTTTGCTTACTAACTACTTGCAAGTTACTTCTCAAATTGCTCAGCCATTCTATTCGGAAGCACTTTTTTAGAATTGAAGGATCAAATTTTCCGAGTGACTATCTCATTCATCAGGCCCAGCCTGAGACCTTTTCAGCTTCCTTTCGGACTCCAGCCACTCTCAGTGGGTCTTGCCCACCCCATTTCCATTTTGCTTTTTGTAGAGGCAAGAGGGAAGATGCAAATAGTCTGGTTAAGGCTAGAAAGTGTCAGGCTGTTCCTGGAACCTCTATTCAGTCGGAAGAGTGGGACAACCGCATCGGGTACCATGCCGTCAGTCTTGATGTGAAAGACCCAGCTGATGGAGGGTAAGGCAGCTGATTTCTAGGTAGGTGGGCAGTGGGTGCAGGAGGTGTGAGTGAGCCTCTACGCCCCCCACCACTGAACATCTCTTTTAACCATCTTATATGCTTAAAATGTTAAAAAAAAAAAAACTAACGTGGGGCATAGGTGCCAAGGAAAAGTATAGAATTTCAGGGAGAAACTTGCTTTGGACTCAGTGCTCTTTTGTGGCAGAAAGAGAAAAGGACGGCGATGTCTCTAGACCCTCTGGATTCCCAGTAGAAAACCATAAGCAGGTTTGGAAAAAGGAATTCTCTTCTTTAAACCGGAGTTCAGTAAAAGAACAGATCTTTTCTTCTCTCTGGAGACTGGCTTTCTGAAAAATAGGATAAGCATGTTGAGGAAGAAGCCAGCTTGGGGTCCAAGGAGCCCAGGTTTGAATCCTGACCTAGCTCACCACTCCTAGCTGTGTGACCTTGGGCAAGTTACCTAGCCTATCTGAGCCCCACTTTCCTCATCTTTTAAATGGGAATACTAATGATACCTACCTCCTACATGAGTTAAACACATGTAAAGCCCTTAGAACAGTGTGTGGCACAGATATGTTCAATAAATATTAGCTCTTATTTTGTTAAAGAGGCAGTGCCTTTATAGGGAGTAGAATTATTGTGGGGTCATGCTGCAGCTTAGCTTAGTGGGTAAGACCAAGGACAGAGAAAACTGGCTCTGGCACTTACCTTGACTTTGGGCAAGTTACTTAACCTCCCTAAAGCTCCATGTTCCCATCTGTGAATGAGGATAAAAACAGCACCCACGGTGTAGGGAGCTATTGGTTCTTACTTTGCCTCACTTCCATGGTTCTTGTCATTCTCCTCACCTTCTAATGACCTGTAGCTCATGCCACTTCAGCCAGCCAGTTGCCATGGTCACACGCTAGACCTTGTCATGGCCTACACAGGTGGCATCCTTGCCATCTCAATTTTGAACATCTGCTCTCCAACCACCATGTCCCAATGTCATTGCCTTACGTAGTCTGATCACCGCATTTTATATAACCTCATCCTCCAATCCATCAATCTCCACTACCCGGCACCATCCATCTGCCTCCATTTCCTTCTTTGAGCAGCTTACACGCCATGGTCCCTTCTTACAATCACTCACTTGCAAATACCCTAAACTCCTCTTCCTCTTTCTCCACCCATCACACTCGTCAAAATCTCAGCCCTGGATGAGCCTCACCGTTTGCCTTCTCTGCATTACACTAACCCAACAGCCCTGGCAAAAATCACCCAAGCCTGTTTCCACTTAAACTGGTGATCTCAGCCTTCATAGTTGATTGAGAAGAGATAAATCATTTAATTAGTACATTTCAGACTCCCCACAAACAAGCCTGCAAATCTACTTGCATCTGTGTCCTTATTATCCTTCTTTTGTCTGCTTTCAATGGCAGGTCCCCTCCTCTTAGCAAATGTCAGTACTTCCACACGTCCCTCTCAAAACTTCTCAGTGACTTCAACCACGCAATTATCCTCATCCTCCTCTGTCATCCATCTCTTCATCTTTGTATAGGCTCTAATATTTGCCTTCTTTTAAAAAAAAGACCCACTCCACTCCACTAGTCTCCATAACTACCACCTTATTTCTGTTCACCCCCCTCAATGCTAAGCTCTCCGAGAAGCTACTGGTATTTACTGTCTCCACTTTCTCATCTCCCATTCCCTCTTCTACCCACCCGACCTGGCTTCCGTCCACACGCTATAACGAAAACTGCTCTTAACTAGGTTATCAAAATCTTTGGTGCCATATCCAATAGAAATTTCCCTGGTCTTCTCTTATTTGATCTCTCGGAAGCCTTTGCCACAGTTGATCATGCTCTCTGGAAACTTTCTCCTCTGAGTTTCTGTAACACCTCACGCTCCTGGCTCTCCTCTCACCCAGGGACTGCTTCTTCTCAGTATCATCTTCTGGGTCCTCATGTCCTCAACTTGTAAATATCGGCACACGCCAAGACTCTGCCCTCTGTCCTTCTCTCTTCTCTGCCTGGGTGATCATTCAATGGCTTTCAATGTCATTTTATACTGAACAATCTCAAAAGTTTATCCAGACTCCCCTCTTGAACTCCACACTTACATACACAACTGTTGAAGAGGGATATCCGCTTGCATGTCTTGTAGGCACCCAGACTGAACGTGGTCAGAGTTTTGTTCTCCTACAATCTTCCTCATTTCCATACATGTACCAGTATCCACCCAGTTGCTCAAGCAGGAAACCGAAGAGCTAAACCCCCAAATAGATCTCAAATACATTAACTTCATTTGGCCTCCACTGCTGCCATCTGATCCAGGCTACCATCCTTTGCTTCTGGCCTCCTAACTGGTCTCTTTGTTCCCATCCCTTTCTCCAGTCAGTCCTCTCCACAGCAGGCTTCTGTGCCCTTATTAAGTGCAAATTGGGGGCTTTCCTGGTGGCGCAGTGGTTAAGAATCTGCCTGCCAATGCAGGGGACACGGGTTCGAGCCCTGGTCCAGGAAGATCTCACATGCGATGGAGTGGCTAAGCCTGTGTGTCACAACTACTGAACCTGCGCTCTAGAGCCTGCAAGCCACAACTACTGAGCCCTCATGCCACAACTACTGAAGCCTGCACGCCTAGAGCCCGTGCTCCACAACAAGAGAAGCCACCGCATTGAGAAGCCCACGCACCACAATGAAGAGTAGCCCCCACTCGCTGCAACTAGAGAAAGCCCGTGCACAGCAATGAAGACCCAGTGCAGCCAAAAATAAATAAATAAAATAAATAAATTTTTAAAAAATACTTAAAATAAATAAATGCAAATTGGCTCACACTTCAAACCCTTCCATGGCTCACTGAGTCACTTAGAAGAGAAAATCCAACCTCCCACCATGACCCAGAAGGCCCTGTGTCACCCGGCCCCAGTTGACCTCTCCAGGCTGTGCTCTGGCCCATTCCTCACTCACTTCCGGGCCTGGGCGGGGCAGCTCCCTCCATCTCCACCCCAGCTCTTCCTAAAGCTCACTCCATCCCTCACTTCATTCGGGTCCCTGCTTGCACATCACTTCCACACAGAAGCCTCCCTTGACCACTTTATCCAAAGTTGGTCTCCATCTTTCTCTATTTCAACACTTGGTATGCTTCCTTCATATTTACCATAACTTGCAAATATTTTGTTTTGTCTTCTTTATTGTTTTTTGGTGGAGTCTACCTTCCGCACTAGACTATTAACTCTCTGGGGAGCAGGGACCAAGACAGTTTTATATACTATTAGATTTATATATGTAAATAAAAGAGCACCGTGTCTCTCAAATAGCAATGTCAATATTATTATTACCTGTAAAAACTGAAGAAATGTACAATGAATCAGTGTCTATTTCTACAGATTAAAAAAAATCAAATTCACTAAAAATTTCGGCACCACAGTTTTGGGGAGTCCCCTCCAGAAAGGTCTCTCCAACTAACTACCCTTCCAGCAGATCGCTCTTCTCTCCACAAGGTCTCTGCCTCATGGGTGTGGGACACCTGCATGAGGGGACTAGGCCATATTGGAGGGGAAGGAGGGGACTCGGCCTTCCTTCCTTCCTTTGACAAATATTTATCTGGGGTCTCACAGAGGAAATCTTTCAGAACTACCAAAATCCTTCCTGAAAGGTTCATCCAGCTCACTTCAAAATCAGGTTAATATATGGGAATTCCCTGGTGGTCCAGTGGTTAGGACTCAGCGCTTTCACTGCCAGGGCCTGGGTTTAATCCCTGGTCGGAGAACTAAGATCCCACAAGCCACGTGGGCAAAAACAAAAAACAAAAAACCCAAAAAACCAAGCCCCCCCCAATCAGGTTAATATAAAATATACAAAGAATCAAACATATAAAGAGGCGACCGAGTCCCACGCCAAAGCTACCAACCAGGAAGTGATGGCACAGAATCTGGGCATTTCACGAGCTCCCCTGTGGTTCTCAGCATCAGGCAAGACGGGGAAACTGGCAGTGTGCTCTCTTAAGAGCATGGGCTTTGAAGGGGTTTTCTGGTCCTTTTATCCACCTAGGGAGTCACCCCACTTCCCCGTCCCCACGCCCTGCTGCCTCCTCTGCCCAAAGCCACAGCTGCAGACTAGCCAATGAGGATGGGGGCTATTGGCATAGCCAGGTGCCCATTCCCCAACTCCTGTCAACTACGCTTTGCATGGAAGGCTCAACCCCTTGGCCCTTTCTCAAGGTAATACTGCTCCTTTGCATGTGTTCCAAGCCTTCTGCACCCACTCCTCTTATTCCAGGATAGTGTCCTGGCCACAGATGGACAGTGAACCCATATACAGTGAAACAACCATACCAGTTGCTAATCTTCACTGTTGTACACTTGATTTAAGTTGGAATTGTTTTGATGATTTAGTATAAGTTTCGATGTTGATGATTGTAGCACACTGCAAGAGCAGAGAGATAATACCTCTGCTGCTTGCTGCTGTGATCTTAAGGCGAGTAAGGCCTTTCACCTGTTTGAGACTCAGTTCCCTCATCTATAAAATGGGCATATTCATTCCTTCATCCAGTCAGTCAATCCCTATTTACTGGATACCTCTTGTATAAGGAACCTAGGATGTCCTCATACACGTATCACAAGGTCGTTGTGGGGACTGAGCTCACAGCCATCACCCACAGGTGGTGTTGCTGTTAATTTGGGCCTATGAACAACTGAAATCATCAAGTTTTTAGTAATTCTAAGGCTTACAATTTTTAATTGTATAAACTCTTAACAAGTACTTAGGAGACTTGATAACCCTGATGTCATTCATTAGAAGGCCAGCAGAGCTCATCCCCTCAGGCAGAGACTTCCATGAAGCCTGACAAAGCCGTGCTACCTTAAATCTACCTCCTCACTTGGGCACCGCCAATTCCTCCCTGAGGGTGATTTGCGGCTTGTTTGTTTCCGTTTTACAAAATGGTGTCAAACAAAATTAATTTGTACTCTATTGGCAGATCGATTTTTACCATTTCCTTTTTCGATGTTCTTTTATTGTTTCCAGCAACTGTGCACTCATTCATCTGACACATATGTACTGACCTCTGCGTCAGGCACTGCCGCAGGTGCTAAGGATGGGGCGGTTCACCCCTCAAAGCTTCGGCCCTCAAGGACCGGACATCCTAGGGAGGCCTATATATCGTGCTCACCCCCACTCCACACCAAACTGTAAAGTGCCTGAGAGCTGGGGCCGTGGTGGCAGCTCTTCCCTTGATGCCTCTCAAACACACAGCATGAGAACAGCTGAAGGCACACAGGATGCCCTCCCAAAAGGCAATTTTTTTCTGCCTTATGTTGTGCCGGGCTCACTGGAGCTATAATTTCCATTAGAATGTAAATTCTAAGCATTTACGTATATTATTTCAATTAATCCTCACAGAAACCTGATGAGGTGGGCATTATTTTAATCATCATTTTATAAATGAAGCCACTGAGGTATGGACAGGAGAAGAAACGTGGCTAAGTTCCTAAAGCTAGTAAGTAACGAAGCTGGATTCGACACCAGGCCATGAAAATCCTCATGTCAACCCCTGAGATTGTCCCCATTTGGCATCACTTTCAAATTGAACGTGGGCCCAGACAGACTCCTAGCCTTTGGTATCAGGTGGCATTTTCTCTGACTGCAGAGTCCCGGGGTGGCCCTATGTTCTAGGCTGAAAACTGAACATCTGGGAAAGAGCAGGCTAACCCTCATGAATTTGTTCATTTTCCTGCGTCACCTTGGTTATCTCACTTAAATCCAGCTCAAAGAACTCAATAAACTTGCTTTTATAGCCAAATTAGAAAATGGACAAAACATTTTACAAGATACCAAGTGCACGGGCTCTTTGAGACCAAAATGAAACCTATTCTAGGGATGAAAATACTAAATAGAAATGGGGGTTATTTCAATTGCTGGAGATCCTGGTTTTTATGCTACAAGCTTGTTCTCAGGATACAGAGACATGCTATCAAAGGCAGAAGCAGATACTTACTTTCAACTGCAAGGCTGGCACTGGCAGGTCCACCATCAGAGGGGAAATAGATTTTCTTAACTAGGAGAGAAGAAAACATGATTGGGAATGAAATCAGGGAGTGGGTTAGAAAGTGCCCAGTAGCCCCCCAGGGAACCCCAAATCGCCTGGTCCTCAATTTATAGACACCTGACATTTTATCAGTTGCTACAAAAACAGAGAAGCTTCTGTTTTGAAGGCCCTTTGGGTTTTGTTCCCATCTTACAGGCAATGTTTCTGATCAAGGGTCACTTGACTTCCTCAACAGATCCTGGACCATCGGTCACCAATTAATCCAACAGATATCTGCATTAGTAGGAGAGTCTGAAGAGTCGGTAGCAGTCGAGACTTTAGCGATCAACATTTGTTTGAGAATGTGTCTAGAACTTTCGGGAATTGGATAATGCCTGCATGGTGGCTTTGCCATGATGTGCCTGGCATATAGTAGATGCTCACTAAATCTTTGCTGAATTGGATTTGAACTGCACGGGCTTGTTATGTTTGGGAGGTGATGATTTGAGCCATCTGTGTTCTAACCATCTTTTGAGACAGGGCTCTGCTGTGTGTGTGCACAAGCATACATACACAGTTGGCCTCATCTGTCCCTCTGAATCCAGCAGGAGCAGATTTTTGAAAAAGAGTACTAGGGTGGGAATTCTCATAGGTTTCCCAAGCATGACATTTTTATGATTTACTCTTTAGGTACATTCCTAATCCAACTCTGGGAATGATGGAGTGGTATTTTAATGGGAAATTGGTTTTTGACATTAGGATGGAGCACAGCACCTGACCTGGGTAGGGCTAGGCTGAACAGGCCCTTTGTGTAATATATATATACTTAGTTCGGAAGTAAAAGCAGCTTCTAGCAATTTCTTTCAGGCATGGAACACTAGAACCAGATACATATGGACCAGGGAGCTGTAAAAGAAAATTCATCCAGGGTACAGAAAGCCAGAGGATTAAATATCTGTCGGGTGAGTGAGTAAATGAAATGGCAAATGAGCCTTAAGGATGCTTTCGTTTGTGGAAGGGTGTGGGTCTGGGAGCAGGAGCCCCAGATAGTCAGGCACCATGACGCTCTCCAGGCAGCAAGGGGGCTGCCTCCACAGTCACTCCGAATTTTAATGTGTGGAGCAGATGGATGGTATAGATGGCCCTTGTTCTTGCCTAGGAGTCTGGCATCATTGCAAGTTGCCAACCTGTTTGGATGATAGGTATATCCCTGAGTTCTGTCTTACAAATGGATTATTTGGCAGTTCACAGTGAGGTGAATGCAGGACCCTAAGATTTTAGGCAGCAGCCCATTTTTCTAGGGTACGTCCAAGTCAGCAGACCAGGGTGAATACTGAGCTAAGTGCATCTGGCTGGCTATCTATGCAACCCTTTAGTTGTTAAATGGTGACTATCGACGCAGCCTAGTGAAGACAGATGGAACTTAAGCAAAGCATTCTGTCCCTCAGAAGCCCCGTAGCTGGAGTAGCAGCAATTAGTCTTCACATCCCATCTCACGCCAACTCACTCTCAACCACAACCAATCAGAGGCAATCCTCCAAGTATTTGGAGGCATTTCCTTACAGTGGGCTGAACCGGAAGGCAGGTTGAAGAGCAATCCCTTGCTTCCGGCCGTCTGGGTAGAGTTGCCATCTTCCCACGAGGCAGATTCCTGAGGATGGATTGGGCATCTCTCTGGCTGGAGACTTAGGAGGGGCTCATACTTCCCATCAGGCTGGGGCTCTGGAACCAAGTGCCCAGTGGAAAAGGCATGAGGGTAGCCAGGCTCTGGGAAGCTGGAGCTGGCGAGGGAGGAGAAATGCCTCAGCTCGCCAGGCTGAAAGGAAGGGCTCCCGGTCAGGGACACTGGATACAGATCCATAGCCATGGGACCAGATCCACTCAAACTGCAGCTGGCGGCACCATTTGCAAAAGATACTTCCGGCTGTGGCTTTGTCCACTGAGAAGAGAAACGCCACTGATTTGGAGGCATGCCACTATCTGGGAGGGAAAGATTTAGAAGGCAGGTTTATGTATTGTTTTCAAAATGGAATTAGCTTAATTTATTTCTGGTTAATATATACTATTTTTAATGTGAAAAAAAATGTAGAAAAGGTAAACAAAAATCACTCTAAGCATAGTATCCAGAGACTGCCATTGTCTACCTTTAGGTGTACTTCTTTCTAAGATTTGTTTCTATTCATGTATGCATTGTTTTCACATCACATATTGTTTTTAAGGTTGCTTTTGCATTATTAAAATATCACAAACATCCTCCCATAGCAAAGAATAGAGCCAACACCAGCTTTTTAAATGGCTGTAGGTATCCCATCATAAGGCAGTACAACCCTTGTCCAAATAGCCCCTCAAGGAAACTTTTCTAGAAGTAGAATTACTTGGTTAAAGGTGATTGGTGTTTGTTTGTTGCCGTTGTTTGGCTTTATTTTGTAGCTGGTGTTTGGACTCCACAGAACTTTACAAAGGGTTTAACACTTGCTTGCATCACACAACTCTAGGGATTGAAACCCCACTTTCAAGAGAGGTCTGGGGCATGGGGATGTTAAGAGACTGGACCAAGTTAGCCAAGCAGATTAGCCAAGTAGGGATCTGAGCTGGACGGATCAGTGATGGGTAGGGAAGTGGTTGCTTGAACCTCTTCCTGCGAAAGCAAAATGCTCAAGGTCAAGCAGGGACTCAGTTTCTTCTTGCAAAGTTCTTGTGGACAAACTAGTGGGGATGGAGTCTCCTTTGGTCTCAGAGACACTGTTCAAATTGTGCCTCTAACAGCTGCTGAATCAGAGTTCTCGAAGAGTCTCGGGCAGCCCATGATATGGACAGATGTTTTCCCCATTCTCAACACCCACTCAGGAGGAGGGGAGGAGGGAGAGAGCGAACTCTGGCAAGATGGTGCTTAAAGCCTGGAGGTTCGCGTCCATCCAAGATAATGAAGGGGGCGCGTGGGTGTGGCTACCTGGCCCCCTTCCCCTCCTCCTGCGCCTCTCCCAGTGCCCCTGAATGTTCAATTTGCCTGGATTTTGTCTGAGAGGTCTGCCCAGTGATACTGGAGTGTCCCATCCACCACCGCAGCAAAACAATCTCTAACCTACACGGCACAGATACTCTGTGCAACTTTTCCCATCGTTCACAAGAGATGGGCGATGGGTGGCTACTTTTAATGAAGCCAAGGACAAGGAAACATATGAAGCTTTGTTCCTGGGGATGAATGTTACTTTTGCAAACTGCTATCTGTGGGCTAGTAGCAATACAGGGCGCTGTGTAGCACAAACAGAGTGATTAAGCTGACTTAGGCTAATCACTGTTTGTGCTTCATATTGAATGAGGGTACAGCATGTCCTAAGCACAAATGAGAAACAATGTGTAGCCTCTGATAACTGGGCAGTTTCCATCTGAACTGGCTTTACAGATCTCATACATAGGACCTAGGTTTTGAACGCTTGAAAAGTGGAAGGCAAGGCCTCAGCGTCCTTTGAATATTTTTAAAGACTGCTTCCCTTCCAGAATTCTCTGAGGGAAACGTTAAGGGGAGTGGGTGGCGTGCCTCTGGACAAGGTCACACTTGGTCACTGAGTGCACCAGAGCACAGTTTGGCCGGGAGAATGTGGCCCAATCCTGAATTCACAGCAACCCAATGGTGGGCCTTGGGTGGCCTGGGGAAAGCAACTGGCCAGAGCAGGCTTGGGTACGGTGTCCCGTGGAGCAGAGACCCTAGATTTTGGTGGGCCTCTTTCCCAGGCTGCTTGGGAAAACAGCTTCCAGCAACCACGGCCATCTATCCTGGGGACCGCTGGAGTGGCTCCCAGTTGCCACTGCTAGAAGTGGCCCTGGTGACACTTCCTTACCCAAGATCCCCCTCTTAGTTACTTGGGAGATGAGAGGGAGCCCCAGGGAAGACTCTGCTGCCTTCTCAAACCCCAACCTACACTAATGAATGGAGAGCAGGCAAGGACCTCTTTGGGGACACTCAGGGAAGGATAGATTTTTCTCATTCTTTTTCTTTTCCTTCAAGGTGATACTAGGCAGTGTTTGTGAAATGTTAACCACCTCCTATCTTGTGATGTCTTGAAGTGGATGTGGCTTTAGTCTTTTTTTTAAATTAAAGTATAATTGGTTTACAATATTATTTTAGTTTCAGGTGTATTTTTAGAGATTATACTCCATACAAAGTTACTATAAAATATCGACTGTAGTCCCTGAGCTGTACGTTATTACATCCTTGTCACTTATTTATTTTGTACCTAGTAGCTTGTACCTCTTAATCCCTTTCTCCTATTTTGCCCCTCCCCCTCCCTCCCAGGCTGGAGTTTTCTTTCAGTAGGAATACAAAAGGCTTCCATCCCCTCTACTCCGACTCTGAGCATCTAGCCCCAGCCTCTTAGCCCCATCCATGCCTCTAGCATTCCTGAGGCCTCTGCTCCTAAGACCAGGTCCTGTTCAGAGAGCGCAAGTCTCCATTTCCCACCCTGCCCTTTCAGGGTGAAAATAGCTAGCTATTCTCCGGCATCCTAAGCAAACCCAGAGGCACCACCCATGCCAACCATAGACACTGCTGAGAACCCCAGAACCTTCTGGAAAGCACCTCCAGGCATCAGAGTTTGCTTCCACCCCAGAGGACCCTCCCTCCACTCTAACCTTGCATGGTGGTCCCGTCTCCCTGTTCCAGACTAGTTTCCGGACACACCAACTTCAATGTCACCCCCTCAGAGAGGCTCTCCCAGAACTGCCAATGTCCAGGGTGTTAGCCTGCTACTCTCTGTGACTATGCCCTGCTTACTGCTCCATGGCATAAGCCTAACCTGTGATTCCATTCCCTCCCGCCTTCCTTCCCTCACTATTGGTCTTCCCCACTAGCCAGTAAGCTTTAAGAGGACTGAGATCCCGGGCTTCCCTGGTGGCGCAGTGGTTGAGAGTCCGCCTGCCGATGCAGGGGACATGGGTTCGTGCCCCGGTCTGGGAAGATCCCACATGCCGCGGAGCGGCTGGGCCCGTGGGCCATGACCGCTGAGCCTGCGCGTCTGGAGCCTGTGCTCTGCAACGGGAGAGGCCACAACAGTGAGAGGCCCGCATACCACAAAAAAAAAAAAAAAAAAGAAGTGAGAGCTGTTGCTGTGGTTACTATTAGTATTATTTTGGTTTAGAAACGCAGTGTAGGCTCACATTCACAGGTTTCTCTCCTGGTCTGCAACACTCCACAGAATCAACCAGGAAAAAGCAAAATGGTAATGCATGAGGCCTGAGGAGGCTCCTTGCCCTCAGTCACCACAGAAGGGAGGGCAGGAAAGGACAGAGCCAAGGCGCCTGGGAAGCAGTGGCAGCTGCAGCGCTTCAGGGCTGACATGGAGGATGGAGTAGGTATTGGCTATGAGAGAGATTTCAGAAGCCTTGGCTTGGTGTGTACATTCCCAGAAATAATCCATCAGAGGTGGGCAGGAACAGCTGTAAATCTAGAAGAGCTTTTGTTTATTGAGCACTTACTATGGGCCAGGCTCTTTGTCTAGCATTCTGGATGCATCTCCCGTGAGCTTCACAGGAACCCAGATGAGAAAATAGTGGTTAAACTAACTCGCCTAAGGCCACACATAGCTAGCAGGTATAGAGCTGGCTGATTCTCAGCCTCATACTTCGTTCACTGGTTCTGTCTCCCATCATTGCAAGAATGCAGCGAGTCTGCGCTTTCACACACTCCCATGGCTGGACGGTGGGGGGTCAGATGGGCATGACATTTCTGGGAGCAATTTGTCAGTAGCTATCGAAACCCTAAAATTTGAGTGGACTCTGATGCAGTCATTCTACTTACAGCAATTTATTTTAAGAATATAAGCAATGATGCCTGCAAAAATTGAGCTACAAGGATATTCAATGTGATATTTACATATAGTGAAAGACTGGCAACAATCTAAATGTCTGAAAATTTTAATAGATTTGGTACATCTATAAAAAGGATACTCTTGAGCCATAAAATGATGTTGTAGTAGAACATGTAATGGTAATAAAAATACATACGGCTTATTGTCAGTTAAAAAACCAAGTTACAAGCCATGATGTGCAAAATGATGTTAGGTTGTAAAACTTAGTATGTGCGCATAGATGCACATGTGGTTTTGTGTCCTGAATGCTTCTCTGTGTTTTCTAAAGTTTCAAAACTTGACATACTATTTTTGTGATTAGAAAAATTTAGTTAAGTAATAACTTATGAACCCACTTGACTAAGTGAACCTGTCACAGCTGTGAAATAATTGCCTGATTACCTTCCACCCATCTTTTCTTCCTTCTTTCTCCCGTCTCCACCTTTACTATAAATGCTGTTTTATGATGAAGTTGAAGCCGAGATCCCTCTGAACACACACACATATCTTGCCCCACGAAGGTCCCAACTTTGACCTGCCCGATGTGCACACACTGACTCTCCCCTTTCTGCCATCTTGGCTGGTGGCACTTGTCTCTGATTCATTCATCCCAGAAACAAAGAGGAGATTCTTTGTATTAGCTGATGGTTAAAATAACACCAGAGGCAGAGAGACAGCTTATGGAGGACAGTCCTGTTCCAGGGCACCAAGTTCAGGGGGGTGGGTCCTATTCAGTCCCACCCCCTCCTTCATGGCCTCCTGCCTGTGTTACCTAGTCTTTTGCTGATTATCCAGGTTCCCTTTCCCAACTGAAAATAGGAGATTAAACATAGAAAGTGTGCTAGTATTTTGAAAGTAGCTAATAGCTCAGTATCTAGAATCAATTGATCTGGTTGTGAACAGCTGCCCCTTACTAGCTGTGGAATCTTGGACAAGTCATTTGCTTCTCTGAGCCTCAGTTTCCTTACCAGGAAAATGGGCATGGTGAGAATTGACCAATAGGTTGGTCTGAAGATTCGGTAAGATAATTCACGTGACAGCCCCTAGCAAATGGTCTGACACACAGGAAGTGCTCAATAAATATTAGTCATTATAAACATTATTAGTGAGAGTCCTAATAGGCATTAACTCTCTGGCTGGGGTGTTGTCAGGGTCTACAAAGGCAACATAGTGGAACAGTCAAGAGACTGATTCTGGAGTCTGACTGACCTGGGCTTCAATCTCTATCACTCACTGGGCTGTGTGACCCATCCCATCACTTACCCTCTCTGGGCTGCAGTTTCCTCCTCTGTAAAGTGAGGCTATTAATACCCATTGTAAAGTGGTTTTGTAAAGTGGTTTTGTGAAGTACAGCACGCATGTAGGAAAACGCACAAGTATAAGTGTGCAGCTGGGGGGAAAATTTTTTCACAAACTGGGTGATGAGCACCCAGATTAAGGAATGGAATATGACGGTCACTCCAGAAGCCTTCCTCAGCCCCCTTTCCCATCACTAAACCCCTCCAAATGTAACCCCTCTCCTGTCTCCTAACACCATAGGTTCTGTTTGCCCAGCTTTGACCCTTATCAATTGTAGTGGATTTTAAGGACTGAAGTGAATGCAGTTACAGCACAGCACCTGGCACCCAGTGTGGCTCCCTGTAAGTTAGTGCAGAGTCCTCTCCCTCATTGGAAAGAAAGATACGAAGTCATCAGGGTTCACAGGGGCCATAAACAACTAGCATGACTATACCTCATATACATATTCACACTAAAACAGAAATCCAAGACATGGAAGCAACCTAAATGTGCATCGACAGAGGAATGGATAAAGAAGATGAGACACACACACACACACACACACACACACACACACACACACAAATGGAATATTACTCAGCCATAAAAAAGAATGAAATAATGCCATTTGCAGCAACATGGATGGACCTACAGATTATCATACTGAGTGAAGTAAGTCAGACAGAGAAAGACAAATATCACATGATATCACTTATATGTAGAATCTAAAAAATGAAACAAATGAACTTATTCACAAAACAGAAACAGACTTAGAAAACAAACTTATGGTTATCAGAGGGGAAAGGGGAGGGAGGGACAAATCAGGAGTTTGGGATTAACAGATACACACTTCCATATATAAAACAGATAAACAACAAGGTCCCACTGTATAGCACAGGGAACTCTATGAACTATATTCAATATCTTGTAAGAATCTATAAGGGAAAAGAATCTGAAAAAGAATAGATCCATATATATGTATAACTGAATCACTTTGCTATACACCTCAAACTAATACAACATTGTAAATCAACTATACTTCAATTTAAAAAAATTTTTAATAAAAAAGAAAGAAAGGAAGGAAGGAAGGAAGGAAGAAACCCAGCATTTCTTCCCCACCCCGACTGGATTCTGGAGGGGGCAAGAGAAGGAGACTGGCTATAAAAGACCTCTGAGGGCTCAGGTTGTACGTATACATTCTTCTCAGCAGCCCTTGAGCATGTTGCCAGGCCTAGGGCTGGGCTCGAGGCTGGGACAGGAAGAATACAGGGTGGTAGTGTACCAGAACCGTGACCCCAGAAATAGTAACTTCTGAAGCTTCTCGAGTTACGTACTCTGAAATCCCCAACGTCCTTCTAAAAGGGAGATAATTCAGAGATACTTTCAGCTTGTGTTTTCTTTTCTACAAGTAGGGCCAGTATAAATTATACCTAAGTAAATAAAAAAATAACTTTGATTTGAGAAAAGCAGCCAGGAAATTCAACGGCATTTCCTAGCCATACGGGCCTCAGTGTTTGGACTTTGCGTATTTGGCCTGACAGAGCACCCTTAGAATGTGGGTGAGCCCGCCATGGGAGCCCATGAATGGAAGCCTGTTCTCCGTGTGGCTTAGCTGAGGCCTCAGTAAGGCCAGGCAGCCTGGGGCTGGCCTGCAGAGGCTGAGAGGATGCTAAGGGTCAGTAATGAAGGACGACTTTATGGATTTCCCACTATTTTCGAAGCTACGTGAATTTCATGTAACACTTCCAGTGAGAACAACTGGGGACCCGCCTTCTTTCAGGGGACCCTCCCCGGAGGCAGCAGAGCTTATGAGAAACTTGACTCCTAACTGCGATAAGAGAGGCCTTGAGGAAGACGGGCTTTCTCCTTCATTTGTTCCAGCAGCCGGATGAACGAACATTGGCCTAGCCCCTACCACGTGCTGCGAGGGAGACACATCTTCACAGTACCGGGATCTGTGAGACTCTCACACGGAAAATGCAACAATCTAGAAGGTAGGTGGAGAAGAAAGCCACCTCTCTGTTTGGCCTGGGAAGGCTGGCTTGGGCAAGATACAAGGCCATGTCCAAGTTCCCTTGGCGGGCAGGGGCTTCACAGAATACAGAGCAAAGTCAGAAGGCATAAGAAACAGGGCAGCAGCCACCCATCAGAAGCACCTGGACAATTTGGGGGCTGATGGCAGGGGCCTGCTGCTTTGATCCTGATGTTTTGAAGGTGGGCCCTCGTACCCACTGTAGCCATTCAAAAACATGTGTCAAGCCTTCACACCACCACCGCAAAAGTAACTACCACCTACATGACATTTACTATGTGCCCCTTGACATGCGTTATCTCATTGATTCCTTCTCTAGTTCAATAATACTCAGTTTTACAGATGAGGGAACAGAGGCCCATGCTAATCAATGGTGAAGCAGGCCCCGCCTCAGGCTGCCTGGTTCTAAAGCCATACACCAAAAGAATCTCTCTCTACAGTGACTCCATAATTGACAGAATCAACACCTTGTGATCCAAGTCACAGTTTCAGGGGACTTCCCTGGTGGTGCAGTGGTTAAGAATCCGCCTGCCAATGCAGGTGACACGGGTTCCAGCCCTGGTCCGGGAAGATCCCACATGCCGCAGAGCAACTAAGCCCACGTGCCACAACTACTGAGCCTGCGCTATAGAGTCCGTGAGCCACAACTACTGAGCCCATGTGTCACAAGTACTGAAGCCCACGCCCCTACAGCCCGTGCTCCACAACAAGAGAAGCCACCGCCATGAGAAGCCCACGCACCACAACCAAGACCTGATGCAGCCACAAGTAAATAAATAAATATATTTTTTTTAAAAAGAGCTCTACAAATCACAATTCTATTCATTCACGAAATATTTACTGAGCACCTTCCATGTGTCAGACGTTAGGCTGGGTACTTGGAAAACATCAGTTAACAGATTTGAGTCCCTGCTGCCACAGAATTCAGAGTCTAGGGGGTAGGAAGAGCTAAGAAACACATAAATATATAATATACCACATGGTGACAAATGCTAAGAGAAATATAACAGGGTAAGACGGAGAGTGACAGGGTGGGGACTTCTATTTTTTAAATAGATTTTTCAAGGAAGGTCTGTGTGAAAAGATGACATTCCAATGGAGACTTGAATGAAGAAAGGGGAAGTCATGCAGTTATCTGGGGAAAGAGCATTTCAGGAAGAGGGGAGAGGAAGTGCAAAGGACCTGAGGCAGGACTGTACTTGTCACGTTCTACAAAGAGAAAGGAGGCTACACTGGAGTGAGGGAGGTGGGAAGTGGTAAGATATGAGAGCAGAAAGATGACAGGGGCCCAGGCCGGGGAGGTCCCCATTAAAGACCTTGGATTTGATTCCAAGCGAGATGAGAAGCTACCGGAGGATTTCAAACAGAAAAGTCATATGGTACGACTTTCAGTTTAATGGTACAGACTGAAGCGGGGCAAGGGCAGCAGCAGGGAGACTGATGAGGAGGCTGCTGCAAAATTCCGGGGCGGGGATGTGGAGACGGTTTCGCAGACCAAGGGGGACAGCAGTGGAGGTGAGGACACGTGGTCAGAGCTCGGATATATTTTGAAGGTAGAACTTACAGAATTGTTCGAAGGATTGGATGTGGGATATGAGATAAAGAGAGCAGTTAAATATGACTCCAATTAATTGGAAGGATGCAGCTGCCACTTCTGGACGGAGCAGGGTGACGGGGAGACTAAGAGTTCAGCTTGGGACCTGTTTGGTTTGAGATTCCTATTAGCTATGTGAAGTGAAGGTATCCGGTAGACAGCTGTGTAGATAGGTCTGAGATCCAGTCTGGGCTAGAGATACGCATTTGGAATTGATCAGCACATAGACGGTATTTATATAGATGGTATTTAACACCAAGAGACTGGAAGAGATCCCCTAGGGAGTGAGTGTAGAGAGAGAAATTGTCTGAGATCGGAGTTCTGGGGCCCTCAAATGTTTAGGAGTTGAAGCGTTGAAGAGGAGGGGACATCCAGCAAAGGAGACTGAGAAAGAGGGTAACCAGGAAGCCAGGAGGAAAAGCATGAGGGTGTGACATTATGGCATCCAAGTGAAGGAGGTATTTGCAAGAAGAGAGGGCAATCGACTGCAGCAAACGTTGCTGATGGCTCAGCTAAGATGAGGACAGAGAAGGAGCATTTGGCTTTGGAAAGTGGAGGTCCCTGGCTAGCCTGGATAAGAGTGGTTTCAAGGAGTGATGAGGAGGAAAAACAGAGTGGAGTGGATTCAAGAGAGCAGGAGAGGAGAGGAAGAGGACGGAGAGTCCACGGACCCCAGTTATGAGTCTTGCTGCAAAATGAAGCGAAGGAATGTGACAATAAGCCAAGAGTCGGTTTTATCTCACGTTGGGTTTACAAGGCAAGCAGGATGGAAGAAGTGAGGGACTACGAATTGCTGGCGCTGACAAAGAAGGGATTGTAATATATCCAAGCCAAAGTGTTCAGAACTAACCCAGAGTCAAATACCCAAAGTGGGCAGACTTGTCTAGGCATGAAGAGCCTGCGGGTTTGACCCTTCCCAGGAGCCAGTTAGATCCTGTGAATCCCACTTCCCGCATGTCAATTCCCCAAACGACTCAAGAGCAGCCATTCCTGCCGCTGCTCTAAAGCACTCAGCGCACCGTTAGACAGCACACCTCCCCGCTCTCCACCCAGCCCCTGGTGCCCAGCGTTTCCTTTAGGACCTGCTACTGCTACACCCCCTTCCACATGTTTCCTGAAGTCCCAAGAGTCTCTGAGAAAATCACGTCACCTGACTGGAAAAGTTATTTCTGGGAGAGAAGCAAATTCTGAAAAGCTATATCGGCTAATACACCCTCTCCCTGATCAGACCGAAAGAGTCTGGCCAGCCAGAGTGTGGGCGTCTGAAAGCAGAGGTCCCACTTGGAGGCATTCAGCACGTGATCGCGGCACCTTTTGACACAGCTGTCTTGAAATGTGTTTTGAGAAGAATGCTTATTATTAAAAATAATTACCCAAGAGCTTGTGCAATAGACACCCCTGATTCTGTTAAGGGTGGGGAGAGGGATGCCGCCAGACAGTTCATTTGCCTCCCTCTGGCCCTGGCCCTGCTCCCCAGAGCACCCACTATTTTTTTTTTTTCGGTACGCGGGCCTCTCACTGTTGTGGCCTCTCCCGTTGCGGAGCACGGGCTCCGGACGCGCAGGCTCAGCAGCCACGGCTCACGGGCCCAGCCGCTCTGCGGCATGTGGGATCTTCCCGGACCGGGGCACGAACCCGCGTCCCCTGCATCGGCAGGCGGTCTCTCAACCACTGCGCCACTAGGGAAGCCCAGCACCCACTATTAATTGAGAGGAGGCCGGGTGTACATGTGGGGGACACGCATGCTCTTATCACAAGTCCTTTGGTGTTCCTGACCTGTCAGACAAGAGTAGTAGCAATAGTAATAATAATAGTACAGATAATGGTGCTAATAATGAACAGTTGTGGCGCTCTTATTGTATACTGAGTAGTGAGCTCAGCGTTTAACACAATTGAGGACATAAGGAAATAGGTAAATCAATTTGATTAAACAGTGTCCTTTTTTTTTTTTTTTTTGGCCGTGCCCCACAGCTTGCGGGGATCTTAGTTCCCCGACCAGGGATGGAACCCGTGTCCCCTGCAGTGGAAGCACAGAGTCGTAACCACTGGACCACCAGGGAATTCCCTAAACAGTGTCCATTTTCATGTGAAACTTCTGAGAAAAGGGTGTGGCTTCTCACTAGACATGACATGCCTTCAGCAAATATACACACGTCTAAGAGCATTAAGGGCATCAGAACTGGTCTTTCCGTAATAGCCCGATAGGTAATTCCAGCCCCTCCCAAAATACTCACCATTCCTCAGGATCACATCTCTGCTCTGGCTGGAAGGGCTGAGTCCCTGGGGGCTCTTGACATTGCCCAGAGCTCTGGAGAAGTGTTCGTCCACGACGCTGCTAATGTCCCCTTGGAAATAGGTGAAAAGGACACAGCGGGAATTCCATTCAGTCTTGATAGGGCTCTGCATCTGGACGGGGGTCTTCCTCACTTCTTCCATCGTGACACAGGGGAGAGCTGCGGAGCAAATGCAAAATGTCACTGGTACTCTTTTTCCAAGCAGCTTGGCTGTAGTTTGGAGAAGCAGCGTCCTTGAGGGCGAGCAGTTTGCTCCTAAGGTTCAGGCTCTCTCACTGGGGCCCTGGGGAGCTGCGCAGCTGCTGAGTAGTGTTCAGGAAACAAGACAGAGCTCTACCAAGTCCTGAAGGGACCCTCTCTTACAAATGAAAAAGATTGTCTGGGAGCATGATTAGTAGAGCGTCAGGAAATGAAAAAGAAAGAGAGGGAGGGAAGGAGGGAGGAAGGAAGGAAGGAAGGAAGGAAGGAAGGAAGAGAGAGAGAGAGAGGAGGGAGGGGATTCTGAGACCAAAGAGTGGAGTAACTTGCCTTCTGGGGAAGTGCCTGCCTCCCCTGAAAACCACATGTAGATCCCCCTGAACAAGGGCACGAGTACCCCAGTAGAGCTTGGCTAAGCAATCCAGTGGGTACTGACAATTTCAGGTTCCCTAATAAGCATGGCTTTCCACCTTGGCGACTTCCATGCAGGAGCATCAAATACATCAAATTCTCCCTCCCCCCGAAGCCATAATCTGTGTTCGATGGGGTCCTGCACCCACCCCCACCCCATCTTAGAAACTAGCAATTACAAACAACACCAGTTCTGAGGCCTCCAGACAGATATACTCTGCCCAGAGTCATTTAGAAAATGTCAGAGCTTTAAATCCAGGTCCAATTGACTCTGAATCCCATATTCTTTCTTTTTTTTTTTTTTTTTGGTCGCACCGCATGTCTTGCAGGATCTCAGTTCCCCAGTCAAGGATTGAACCCGGGCCACGGCAGTGAAAGCCCGGAATCCTAACCACTAGGCCACCAGGGAACTCCCAGACAGGTATACTCTGAAGCAAATGCAGAGAACACTTTTCACACTAATATTTTGTGGCGACATTAGGGAAAAGCACTCTGTTCACCACGCTTCCTCTGCGCCTAGAACGGTGCCTGGTGTCTAGCTTAATATTGAACAAATGCTCAACAGCCATTGGCTAAATTGCCTTAAACTTGGCCTCCATCATTGGATTCTACCTGTGAGCTCCTTGAGGGCAGAGGCTGTCCTTTTGCACCCAGGCAGGGACCGGCACACAGTGGGCACTGGAGACAGGCCGTGGCCTTCCTTTACCAGGGAAGTAACCAGTCTGGGTGCCCTCTGGCCATCCAATCTGACTTGCCCTGTGCTCTGGCTAAAGACACCTTGAATCTATTCATTCTAATGCATATAATGCAAATGACTGGAGTTTAATAGCTCTTCTCCCTCTCTAGTCTCTGAGATCCTCGAGGATGGGGGCCATTTCTTATTCATTTCTTTCATCTCTAGCACCTAACACTAAGTAAACAATGGGCTGAGTGATGAAATGCCATTTCATGCAGTGAAAGCACAAAGCAAGGAAATCACACCAGTTAGAGGTCAGAGGACCTGGCCTTGGCTGGGTGTGTGCCTTTGGGGGAAATCACAGGGCCTCTCTGGGCTTCAGATTCCTCTAGGGTAAAATGAAGAGGTTGGGGTGTATGAATTCTGCAGCCTGTTCTTTTATGGTCCTGCCAGAAGTGCCAACAGATTATGATGAAACATTAGAAGGGAATCTGGCAGTGAGCAGAGGACCCTTGCTTAAAAGTTCTCCTTTCGGAAGCCTAGCCTCAGTCACAGCTGGATTCTCTTGTCTCCAGGAGCCTCTGATTGAGCACGTCAATCTGTTTCCCCCGGGTGACAACCACGCTAAGTAAGCGTCACAGGTACTACCTGAAAAATGAACCCACTGTATCCTTATTTCAAAACACGTGGGAACAACCACTTTGAAAAACTGGCGGTTTCTTCTAAAGTTAAACGTACACTTACCATATGACCCAGCAATCCCACTTCTAGGCACATATAACCAAGAGAAATGAAAACAGATATCTGCACAAAGACTTCTACATGTTCTCAGCGGCTTTATTTATAATAGCCAAAAAGTGGAAACAACACAAGTGTCCATCACCAGGAGAATAAATAAACTAGCTGTGACACTTTCATACAATGGAATGTTCGTCAGCCATAAAAAGGCACAGACTACCGATCCACCCAACAGCATGGATGAATCACCAAAACATTAAGCTGAGTGAAAAAAGCCAGACACAAAAGACCACATATTGTATGATCCCACTTACATGAAACAGGCACAAATAATCTATGGTGATAAAAGTCAGATCAACGGTCGCCTGTGGGGTGGGGCTTGGAAAGGGGTGAGAGGGAACTCGTAGGAGTGTTGGAAATGTCTTACATCCTGAAGAGGGTGAAGGTTACACGTGGATGTAGACATTTGTCAAAACTCATCAGATTGTACAGTTAAGATCTGTGCATTTCACTGAAGGCAAATTATTCCTCAGTGCAAAAGCACATATTATCGTCAGATACTTGGACTCATAGAAATAAAGCAAAGGTGTAATCCTTGGGCACGTTACGCGGTAAGTCAAAGACAAGTACTGTATGATCTCACTTATATGTGGAATTTTCAAGAGGCAAACTTGTAAAAATAGAGAATAAAATGGTCGTTCCCGGGGATGGGGGGCAGGACCAATGTTGTTTAAGGAAACAAACATGCCATGAGTAGTGAATAAGCCCTAGAGCTCTACTGCACAGTGCAGTGAAAGTAGACAACAATATTGTATTATAATCATCAAACTTTCTAAGAGACTGGAACTTAATTATTTCAACCACTAACAAGAAAGGATAATTATGCATCATGATAGAGGTGCTAATTATAGCTCCGATGGCAATCACATGACAATATATAAATTTATCACATTAGCATGTTGTACACCTTAAATCTACAGAATGTTATACGTCAAATATATTTCAAAAAATCGCAAATCAAATAAATAAAGCGACAGTGTTGTGAATGACAAAGTAATGATAAATGTGGACGCAGCCCTTCTTCTAAAGCGGCAGTTTACAGAAGACCTACTCTGTGTCGGAAGCTACAGATATACTTTCTCCAATCTTTACAACCTTCAAAGTAGGTATTCTTGTCCCCATTTTATAGATGAGCAAATTCAGGCTTAGAGAAGGGAAATCGAGGGCCCAGGCCACGCAGCTCAGTGGTGGCAAAGCTGGGGTTTGAACTCAGGTCTCCCTGACTTCAGTGTCCGGCCTTTTCTCACCATCCCTTTCTAACTACCTGGTGGGGCTAACCGTCAGTTCCCCTCCACGGAACTCGCGCCAGGACCCTAACCCACCTCTCCGGCTCCCCGTCGGGCATGCAGGCAGGCGGCCCGTGCGCTCTCGCCCACATCTTCTGGAAGCCGGTATCGGCAAGGGCAGCTTGGCGCCTTTGTGGGTTTTGCCCTCTTACCCTCTCGTCAGTGGCCACTTTTCTAGCTCAGGCTTGACCCAGCCTGCCACCTCTCTTTGCTAAGTCTCCCTGAAGCCACGAAAAGAGCCGGCCGGACCCTTGGGACATCAGGGCGGTGAAGCACGCTCCCAGCCCCCGTGGTCAGAGACCACAGGCTGGCTAGCTCCGTAGCGATAGAGCAGGTCAGAGCACCGTCTCAGCGCCCTCACCCCGGGGGGCTCAGACCTTACCCAACTGCTGATCCTGAATCAACCCCAAGACCTACCCGTGCCCCTCTCTTTTCCTCACCAAACACATGACACATACTCGAAAGGAAAGCCCTGGGTTACGTCTCTGGATCCAGCTGACAAGCAGTTCTCTGGACTGTACTCAGACCTCAGGGGAGAGGATCTGTATTTGAGGGCTATTCAAATTCTGAGAACTGTTATCTGGTTTAATTCTTTCATCCCCACACGAAGCCTCCTTGAGGGCTCTCTTCTTTATTCGGGAGTGAATTGGTGGGGTGGGTCTGACTAGGAGAAGGGGGACCACAAAGCTGGAACTAAGGGGAGGTCAACGAAGCAGAAGAAAGGGTGGGACTTTCCTAGCCAAGATGTTTCTGTATCGACGCCTGGCTTTGTAGCGAAAGTCTCTTACTGACAAAACCCTCGGCCTTGTCCAAGCTTTGTCAGCTGTGCCGTTCGAACAGCAGAACTACAAAAGTCCACTGTAACTTACAGTTTCCCCAACGCACAAAATATCAAGACACCAAGTAGGCATCAGAATACTGCCCGGTCTTCTGCACAAATATTTTAACATGGAATCCAAGAGGAACGGTTTGACCTGACTTCTACCAGGCTGCCTACCTTGACGTGCTTACCACCCTTCTGCGAAATGGTACCCAGCACCCCGGCGGTCGGATGGGGAGTCAAAGAGGTGATCACTTGGAACAAAAACCCCAAAGGGACCGGACTGTATCTCACTGAACAGAGCATGTGATGCCCTCCACCACCACCCCGCCTCCAGCCCCGATTCCTTCCCAGTTGAATTCCCATCCCTCCTGCCTCCCCCAAAGTCCCCACCTTCTCTTACCTTAATTCTCGACCATCGGCGGAGACACGGGAAGATGCTATGGCCGGGCAAACGTACCTTTTGGTGGCCGGAGCCGCCTGGCCCGTTTTAGAGCAGCTCAGTGCTGGCCCGAGCAGGGCCTGGCGATCTTGTGCCCTCCCCTTGCTACTTTCTACCCTTCTAGCAGAGTCTAAACGAGGCATTTCCTGCTAGCTATCTATTAAGAATGCAGAAAATGTACTCCAACAAGTCAATCGGGTTGGGCACCTGCAGGAATGAGGAAAATAGGTAGTTCTTTTTTTTTAATTTCTTTCTTTTTGCATTAAAAAAAAAGCACTTAGCGATATTGTCTCTTAAAGTGGGCGGCCAATTGTTTGCCCGGAAACCACACACAGAGTAGTAATGAAGCCTCGTGGTGGGGCTGGGATCCAAGTGATGTGACTTTCAGTCTCTGGAACCGAGAGAAGGTTTGGCTGGTCTCTAGTTTCTTCCTTTCTCCCCTTGGGAAGAGAAAGGGAGCGCAGCCCCCTAGGATTCTGGACTTTCTCAGGCTTCCATGGACCCAGAGGGATTGAGGACTTCTCCAAAGTGGCAAGAGATGAAGCGGTTCAGGACTCCAGCTGCAGGTTTGGAGCAAAGGAGTCCCAGTCCTCGTTCTGAAAAATCTTCAATAGTACCTCAGTAAGTGGCACCATCATTTAGACCCCAAAGCCTGGAGCCGTTCTTTGCTTCCCCCATTCTCTGTTTCAGTCATATTAATTTAACAGATATTTATTAAACACCTACTATATGCCAGGCACTATTCTGGGAGTTCTGTTCCATAGTGAACAAAACAGACCAAATCCCTGCCTTCCTGGAATAAATACACACACGTTTTATGTTTGTACGTTATGTGGACTTGGCAGATGGCAGTAAGTACTACACGGAGAAATTAATCAGGAAAATGAAGCAGAGACAGGGAATAGGAAGTGTCTCATTTATCCAAGGCGGTCATGAAAGAATTTTCTGATAAGGTGACGTTTGATCAGAACCCCGGGGGGGAAAAACCATGTTGATACCTGCTCTCCTGATATCTGAGGAAACATCTAATACAAAAGGCGGGCTCACACCTGGCTTGTTCACAGAAGGACGAGGTGGCCAGTGCGGCTGGAGAGGCGGAGGGAGGAGAGATGGGGACACAGCACAGACAGCCTCCCCCGCCACGCTTAGGCTGTAGGCTTTTCCTCTAAGTGAGAAGGAAACCTGTTGATGGTTTCCATCCTTTCTCGCCACCTCCACCTGGCTCACCCTCGTCCAAACCCCCATCATTTCTCCCTGGGGCCACAGCCTCCTAACTGACTCAGTACTTCCACCCTTCACCCTTTCTAATCCTTCACCCCAAGACAGCCAGAGTGATCGTTTGAGGACATGCATCAAATCCTGTCACTCCTTGTTGAAAATCTTCCAGTGGTGTTTGTTCCTGGCCCGTGACCCGGCCCCCCCCCGACCCTTGCTGTCTGTCCCCATCTCTTACCACCGTCCCCTTCACTCCACTCCAGCCCCACTCACTCCTGAATGGTCCTTGAACAAGTTAAACACCCTGCCGTCTTTACACTGACTGCGTTCTCTCCCCGGGATGCTCAGCCCCCTGACACCCTCCTGACTTGCCCTCCCCTTCATTTAAACCTGGGCTCAGTCACTTCTTCTGAGAAGCCTTCCTTCATCGTCCTATCCACGTCAGCAGCGTCTCCCACTCTCTGTCCTCTTACCCCACGTCCTATTTCTTCACAGCACTTTTCACCCCTGGATGTCATATTGCCTATTTACTTGTCTACAGTTGGTTGCCCCTTCTAAAATCATGCCTGGTATATAGTAGGGGCTCAGTAAATATTTGTTGAGTGAATGAATGAGTAGTGGAGGGAGAGAAATTATTCAGGTATTGACACAAATGGACAACCACAGTGGTAATGAATCAATATCTGGTGCAGGGGAGCCTGTGATAAGGAATCCTGACTTCATCAGCAAAGGTAGGGTTGTCTTCCTTGTGCAAATAATGCTCCAGCTGAGATCTAAGAGGCTGAGAAGGAGTTAACCACGCAAAGAGGGGAGGGATGACTGGTCCAAGCGGAGGAAACAGCATGTGCAGCAGCCCTATGGCGGGAGGGGCCTGGGAAATATGAGTCATAGGGAAAAGGAATGGAGACAGTGGGAGAGAGCATGGTGCAAGGTGAGCTGGAAAGGTAAGCAGGGGCCAGAGCAAGAAGCGCTTTGCAGACCCTATTGAAGAATTTTGTCTCTTTCCTAAGCAGCAGAAGAGGAAGCTATTTAAAGGTTTTATGGAGATGTGTGTTGAGGAGAGTGGGGAAGGGACGGAGTGGGAAGTGACATAATCAGGTATGCATTTGTTTTCTTTTTTTATTTATATTTTATATACCCCCACAGCTTGCACAATTTTAGTTCCTCAACCAGGGATCGAACCTGCACCCTCGGCAGTATGAGCGCAGAATCCTAACGACTAGAATGCCAGGGAAATCCCCAGATATGCATTTTGAAAACCTCTGTCTGACCGCAGTATAGAGCAAGGATGAAGGAGCACATGGCTGTGAATAGACCAGTTGGAGGGCTGCTTGCATGGTCTAGGGGAGAGGTGATGGTAGCTGCATCTGGGAGTTGAGGTGGAAGCAGAGAGAAGTGGATGGACTCAAGATGTAGTATTTAGAAAATAAAATCGACAGATTTGATACCAAATTGGATATACGGAATGAAGGGTCTCAAGGATAACTCCTAGGTTTGCGGGTTGCATAACTTGATTGATTAGAGTGTCTTTCACTGAGCTATGAAACATCGCAGGTGTGTCTTCTTTACAAGAGGCAATAAAGATTTCTGTCTGAACATGTTGATTTTGAGGAATTTTTGAGCTATCTAAGAAGGGAGGATAGTAGTCAGTAGGGAGCGAGGTCTGAGTTGGAGCTATAAACTTGGAAGTTGATGTTATGTAGACGGTTATTGAAGCCTTGGGCTCTAACTCACCCAGGGAGAGTAGAGAGTGAAACATAAAAAAGAACTAAACCACTCTAAAAAAACACGGGGGAAAATAAAGAACAAAGACCTGCTCGTGTAACTGCAACATTTACCAGCCAGGTGGAAGCAATGAGCCAGCAGACATTACTGAGAAAGAATGGCAAAGAAGGGAGGATAAACATCTGGAGAGTGTCAGGACCCTACAGCCCAAAGAAGAACATGTTTCAAGATGGTGGAACCCATCACCTGGGTCAAATGCTGCTGAGAAGTGGGAGAATCTGATGCCTGAAAAATTTCTATTGGATTTAGTAGCATGCAAGTCATAACTGACTTTAGTGAGAGATGTTTGCTGGAGTGATGAGGCCAGAGGCAGACTCCAGTGGGATGGGAGAAGAGGAAAGTACGGACAATGTGAGACGGACTTTGCAAGAGTTTGGAGGTGAAAGAGAGTGGAAAGATTGAGCAGAATCTGGGAGTGAGAGTATGAGCAGTTGACTGACTTCGTTGTTCGTTTTCCTTGAAGGGATAGATTTCAACATGATTAAAGGCCAATGGAAAGGAGCCAGTTCAGAGCAAGAGACTGAATATACTACAAAAAGAAGGTATTGTTAATAATATAAAATATTGGAGAAAGCAAGAGGAGAGGATGGGATCAAAGTCCAGGTAGAAAGATGGGCTTTAAATGCAAGGAGAGACTTTTGCCGTAAGAGGAGGAAAGGGGCATAGGATGGTCCTAGACAGACAAAGTTTATAACCTTGGTACCTATGGTAGATATTTATCTCCTTATTTTCAGTGGAAGGAGAATTGGACTAGGAGGCAAGAGATCCTGACTTTTGTATAGGATCTTCCCCTAAATAGATTCACAGCCTTGGGGAAGTTCTCATTTCTTTGCCCATTTTTAAAGGAAGAGTACTCTATTAGATGATCTCTAGGATTTCTTACAGCTGTGCTTATTCTAAGTAAATCAAGAGAATGTGAAATTCAAAATGGTAGAAAATTAACAACCTGAAATGTTTACTTTTTATTGTTTTCAAATGCAGTGCTCACTTCCAGTTCAAGGTGATAGACCTAGGCAATGTATTTAATCTCATCTTCCCTCCCAAATCCCACTAAAATGCCCAAAGAAATATACAAATAAGAAAAAAAAATCCAGAAAAAAATCCAGAGCAGTGCTAGAAAGCCCAAAAAGGTATCACCTTCAGACCAGATAAATATAATGGCTAATAAGTTATTCAGTACTTCCGGTGGGCCAGCTACTGCACTAAACAATTTACATGTATTAAACCACTTAAATAATTCTACAAGGTAGGCACTATTATTATCCAATTTAAAAAATGAGTAAACAGAGCCACAGAGAGGTTAAGAGGTTGTCCAACCCAGGCAGTCTGACTCTAGAGTCTGTACGCTCAACCACCATTGTGTGACCTTTCAGAAACAATAGGATATTTCTAGAAATTATACTGTGGAACCCACATCCTGCTAACACAGGAACAGGAGAAGGATATTGGAGAAATAATTATGAATCCTCCAAATAGAGCCCCAGAAAAACTCAGAATTCGCAGGGGCTAGGAGCTAGAGTGAGTCATGGAACAGAAAGTAGAGAAGCTAAAGGTCTGCCAAAGCAGCTGGGCCATTCTCCAACTGTGCGCACAGTGTCTTGCTGTAGTGTTCAGCCCTGGCCATAGCCAGTGAGAGCAGCTTTCTAAATAAAGCCCTTCTTGTGCACAGAAAGGGAGCCCAGCATCGACTCTGTGGTTGGAGAGAGAAGTGGGGTGTGTCCAAGTAATTTGGGGACCACCATAAGGATATGGAGACAAAGGACATGTTGGCACAGCAGTTAAATCCTCTAAACCACAATACGCCCAATAAGACACTTTCCCCACCTCTGACTGCCACTTGTTCCCCATCCATGCTTCATAAATGGGAACCCTCCTATTGGTACATCCTAACCATTCACCCACACAGCTCTGTCACATTCCGAGAGAAAACCTGTCAGGTGAATAGTGATTCACAACTGCTGAGGACTCCAACCAGGTTACCAAAATGTAGCCAAATCCTTCATATGAATGGCTTGTCACCAGACATTTCAGGAAAATCAACAGCACAATGGAGAAACACTAGGATGAACAAGAAAACAACTGACTTCTGAGGGAAAAGTTAGTGTGGAAAATGTTTTTTAAATTCTACCTTATATCTCGAGAGATGTCTAAGAGAATATTGCATCCCTAGAACAAAATTAGCCTGCTAAGAAGAAGTAGTCAGAGAATAAGACAGAGTTACAAATGGGAAACAATTGCTGAAAATAAAACAGGTCAATCGCAATGGGCATAACTTGAAAATGGTCTTAGTAGCTTGGAAGCCAAGTCATGGAAGATCAGTAGGACAGACTACGGACAACAAATGAGTATTTCATATTTTTATAGGTTTCAAATCAGTAGGAAACAGGTGGATGAATCATTTGATGGTATCAAGACAACTGGCTATTCATTTGGAAATGAATTAATTTAGAGGCATATCTAAAAGCTCAGTTATCCCCTTTCTCTCCTGCTTCAACTTCTCAATCTCTACTGGATCATTTCTATCATTATCCCAACCACCTCCATTTCCATTCCTTTCTTCCCCTTCGCAGCAACACTTCTTGAACTTGTGGTCCATGGTTGGTCATCATCTCTACATCTCACCTTTCCTTTCCCACCTAGACTCAGTCCAGGGGGGTGTCCATTCTCACCACTCCATCGTATCTGCTCTTGTCAAGGTCGCCAATCACTTCAACGTTACTAAATCCAATGACATCTCTCTGTCCTTGTCTTACTCGACCTCTTAGAGGTATTTAGCAGGGTTGATCACTTTCTTCTGTTCTTCAAACATCCTCCTCTGGGCTTCCATGGCACCGCTCTCTCCTGTTTTTCTCTGACTTTGCTGCCTCTTTCTTCCCAATCTCCTTTGCTCAACTTCTCAACCTTGGGTTACCTCAGGGATTGATTAGTTCTGGCCTCTCTCCTCTGATGCTGTAATCTCTCATTTGATGATCCCAGCCTCAGAGTCATAAATATCTTCCATGTAACGATGACTCACAAATTTACATCTCCAGCCCAGCCCTCTCCCCTAATAGGCACCACAAACATCATATGCTGAAAACTGAGCTCTGAATTCCGCTCACTCCAATTGTTTCTCATGTTTTATGCAAAAGTAAATACCATAAGAGTTAAAGATAGAAACATAAAAATTAAACTATTAAACTACAAAAAATAATATATAGAAACATATATATGGGAAATATATTACAATAAGTATCATACTGAGATGGGGAAGGTCTTTCTAAGAATGTCACAAAGCTCAGGAGACATAAAGGGAAAGATTTCCCAATTGACACACAAAAAACTTCTGCATGACTAAAATCAACATAAAGTTCGAAGACCAAGGGCAGAATGAGATATACTACTTGCAGTACTTATCACAAATGACTACTATCTATAATAGAAAAAGAACTTCTACAAAGTTTTAAGAAAAGCCAAGCAAGTCAATAGAAAACTTGACAAAGGATATGAAGAAGAAAATCCAAGAGGAAGAAATGTCAAGTGATGAACAGAAGCTTCTCTTCCTTAGTTATTAGGGAAGTACAAATTATAATGAAGTACCATTTTCAACTATCAGATTGGCAAACACTTTAAAGGTCAATAACACTTAGTATTAACAAAAATATGAGGAAACTGCACAGTTTCACACACCATTGTAGTGAATGGTGTTGTGAGTTCAACATTTCTATAGGGCAATTTGGCAGAATCAATCAAAGTTTAAAATATATACATGATTTATAATGCAGCACCACTACTTTATGAAATCTACTTTAAAGAAATACTAGAAGACATTTAAAAATCAACTTGGTCACTTCCCTTGTGGTCCAGTGGGTAAGACTCCATGCTCCCAATGCAGGGGTGCCCGGGTTTGATCCCTGTTTGGGGAACTAGATCCCACATGCATGCCACAACTAAGAGTCTGCATGTGGCAACTAAAAGATCCCATGTGCCGCAACTAAGACCTGTCACAGCCTAAATAATTAAATAAATATTTTAAAAATAAATAAATTTAAAAATAAAGGGGTGAATTTTATTTAAAAAAATCAACTTGCATTTAACAGAAACAATGTTCTGATTTATAATGAGATAACTACAAGTCAAATGTGAAGTTTCAACATGAACACTATTCATCTGTGCAAACCTCCAGAGAGACTGATAACACTGTTGGCCTTTGCTTAATTTAAAAACAAAACTAAACTAAACCAAACTAAAGAATGTCAATCTATAGAGAGGTACAGTAAAAAATTCTCTTTTTATTGGATGGGTAGAGCCTGCAGCTATTAAATAAGCAAAGGTATTCTCAGGGGGAGGGAGGCCAGGGGATATTTACCTGAAGTATTTATTAAAATTTTATTATAGTTTATGGTAGGAAATGAAACACACTTGTGTCCCTCCTCCTTTGCTCCTTTATTAATGAATTAGGATTCCCATAATCTAAATTCACAGTCCAATAATAGCCAAGTGTTATCCAAATCTTTTCCTATCATATTTATTTAGTAAAACTAACACACCCATTAAGACTGCATTATCTAAAATCAGTGTTTCCTTTGCAATGCTCCGCAGCAAAACGGATGTGTTCATTACAGTTGTGTTAACAATCAACGTCTTCTTTATCCATTCATCCGATGATGGACACTTAGGTTGTTTCCAGCTCTGGGCTATTGTGAATAGAGCTGCAATGAACATTTAAGATGTGGCACATATATACAATGGAATATTACTCAGCCATAAAAAGAAACGAAACTGAGCTATTTGTAATGAGGTGGATAGACCTAGAGTCTGTCATACAGAGTGAAGTAAGTCAGAAAGAGAAAGACAAATACCGTATGCTAACACATATATATGGAATTTTTTTAAAAAAAATGTCATGAAGAACCTAGGGGCAAAACGGGAATAAAGACACAGACCTACTTGAGAATGGACTTGAGGATATGGGGAGGGGGAAGTGTAAGCTGTGACAAAGCGAAAGAGAGGCATGGACATATATACAGTACCAAACGTAAGGTAGATAGATAGTGGGAAGCAGCCTCAGAGCACAGGGAGATCAGCTCGGTGCTTTGTGACCGCCTGGAGGGGTGGGATGGGGAGGGTGGGAGGGAGGGAGATGCATGAGGGAAGGGATGTGGGAACAGATGTATATGTATGACTGATTCACTTTGTTATAAAGCAGAAACTAATAAAAAAAAAAAGAAAAAAAAATAAAGCTCAATATCTTCAGGAAGGAGGTATCAATGATCAAACTAAAAAAAAAAAAAAACAATCAACGTCGATCGCCATGTGATCAATTTAGTTTCAGCTGACACCACCATGAGAAGCGCCCTCCCTCTCCTGTTATTGGCATGCCTGACACATGCATCTTTGCAGCTCACATACTCTTCCTATGAAGATTTTCCTGACTACCCCCTGCCATATGGAGAAAGGATCAGTGCTTCTTTATGGTCCCACTGCTTCCAGGCCAGCCTTCTATCAAGACCGGCAGCACCAGCAGAATCTGGGAAGCTTGTTAGAAATGCAGAATCTCAGGCTCTACACCAGACCTACTGAATCACAATCTCTGGAGGTGAGGCCCAGCATTTTAACTAGTTTTTCAGGTTTCTCATGCTAAAGTTTAAGAAGCACTAACCTAAGTGTACTTGACCAGAGCCTCATCAGTCTCTGGGTACAAATGAAGTCACATTTACAACACTGCCCAAATGACACTAGCTCCCTTGATCACCCACATTTGCAGGACTCCCAAATCCTTTCCAGGTCTGCTCCCTTCTCCCCAAAGTATTTCTGGGAGTGTGTTCACACATGATCCAGAGTTGATCAGGGCAGCTGCTCACCTCTGATATGCCTGGTCTCCATTGCTGTTCAGTAGGCAACTTTTAAGCTGATAGTTCTGCATAAGCTACTTAAAAGCTAGTCCAGTCCCCCAAGTGAGCAAACTGTGTTTTGGCCTGGTGGAGTGAGATGTGGGTAACTGCTGGTCACAATGGAAGGCTAAACATGTTATTATCTGCCCTACAACTTGCATTGATCAATTGAATTGCCCAGCCAAAGGCAACTTGTTTGCATCTCTCCAATTGAAATAGCCTACTCAAGGGTTTCGACCTGTAATTATCCTCTCCTCTCTTGCACATCCATTTCTCTGCAGCATCCCATCAGCATACAAGTGATATATATGTGTGTGTGTGTGTGTGTGTGTGTGTGTGTGTGTGTGTGTGTGTGTGTATATGTATATACACCCACTTTTAAAAAAAGACTTCTAGTTCTGGTCTGGCATGTAAGAAGCTTGGAAGTCACCACTGAATCCTAACAATAAGTAAAAAGCTAAACAAACTAAAAAAATCAACAACTCTTCTTAGATTCATAAGAAAAGTGAGGTCACAGGGCAAACCGCTGCTCCCAAATTGAAGAGACTGACTGAATTACAATTTACTAGAGCAGAAACCACTGAGGGAAGTGGTGCTGGGGCAGGAAAACCTAAACTGTAATCGACAAATTGCTGGAGGCTCAGTATAGACAAGTCTGAGAGATAAAATACTCCAGGGGGACCTAGTCATCAGTGAGTGTCCACATTTTATGAGTTTTACCTCCAGGAGCTCGACCAGGTTCTCACAATAAATATCCGAGAAAAATCCCCTCCTACTTCCAACAGGCGGAGGGGAAAAGGAACCATTCTGAAATACACCAGAGCACCCTGTTTTTCTTAACAAGGTCTACCCTCAAGAGATACTAGTTAACCAGAGCGTAACCTACTGGGGTTTTTAGTGGAGCCTAACTGACCTGAGGGAAGGGAAATACTCAACTCCAGCCCCCTCTAGCCATCCTGTCCCACCTAAGGGGGAAGAAAAAGCTGAGAAACACTTGTGATGTTCACAGTCCAGAGGCATAGGCTCACTAAAAGACTGAGACCTAATCATAGGACTGTAGAATGCCTCCCCTCCCCCAACACCTTACCAGCATACCACTAAAGTCCTATTTATCAGAGTTCCTTTCACCTCATACATCATGTCCAGATTTCAAGAAAAAATTTCAAGGCATACTAAAAGACAAAACACACAATTTCTGGGGTTTTTTTTAAATGATCCTCTCAATAGAGAAAAAAATATTTAATAAATTTCAACACACATTCATTAAAATAACTTCAGAAAACTCAGAATGGAAAAGAACTACCTTAATTTGATAAAGGGCATCTGTAAAACACTGACATAATAATTAATAATACATCAAAACTCACAATTTGAAGAAACAGAGCAACCATTGGAACCAGATACAGCAGGGATGTTGGAATTATCAGACCAGGAATTTAAAACAACTATGACTAAGTTGCTAAGGGCTCTAAATGGATAAAGTAGACAGTGTGCGGATAGATGGAAATTCTAAGAAAGAACCACAAAGAAATGCTAGAGATCAAAAGCCCTGTAACAGAAATGAAGAATGCCTTTGGTGGGCTTATTAATAGACTGAACACAGCTGAGCTTGAGGACATCTCAGTAGAAACCTCTAAAGCTGAAAAGCAAACAGAAAAAAAAGACAGGGGAAAACCCCAACAATATCCAAGGACTGTGGGACAACTACAAAAGGTGTAATACACACGTAATGGGAATATCAGAAGAAGAAAGAAAGGAATTATTTGAAGCAATGATGACTGAGAATGTCCCCAAATTAATGTCAGACACCAACCCACAGATCCAGAAAGCTCAGACAACACCACCAAGCAGAATAAATGCTAACAAAACTACACTTAGGTATATCAGTTGCAAATGACAAAAAATCTAAGATAAAGAAAAAATTCTGAGAGAAGCTGGAGGGAAAAAACACCTTACCTACGAGTAGGAGCAAAGATAAGAATGATATCTGATTTCTCAGAATCCATGCAAACAAGAAGAGAGTGAAGTGAAATATTTCGTGCTGAGAATAAAAGTCTACCAATCTACAATTCTGTTGCCTGTGAAATTATCCTTCAAAAGTGAAAGACAAATAAAGACCTTCTTAGACAAACAAAAATATGAAGGAATTGCTGCCAGTAGACCTGCCTTATAAGAAATGTTAAAAGAAGTTCTTTATTTTATTTTTTGTAAACTATTTAAATTTATTTATTTATTTATTTTTAGCTGCACTGGGTCTTCGTTACTGTGTGCAGGCTTTCTCTACTTGTGGTGAGTAGGGGCTACTCTTCCTTGCAGTGCAAGGTCTTCTCATTGCAGTAGCTTCTCTTGTTGTGGAGCACAGGCTCTAGGCACGCAGGCTTCAGTAGTTGCGGCTCGTGTGCTCAGTAGTTGTAGCACACGGGCTTATTTGCTCCACGGCATGTGGGATCTTCCCGGACCAGGGCTTGAATCTGTGTCCCCTGCATTGGCAGGCAGATTCTTTACCACTGTGCAACCAGGGAAGCCCCCCCATTCTCTTCTTAAGCCCCTCCACTTGAATTTACTCTCCAGCACTCTGCTGAAATGGCTCTACACAAAGATCACCAGCCACCTCCAACTTGCCAAATGCAATGATCAATTCTCTGCCCTCCTTTTCACCTCCTCACAGCTGATCACTCGTTCCTTCCTGAAATACCTTCTTCTCCTGGCATCCAGAAACCCACACCCTCCCCCCTTTTCCTCCTGTCTCACTGAGCACTCATTCTCAGTCTCTTTTTCTGATCCCTCCTCCCCTGTCTCAGCTGCAAATGCTCATGTGTCTCAGGGCTGGGTCTGGTCCTCTTCTCTCATCTCTTCACTGTCTCTCCTGAAGGCTCCTCATCCAATCCCCTAGCTTGAAATATTATCCCTATGCTTATGTCACTAAGTTGAAATCTCCAGCTCCGATGTCATCCCTCAGGTTTAGAATCATACATCAAGTGGCCTATTTGCCCTCTCCCCATGGATGTCATAGGGACATCTCCAACTTAACATGGCCTCCTCTCCTGTTCAAACCTGTGCCTTCTCCCATCTTTCTTTCTACAGTTAATAGCACTACCAATCACTCAGTTGCTCGGGACAAAATTCTAGAAAGTCATTCTTTTTTTTTTTTTTAACAGTCTTAATCATTTATTTACAAAGACATGAACTTGTTTCTATTTGGAAAAATAGACTAAGTGACACAACTGGAGAAAAAATAGACTAAGTGACACAACTGGAGAATACACTTATTAATAACAAAGCAGATTAAGAAGGAATAGGCACATAGTAAAATAACTTCAATATAGTTAATGTGAACTAGAGAAATTTCCCATTGTAAGTAGCATTGAATCTACCAGCCTCACCACCACTATCATTGCTACTAAAAAACGAAAACACATTTGACTAGAAGGAGAATTGGTTTTTAAATACGCTTACAGAATAAATTTTGTCAGTATTCTGCCGGGTATTCAGAATCTAAATCATTCGCCAAAGAAGCTATTCTAAAATCTTAAACTTTCTAGTCAAATGAGAAAAGAAAAGTAAAAACAGGAGCAAACCTCACTTTTTTGTTGTTCATCCCTTGAACTATTAATAATTGCATGAAAAGTTATTGCAAATTATTAGGCATATAAGTCCATAATATTTCACACTCTGTTAGTTTATTTGAAGCCCGTTACAAGACATGTAGATTCTCAGAGGAAACTTTGTTTACTTACCATGATTATCAGTCGTCAGGTGAATCACCTAAAATCAGAATGTTTTGCTGTGCCCCTTCCGAATCACTTAATCCCTACCAAATTCCGATGAAAGAAAATGATGGCTCTTGGAGACTATTAGGAATAATTATCCCTTCTACAATCTATAATTTGATCTTGGATAATTATGGGATGTAACAATAGAATAATTAGACTTCTTTCTCTCTCTGCATTTGTGTGTGGCATAGTCATGCCACATTTGCTAAATATATTTTTAAATGACCTATTAAAATTAGTCAGCTCTATAAATGTCATGGCTAGGAAAGGTTTAGATAATTGCGATGCATGTGGTGCTCAAGATTGTATTTTAGTTTCCTTCCTTAATACTGGAAAAATTAATTCAATAAAAACTTTTATACCAAATCAGTTCAATGGGCTAGACACTGCTGGGAGATAAGTTAGCAAACCTGACATGGAAATCATTATGGATCACACAGTCCTGGAGGAGAGAAAGACATTCCTCAAAAACCACACACATAAATACATATTTACAAACTAGGATAAAAGTGATGAAAGAAAAAGCATAGTCTTCTGTGAGAGTATAATAGGATTTCAGAAGTTTTCCCTGAAACAGCCATCTGTGAAGTGAGATTCTTTTATTGTTATAAAATATATGTAACTTCACATTTATCATTTTAACCACAATTCAGTGGCATTAAGTACATTCACCATGCTGTGTAACCATCAGCACTATCTATATCCAAAACTTTTCATCTTCCCCAACAAAACTCTGTATCTATTAAGCAATAATTCTTCCTCCCTCCCTCCCAGCCCCTGGCAGCGTCTATTCTATTTTCTGTCTCTATGGATTTGCCTCTTCTAGATACCGCATAAAACTGGAATTGTATAATATTTGTCCTCCTGTATCTGGCTTATTTCACTAGAAAGTCCTTCTTGATTCTCCTCTTGCCCTCAATCCCCTCATCCACTCAATCAGCAAATGCTATCACCTCTCCCAGCAAATTATATCCAGAATGAATGCAGTTGTTTCTCACCATCTCTACTGCTATTCGCCTAATCGGAACCACCATTACCTCTCACCTGGCCCAGTGCAACAGTCTCTCAGGGCTGCCCTTTTCCTCCATTGTTTGTCCTCCTCTCAGCAGTCAGTGTGATCTTTCTGAAGCAGAAATCACATCACGTCACCCCTTTGCTTAACAGCTCCAAAGGCTTTCTTTTGTATAGCCTGTTTCCGACAGTGTGTTTTTCTGTGTTGGAAATTACTTAATAAGCAATAGGGGACTGATGTGGGGATAACACAGAAGTTGTGCCGGTTAACATGCCATTTTTCTAGCATGCTAACATTTTGAAGCGACCTGTGGCCAACTTCCTCACCATTAAAAAGGCCTGGGACTTCCCTAGTGGCGCAGTGGTTGAGAGTCCGCCTGCCGATGCAGGGGACACGGGTTCGTGCCCGGGTCCAGGAGGATACCACATGCCGCGGAGCGACTGGGCCCGTGAGCCAAGGCCGCTGAGCCTGCGCGTCCGGAGCCTGTGCCCCGCAATGGGAGAGGCCACGACAGTGAGAGGCCCATGTACCGCAAAAAAATAAAAAATAAAAAAAAATAGGCCTGAGCAATATACGAAGACCCTAAGCAAAAAGCAGGAAATCTGCAGAGACTTTCCTTTAGTACTAGTGTGGCTGCTTTAGTTCTTTCAATAGTGGCTGTGGTCTTTTCTGTGGTAAGCTATCTGTCCAAGCTGTGAGTACAGATGAAGAGGAAGATGCTGCAGAAGCATTTCTCCCATGGTAAAATGATGAAAAGTAAAAAGGCTATGTCCTGAATCATTTATTTAGTTTCACTGAGGATTGTCTTTATTAGAAGTGAATGCCCTCAAGGACTCATATCTTGGAGGAGGAAGCTGACCCAGGGTTTAATACTGTGAAGGATTAACTGGTGGGGATACAGGACACAAATGCCATAGAGACATAACTCCACTATTACTACCATTGGAATTGCTGTTACTTTCTTAATGCTCCGGTTACCATGTTCCTTGGGTTTTTTTTTTTTTTTTTTTTATTAGTTTCTGCTTTATAACAAAGTGAATCAGTCATACATATACATCTGTTCCCACATCCCCTCCCTCATGCATCTCCCTCCCTCCCACCCTCCCCATCCCACCCCTCCAGGCGGTCACAAAGCACCGAGCTGATCTCCCTGTGCTCTGCGGCTGCTTCCCACTATCTATCTACCTTACGTTTGGTAGTGTATATATGTCCATGCCTCTCTTTCCCTTTGTCACAGCTTACCCTTCCCCTTCCCCATATCCTCAAGTCCATTCTCAAGTAGGTCTGTGTCTTTATTCCCGTTTTACCCCTAGGTTCTTCATGACATTTTTTTTTTTAAATTCCATATATATGTGTTAGCATACGGTATTTGTCTTTCTCTTTCTGACTTACTTCACTCTGTATGACAGACTCTAGGTCTATCCACCTCATTACAAATAGCTCAGTTTCGTTTCTTTTTATGGCTGAGTAATATTCCATTGTATATATGTGCCACATCTTCTTTATCCATTCATCCGATGATGGACACTTAGGTTGTTTCCAGCTCCGGGCTATTGTGAATAGAGCTGCAATGAACATTTTGGTACATGTCTCTTTTTGAATTATGGTTTTCTCAGGGTATATGCCTAGTAGTGGGATTGCTGGGTCATATGGTAGTTCTATTTTTAGTTTTTTAAGGAACCTCCATACTGTTCTCCATAGTGGCTGTACCAATTCACATTCCCACCAGCAGTGCAAGAGTGTTCCCTTTTCTCCACACCCTCTCCAGCATTTATTGTTTCTAGATTTCTTGATGATGGCCATTCTGACTGGTGTGAGATGATATCTCATTGTAGTTTTGATTTGCATTTCTCTAATGATTAATGATGTTGAGCATTCTTTCATGTGTTTGTTGGCAGTCTGTATATCTTCTTTGGAGAAATGCCTATTTAAGTCTTCTGCCCATTTTTGGATTGGGTTGTTTGTTTTTTTGCTATTGAGCTGCATGAGCTGTTTATAAATTTTGGAGATTAATCCTTTGTCAGTTGCTTCATTTGCAAATATTTTCTCCCATTCTGAGGGTTGTCTTTTGGTCTTGTTTATGGTTTCCTTTGCTGTGCAAAAGCTTTGAAGTTTCATTAGGTCCCATTTGTTTATCTTTGTTTTTATTTCCATTTCTCTAGGAGGTGGGTCCAAAAGGATCTTGCTGTGATTTATGTCATAGAGTGTTCTACCTATGTTTTCCTCTAGGAGTTTGATAGTTTCTGGCCTTACATTTAGGTCTTTAATCCATTTTGAGCTTATTTTTGTGTATGGTGTTAGGGAATGATCTAATCTCTTACTTTTACATGTCCCTGTCCAGTTTTCCCAGCACCACTTATTGAAGAGGCTGTCCTTTCTCCACTGTACATTCCTGCCTCCTTTATCAAAGATAAGTTGGCCATATGTGCGTGGGTTTATCTCTGGGCTTTCTATCCTGATCCACTGATCTATCTTTCTGTTTTTATGCCAGTACCACACTGTCTTAATTACTGTAGCTTTGTAGTATAGTCTGAAGTCAGGCAGCCTGATTCTTCCAGCTCCGTTTTTCGTTCTCAAGATTGCTTTGGCTATTCGGGGTCTTTTGTTTTTCCAAACAAATTTTGAAATTTTTTGTTCTACTTCTGTGAAAAATGCCAGTGGTAGTTTGATAGGGATTGCATTGAATCTGTAGATTGCTTTGGGTAGTAGAGTCATTTTCACAATATTGATTCTTCCAATCCAGGAGCATGGTATATCTCTCCATCTATTTATATCATCTTTAATTTCTTTCATCAGTGTCTTATAATTTTCTGCATACAGGTCTTTTGTCTCCTTAGGTAGGTTTATTCCTAGATATTTTATTCTTTTTGTTGCAATGGTAAATGGGAGTGTTTTCTTGATTTCATTTTCAGATTTTTCATCATTAGTGTACAGGAATGCCAGAGATTTCTGTGCATTAATTTTGTATCCTGCTACTTTACCAAATTCATTGATTAGCTCTAGTAGTTTTTCGGTAGCATCTTTAGGATTCTCTATGTATAGTATCATGTCATCTGCAAACAGTGACAGCTTTACTTCTTCTTTTCTGATTTGGATTCCTTTTATTTCCTTTTCTTCTCTGATTGCTGTGGCTAAAACTTCCAAAACTATGTTGAATAAGAGTGGTGAGAGTGGGCAGCCTTGTCTTGTTCCTGATCTTAGTGGAAATGGTTTCAGTTTTTCACCATTGAGGACAATGTTGGCTGTGGGTTTGTCATATATGGCCTTTATTATGTTGAGGAAAGTTCCCTCTATGCCTACTTTCTGCAGGGTTTTTATCATAAATGGGTGTTGAATTTTGTCGAAAGCTTTCTCTGCATCTATTGAGATGATCATATGGTTTTTCTCCTTCAACTTGTTAATATGGTGTATCACATTGATTGATTTGCGTATATTGAAGAATCCTTGCATTCCTGGAATAAACCCCACTTGATCATGGTGTATGATCGGTCCGTGTTTTTTTTCAATAATTACTTTTTAATTTTAATAACGCTACTATATTTCATACTTTATTCTATTTTGCTTTACCTGCTCTTTCTTTTTTTCCTCCCTTCCCTTCCTCCCTCCCTCCCTCTGCTCCTCTTTTCCTTCTTTCTTTTTCTTTCCTCCATCCCTCCCTCCCTCCCACCCTTCTTCTTTCCACTTTCTTTTTCTTTCCTTCCTCCCTCCCTCCCTCCTGTCTTTCTTTCTTTCTTTCCTTCCTCCCTCCCTCCCTCTCTTCTTCCATTCACTCTTCCTTTTGCTTTCATTCCTCCCTCCCTCCCTCCTTTCTTTCCTGTCTTTCCATCCTTCCTCCCTCCCTCCTTTCTTTCTTTCTTCCTTCCTTCCTTACTTCCCTTCTTCCTTTCTTTCAATCTCTCTTTCTTTCTTCTACTAATTATTTCTTTCTACTTTTTCTCACTGTTATTCTGAGCCGGGTGGATGAAAGGCTCTTGGTGCTGCAGCCAGGAGTTAGTGCTCTGCCTCTGAAGTGGGAGAGCCAACTTCAGGACACGGGTCCACAAGAGACCTCCCAGCTCCACATAATATCAAGCAGCGAAAATCTCCCAGGGATCTCCATCTCAACACCAGCACCCAGCTTCAGTCAACGACCAGCAAGCTACAGTGCTGGTCACCCTATGCCAAGCAACTAGCAAGGCAGGAACACAACCCCACCCATTAGCAGAGAGGATACCTAAAAACATAATAAGGCCACAGGCACCCCAAAACACACCACCAGACGTGGACCTGTCCACCAGAAAGACAAGATCGAGCTTCAACCACCAGAACACAGGCATTAGTCCCCCCCACCAGGAAGCCTACACAACCTACTGAAACAACCTTAGCCACGGGGGACAGACACCAAAAACAACGGGAACTACGAATCTGCAGCCTGCAAAAAGGAGACCCCAAACACAGTAACATAAGCAAAATGAGAAAGCAGAAAAACACACAGCAGGTGAAGGAGCAAGATAAAAACCTACCAGACCTAACAAATGAAGAGGTAATAGGCAGTCTACCTGAAAAAGAATTCAGAATAATGATAGTAAAGCTGATCCAAGATTCTATTTCCCAGATCCAAAATCTTGGAAATAGAATAGACAATATGCAAGAAACAGTTAACAAGGACCTAGAAGAACTAAAGATGAATCAAGCATCGATTAAAAACACAATAAATGAAATGAAAAATACTCTAGATGGGATCAATAGCAGAATAACTGAGGCAGAAGAACGGATAAGTGAGGTGGAAGATAAAATAGTGGAAATAACTGATGCAGAGAAAAATGAAGAAAAAAGAATGAAAAGAACAGAGGACAGTCTCAGAGACCTCTGGGACAACATTAAACGCACCAACATTCGAATTATAGGGGTTCCAGAAGAAGAAGAGAAAAAGAAAGGGACTGAGAAAATATTTGAAGAGATTATAGTTGAAAACTTCCCTAATATGGGAAAGGAAATAGTTAATCAAGTCCAGGAGGCACAGAGAGTCCCATACAGAATAAATCCAAGAAGAAATACGCCAAGACACATATTAATCAAACTGTCAAAAATTAAACACAAAGAAATCATATTAAAAGCAGCAAGGGAAAAACAACAAATAACACACAAGGGAATCCCCATCAGGTTAACAGCTGATCTCTCAGCAGAAACTCTACAAGCCAGAAGGGAGTGGCAGGACATAATTAAAGTGATGAAGGAGAGAAACCTGCAACCAAGATTACTCTACCCAGCAAGGATCTCATTCAGATTTGATGGAGAAATTAAAACCTTTACAGACAAGCAAAAGCTGAGAGAGTTCAGCACCACCAAACCAGCTTTACAACAAATGCTAAAGGAACTTCTCTAGGCAAGAAACACAACAGAAGGACTATACCTACAATAACGAACCCAAAGCCATTAAGGAAATGGGAATAGGAACATACATATCAATAATTACCTTAAATGTAAATGGACTAAATGCTCCCACCAAAAGACACAGAGTGGCTGAATGGATACAAAAACAAGACCCATATATATGCTGTCTACAAGAGACCCACTTCAGACCTAGAGACACATACAGATTGAAAGTAAGGGGATGGAAAAAGATATTCCATGCAAATGGAAATCAAAAGAAAGCTGGAGTAGCAATTCTTATATCAGACAAAATAGACTTTAAAATAAAGACTATTAGAAGAGACAAAGAAGGACACTACATAACGATAAAGGGATCGATCCAAGAAGAAGATATAACAATTGTAAATATTTATGCACCCAACATAGGAGCACCTCAATACATAAGGCAAATACTAACAGCCATAAAAGGGGAAATCGACAGTAACACAATCATAGTAGGGGACTTTAACACCCCACTTTCACCAATGGACAGATCATCCAAAATGAAAATAAATAAGGAAACACAAGCTTTAAATGATACATTAAACAAGATGGACTTAATTGATATTTATAGGACATTCCACCCAAAAACAACAGAATACACATTTTTCTCAAGTGCTCATGGAACATTCTCCAGGATAGATCATATCTTGGGTCACAAATCAAGCCTTGGTAAATTTAAGAAAATTGAAATTGTATCAAGTATCTTTTCCGACCACAATGCTATGAGACTAGACATCAATTACAGGAAAAGATCTGTAAAAAATACAAACACATGGAGGCTAAACAATACACTACTCAATAATGAAGTGATCACTGAAGAAATCAAAGAGGAAATTAAGAAATACTTAGAAACAAATGACAATGGAGACACGACGACCCAAAACCTATGGGACGCAGCAAAAGCAGTTCTAAGGGGGAAGTTTATAGCAATACAATCCCACCTTAAGAAACAGGAAACATTTCGAGTAAACAACCTGACCCTGCACCTAAAGCAATTAGAGAAAGAAGAACAAAAAACCCCCAAAGTTAGCAGAAGGAAAGAAATCATAAAGATCAGATCAGAAATAAATGAAAAAGAAATGAAGGAAACGATAGCAAAGATCAACCAAACTAAAAGCTGGTTCTTTGAGAAGATAAACAAAATTGACAAACCATTAGCCAGACTCATCAAGAAAAGAAGGGAGAGGACTCAAATCAGTAGAATTAGAAATGAAAAAGGAGAAGTAACAACTGACACTGCAGAAATACAAAAGATCATGAGAGATTACTATAAGCAACTCTATGCCAATAAAATGGACAACCTGGAAGAAATGGACAAATTCTTAGAAATGCACAACCTACCAAGACTGACTCAGGAAGAAACAGAAAATATGAATAGACCAATCACAAGCACTGAAATTGAAACTGTGATTAAAAATCTTCCATCAAACAAAAGCCCAGGACCAGATGGCTTCACAGGCGAATTCTATCAAACATTTAGAGAAGAGCTAACACCCATCCTTCTCAAACTCTTCCAAACAATATCAGAGGAAGGAACACTCCCAAACTCATTCTACGAGGCCACCATCACCTTGATACCAAAACCAGGCAAGGATGTCACAAAGAAAGAAAACTACAGGCCAATATCACTGATGAACATAGATGCAAAAATCCTCAACAAAATACTAGCAAACAGAATCCAACAGCACATTAAAAGGATCATACACCATGTTCCTTGGGTTTTGAGTGTTTTTCCCTAACCCTACATTTTCCCATAAAGCCCTATTATTTTTAGCACACATTTTTGCAGAATGTGAAGTTTTTCAGAGGCATCGTTATAATAGAAACATCTGTACTTATAAAATCCAAACTTCTTACCACCCTCAGTCTCCATGTTATATTTACCTGCAAAATGTCCTGAATCCAATCACTTCTCACCTCTTCCACAGCTACTACCCTAGTCCAAACCACCATATTTGCTTGCCCAGACTACTGAAATAGGCTCCTTTCTTCTCTCTTCCTTCTAGTTCATTCTCTACACAGCAGTAGAGATCCCTAAAAAGATCCCTTTAAAACATAAATCAGATTGCACCAACACTCTGTTTAAAAATCAACTCTTTTGGGGGGGAGGGATAAATTGGGAGTATGGGATAAACAGATTCACACCACCATACAGAAAAATAGATAAACAACAAGGATTTACTGTATAGCACAGGGAACTATATTCAATATCTTGTAATAAACTATAATGGAAAAGAACCAAAAAATGAATATAGATATATACATATATATGTATAACAGAATCACTTTGTTCTATACCTGAAACTAATACAATATTGTAAATCAACTATACCTCAATTAAAACCAAGTCCAAAAAAAGTTAAAAAAAAATCAACTCTCTAACTGCTTTCTATTATATTCCAAATAAAACCCATTCCCTTTCCATGGCTCTCAAACCATGCCTCAGAGTCTTTTTGTTTGCTGCTCCCTCTTTCTGGAGCTATCTTTCCCCAGCTCTTCACTTGGCAGGTTCTTTCTCATCATTCAGGTACTGGCTTAAATGTTATCTCCTCAGTGACCTTCCCTCCTTACCACCCTAAAGAATTTTCTCCCCCCACTAAATCGGCTCTAGCACATCATCTTGATTTGATTTGTTCCCAGCATCTACCATCTGAATTTATCTTTCAAAAATATATGCATTGTCTATCTCCCCTCCAGTTTCCCCTTGTTCATTCCTGTATTCCCAGAGCTAAAACAATGTTTGGGTCATAGTTTGTATTCACTGAATGAACAGATTAACTAGTACTTCTGAAAGTTTTATAAGCGAATTCCTGATTGCGTGGGACTCGGACATAAAAAGTTCTAAGATTTGCAGGCCTGTTCTTGTATTCCATGGATATTCTTGAACTCTCCCATTCACTCATTTGAAGAGGTTCATTTACTTCACCATTGTCCCTGTCATCATTCTGGGAGATTTCAATATCTAAGTGGAACTGGAAATGAAGCTCAGTATCTCGGTATTAAGACAGTGAGTTTGGAACAGAGATATTGGTATATATAGATATGAAATAGAGAGTCTTCTCACCAACTGGCCCAAATCCCTACTCTCTTGCAGTGATACTGGCCTTTGCATTTGAATCTGGCTCTTGTTTTTTCATTTTCATCAAAGATGGAGCTACTTCTACTGGTTAGTGATGATGTGTGTAGTCAGATTGGAAGAGACCTAAACTAGTTGGTAAAGACACAACATTTTGGTAACATTTCCGGTTGTCTGCAGAGCAGGTAGAGAGAATACAATGACAGGGAAGAAGAGCATCAGGAGGTCAGAGAATGAAATCATTGTAGGAATCAAATAAATGGATTTTCCAATGCAAATATTCCACTATTCATTTAGGAAAGACATTTTCTATCCAGGAAGATTTCCAGAAATGAGGATTCCATAAGTTTCCCACTGAGAGGTCCTGTCAGAAAGCTTAACCTATCTTACCAAGGCCTTTTTTTTTTTTTTTTTTGCTGTACGCAGGCCTCTCACTGCTGTGGCCTCTCCCGTTGCGGAGCACAGGCTCTGGACGTGCAGGCTCAGCAGCCATGGCTCACGGGCCCAGCCACTCCGCGGCATGTGGGATCTTCCCGGACTGGGGCACAAACCCTTGTCCCCTGCATCGGCAGGTGGACTCTCAACCACTGCACCACCAGGGAAGCCCACCAAGGCCTTTTGTTATGATTCAAATCCAGTTCTGCATGAAGATGAAGAAAAAGAATGTAATAAACTGTAAAATGAAATTTTTTATGTTCCCCAATAGAGATTAACTCTACCTGTGAGTCTTGTGTTTTCAAACTCTTATCTCATTGGTTTTATATTACAGATAAGTGTTGTTACTCCCCTTCTCTTGCCCTACTTGTTCTTCACATTTTTCTAAAAATGTGGAGATTCTCACAGAATACAACATTCATGATGATGATTCCCACCCCTGAAAAAATATCTGATTGTCTACTTTGTGCCAGTCATTGTTCTAGGCACTGGAGAGACAGCAGAGCCCAGGAGGAAGCCATGGCTATTACAGAGCTTGCAAGGCAGCCGGGTGGGGAGAAGGGGGGGTGGGGAAGGCAAGTAAATAAAAAAGATAATCTGTTGCTGTGAAAAGGATTCAACAGTAATAGCATCAAGGGGGAGAAGAGGGTGGTTTACTGACGGTCAGGATTTCTAAGCCAGGTGATACTTAAGCAGTCTAAAGGATGAGAGAGATCCAGATGGGCCGGGGAGAGAGCATCCCAGGCTGAGGCATTTGCAAAGGTCCTGGGATAGGAATGAGAACCCAAGGTGATGGTAGTGTGATTGTGATGAGTCTGGAGAGGCAGCAGGGCAAGATCACTCAGAGCTTTGTGCTCAGGCCACAGTAAAGAGTTTGAACTTTATTCTAAGTGTGACTGGAGCATTTAAATAGAGAGCCATCAGGGCACTGTGGGCAGTAAATGTGGTAGAAGTGGACATGGGGAGAAGCATTCAAATGTTGCATGTATTTGGAGTTAGAGCCAACATGGCTTGGATGTGGGAGGTGGAGAGAGAAACCAAAGACAATTCCTAGATGTGGGGTTTGGACAGTTGGGCTGCTGAGGTGGGAGGACTGCGGGAAGAACAGGGTCTTTCATTCCAATATTGAAATCAACAAGAATGATGACAAGGTGGCGGTAAAGCCAATGAACCTCTTCAAATGAATGAATGGGAGTGTGCAAGTGTATCCATAGAATACATTCATTCATTCAACAAATATTTATTTGAGCCCCTATTAAGTACCAGGCACGGTGCTAGGCTCTAGAAATGGTATTGCTGGATCACTGCCATATTTTTTTTTTGGCTGTCTTATCTCAACATAGATGACAGCTGCCATTTGAGGAGGGTTCATGCCTAATGCTGCCTTTATTCTCACTGCCCCTTCTGCCCCACTTCATCTAGTATATTAATAGATACACACTGGCCCAATCTATATTTGCTAATGGACTGAATCAAATTCAATAGATGCTATAGTGAGTGTAAATACACCAAACCAATAGTCTAACACTACTTGTATCTTAATATAGTAAGCAATATATTCATAGTAAAAAGCATTGAAAGGGCTTCCCTGGTGGCACAGTGGTTGAGAGTCCGCCTGCCGATGCAGGGGACACGGGTTCGTGCCCCGGTCCGCGGAGCGGCTGGGCCCGTGAGCCATGGCCGCTGAGCCTGCGCGTCCGGAGCCCGTGCTCCGCAACGGGAGAGGCCACAACAGTGAGAGGCCCGCGTACCACAAAAAAAAAGCATTGAAATGATACACAAATTTTTATTACCCTAATCTATAATTTCCTAAGAATCGCCTGAAAACCAAAGCTTATCTTGCTCATTTAAAAGATAGTTTTGGGAATTCCCTGGTGGTCCAGAGGTTGGGACTCCGTGCTTTCACTGCCAAGGGCCTGGGTTCAATCCTTCGTCGGGCAGCTAAGATCCCACATGCCGCGGGGTGCACCACGGCCAAAAAAAAAAAAATTTTTTTTAAAAGTAAAAGATAGTTTTAAAATAAAGAAAAACAAGAGCACAAGATATCACATTTTCAAACTTCAGACATAGTTGAGTCTAGAAATTTTTACATCAAGATGTTGCAGGTTTATCATTATCAAAGTCCAAATTTCTATGAAAAAGCTGGAAATGGCAAATCGAAAAACGCTTTATTCTTAAGAGCTTTGCTCTTCTAACATTATCATTGCTATTTCAGCAGAAACATTACAAAGGGGTGCAAAAAAGTAGAATACTGGCAGCAGAAAAGCCACCTTTGTGCTGCTTCTGTCTGAGCTTTAAAATTTTTTTAAATTTTATTATTTATTTTTCATTTTTTAAATTTTTTTAAAAAAATTTATAAAAGATTTTATTGTCCGAGCTTTCTTTATCTAGCCTGGGACCACTGTTGCATCTTCATCACACAGCCCGGAAATGCTACAGATAACTAAACTATAAACACAAGCCAATCTAAAGATGCTATCTGAACGTACTGTATCTAACAACAGTATACTCTTGGTTCCAAATGAAAATTGAAACAAGTCTGTAGGATAGATCTGAACACCTAAAAATAAACTTTAAACTGTTAAGTATTTTTCTCAAGCAATCGATCCCTGCGATAATGGGTGTCCAAGAATTTAGGCTATTTGCAATAGCAATTAGTGATTTTAGAAAGGGATAATTTTAACATTTTTTCTCACATCAGGTTGTATTTCACTTAGAGAAATATGAACAAAGCCAGTCAGGTAAATGAAGTGTGGTAAGAAGCAAAAATAATGAGCAGATTTTTTTACACTAATTTTATTTATTAGGACATATCACAAGATTACTTATAGTGCTTCATAACTTGTGCTTTTAAAAAATAGAGGGATTTGAAATTATTCTCTGGATTACTGTGTAAGTGGTTTTAAGAAAGAACAACTTGAAGAGCAGCTTCTTGTTTTTATAAGTTGCTCATTTTTCTGAAGCATTTATGAATAGACTTTAAATGAACAGAAGTGACTGTCTAAAAAAAGGCATGCAGTTTGTAAATCTGAGTTTCAATAAGGAAAAAATAATGTATAAGAATATTGACAAATATTCACAAAGGGCACATTTATAAGCCTTCCGCTGTTGCCCAAGCCATGGCATTGTTCAAACTAATTAAGAGCACATTTTTTTTTTTTTTTTTTTTGGCCTCACCTTTCGGCTTGCAGGATCTCAATTCCCAGACCAGGGACTGAACCTGGGCCTCAGCAGTGAAAGCACCAAATACTAACCACTAGACCACCAGGGAACTTCCAAAAGCACTTCTTGGTATTATTTGAGAAAGGTATATTCAGAAAACTAGCTAACTCCCACCTTTTCTCCAAGCCTCAGAATCACCAAATAATTTATATCAGGAGAAGATTCCACTCTAAAAAGGAAGAGGTAGTGGCTTCCAGACTGGCCAGATTTGACAATGCAGGGCTCGAGAAAGAGCCCAGAGTTACTTGAGAAGGAAGAGATCCTTGGAACAAATTACTCCAATTTTGCTGTCGGGTTTCTTTTGTAGAAAGTAGTAATGATTTCAAAGATTTCATTAATATTGGCAAGGCCAGTAATATTCTTACCTTCTAACATGAAGTTTCAAGTATGTTCCTATACAAGGTACTTGTAGACTCAGAGGGCAGGGCATACAAGCCTTTCAAAGGCATCTCTGAAGCAACTTCTGATTCATGCACTCAGGGTTGAATACATTATTTGAAATTTATATATATAGTCTTAAGGAGCATTACTCCTTAGAAACTGTCGGGTAATTGTTGAGCACTGCTGTGCTTACAATCCACCTGTACATTTCAATTTTCTTTTGATAACAAGATGTTATTGTTGCTCCACAATAAATTCCATTTTCAGGACCAATAAAACCTGATTGCTTAGAAAACAGGTGAGTGTTTCATGACTCTTAACGTCTGCTCATCAATATCACCTTGTAAATTATTTACCATTTTCCAGCTGTTTGTGACTTTTGCTCCAGGCTGTTTATATGAAAAGAGCATGAGTACTTGATATCAACCAAACTAATGCGCAGGGGAAAAGAAGTTAGAATGAAAATGGCCTCCTTCTGACAGGCTTAGAGCTAATTTATGTTGTAGTTATGTGTTCCAACCACTGTGTATGGAAGATAAAGCATTCTTACCCTTTCGTTTAGAAAACCAATTTTCCAACAAATTACAATAAATTGTAGTAAAACACAATAAATATAGTGTTTAAATGCTTCTGGCTTATCTTCAAAGGGAACACTATTTTGGTTTGCAGTTTTTCTATGTTTAACTTTCTTCACCTCTTTTACTGATTTATCCCTGGTGAAAAGCCTAAGATTTCTAATAGATCCCAGACATCAACTAAAACATTCTCAGAAAGCTGTCCTGAAGTATAAGAACTCTTTTCTGTCTATAGAGGGTAATGATTACACTGACAGACGGTATAATGAGAAAGCACCAATGCAGTTTATTTTAATTCTTCTAATTTATGAGAATAACTTCTTAATGCTACATCAGAAGTCAATTCATCAATACTGAATTTGGAAAGCACAATCAAGAAAGACCCAAATTTTTATTGGGACTACACAACTTAGCATATACTAGATACTGTGATTCTAGAACAAAATCAAAAGCAAAAATCTGAAATATGCATGATAAAAGTTCTTAAACTCCAGGGGATCCATGAACCACCCCAAACTGTATACAAAAGATTGTGTAGTACATGCATAGATTTTTCTGGGTAAAGGTCCTGTAACTTTAATCAGCTTCTAAAGGGGCCCAAACAGTACACGGTAGAATTCTGATTTCCTCTGTATTTTCAATAATGGAAGCTGTGGACCTTGGGAAGTTTACTTTTGCACGTTTAAGACTCAATTTTCATGGCAAGAGGGTAGAAAAGAAAAATAAAAGTAACTCGCGAGGACTGGGCAGGGAAAAACTCCAAAGTGTTCTTTACTTCATAAGTTTTAGTAACATGTTCTGGTTTAGAGAGGGGAAATGGGGACATCAGTGGTAACATCATAAGCTGAAGCAAGGACACTCCTACAGGGATTTTTCAGGTCCTTAGAAAAACCAAACTTTAGTACGAATAAAGCAATAGCAAGAATTAAAAATGCAATTTAACTCAGGTCTAATTTTGTTTCTGCATATTAACAACTTATTTTAAAATTTTGAATATCACAAACTTCAATCAGAATACTTTAAAAAATATTATTCTGCATGCACTTAACAAATATGACAAAAGAGAAGAATTCAGTTGACTTGTTCACATATATTTAAAATCGGCCAGTACAGATAATCACGAACACTTCACTGCATTGATCTAAGGGCATCCTACCTCTAGGCACACGTTCATGTAACACTACTAGTAATTACCCTGGAGCAGAGGCGAAACAGAGATGGAGGAATCACTCTACAAAGCAAGTTTAAGGGATTAAATGTCATCATCGTCTTCATCGTACTCATCACTACTGAGGACAAAGCTGCTGCCTGTGGACAGGGGCCCTTCCTCCTTAACGTTCCCTGAATCATCCACAGTCCCTCTCTCATCGGAATCTTCAAACAACTTGTCACTGGCATCGTCATCAAATAACTTCTCGTTGGAATCGTCATCTTCGAACACCTTTTCATCTGTGTCTTCATCTTCCTCATCTTCTTTTCCATCTGAATCTTCAAACACCTTTTCATCTGCATCGTCTTCTTTGTCCTTTTCAACCACATCTTCCAGCCCCTTTTCTTCTGCAACTTCTTCGTCCTCTTTTTCATCCGACTCATCGTCAAATACTTTTTCATACACATCTTCCTCTTCTTCATTCTCATCTGACTCTTCGTCAAACTCCTTCTCAGAGCCTTCTTCATAAAACATTTTCTCAGAGCTGTCATCTTCGAATTCTGATTTTTCAGAGTTATTTTCTTCTACCTCTTTTTCAAGAATGTTTTCATTAAGTTCGTTCTCAGAGCCCTCTTCCTCAAAACCTTTCTCAAGGCCGTTTTCTTCTAACTCTTTTTCGGAGTCGTCTTCAAACTGCATTTCCGAGCACTCTTCAGACCCTTGTTCTGAGCTGCCATCTTCAGCCGCCTTCTGGGGGCTGGCCTCCTCCTCAGGCTCCTGCTCAAGGCCATTCTCATCAGGATCTGTTTTGCGTATCTTCTTTTTGGGCTCTCTTTCTGCGTCATTCTCTTCCGACTCTTTTTTAGGACTACCCTCTTCATGCTCTTTCTCGGGGCTGTGTTCTCCGGACTCTCTGTCGGGGAAGTCTTCTTCATGCGCTCTTTTGGGACGGCCTTCCCCAAACTCTCTTTTGAGGCAGCTCTCTTCAGATTCTTTTTGGGGACAGCCTTCTTCAGCCTCTTTTTCAGGGCCACCTTCTTTAGCATCTTTTTCAGAAGCAGCTTCTTCAACTTCTCCCCCATCTTCTGTTTTTTCAAAGTTCTTTTCATCTATAGGTTCTTCAAATGCCATTTCAGTTGTGGCTTCTTGAACATTCGTTTGAGATGTGCAAGGGTACTCTGAAAAATGCCTAACTCTAGAAGGCCCCACACTTTCTGGAGCCCAGACAGAATCTGAACGCTGAAGGCCTCTGTTGGCTTCGGGAGTGTTGAGGAAAACCTCCCATCCTTTCAGCCTTTCCTCCCTTTCTCTCGTGGTCTCCTCCACCTGTGTACACATGGAAACTGCCGTTAAAATATGTTTTAGGCCAAAAGAAGTAACAGCATCTCTGAACATTTCTAATATCGCCGCAAGTACTCTGATTTTATAAGGTTATCACTTTTAGGAAATTAAAGCAATTCCCTATCTTCAGTTTCCAACACTTTACATCTTGATTTACTAGAGTTGACCTTAAGATCATTTAAATAAATGCCTAATACCACAGCACTGCAGAAATGTCTCATCAATTAAAAAGTTAATAATTGAACTGTCTGTACTTTACAAGACAGAAAGGAAGAGAAGCGCTTTAATTTGTTCTTCTCTTATTGCTAGCCTGAGCAAGCCTCAAGACTTATAAACTGATTTCAGACTTATAAACTGAAAGATTGAAACATTTTTCTTTCCGTACTCTGAATATAAAGGATTATTTAAAAGAAGTACTGTTAAACAGATTAAACAGAACTTAAAACTTATGTGAAAAACCGCTAGATCAGTATTTGTTGGTAATGAGACAACTCATGTGCCCTTGACAGTTGCAGAACTCACCTGATAATCTGTAGTCCCATCCCACGCCTGGGCAGTGATTTGACGGCCACCAAACCACCTTCCATTGAGGGTCTGAATACAATAATCAGCTTCCTCCGGATCCCTAAAGGACACAGAGGCCACACCATCAGGGTGTCTCTAGAAAGACAAGGAAGAAAAAGAAGGAATGAATGAGCACATTTAAAGTAAAACATATACATTTGACAAAGTAAGGAAGTAGTGTTCCTTCTGATCATTTGAGCTAAAGATTTTATGTATGAAGTCTTTCTTCCTTTTTACTGCAGCCAGTAACACACAGCTAGCTGCTTCTTCAGCTTAACATTGTCTAGCAAAAACCAAGCATGATATCCTTGGAAATGTTCCTGCTGCTAACACTGTCTAACGAGACGCAGAACAGTATGGCTGTTAAGAATGTGGACTCTGAAGCTGAATAGCCCTGGGATTAAATCCTGGCTCTGCCACTTACCAGCTGAATGACCTTGGGCAAGGTGCTCAATCTCTAAACTTCCTCATCTGTAAAATGGCTAACTAAATAAAATGGGTAAAATGGCACCTACCTACCTCAAGAGGATTTGGAGGACTTAATGAGATAAATGTAAAGTAGCTGTAGTATGCAATCAACAAATGGTGACTCTTTTAATTATTATGTGCTGATTCTGGATGTAAAAAAAAGGTGAAAAGGGGAACATACAGGAGAGTATTTTTCTTGATTGTTCTTCTTCAAATATGGAAGAAGAAATAATTCAGAAAGAGGGAGAGATGTGGCCAAATAGGGAACCATAAGGTCTCACACATGTCTCTTATACTTTTTTTCACCTGATCATAAACTCTAGAGTGATGATAAAGGAAAATAACCAAGGGATATCACGTCTATCAAAGCCTTCGCTTGTAATCCACGTTCATCTAATTATGCTATCTAATACTGCTTACAGATGACTACCACTAGACAGCAGACCTACTACATAAAAACATTTATGTAAAATTTGGAGGCATACTGATATTTGGTAATAACTTATTAAAATGGAAGAAAATTGCTTTAGAAATCATTTGCCCAAGCCATGAACTTACATCAAAGAGGAGGAGCCTCCTAACTTGTCCAAACTTGGAACATTCCACCCGAAGGTCTTCTCTGATCTCGTTCAGCACCAGTGGCTCATGCTGCAAAAACACACTTGATTAAAATGGGCTTGGCCCCCTTCTTTAAGTATAAATCCTGAGAATCAAATTTCTTACTTTGACGAACCAACAAATAAAAAAAGGTTTTGCTTAACGTTAGTTGTTTGTCTGCAGTCTCCAAAATTAAAAAAGTCAAAGTCAAATGAAGTTAGACTACCACAGCTGCTGCTACTACTACAGGTCTGCCCTGCTTTAAGATGGGGAACGGGCAAGTATGGTACGCAGCACTAGGGGTGTGCAGTGGCAAAGGAGAGGGAAGAGAAGTGTCAGTGGAAATCACAAATAACAGCAGCTGAAGCAGGTGAAGTCCTGTGGCACATATTAAGTCAGAGACTGCTAGTTCCTATGTTCTGCACCGGCATCATGACGACTGTACCGATGAGGAAACTTTATTTTGTGTTTTGCATAGATTCCTATTTACAGAAATGTTGTAACGGGGAGACATATATCCCTTTCATTGACTAAGTGTTCTAAGATTATTCTTTGTGCTTCCACGATTCTACTTTAACTCACAGCGTAAACCTCCCCCATAAGGGTTCCTGTTCATCTTGCCTCCAAGTCCCAATGCATGAAAAAGGCTCATAAAATAGTTACGTTATCAATTTGAATTTCAACTACAAATATAAACGAGGATCTCCTACCTACAAATTTCTAATGAAGCAGACTTACACTTTTTAGGAAGCATATGAATTTGTCTATCTCACGGGTTTATATGTTCCTCACCAACTAAAGAGAACAGCAAAACATGACAAGTGGCTTCTCCTTCCTAAAGTTTTGTCAAAAGGCAAAAATAAACAACTGGTAGGCAGTTACTGAAATCAAATTTAAAATCAAAACTATCAAATCCTATAAATCTGAAGCTTCTAAGAGTACAGCTGGCAGGACTCTGGATTTCTCCCACTTATAAAATCTAACTGTGGAGAATATGGCAATTTGTTTTATAGAAAATTCTCAGGCCTGAGAGGAATGGGGAATGGAGCATAAACTCCATGTACTCATGTGGTAAAGTCATGTGGTGGCTTTTATGGGGGTGTATGTGTGGGGGGTAGCTCCTATCAGATTGTGAGCTTTCCACAGGCAGGATTCTCCTTTGACTGAATTTTGAATACCTTACAGAACACAGCACAGTCTTTCACGCAATGAACAGTCAATAAAAGCTTTTTCAGAGTTTGATAAACTGCAACTCCATTTTATTTACCAAGGGAAATCAGGGTTATATTAAAAACAAACAAAAACTGTTTCAAAATATTTAACAAATTTAAGCATGATTCCACTGTAGGGGGAGGGGTGAATTACCATTTTTATTTCTTTATCAAAGTCTCAGTGCCTTTCCTACAAGAATATCAAATTTCAGCCAAAGACTTCCCAGACCTGTTTTCATGTTTACCAGCTTGAAAAACAAATATATCTTCACTGTTCTATAGTATCATGAGGCTTAAAGATAATAACCCTCTCCCCTGGGAAATATCTTTAAACCTAGCTAAGCATGAAAATTTTCTAAAGACAACACTTTGCAAGCAACAGACCTGAGACTAAACTCAGCTGAAACGCTGAAACTTTCCACAGTCAACACTTGTAATGTTTTTCCAGGGTGGTGTTTTGTTTTCCCAGAAATAAACCATATTTCTCATTCTTTTCCAAGCTAAACCTACACTGTCCAAGATAGTAGCCACTAACCACACGTGGCTACCGAGCACTTGAAATGTGGCTAGTCCAAATTGAGGTGTGCTGCAGGTGTGAAATAAACACCAGATTTTGAAAATTTAGTACCAAAGGGGAAAAAAACTTCAATGTAACATAGCTTATTAACATTTTTATGTTACATGTTGAAATTATAATACTTTGGATATATTGGGTTAGATAAAATTCATCATAAAAATTAATTTACCCCGTTTCATGTTGTTTTTGTATTGTGGCTGCTAGAAAAATTTAAATTACACATGTGGCTCACATTATACTTCTATTGGACAGTGCTAGTATACACAATGAGAAACCTACCTTTGCATCTGAGTTTTGGTTCTTCACCTCTTGGTATTCAAATTTGCCAGGCATGAATTTTTTAAACAAGGCTTTGAATTAAATACTGAAAACCCCTTAAAGTTACATTTAAAATATTAGCCTTCACTGTTCACCCTGATACCAAAGGGTATTTCTAGGTATTTTGGTTCTAACACTAGTCAACTGTCTGGAATAAACATATACAGGTATACCTCGGAGATATTGCATGTTCGGTTCCAGACCAGCGCAATAAAGCAAATATTACAATAAAGCAAGTCACACGAACTTTTTTGGTTTTCCTGCTATGTTTACACTATACTGTAGTCTATTAAGTGTGCGATAGCATTATGTTTAAAAAAGACATGCCTTAATTTAAAAATACTTTGCTAAAAAATGCTAGCCGTCATCTGAGCCTTCAGCGAGCTGTCATAGTAACAAAGATCACTGATCACAAATCACCATAACAAATATAATAATAATGAAAATGTTTAAACTACTGGGACAATTACCAAAAAAAGTGACACAGAGAAATGAAGTGAGCAAATGCTATTGGAAAAATGGCAGTGACAGACTTGTTCCATGCAGGGTTGCTACAAAAACTTCAATTTGTAAAAATAAAAAAAAAGCAGTATCTGCAAAGCGCAATTAAGCGAAGCACAGTGAAACAAGGTGTGCCTGTATTCCACCCCACAAAATCTGATTTCTTTATGACACTACCTGACAATTCAGTTTTTGTCTTCTACTACAAACCTCAGTGCTGATCTGTTCTTTAGATTCATATGGAATCTCTGGACAAATCAAACACGCCCCAAAAACGTCCAATGAAAGCAGTTTTCCAGTTGAACACCTCTATCCAGAGTTATATAATGTCTACAACAGCGTTGCTCAACAGAACTTTCTGTGTTAATAGAAGTGAACACTCCATTATCCAATATGGTAGCTACTAGCCACACATGGCTAATACACCCGAGGAATTCAACTTTCATTTTATTTCACTTCAATTAATTTAAATTTAACCACATGTGGCTAGAGTCTAGCATACTGGACAGTCTACTACAGTGATGCACTTTTACGTTCAGGCCCACGAGACACTGAGCAAAAAAACAAGACTTCTGACAGGCTCTCATCAAACTCGTCAGACCACACAAGACCAGTCAGATGGGCAAACAAGGACAGCATCAAGGGTTTCTCTGCCCGTGAACTCTGAAGCCCATCACTGCACTCCCAGCCCCTGTGGTGCAGCCGTCTGAAAACTTTCCTTCATTTGCAAAGATGCTAAAGAGAAAATGTTTTCTTCCTTGAGTGGATGAAAACACTCTGCCTTGTGAGTAAAAAGGGTTTCATTCAATCATTCTCTCACTTTTTCTTCCTATACATACTGAGGGCCTACTATGGGCCAAACATGATTCTAAGCACCGGGCATATAACAGCAAACCAGGTAGACAAGAGCCCCAGCTTTCATGGAGCTCACATTCTAACAGAGAAGATCCAGTTATTTCAGATAATAATAAATGCTATGAATAAGATAAAACAGGGTTAATATAAAGGTTCTATAACTCCAAAGTTTATATTAAACCAATAAAGTTTTTTTTTCTTTAAGCTATCAAGAATTTACAAGCATGAGACTTTTATCTTTAAAAATATCCACTGGAGGAAATTTGTGGGAAGTCAAGGAAGAATAAATGCGGCTTTTTGGAAGAAATAATATTTGTTAAGCTAGGAAAAATTAAGTGTGCCCAGGGTGATAGCTAGACTTAAATTAGGGTCTCAACGAGCAAAGGCAGGAGGCGGAAACATGTAAAGGCAATTGCACAATACACTTCAACTTGCACAGGGCCCAGATACTTCATGAATTACGTTTGCATTTATATTCATGTCCCAGTGTTAGGAGTATGGAATGTTGTGAATCAAGGATCTCAAGTCACAGAAAGTAATAGGTCACCTAATTAAAAAACCAATTATCTACCAAGGAAATAAAATGTAGGTGAATCACAGGAAATTCTGGAGTTGTACCCAGTAGACTAGATACCATGATACATCTATGCATGCCTTTCAAAGTCCCACCTGGCAGGGATAGCATTTCAAAAAGCATCTAGTGTGCATGTGTATATGTGTATTTTTTAAACATGCTTCATTATCACTGCAAGTCTAAAGCAGCTCTGCCGTATTTCAAGATGCTTCAGGATTCTAGTCAGAAGAGACACCAAGCAGTATAAATAGACCACAGGTATCTTCCAATGACCTCAAAAGACACAGACTCCACAGGTGCATGGTAAACCCTATCACATCACTGTCTGCAGAGATGGAGTTCACCAGACAATTCTGGTGCCCTCTCTAAGGGGGGTAAAATGACACTGTCACTCTAAATCTGCTTAACTGCACAAAAGGAACAAGAGTGGGCCTTGGGTGCAACTAGATCATTTGTAAACCATCTGAAATTTTACATTATGAACATTTTTTTTCTTATGTATAATTTGTTATCATTAATTTCAGAAGTCAGGCAGAGAATAAAGAATTCTTCTTCCATGAATGATCCCATCGGTCTAGGCCAAAACACAGAGATAAGGACAAGAGGCAGAACATAACACAAGGTACCCTGATGGCAATTAATATTCCTTAAACCTCTCTAGTAGCTCTTCCTCCTTTATTCACTTTTATTTGCTGTTCCTAGAATCTTACATGGACACCAATTATTACAAAGTCTTCTTAATAGCCACTAAAGAGTTTTGTAAAGATTAGGTCCTAAAAAAACAACATTCGCTACTCAAATGTCAGGGGCTGTATTTCATTAACCTAAGGTTTTTTAAGGATCAAACTTTTAGCACTAAAGTGAAGTTTTCAATTCCAAGTGTGAAACTGGTCCTCCCCACCAAAATCAGCCTGCATTGTTGAACTGCACTCAAAATCCACAAGTGACTCCCATAAATCTTTTAAAGATTATATTTTTAATCATTTCCCATACCAAGTAGCTGCTGTTTGGGGCCACGGTACAGGTATTAGACAGGTTTACCTGTGATGCGATTAAAAGAATGCTGGGTTAAACCTGGGAAAATCTGAAACCTTCAGTTGATTCTTGGTATCATTTTCCGACCCTGAAGACTAGAGGAACGTGCAGGATGTGACATGAGAAAGATGGGGTGAGGCAAGCTTTGGGCTCCCTTGAAAGAAAGCATATCTATGTTTCTATCAGTAAGAATTCTGCTTCCTACCTCAAAATCTATAGGATGAAACATATTTCTGATGATGACAACTCGCTCGTGGCGCATTCGGGACGAGCCAGCTCTTCTCTCAGGTCTCCAATCCAACTGCCTAATGCGACAAAGCAGGAACAAGAAGCTGTGAATTTTGTTTCAGATTTATCAGAGCGAAAAAAAAATGAGCAGTTAAATAATCCTTTATTGAGCACTTAAATAGTGATAATTATTTGATTCCAAAACAACAATGTATATTTTAGTCACAGCTCCATGACAATTTTCTCAATAAAAATAATGGGCAGGTGAAAGATGGACCCAGTATCTGAAATCCCCAGAATATATATATATTTTTCAGAACTGCTGGCTGGTTACAAACATTCCAATGAGACTCCTGAAAAATTGCTAATTATTTAGTATCTATGACTATCTAGGAAGAGACACTGAGGCCAAGAAAATGTTCAAATTGTATTGGTTTTTTGGTATTTTATGATTATAAAGAACAAACTGCATTGAAATATGTAAAACTACTCACTCTTTGTTACTATCTTAAATCTTACTGATTTGTTTATAAAATTTTTAGGTATCTATTTTAACGATTCCTGTAAAAACTATAGACATCACAATTAAATGCTTCTTTGATCATTTTATCATTAGTTTAAGCATAGTGTTAGAAGTGTTATTAGACTTCACTCTGATAAAAGTACTTATCATTTTGGCTCATTTCTTAAAACCAGAATATTTCAAAAAACATATTAAATTAAGGGAATAATAGAAACTTGATGACCTGTATATACTATACACAACCACACAGTACATGATAAAATGATAAAACCTATCATTTCTAATTTCTAACGCCTACTAACAAACCTGTATGTAAAAATTTAGCTCCTGGTGTAGCTGATTCCAGCCACATGAAAAATGAACTAATGGCTCCGGTATATAAACCTAAACCATCTTACTTAATCTGATGTTCAACATTTTCTGTAGAGATGGCTTTCTTATTTCATTTAAGCCCATGTTATATTAAAAATGAATACCCCAGAAAAAGAAAAACACCACCACTGCCAAATTATCCTACTACACAGATTACTGAGGGTTTCTGATGATCTAATGAAATTTTTATTTTATATTGGAGGATAGTTGATTTACAGTGTTGTGTTAGTTTCAGGTGTATAGCAAATAAAATTCTTTAAAAATAATCTGTAGGCATACTTGGTGGTTATCGGGAGGGTGGGAGAGAGACGCAAGAGGGAGGGGATATGGGGATATATGTATATGTATAGCTGATTCACTTTGTTATACTGCAGAAACTAACACACCATTGTAAAGCAATTATACTCCAATAAAGACATTAAAAAAAAAAACTAGGTGGTTATTACCAAAAGTATACTCTAGGATATTTATACAAAATCTTTCAAAATGGAAAAAAAAAACCACAAACTTTTGTTGCATAGACAGCTTTTTCTTGTAGTCTTTGCACTTCCTCCTCTTCTTTGAAGCGTCATATTCCCCTTTCAGTTGAAACTTTGCCACCTCCACATGTAATTTGTAGCCTCTAATTTCATCGTCATCCAAAAGTTTTAATGCAAGATCCACAGATTCTCTCTTTGTAAAGGGAAAGCAGGTTACAGTCAGTCAGTTACACACTGAAATGAAACTTCAGCAGGAATATTTTAGATGAATGATGACTATACATAAAATAAGGATTTAAATGTAACTACCTACATGGGAATAAAGAACTACAGAACACATATCGGAAAATGTGTACGTAAGACATAGCTGTCCCCAACCAGTTATGTGAACCTAGGCAAGTTATTCAAGCTCCCTGAGCCCCAATTTCTTCATCTGTAAAATGGGAATGGAAATGCCTTCTTTGCAGGGTTCTTGACAAATTTAAATGAAACAAGGCACATAAAGGATAGAGACTGGCATACAGTAGGTACTCAATAAGTTATACCATTACTGGAATAGTAGTTTTGCCTCCTGGAATCTCAATTTCTCCTCTATACTATGAGGTAAATGGACTTGTGTGATTTCCAAGGTGCATTCCAGTTTCCTACTTCAAAGACTAGGTGACTCAAGAAACTGGGAATAGCACAGTCAGCCTTTAATCTTTTGTGTTCACCAATTAAAATGTAGGTCTGTGATATACTGGGAACAAGATGATTATCTGATAGCTTGAACATTACACACACTTGTGGATTCGGGGTCCTATACAAAGGGGGCAATTGTCAGCTCTACACAGATTCAAAGATCTGAGGACCTGAGGAGAACTCAAAAGGACAACTGAACTCAGCCACGCAATCAAATATGGATCCTGGAACAATTAACTATATTCTTCTGGAACTCAATTTACTGGTTTGGCAATCTTGCACTTTTATGGGTCATAAATTTGACATATCAAGTTTGTCAAAACCCCATTTTTCTCTTCAAAATTTTAAAACCCAATCAAAGCCCCTAAGAATCTGTTCACAGATTTTTAGTAATCCTTGAAGAACTTATAAAGCATTCAATCTCCTTACATTTGAAAATTACATAAATATCTTCCTATAATGGTCGTACTCATGTGTGATCCCATCATGTTCAAGAACCAGGTCAAAAACCTATTTTCCCCAAAGCTTGTCAGCTTAATCTTACCCGCCCTCTGATTTCACTGAAGTGTTGTACACTTGCAACACACTTGTGATGTTGGTACTGTTGTTTCATCACTTTGATTTTGCTTTGTAATTATTTTCAGGTTCCATGACACATGTACACGCCATCACTGTGCCCATTTCTTTTGTACCGTGCAGTAATGCATAACACATGCTCCTAAGGGGACAGGTGTTCCAAAAATGATGGCTGCCTTTGGCACTGAGCTTCCCCCCATGCCCTTTATGGTATCATGAATAAATAAAGTTCTGCAAATGTCTGTTAATTCCACTCTCTCTTCTCTCTCATTCAAAATATATTTCAAAGCAGTAAGCATAAGTTATCATCTTTATGGTCTAATTCAGGGTCAGAAAACTTTTGTAAAGGGCTAGTGAGTAAATATTTTAGGCTGTATGGGCCCTGTGGTCTGTGTTGCAACCACTCAACTCTGCTGTTGAAATGTGAAAGGAGGTACAGACAAATGCGTAAATGAATCAGTGTGGCCCGGTTACAATAAAACTTCATTTACAAAGACAGGCAGTGGGCTGAAGTTTGCCAAACCCTGGTCTAATTCATTCCAATGGGCAAATAAAATGTTACTGGCTTTCTTTTCTCTGCGGATTTTTAGAATGTGTTCTGCATTGATTATATGCATACACTCCTAAAGAGATCTTTGCAGCAAGAATTTTTTTAAGACAAGAGAAGTACCTCAGTCATATGACTTACATAATACCTTGACCTGATAACATATTTTCTTACAAGAGCAAGTGAATAACCTTACCAATGTGATGCACACAAGCACAACCTGAAACAACAGTTTTCTTCACATCCTGTTTTGAATAGCTCTCACTCTTGGTTATCATCTATACAAAATTATAGCCCTGGTTCCTGAGTTAAAAATGGAGATAGGAAAATGAAAAAAAAAAAAAAAGAAAGAAACAGAGATAGGAGAAACTTACTTGACCACATAACTAACCTTCAAATAACAGCAAAGTCCATCTCCTTTAAGATTTCCTTGATTATCTTTGTAAAGCTTGACCTTAAATTCTTCTGTTTGAGGATCTCTCATAATAATGCCAAACTTGGACATGAGCTGTATAAATTCATCCACTGTAATATCTGGAGGCAAACCTGTGACGTTAGGGGGAAAAAATTATAAAGGCATCTAAAACAAAGGTGAGCATTACTTAGGGATTCTACCAATTCGAAATCCATAACTTGGATGAGCGCAATTTTGATTTTCTAAAAGTATGTAAAAATCTCACATCTATAGACGTGAAGAAATGTCATGTTTTAATGTATTCAAATATACATTAAAACCATGCTTTGCTTAGGCCTTGTATCAATGAATCTGAAGGGTCAAACAGCTGTGAGTTACCTAAAGCAGACAGAAAGGATGGCACGCAAAGTTACATACACTTAATTTTTCTCAGTTTCAAAAAAAAAACAAAAAAAAACAACATATTCCTCACTCACGTAAATAGCTGAACAAATAATGACACAATGATACAAAATAGAATTTAGAGAAACTGAAAACTAAAAATCACTTTGTGAAAAATCTCAAAATCAAATATTTTCTACTCTAAATGTGGTTAAAAAGGTATACATACCAGAAACATACACATTTGTGTTTCTGCCTTCTTCAACATGAAACCATCCTAAAAATCAAAATCGAATAAATAAATAAAACACATGCCAGAAAAGGTAAGAGTCCCATTATGAAATCCTGACAGTGTGGCAGTTTCTCAAAACTTCCAGAAACTTTTTCTTACCTTTAGAACAAGACAGATTAAATCAAATCACTGTCCAGCTTTCAAAGTATTTGGATCTTTGGACAAGTAATTTGTTTCAGAGCCCAGTCTGAAAAAAGATGGCTAGTTTATCTTGGTTCCTTTAAAAAACCTCACCCTTGCACTGACTTTAGGCCTTGGGGTAAGTTGCTTCTGACTCCAATCTACTGTGTTAGACCTGGCCAAGCTGAAGCAAAATTGACTTCTTGAGTTTAATTAAACTCAAAAAGTACAAAAAAAAATCACCTTACAAACAGAACTTTAGATAATCTCCTAATGACAGCTCTATTTTGCAAAGGAAGAAACTGAGAACTGAGCTAAATTGAAATAGCCCACCAGACGCCCACAGGTTAGTGAGAGAGCCAACATATGAACCCAAATAATAATATTTAAAAAACCCATCTTATGATTCTGTCAAAGCTATTTTATAATTCTCTAAAAAGTAACTATATATACACACACACTCATATTTTTAATTTTTACACTCATGTTTGCAAGCTAAATCCACTTGCCTGATTCAGTCTTTCTCTTTTCTCCCCTCTTTTTGGTATCACTGGGTTCGGGGGATTTTCTTTGCAGAGGTTCCTCTGCAGTTCTAGCACTGACATCTTGGACATTTGCAGTAGAACTAGACGCACCATCATTAGAAAAGCCATAATTGGCCTGATATGTAGCAATAAAATCTTCAGTGATCTAAACAAGAAATTTAGCACACGTACATAAATTCAAAAATGATTTCCTCATGCAAAAAGTTTACAGTGTTAAATAACAGCATATTCAGTTATACAACTTAACATACAAGTGCTTCTGTGTAAATGCAAGAACAGTCACCTTATATAGAAAAACTACACACAAAATAATAAAAAATTAAGACATGGGTACTTGGATTATCAGCACAAAAGTCTGAGATACTATTAAAGGCATTTTAAGTTGGCACCTTTTCTAGTTGTTTCATTTGTAAATTACTACTTCTTCAGTCTACTTGACTAAGGCTACAAATAAATATAACAAAGGAAGTATCAGATAACAATAAACAGAATAAAAACCAACAGTCAACTAATAATCTAACAGGATCAAATTTTCTTTTACTATATGGATGAACAAAAGTATATGTACTCTAAATATTTAAATACCTGTAGGCAGAGAACACAAAGAGTAGAACTCTGATTTGGTGTGTAAAGAATCGGGCTAACAATTATAAAATTAAATGCTATTTTAACACCGCCACTAATTAAATCACATTATCATTTAATGTCAGAACAAATCAAGAACAAATCCAACTCACATCTATCCTCCTGGCTCTTAGGGAAAAAACACAATCGCACAACAAAAGAAATATAGTTATATCTTCATACCAATCAATGTTAGGCACACACAGGAATGAGGAAAATTTAAAACTTGAAGTTTGAAGAGGTATGGGCTTCCATAACATAAAAAGATAGAGCCACAAATTAATCCATTATCAGACGATTGTTAAAGTACTCCGAAGGCTGAAGAAGCCAAATATGCGCTCTAGCTGGCACCACCAGCAGCCAAGTGAAATAGTAAGTTTAACAATTCGGAGGGATTGGAACATACACACAAATACAAAGTGGGAAAGAAAAAAGGTGAAATAAATAATTAAAAAATCACACTCAAATTACACAATGGAGACACAGTTTGTATTACTGGCTTGCAAGTCTATTAGTATGTGATAAGTATCCTTTTTTTTCCACCCATACCGTGAGACTTTGATTAACAGGGTACTTTGACCAAAAAGTTTAGAGAGCCAAGCTTAACATCAGTCATTTTACCTTCAAGCTAAAATAGAATACTTCACAATTTCCAAGTACTCTAAATAAATATGCTCAGATCTTTTCCATCCATATTCTGTGCACCTCTTGTCATATTCCCGTGGTAATATGGTTCAAACATACGTGTCTAGGGACAAAATTTAGTAGGCAAGTATAAAGAGGTGCAAAGTTCAATCAGTAAAGAATGATCAATTTATCAATTATTCAAATCAAGAAGCTGAATTTTGCACATAGCACATCAGCTAAACATCTGAATTCCTAGGATAAGTAAGATTGAGACTACGTGAGATTAACATCGGCTGAATTTGCTCTTGGTGTTTTTCCTCTTTGCAATAAAAAGCAGTCACCAACTGTAACCTTTATAGATAAAATTTATTAGGCATGGAAAAGGCTTAATAGTTAAATTACATTGAAGCCATCTCCCTAAAGATTTCCGTTCCTTTACACGTCGGTTCTGCTACAGACACAACAAAAAGAAACGTCACTATCCAGAGGGGCTCTAACCCAGGACCTCAGCAAAGAAAACGTGAAAGGAGCGCCCCGCGAGGCTGGACAGCCGGGCCCGCTGCGCATCGGCGCCCGTGCGACTTTTACCTTGGGGAACCAAGCCTTCTTGTCCAGGTCCCACTCGTATGGGGTGTCAGTCGGCTGCTGCTGGAAAGAATCGTTTTCTCCACCGGGATGTTTCTCGGTGTCGCCGTCCTCATTGCTTCCGTACAATCCTTGCATTCGCAACTGCTCATCAAACTCGTCGTTCTCATCCAAGTTGTTGCCGCTCATGTTGCCGACTTAGCCCAGGTGCAGTGTCCGGGAGAGCGAAGAGGCCGAAGTGACGCTGGAGGGGAACAGAGAAAGGGAGGCTGGCCGTGCTCAGCCCGCGCCCCCCCGCCCGCCTCCCCGCGGCGCCCCAGCAGCCCCCGGGAAGTCAGGGCCGCTCGCCAGCCGCACCGCCCCCAGCCCACCGCGCGCAGGCGCCGCTGCTCCCGGCCCCGCCGCCCACCTGGCTCGTCCCGCCGGGTCTTGACACCGCCGCTCGATCCACAACGCGGCGGTAGAGGGCACAAGGTGTTTGTGCTCCCCGCCGGCCGATTCTAAGATGACTGCGGGCCCCGCCGGAACGTCTGGAAACCGCTTGACAACGGAGGCCAGCTCACGCTCACGCAGTCGCCCTTGTTGACGTAGTCGCCATTGTTGACGCGTCGCGACGTCGCGGGTCCCGCAGACACGCCCCCAGTGGCGTCAACAGGCGCCGACGCGGGCAGGCGGCTTGGGCCTCGGGGGGCGGGGCTCGGGGCGGGGCTCGGGGCGGGGCTCGGGGCGGGGCTCGGGGCGGGGCTCGGGGCGGGGCTCGGGGCGGGGCTCGGGGCGGGGCTCGGGGCGGGGCTCGGGGCGGGGCTCGGGGCGGGGCTCGGGGCGGGGCTCGGGGCGGGGCTCGGGGCGGGGCTCGGGGCGGGGCTCGGGGCGGGGCTCGGGGCGGGGCTCGGGGCGGGGCTCGGGGGTCTGCTGTGCTGCTGGGCGTTGATGCCCAGCTGGGACTTCCTGGCGCGGCGCCTCGGGGCCGTTTGACTCCGCGGAGTCCCCGGCGGGCCGGGAGGGGCCGGGGCGAGGCGGTAGCCCGAAGGCGTGGGAAGGTTCCCCCTCGACCGGCGCCGGAGTAGGCGTCGGGGAGGCCGCCATCTTGGGGGAGTGGACAGGGCGGGCTGGACAGGTCTCAGTGCGAGAGAAAGGCGCGCCTCCTTCGCCCGGAGGCTCCTCCTCCGCGTGGGAAACGAGTCTCGCTTGTTTCGTTATGATTTCACTAGGAGAGGCGCCGGCTCTGGTTAGCCCGAGTTCCTAGTACAGGGTCTGGTGTCTAGTGCGTGTGTGGTGAGTGAATGAATGAATGAACGAACGATGGGTGGAAGGACCAACCTTCTTTCCAAGCCTCTGCTCCCTCCTTTATCTCTCCGGTACCTTCCTCAGGCTGGAGATATCTCTGGAAAGGAAGGGCAGCAGTCGCCTGCCCCTTGTACTCCATGAGTCAGACGTGCTCAAGCTCCAAACCTAAAACTTTTAACATCCAGTGTGCACACCACCTTTACTGCCCTACTAACGTCGTTTTTTGATATCTTAGAAAAAAACATGCATGCAATAGAACTTGCGTGCATTTTTATAATATAGATAACATGAGTTTTATTAGGCTCATTTAAGCATTGCTAAATATTTCTTCCAGGATTCAAAAATAGTGTACAGCTGTTTTCAGCAATGTGTTTATTGGGTTCCCATTTAATTCCTGAGTGAGTTCACAGCATAGGTGATAATATGCCTCACAGCCCTGCTGCACGTGACACTGAGCGCCTGCTCTATCCACAGGCCCCTCTTAGCAGGTGGCCAAAAAGGTTACTTCCCATATGACCCAGTCACGGGCTACCCAGAGGCCTGTGAGGTGACCTGGTAGGGTAGCCCCGCATTCTAGACTGAATTTGATTCACTGAGCCAATAAGCCTCTCCCAGAAAGAGGGTTGAGTATGGCACAGACAGGGACATGGTCAGAGTAGCCCAGAAGCAGGGAGGCCCACACAGGGAAGGTAGTAAGCAGAACAGAGGCCTTCTGTGGAGAAGTTCTCCAGGAGTGAGAGGAGAAGCTGAGGCAGTGACAGAGGGTCATTGAGTCACCGTAATAGTGGAGCAGTGGAGTTGGGACCTAAGCATGCTTGTACCTACAATGGCGTTCTACTTGGCCACTGGTCCTGACAGTTTTGTTTTTTTAATTTTTAATTTATTTTTAATTTAAATTAAATTAAATTTAAATTTTTTGGCCGTGCCCCACGGCATGCAGGCTCTTACTTCCCTGACCAGGAATCGAACCCGTGCCCCCTGCAGTGGAAGTGTGGAGTCCTTAACTACTGGACCGCCAGGGAATTCCCAGTTTTTTTTCTTTTTTTTAAGCAATACTTTTGTCTCTATGAGGCCTGGTTCCTGTTCTTATTTCCTTGTGGATTCCTAGAATTAAATCCCTAGTAACTGAGGTAATCTGGAAGTATCTCTTTATAACCTGTTCTTTTTTTATATATAAATTTATTTTATTTATTTATCTTTGGCTGTGTTGGGCCTTCGTTGCTTTGAGTGGGCTTTCTCTAGTTGCGTCAAGTGGGGGCTACTCTTCGTTGCGGTGTGCGGGCTTCTTATTGCGGTGGCTTCTTTTGTTGCAGAGCACAGGCTCTAGGGGCACCAGCTTCAGTAGTTGTGGCGCACAGGCTTAGTTGCTCTGCGGCATGTGGGATCTTCCGGGATCAGGGCTCGAACCCATGTCCCCTGCATTGCCAGGTGGATTCCTAACCACTGCGCCACCAGGGAAGTTCCTATAACCTGTTTTTATTTCCAAGATTTTTTGCAAGAAACACTCAAGTTAACAAGCAAAAAGGGGGTCCTTTGTTATTATAAGGATGGGGGTAGCTCCTGAAACTCCAGGAATGGAATATGGATGGGCTGCACAAGGGGCTGCTGGACCCAGGAAGACAAAACCCAGACAGCCGGCTCCCTGAACATCATCTTCGTTCTCTGTGAGGGGTGATCTGTGCTCTACTCCTGGCCTAATAGGCCACCGACTTCTTGGTGGATAAAAATTCATTAACCTACAAAAGCAGAGACTGCCTGGACAGAGAAGTCATCTACCTGGCCTAGGAAGTCTTTCTGGAAAATTACTGAACTATACCAAAGTAGATTTATTTAATGGCCCATTCAGGCTCACTCTGTTCGGGAATTTTCCTGTCCCCACTTCCTGTAAGCTCAAGACTTAGTGGAAATAAAAGTAACTCCTTTTGACAAAAAAATTTGATGGATCCCTGACTTAAGATGGTAATAACTGCAGAAATTCTTTAAACCCAAATTTGCTATTGTCAGTAGGTATACCAGTATTAAATGTTTTGTAGTACTATCAACTTCAATGACAAAGACTTACCTAAGTTTGCGACTTTGTTTTCCTGCTTTGTAGCATATTATATTATTATGGTCCATTATTCTAAGTCTTGGGTCAGGGCAGGCCCTGAGCAAAATTGAGAAGTATACAAAATTTGTTTTTCATGTGTTCCCCCATGCCCCCATTTAGGACCCTCTCCAAAGAACTGAAATGTAGTAACATTTCTGCACACAATAGTCAGTGTGAAAAAAATTGTGGATACTGGGGCCTACTTGTAAGTTTAGCTCTGACAAGGATAATCTGTGGGAAAAAAAGACCACCCTGGGGCTTCCCTGGTGGCGCAGTGGTTGGGAGTCCGCCTGCCGATGCAGGGGATGTGGGTTCGTGCCCTGATCCGGGAGGATCCCACGTGCTGTGGAGTAGCTGGGCCTGTGAGCCATGGCCACTGAGCCTGCGCATCTGGAGCCCGTGCTCCGCAACGGAGGAGGCCACAACAGTGAGAGGTCCGCGTACCACAAAAAAACAAAACAAAACAAAAAAACCACCCTCTCCAAAAAAAAATCAAAGCAAAGCCATGAATTTTAATCCCAATTCCCCAATTCTAGATGGGAGGCTGATGCCCTATAAAGCCATCCAGGGATTTATTTTATATCAGATCCCTAAGTCACCTAGGGATTACTGAGAATGAAGAAAATCAAAGTTCTCGGAGCTCTAGTTTTATCAACTGCTAAAAAGCTCGCTTAGGGGCTTTCCTGGTGGCGCAGTGGTTGGCAGTCCGCCTGCCGATGCAGGGGATGTGGGTTCGTGCCCCGGTCCGGGAGGATCCCACATGCCGCGGAGCGGCTGGGCCCGTGAGCCGTGGCCGCTGAGCCTGTGCATCTGGAGCCTGTGCTCCGCAACGGGAGAGGCCACAGCAGTGAGAGGCCCGCGAACCGCAAAAAAAAAAAATCTGGTACTTTTATCAAGTTGTTTCTAAAGTTTTATGCTTAGGGGAATAAGGATGTAATTTTTACCCAGAGTAAGGAAAATAGTAAAATATTTTGGAGTTTGGCACTTGAAAATACATTTTGGAGTTAAAATGGGTTCTCAGTGATATTCTGTCAGAAGTATTGTTTTTAGAATATAAAGTTACACAGTCATTTAAAACTTTATTTCATATTTATTTTTCTCCCCTTGTTACAACATCCAACCCAAAGCAATACTAATACAATTCTGACACCCCCCCCACTTTAAGTAAACCAATTTTACTTAAATGTAAAGTCTAGTGTTAATATATATCCCCTTTTCAAGCCACATCTTTAAGCAAAAGTTCACAATTACACAAGCCATTTAAAGAAAGCTCAAAGCTACCAAAAGCACCCCAAAATCAAGTTTTTGAAAATTCAAATTTAACTATCGATGGTGCCAAACATATGCTTTAATTTGCCCCCAAGAAAACATTTTCTGAAACCACAAATCTAAATCTGACACGTCTATTGACAACAGTTGTTTGAAATAATATTTATTAGCAAGCTTATAGTGTTAGCAAGTAGGAGCAGAGGATAGAAAATCCTCTGATTTCCAAGGGCAGAGATCAATTAGGTCATACTCTTACAGGATTTAGGCACCCATCAGGTTTAAGGTAGTCAAGCAGGAAGATGATCTGATAATAACTGCACACCCAGGTGTGAGGGATCTCATGTGGTACTTCTGCATTTTTTAGAAAGAGGGCACTGCTTACCAGAAAGAAATGAATTTCCTTCAAGGAAGAATTTCAGACACTGGCAGGCTCACAGGTTTTTTGACAGGGGTCCTTCTTTGGAGCCCTCAAATGAAACCATAAACATGGCCACTTATTCTGCCTATGAAGAAGTCAAGTTCTTCACAATATTTGTGAAAGATAACTTTGCCCAATTATCAATCAATGGGAGTTGTAACTCCAGAACTACCTTAAGTCAGTAGGTGCTGACCTAGTAAGGCAAACACCTTGCCCCAGATCCTTACTCGGTACTTTATGCTCACTGACCCCAAAACATTGTCATTGCCATTGCACAGCTTTAGTTCTAATGGAATAGAGATTAATGGAAAAGGGCAGTCAAAAACAAACCCTGTGAAGGTTTATTTTTTAGGACTTTGTTTTTTAAGAAAACTGCAGAAGAGATGTTTTACCTCTCTTTGAGCCCCTTTTCATATGCAAAGTATAATCTGTAGATTTACAGCACATAATAAACAGTTTTATGCAAATCACAGGAGTATATGCGAAATTATAAGCATCAGAGATGTGATGGAAACATTAGATTTTTAAGTGTCATCTTGTTTATTTCACTTCACCTCCTATTCAGCCTCTCATAGGACCCACTGACATACGCAGATATGTCTTTCTATGCCTAGTGGGGCTCCGTTTTATTTAGAAAGCCCAATAGTGTTCGTTAATGCTTGTAGATTGAAAAAATCATGGTTTGTCTGATCCTTCCCTCCTAAGATTTCAGCACAATTCTCAAGCAACAAAAATCCTGACACCATACACCTACACACAGCTCAGAGTCGAATACACACGCTGGGAGGAGAAATACTATTTTTAATTGAAAAGCTAGACTCTGTCATCTTCCTTCTTCACACTACAGCCAGCGAACACGGACACACTAATTTCAGACACCTGAGCGCTTGCAGCACCCGGGACCCTTCCCATCACAGCCAGGTTGTCAAGAGGGGTATCAGCAGCAGGAGGGTCAGGCAGCTCTGCCTTGCAACAGAATAACTGAGCTTTAAAATGCTGCTGGAAGGTCTTGCTCAGCCAGTAAAGAGCAAAGGGGTTTACACAAGAATTGCTGAAAGCCAGAACCTGAGAGAAAATGGTGACAATGAAGTGAATGGCAGAGGGGTCCATGTAGGTTTGGGTGAATGAGCGGTAGAGGTACAGGAGGTGATTCGGCAACCAGCAGAGAGCAAACAGAGCCACCAGCACCAACACCGTTTTGGCAATTCGCTTTCGGGATTCAATCTACAGGGGGAAGAAAAATGGCAAAAACAACAACCAAGAAAACAAAAACAAACAAACAAAACAAAACAACAACAAAAAACAAAAAACAACTGAAAACCCAAACAAAAACATTTAGCTGGCAGAGATTTTAAAAAGCCATTCTCTAGATTTACATAGAAATTTACAGTTAACAGGCTGGTGTCCCTTTGAACGTGCAGGTGCAGGTGAAGTCAGCCCGTGGCTAGAGAATACAGCAAGTTAATTGACATGGTAACCCGTGATCTTGGTCTCTGATTAGCTCTAATTCAGAGACTCCCATCCCTGGTTTTGAGATACTCTAGGGTGTCTCTAATTATCTCAAGCAGTGTTGTGGAATTATCGAAAATTTAATTTAATTAAGAAATAGATGCTATACAAACCTGCTTTCACTGCATCAGCAGAGGCTGACTAGGTTAGAATAGTCTTCTGGGGTTTATGAAAGTTGCTAAATTGGTACCAAAAATTGTTGTTAACGTATAGAAATTCTAACTAAATAGTCAAAGGAATAAAAATCAATGTGCCACCCTTCATGTATGAAAATAATCCTACCTGCACCTCTTAATAAGAGAAATGAACCAGATTAAGTGAAGACATTGCCTGTAGTTACAGATAGAGCAAAGATAACTTTTCACATGGGCATTAAAATGCAACTTTAGCCTCCTGACCACCACTGTTGAAGCAACTGAATGTACTAGCTCAAAAAAAAAAAAAAAAGCGCTGAGCTCTGCACATACTGGTTAAGAGGTAAATGGGATCATCTCCTCCCACCCAAAAGATAGAAATCCTGTTGGGTTTTTTTTTAATCAAATGGAACGATGTTTTGCCGATATTCTTTTTATTCTGTTCATATTTATGAGAGGAGAGCACACCTGGGTCTTGCAATGGTCTTAATCAAGCTTCTGTGAATCACTGTGTTCTCTTGCCATTGGCACTGCATCCCTCGAGACAACCCCTCCGCCCAGTCTGCTGATCTGTGTGTAAGTGGTTTGCATTGAATAATGTTATGGCTTCTTGCCAGTTCTACCATCCTGTGTTTTTCTAAACAAAAGATGCTTCACTTTATAGTCTCACCTTGTGTGATGTTTCTCACTATTCTGTGGGGTGATTTTTGACTGATCCCAAACTTCAGCTGCTCCCTTAGTAGTCCTACCACTTATTGAATGTTTACTATGCAGCAGGAACTATGCTAAGCATTTCATATATATCATCCAGACCTCATTTTCATTTTATACATGAGGAAAGTGAGGCTCAGAGATGTTAAGTAACTTGCTCAAGATTGCTCAGCTGGTATGGAATTAAATCTTGGGTCTGACAGACTCCACAGCCCATGACCATAACAAAAATACGATACTGCTAAAGTATTTATTGCTCAGGGGTGCAAAAGGAGGCATTTCCCTTCTAAATTCATGCGTGAGTCCTGATTAATACATACCTGCTTGCGGGCATGGCTTTGTTCCTCAGTAGGTATGTTCAAGGTGCTTTTGTAAAGAGTCCTAGCAATCAAAGAGTAATAGACAGAGATAATCGAAAGTGGAATAATGTAGAACACTAAGAAGCACAGCAGAGAATGTATCTCTTGCAGGAGCCTCTCAGAAACAGGATAAGAAGCACACGATTCAAAGGTCATATTTTTGTTGGGATCTCGAAGAGTATATACATTTGAAAATATAGCCTCTGGTAGAGCAATGATCATAGACACGATCCAGATGCAGCCAGCTTTGGCACAGGTCTTCAGGATGGCATTGGGGGGCTGACGCTCCAAGGGCTTCACAACTGCCTTGTATCTAGAAACACATAATCATAGCAAAGGGCAAAATCAATATCAAAATTACAGAATCTTAAAGTTAGAAGTGATCTCCGTGGTCATCCAGTTCTACCTTCTTATCCCATATGTATATAACCAAGTCAACATTAACCAACTGGAATTGGTTATGATTTCAAATACACATAATACATCCCAGTATTTTATATTGATGCTAATCACTTTTTCCTTTCTTCACTGTTATGAGATATTCCAGATTTGCAAATTTTATAATTTTCTTGTAGACCCTCTATTTAGGGCAAATAAATATTTTTCGGCATGATTTTGTGTGTGATGGAGAGTAATTCACTACCTGTGCGTTACCTTGTGTTCTAAAATACTTCCTTTTTATGTAAGTGACTGATGTTAAACCTAATTCTCCTTTCCTTGTGAGAGAGCAGTCATCAACCTTCCTAAAAAAGAATTCCATGAGTTTATGCAGGAAAGAGGAGAGGGTTAATTTCTTCCCTGTTCATAAGTGCTAATTTCTTGCCCAAGCCGATCCAATCTGTAGGTAGATTTAGGGCAAGGCAAGGGTGAAATCGGAAACCCTGTACCCATGAAAAGATGCCTCCTTATTCTGACAAATCCACCTTAAAATCTACAGCCTTTAAGTAAATCTGCCCTCAAACAGAATATAAAACCAGTCAAAGCAAAATTCCATAAAAGACACAGGGAAAGCTTTTCCTCCTCTCAGATTCCAGAATCTGAAGAAGCTTTTCCTTCTGGTACTGCCAGGCATTGATTACTTACGGGCTTCTTGCAGGTTTTTTAAAGCATCACTTTTAACATTTGGAGCCTCAATTTTTCTTCATGCTTTCACAGTTATCATTCTACAATAGGCACAGAAAGACCCAGTACATAGACTGAAAATATCCTAACAGAGTCCAAACACCCTGGCTGCCAGAGGTTCTCACACGCTCCTTCCATAGAGCTCTAAAAGTCAGCCGGGATTAATTTATGTCTGGAAATGAGAATGTCATTGAATGCCTATAGAAAAAACAAATACAATTAAGTGATGACATTACACTGAGTTACCAGGAAGCTGAAAGCCTCACCGTTTTTCTGCCATTAATTAATTTGATGCATTTCAAATAAATTAGATGCATGTATCTTTTTACCATTCTTCCAGTAGACAGTAATGTGTATGTGGTCAATTTCACACCTATGTTGATGTTTTAATGTTGACAATATTGCACCACTAGGCTGCACTAATGTATAAAGAAAGAATTGTTTTTCTTTTACACCTGGAATAATTTGCCTTAATAAACCGAGGGGGAAAACACCGTTCAGTATTCTTTCAAACAAACAATTACACTTCAAAGAAATTAAATGATCCCTGAAGCACACAATTTCAATCTCTCGTCCGATGCTAACACAGGAATTTTAACATTCTTACACCGACTTTTATTTAAAATGCCCCCCGATTTTTCAATCTTACATCCAGGTTACAGAGTGTGAGAAAAGCAGAATAGTAGCCAGTGAACGCTCCGTACAAGCTTTCCTTTCTTTTCGCCTAATTTCACATCCTGGCAAATATAACTGAGAAAAGAAACCCACCTGTCAGCACTGAGAATTGTTAACGTGAACACTGATACACCAACAGAAGTGAGCCGGATGAAAGAGAGCACCTTACATCCAATTCTTCCGAACAGCCATCCTTCTGCAAGGTAGTGGGTTGCATCGACTGGCACACAAGTTAGCAGAAGTAAAAGATCTCCAAAAGCCAGGCTGGTGATGAAAATATTGGGAACTGTTTGCATGGATCTGGTCTTGAAAAAGACTTTGATGAGAATAGCATTTCCAAGTATGCCCACTGAAATTATCACAGCATAAGTGATATAGATGGCACACAATGCTTCTATTCCTGGAGAGTTGTCTCCGGTCCTTCCTTTATTTGTGGTATCATTAGGAATGACAGGGCTTGATGATCCTGTGTCATTTGTGGTTGAAATTAAAGTCTGATTAGGTGACTGAGGCTGCCTTTGAGACATTTCTTCTGAAGCCTATGCCTTTAATATTTCTTCTGCTCAGTTCAAATGTAGTTGATTGTCACGTCCAATGCCTACGTCTAGTAACGAGATGGTAGAGCAACAGAGCAGAATGGAAAGCAAATCCAAGACACCCGGATACTCCTTTCCTTCGGTTGTTCTTTGTCTCCCGGCATGCTTGGCTAAATGCTTACCGATCTGGCACTGGAGTGTAGGAGGTGGAGGACTTTTACCGGCGTTTCCATGACAGAAGGAGGGGGGTTTGGGAAATGCTCTGCAGTTGCTTGTTCTTCCCTGTTGGGGAATCTTATGGGCTACCTAGATGTTATTAAACAATACTTATTGTTTATTAGAATCACTCTGTTTCCATATCTAACCACGAAGATCTGTATAGATTTTGTCAATTTTCATCCATTTCTCTGCAATCAGAAGGTGTTCTAGTGCACTCTCTTTTACAGGGTAAATAAGTACGTGTGTCCCCTGAAGCACAAACTTGAATCCACTCCTCTAGATTTAATATCAGAGAGGTGCTGAAGCAACAAATCATTCACATTTTGATAGGGCTGATGTCACTTCCAAGGAGGAATAATTCAGGTGACCTGGGCTTATCATCCAGCTCTGACACATGGTAATTCCCAACCCTGCGTATTACCAGGGCTCTGTGGCACAGTATCAAAGCAACCTTTAAGAGATGCAAAATCCAGGCAAACCACCAGTTGCTTTGTCTCTAAATGTCCTAATAAAACACCCTTTTACTGTTTGACCGTCTGTTTTAATGCCATATATTTTTGTAAATGCCATTTAGGGTTTCTCCCTTTAGAAGTGGTTAAAAGGAACCTGCCTTGTTCCAAAACAAAATAATGCAGAACCCAGCTCGAGGTCCTGAGGCAAAAGGACTTGTAAGAATGAAAATAATTCTTTTCAAGTGAGGGAATGCCACAGGCTACTCCAGAGGTGATGGGCATGGAGATAATGTTTACATGAACCAAAGGAAGCAGAAAATTAAGGCAATTCCCTTAGTACCAGCAATAGTACCAGCAAGAAATGCCCCTTGATACAGAAAATATAAGTATGTGATTTCTGTGTGTATATGCAGGGTGGGAGGCCAGCAGTTTAAAGGCATTGGATAATATTATCTGCTAAGGAATATTCTCTGAAATGATCAAATTCAAAGGATAATCTCAGCTAGGAGAAACTTTTTGTAGTAAGGTGCTTATAAGTATATCCAGATCAGAATTAGTCTGGGAAGTGGCATGAAAGACAGCGAAGTATTTGGCCGGCCAATGAACAGGAGGCGCAAAGATAGCTTTTTCTACTGACAATAATAGGTGCAATAAATTCTACAGGGAGAGTGAATTGGATGAATTGAATCAATTATCTGGTTAATTTGAACAACCTAAACCACACCTATCCTCCACTCCTTATGAAGTTATCTCCAGGTCTTGAATTACCCAGTGAAATAACTGTTTTTGATGGGAAAGAGGAAGGGGAATGCTTGGATAGACCCAAACCCCTTAGCTTTGAAGTATATACCCTTACGTAATTTCACGCACTGGGCTGCCTCTTTAAGATCGGCTCTACAGAAACCGGCTCTCTATACCGTGCACATCTTGTTCTCATAAAGCTAATGATAAAATCTCTTTGGGATTCCTGTGTAGCATTTAGCAAAGAGCAAGCAGTATCCCCCAATTCACACCTCGGCTGATGGCCACACAGCATTGTTTAGTAAGAAACAAACCCTGGCTCGTGATTTTTAAAATTATCTGAACTCGGAAGATCTCAGGCACGCTTGCCTCAGGCTGCAGCCATATGCGTGCCTTCCCTCCTTCCTCTGCCCTCTGGTCAGGAGAGGTCAGGAGAGGTCAGGAGAGAGCAGTAATGTCCCGGGTGCTGCTGGTGTTTGGGGATCTCTAGAATTCCAGGATCCCAGCAGATCAAAGATGGAAGTGAACTTAAAGATGATGAAATCAAATCCTCAATTTTTTCAGAGGCAAAAATGAGGTTCAGAGGGGGACAGTTATCTCATATGAGGTTGCACAAAGCATTCCGTAGCAGAGCTAAGATGGAAACAGTTTCCCTCTGGATTCTGAAAGCGGCAAGAGGTAAAAAACACCCAGTTCCTGACAATGAGCCATATTTGCTCATTTGGCATCGTGGACTTAGGCTTTCTGTGTGTTTTATTAACTAAAGAACAAGAGATTTCCAGGCTAACAAGTAAATCATGATAGATAATTTAAATTCATCTGCTTTAATATCTACTTCGTTTACCCTATAATTCACGCACAAAGCATAACCGTGTCTAGTTAATCATTTGTAGTTCAAGTTGCAGGGCACTTAGCCTATACAAGATGATGAAATCCCTTTTTGTTTGTTTTTAGTACATAATTGGTCAATATTATCATCCCAGATTTTCAAAACCAACTACTTGGTTGTAGATTAATCAATTGTAATACAACCCTAATGTAACCTTTTAACTCAAAAGGAAGTATTAGACATTGAACAAATAAATTACCAATTTTCTAAAGTTGGTTTTCCTGGTTTCAGTCCAATTCAGTTAATGTTCTCAAATTTTGGCTTGCATCAGAATCACCAGGAAGGCTTAACAAAACACAGATTGTTGGGTCTCACGTCCAGAGTTTCTAACTTGATAGGTCTGGGGTGGAATCTGAGCATTTACATGTCTAACAGGTTCCCAGGTGATGCTGATGCTGCTGCTCAGGGACCACACTCTGAGAACCACTTACACAGGATAAAAATGAAAACAGTCCAGTTGTTCAGGAGAAGCATGGTTTTTCCTGATATTGAGGTCGAAGAGAGATTTCTGTGGGTCCTCACTAAAGAAAAAGGAATTCTGTGATGTGATGGATACTTCAAAAATCCTCCCTATGAATCTCAGTTCCGGGTAAGCCACATCTACTGAACCATCGGGTACCTGCGCTCAAATGACTCAGGGTGCTTGAGGTGATCTTTCCAATGGGAGAAAAATGAAGTGGTTAAACTTTTGGCCTATGACTCAAGGTCAAATTCTGTCTGTATATTTGAGAGCTGAAAAATGAATAGCCAGAATTCCCAATCTATAAGTCTCCAACAATACAGGTTCCTTTTTTTTTTTTTTCTTAATGTTCTTGTGCTGGGAAACAGGATGGATTTCTTTGTTATTAATTAACTGGGTTAGATCAATTTTTTTTTTTTTTTTTTTGCAGTACACGGGCCTCTCACTGTTGTGGCCTCTCCCATTGCGGAGCACAGGCTCCGGACGCACAGGCTCAGTGGCCATGGCTCACGGGCCCAGCCGCTCTGCGGCATGTGGTATCTTCCTGGACCGGGGCACGAACCCATGTCCCCTGCATCGGCAGGCGGACTCCCAACCACTGCGCCACCAGGGAAGCCCCGGGTTAGATCAATTTTAAGAGGACAAGTTTGACTTGTGGGTGTATAGTGATTCCTGTCATCACAGAGTGCTCTTGTTCTCCCTCATAATTTCTTGCTCCAAAACTTTATTGGTATAGCTCCATATTTCAAGAGGAGACTATTATTCAGAATGGTCTCTGCAGAGACCAGGTTTAAAAAAGTACAAATTATGTAATGGTAGGCTCTACAAGGAGTAGAAATTCCACTCGAATCTTTAAGTGGAATTTTTTGTTAAAGCAAATGCTTGTCATAATTACTGATGGCTCCGAAAAAGTGAACAACCATGTAGGCTGTTCAGATTTTGGTGCCTTTCTATGCCCTGATCACTGTACTTGTCCACCCACACATGCCTAATATTGTATGCTGTGGTCAATGAGTCTCCAATTATAATAGATGGAGGCAGTTTTGCATCAGATAAAATGTTTAGGCTTCCTAAGTACTGAGGTACACATTATGAAGTAGGTAAATTTATCTCTTAGTGCGTTTCTACCTCTCAGTAACCTCCCTTTTCCTAAAATTCTCTCACATACCCTTAATCACGTGTTCTGTTTCCACGGGGCTTACTTTCAGCTTCCTGCAGTGTAATCCCTATTAAGGGACTCTAAGTCAATAAAGGCCACACAATTCCACTCCTAGGTATCTACCCAAGTAAATGAAAACATATGTCCACACAAAGACTTGAATGCAAATGTGCATGGAAGCATCATTCATCAAAACAAACTGGAGGGCTTCCCTGGTGGCGCAGTGGTTGAGAGTTCGCCTGCCGATGCAGGGGACATGGGTTCGTGCCCCGGTCCGGGAAGATCCCACGTGCCGCGGAGCGGCTGGGCCCGTGAGCCATGGCCGCTGAGCCTGCGCGACCGGAGCCTGTGCTCCGCAACGGGAGAGGCCACAACAGTGAGAGGCCCACGTACTGCAAAAAAACAAAAAAACAAAAAAAAACTGGAAACATCCTAAATGTCCATCAGTTAGCAATCGGGTAAACATAATGTGACTTATCCATACCGTGGACTACTAGTCAGCAATTCAAAAAAGAACAATATTATTTTAAAAATCCAGTTTATTGGTTGTTAATTTTACTTTTTTATGAGACATAAGTATTACCATTCTGTGGCTATTTAGTTAGCAACATGAAACCCTTTTATGATCTATTATCTGTAGTGGGAATCGTCCCAGATAAAAATGGTGACTCTTGCAAATTGGAAATTGCATATTAAATGCATTTTGATCATTCCACTCTCACCTTGACTGTAGGATCGGAATAACTTGGGAGAGATGATTTTCCTACATATTAGCACTAAACTGTCATGAGTTCAGACTGGCCACTGATCCCAAATAAGAACAAACTATTGATACGTGTTACAACAGGGATGAATCTCATACATATGCAATGAAAGACACCAGCTACTCTGTATAATTCCTTAATATGAAATTTGTAGAAAATGCGAAACTATGGTGATGGAAGGCACATCAATGGTTGCCTAGGTCTGGAGGTTGGAGCAAGGATGACTGCTAAGGAGCCCAAGGAAAACTTTGGGGATAATGGAAGTGTTCTGTAATGATGTGGCATGATAATGTCTGCGTGATGGTATAAATTTATTAAACCTCAAACTGTACACTGAAAATAAGTGAACTCATGATATGTAAATTTTACTTCAAGAGAGCTGAAAAATGAGAAGAAAATAGTAAGTCCCGGGCTAGATGCTGTTGGGGTCAAGGCTGCTCTTGCTGGCACTGCTGCCGCTCCCCCGGGCACCAGACTCTGCCCTGCAGCCCTCTGCCAGGACTAGGGCTCCTGCTTTGGGGAGATACAGAGATAAGTAAAACATAGCACTTGTCCTCAAAGAACTTAATGAGAGAGAGGAGGTAAGGACACAACCAGGAAACCTCAGTTTCTTGGGCACCTACACACACGGGCTCATGCAGGATCTTTAGCTTCTTGCAAAGTCCTCCACCTCAAGCATTTCTGGCAGCCCCTAAGGATGGGGGTCTTAGCTGTAGTTTAGGACTCAGGTTGTGCTAGAGTTGGTGGCAATCATTTAACCCTTCAAGGTCTTTCCTAGTGTCTTCTGTGTGCTCATGAACAAGTATATTCCCACAGACGCTGTTGCTGCTCCACTGGGTGCCTTACCATCTCCGGGTCACTCTGCCAGGCCTCGTGGTCTTCTCCACTGCCCCCCCTAGCATGGCAGTCCCTCTCCAGGGAGCACCACTGGTCTGCGAGGCGCTGCCAGTATGGTAGGGTAGGATAAGCCTGCACATTAAAAATAAGTTCTCCTTAAGTCATATTATTATTTTTGTAAATTTATTTGGTTGCACTGGGTCTTAGTTGCAGCAGGCGGGCTCCTTAGTTACAGCACATGGGCTCCTTAGTTGTGGCTCCAGGGCTTCTTTGTTGCAGCTTGCTGGCTCCTTAGCTGCAGCACATGGGCTCCTTAGTGGTGGCATGCAAACCTTTAGTTGCAGCATGCATGTAGTATCTAGTTCCCTGAGCAGGGATCAAACCCAGGCCCCCTGCATTGGGAGTGCGGAGTTTTATCCACTGTGCCACCATGGAAGTCCCAGTCTCCATAAATCTTAAAACTGCTCGTCACAAGAAAAAAAAATTTAAACTACACATAGTGATGAATGTTAATTCAATTTATTGTGGTTGTCATTTCACAATATATCCAAATATTGAATCATTATGTTGTACACCTGAAACTAATATAATGCTGTAGGTCAAAAATACCTCAAAAAAAGTCTCATCTTCCAATATTCAGATTACAATGGCATTGAGACCCCGCCCCCATACACACTCATTTTTTTTCCGGAAAGAATTCTAATGGTTCCCCTCCTTAAATTGACCCAAGAATCTCTAGGGTTGCTTCCACACATGCATGACTCAGTCCTCTACTTTATTTGTTTGGTCTAGTCCGCTGGGTTGTTGGCAACCTAATCTTGCCTCTTGAAATGGACTTCACAACTGTCAACAACAAGGTGGTCCCATTTGGTGCTGTCAGTTGACTGATTCAGTTCTCCCCATTTACATATGAGAAAGCTGTCGAACTCAGGTAGCTGGTTCCAGAGTCCTTGCTACTAAACACTACCCCCGTTAATCAGAGGTGGCCCCGACCAAACCACCAGCGTGAACTGGTTCCAGCATAGAGTGCTGACTTGATCCATCCTCATCAAGATGGTTTCTCAAGGTGCCATTTCTACTCTGTCAGACTCAGCTCAGAAGGGTCCTAAAGAAAGACTGCCTGGGTCCTGGAGGATTCTAACTCTTTAGCTGCTTGGATGCAGCTCTTTCCTGTTGAGGAGCATCCACAGGATATCCAGAATGACTGCATGTCCTGAACCAGATGCCCTCCAATGATCTGGACTCTGAGAGCCTGTCCACATTCTCCTTTTATGGAAAGCCTCCTCTCAGAGCACCCTCCTTGTTCTTTCTCAGCAATCTGACCTCATTTGGGACCACTCCAGGCCACTAAACTTCGTTTATGCCAGGGGTCCCCAACCTCCAGGCCGCAGACAGATAACGGTCTGCAGCCTGTTAGGAACCGGGCCACACAGCACGAGGTGCGTGGCGGGCGAGTGAGCGAAGCTTCATCTGCTGCTCCCCATCGCTCGCATTACCGCCTGGACCACCCTCCCCATCCCCCCGCCCCCCCTCCCCTGTCCATGGAAAAATAGTCTTCCACGAAACCGGTCCCTGGTGCCAAAAAGTTTGGGGGCCGCTGGTTTATTCCTTTGAACCTCAGTGGGCTGTATTAGGAAGAGGGGGTCAGGATCTCATTTCCCTTTGCTGCCATGACAAGCCTTCCTAGATGCAAATAGGTCCCTGGATAGGACAGAAGCAGGCATCCAGGGAGGCTGGGCTGGGCAGATTCAGTTAAGAGCCTTCCCATTGTCCTCCAATTCACGGCTTCCTACTACCGACTTGGCCTTTGTGCCTGAGTCAGCTCTGTCATGCTTGGTTATTTCCACCCCTCAGGAGGATTTATCTCCTCAGAGGCCCTTAGCCCCACCACCGTTCCCTCAATTTACCAGACTGCCCAGTATGTCTCAACCCCAGCACCTAGGCTCTAGCTAGAATCCATGCCACAAGCAAGATAGAAAGTAAATTCTGGGGCTTCCCTGGTGGCGCAGTGGTTGAGAATCTGCCTGCCAATGCAGGGGACACAGGTTCGAGCCCTGGTCCGGGAAGATCCCACATGCTGCGGAGCAACTAAGCCCGTGAGCCACAACTACTGGGCCTGCGCGTCTGGAGCCTGTGCTCCGCAACAAGAGAGGCCGTGACAGTGAGAGACCCATGCACCTCGATGAAGAGTGGCCCCCACTCGCCGCAACTAGAGAAAGCCCTCACACAGAAACGAAGACCCAACACAGCATAAATAAATAAATAAATAAATAAATAAATAAATAAAATTTAAAAAAAAAAAAAAAAAAAAAAGAAAGTAAATTCTGTCCCGTTGGAGGAGAGCTGAGGGATCAGGAAAGGATTCATGGGAGAGTCCATTTCTTCAGAGGGAGTCTGGAGGATTTCAGTAGGTAGCGATGAGGGATGGGAAAGAAGTCATAAATAAAAATAAACAGGCGAAAGGGGAAAGGGGGAGGGATAAATTAGGAGTTTGGGATTAACATGTATACACTGTATAAAACAGAAAACCAACAAGGACCTACTGTATAGCACAGGGAACTATATTCAATATCTTGTAATAACCTATAAGGGAAAAGAATCTGAAATATATATATATATGTATGTATGTATAACTGAATCACTTTGCTGTACACCTGAAACTAACACAACATTGTAGATCAACTATACTCCAATTAAAAAAACCCCCAAAACTCTGCAATAAAAAAATAAGATAAACAGCGAAGACACAGGGGTGGGAGCGTACATGGGCATGTTCAGGGAATAAACAGTCCAGTTTGGCTGAAGTGTGGGTGGAAAGGAAGCAAGGTGAAATAAGCCTAGCAAGGTGGGTTGAGGTTAACTTGTGAAAAACATCTGAATGCTGTGGCCTGGGACTGAACTTAATTTAAAGGCAATAAGAAGTCATTTCAATAAGAAGTTATTTCAATGTTTTAGCCGAAGAGTGATGGTGTCAGATCCCCTCTCGACAATCTCAGACCAGATACTCCGGGAGCCTTCTTCTGTATTTTGGTTGACAATTTAGGGGTACAGCCACCACACTACACCTGTGGTTGAGAGAATTAAAGTGAGTGTCTGGATTAGCTTGGCTCCTTTAAAAACACCCGAGACACACCTTGTCCCTTAAGAGGTGCACTGAACCATACCTAAGGGGTGTACTAGGGCAGATTGGCTGTGGCCCTGGAATCATTTCTGAACATCACCTTGACCTGTCCATACCTCATCTTATCTTTGACCACATTGTCTCCAAGTCTTATTTGGTCTGAAGATCTGGTTTTGTTTTGCTTTTCCAGTTCCCATTTTCCGGGCCCACCCAGTACAAGCAGGGCTGGTTGGAGTGCCGTGGGGGGCTGGAAATGAGGAAGGAGGGGCTTCAAAACAGGGTTCCTAGGGCCATGCCAATTTTAAAAAGCCTGTTTGCTGGAGCCGATGCTGGGGGATAGAAGCCACGTGGTTGAGGAGGGAAGTGTTCTAGCTGGAGAGTCGCGAGGCTCAGATATGAAGAGCAGAATATGCACATTTGGCCACAACCAGACTTCCATGAGGCTTGATTGCAGGTGGAATAACAGCCACCATGGACCTGAGCGCCTACTGTGCGCTGCGTGCTGTAATGTGTTCTCCATGCATGTTATCCTGTTTAATCCCGAGCCAGCTCTGAGAGGTAGGTGATAGGCTTTTGCATTTTAGTGGTGAAGAAATTGTCTCAGAAGGTAAAGAAATGTGCTTAGGGTCACACATGTTTGTAAGTGGAAGAGCCAGAATTCAAATCCAGAGCTTTCTAGTACCAAGGTCTATTTTCTTTTTATTCATCCTTAAGGCCAGACAGAAAAGGACAAAGCATAAGGATGAACTGGAAGAAAGGACAAGGTCAGATGCACAGAATGCAGGCTGTTGCCAGTTGAGTCCATGCCAGAGCACCCCTCTTCCGGGCAGATCCCTGGTGCGTGGTGTAGGGGCAGCTGAGGCTGTTTAGATATACTCTCTAAGAATCTGGCCTTTCTCTAATTTGTTTTTTTAATTAATTAATTAATTTATTTATTTATTTATTTTTGTCTGTGTTGGGTCTTCGTTTCTGTGCGAGGGCTTTCTCCAGTTGCGGCAAGCGGGGGCCACTCTTCATTGCCGTGTGCGGGCCTCTCACTGTCGCGGCCTCTCTTGTTGCAGAGCACAGGCCCCAGACGCGCAGGCTCAGTAGTTGTGGCTCACGGGCCTAGTTGCTCCGTGGCATGTGGGATCTTCCCAGACCAGGGCTTGAACCCGTGTCCCCTGCATCGGCAGGCAGATTCTCAACCACTGCGCCACCAGGGAAGCCCCAGAACCTGGCCTTTCTGATTAGTGACCTGGCTGCTCTTCAGTGGAGATTCCTTTGGCACTTCCTTGGGAACCCCAGGCCCTTGCGGGCAGCTCTGACTTGCGGGATCTAGCCTGGTTTCTATGAGTTGGCTTCATTTGGGAGAAGGAATGGACAATAAAGCTAAGCAGCTACAGCTTCTTGGGTGACCGTAGGAGGAAGGGGAGGTGTGTAAATTAGAGAAGATGGGTCCATGGAAGCGGGGGGAGAAGGATTAGTGACCCGAGCTGTTTCAGGGATTCTTCCCGAACCTCACAGTAACTTCAAACCTGTGAGTCACCCACCTCTACCCTCCACCAAGAAACAAGAGAACTCCCCATGGAGGAAGGAAAATGAAGGGTACTTTGTAAAGTATCAAGAGAAGGACTTAGGCCCAAGTTTATATAAGGTAGGAAAAAGGTAATGTGGAAGGCCATCTAAACTAAAGGCAAAGGCAGAGCCACAAAAAGTAAAAAAGGCAGCTTGAAGCCAAGTCCAAAATGCTGGCTGGAGCTCCTTACACACTCCTTTGCCTCAAAGCCAATCCTTAGTCATGTGAACTGGGAGTTGGAACTGAATACATAGTTGAGCATCCTACAGTCTCAGGAATGGAGACAGGAGGATGTCACAGTCTGAGGATGTGACAGGATCTGCACTGTCCTGCTCACAGGCCAAAGGAAGTGCTTTAGCTTCTGGTACAACAGTATAGTGACTTTCCTGGGCAGGGCTAACCCCGAGAACATCCATCTCTCAGGCGATAGACTTCAGGGTCTAGGGAGCAGGCCCATGGCGTCTTTACTACTGTTATTTGGCTGTAGTAGAAATGCAGAGAACCTGAGTAATAAAACATCCCATACCATGAAACAAACCAAATATCAATGTTAGGAATATAAACATGTCGATGAGCTAATAGTTGTGAGTAATAAAGATAGTTTGAAGCTCTGGAGATGCACGTAAATAATAACAAGAAGTAGACCCTGAACTCCTGACAAGCAAAACAGACTGCCATGGCCTTGTGAAGACGTGGTGGTGCTTCAATTCCCATTTTCTTTTGTCCACTTTCTTTCCAGCAGGGTGCTGTCCCTGCCTCACCTGGCATGTATAAGAGCCAGGGGGCCAGCCCCTTCCATGGGGCGGGGGTGGTGGTGGTGGCAGAGCATATGGTCCCGGCACCAGCAGGGGGCAGTTAGGACGCAGCTGGGAGCTCCCCGCACAGCTGGCCTTTCCGCTCCAAAGCCGACCTCGCCCAGATGGCTTTCCCGTGCAGTTTGTCAGACAGACCAAAGTTCTCATTCTTCCTCCTTGTTGAGGATTCAAGTACGCCCGACACACCCTCAGAGGCACTGGGCAGGCCTGCTCCGTCACGTGGTGTGAGGCTGGGGAGAAGGACCTGTGTCCCAGGCTGCTTATCAGGGTGGTCGCGTGGACTTAGGTACGAGTCTCTGAGTCTCGCAGCCCTTGGCTAAGTAGGCATCCATGATGGACATGAGGTTAGGGAATGAACGTCCCCAGATTAACTTGAGGTTGGTTAACAGAGGCGGGATGAGAGAATGGCTGCCAAAGCAAGACTCTCCTCGACCACCTCAGAGTTTCCTGTCTTTAAGAGTATATAACAAGCCTGCCTTAGTCATTTTTATGGCGGGGTAATGAAATGAACTGTTTTATACATCTCTCTCACACACACCACATGTTTGAGTGCACATCAATATGCAGTTACTTACATAATCTCAAAGATGATCTCTTGGAAGACTTCGAAAAGATTATGTGGTGACAACAATCCTGAGTACGGAAGGGGGAGAAGTTGGAGAGCCTGAAACAATGATTTGCCAACACAGCTGCTCCAGAGCCCTTGAGAGTCAAGACTCCACTTCTCACAGGCCTGGCATGTGGAGCTGTCTGCCTCAACACATTCTTTAGCTCCCTTGTAAATAAAACAACTGTGTTAGGGCCTTTACGGGGCTGGGGTAAGGGATTTAGGTAATGCTTTACTATTTCAGCTGAATTTACTATGGGCAAGGGGACACTATCTCTCGTGGTTTCTAAAACTGATAAACCAAGACTTATCCTTGAAGTTTTGGCAGTGACTCAACAGAGTAGAAAGGTGGATTTGTGATCATGGCTTTCAGGAGGTTAAAAGCAAAAGCCAGAAAACAAGGATTCAAACTTTTCCGAAACGGATTGACCCTCTTTACCCAAGGATCAATACACTCTCCACACGGTCTGCTCCACTCTCCTTTCTGCCCTGTTGAGTCTAGACTGCCGGCTCTGCTGCCGTCTCCTCTGCCTTGGATAGACTGAGATGGGGCGGCTGCGTTTGCGCCTTTACAGCGGCTGGGGCCATGAAGCACCATCAGCTTTTCTATTTTCCCAGAGCCTGATCTATTTCCAGTAGAAGCAGTTGGGTATTGACTATTAAGGGGACAGGTCAAGAGTCATCTTCCCCTTGATTGATGGGTAGAACACAGACCAAAGGGAGAATTAAAGGGAGCTCTGGTCCAGAGAAAATAACTAACAGTGGAGGAAATGTTGGTGCCCCATGAGGTCTAGAGCCTCGTTCACAAGCCTCTGCTGCCGTGTGCCTGTGGTCTCTGCAGACCCCTCCCCTCTGAAATTGAACAGTTGCCTTAGGGACTCTGCAGAGGCCAGGAACTGGAAATATCATCAGCTTTTCTGTTTTTCCAGAGTCTGATCTATTTCCAATAGAAGCAATCATGCACTGGTTAAGGGGCAGGGATCAGGAGACATCCTCCCCTTACTAGGTGGCTGGGAGGAAGCCCTGGGGAGACTTGGTTGGATGGCCCAGATAAGGAGATTTGGTATTAGTCAAAAAATTGGTGGCAATGGCAGGGACAAATTTGCTGCCCTGTCCACGGTAGCTGCCCCTTCCTAGGTGTTACCCCTATGAGAGGGAGGCTTAGTGTGAAGACCCAGACTGGGAACTCTGATATTGGTCCTCTAGAGTGTGGTAGAAAGAGTGAGAACACATTTTGGCCTTTGACCAGCGGGTGTGGGAGATCCCTTTTCTGGGCCACAGCAGATGTGTGCCTGCCTTTACAGAGGCAGGTGCCTAGAATTACTCATAGCGTTTCTATCATGTTTGAGCTTTAACTATGTGGAAGGGAGCAGTGTGGGTGGTGATTTGCGGTAGAAAAATTTGCATAAGTAGTGATCCTTTCCTTGTGAGGTGGGCTGGAAGAGAGCTCAGGCTGGTTTGCCAGAGCCTGGCCCTGTTTAGGGACCTCTGGAAGTATTTTGTGGAATGATAGGAACAGAAAGGGAAACATCGTTGCCCTGGTCCCACCTGCACAACATTTCTGGGCCTTTTCTAATATGCCAACAGACTCACTCACTCTACACCAGCCTGCCTTTCTCCTTTTACCGATACTTCTGGCTTTTCGCCTTATGCAAGTGGGGGCCTGCAGTCCCTAACGCCTGTTCTGCGTTCCTGCTTTACCTTTTCTGGAGGGAAAACTGTGTGCTGGTTCATAAGGGAAACGGATCAGTTAGTAGATGACGTCCTCTAGGGCTTTGAAAAGGGCCCAAGGGAGGAAGGAGCCTGGGGGTAATTGAGTATTGACCTCAGGACTAAATTGGCAGTGGTGGAACTAAAGTATGGACAGGTGGAGAAAGGGTGATGGCTTTGTGACACGCAGGAGTCTTTTTAGAGTGAACCTCCAACCGGACAGCGCAGCCGTTTCTGATGCCAGCTGTGCTTAAGGGGGCTGTGCCCCTCCTTGTCCATCCTACCTCCTTCTCTCTCATCGCTGTCCCATTTTATCAGAGTCTCTAAAACTAAAACCCATCAGAAGTGGATGAGACGGGACTTCCCTGGTGGCGCAGTGGTTAAGAATCCGCCTGCCAATGCAGGGGACACAGGTTCGAGCCCTGGTCCGGGAAGATCCCACATGCCGCGGAGCAACTAAGCCCGCACACCACAACTACTGAAGCCTGTGCTCTAGAGCCCGTGAGCCACAACTACTGAGCCCATGAGCCACAACTACTGAGCCTGCACTCTCGAGCCCGCAAGCCACAACTAGTGAGCCCGCACGCCACAACTACTGAGCCTGCGCTCTAGAGCCCGCGAGCCACAACTACTGAGCCCATGAGCCACAACTACTGAAGCCTGTGCTCCTAGAGCCCACGCTCTGCAACAAGAGAAGCCACCACAATGAGAAGCCCGCACACCACAATGAAGAGTAGCCCCCGCTCACCGCAACTAGAGAAAGCCCGCGTGCAGCAACGAAGACCCAACGCAGCCACAAAAAAAAAAAAAAAGTGGAAAAGTGGATGAGCCACGGCTCAGAAGGACCATCTCCTCTGGTTGCTGGGGAAAACCTTCATCGCCCCCACCCCCTCCCATCCCCTCACAACCCCTTCTGCCTGGAGCCTCCCACCATTTGGCTACTCCTACTTGGAAGGAGGTGTGCCCTGGGGGCCAAGGGCAAGGCCTCCCTCCCCTGACCCTACCCCACCCCTACTCCTCCCTTCTCCCCGGGAGGCCAGGAAGGAGAGCATTAACCCGGGGCGCTATGGTGTCAGGTTTAGGGACTAGCCTGCAGTGGCGCTCCTGCCCCCAGGTTTGCTTCATGGCCGCACTGTCTGCGAGAGGGACTCAGCCTCTGCTTCTCAGGGGGCCGCACCTCAGCCCCTGTTGGCTATCCCTGATGGAAGGGTTGGCATCTCACACCCCGCGGGCCGACCTCCTCCTCCCCCACCCTCCACCAGCTCTTTCCTTCCTCCCTGCCACTCTCCTTCCCTCTCTTGCCTTCCTGCCCTTCTCTTCAGGTCTGTGAGGGTGACTCTCCTAGGAGAACAGGCTGTAGCTCAGGCTCTGACCCGGGGACCAGCGGAAGGCCCCCAAGAGAGCAGCTCACTTTCCCTGGTAGGGGTGGCATGTGCGGTCTGCCTTAGCTTGTGTTGGCGATGGCTGGTGGTCTGGTCACATGACCCCAGAGCTGGACCTCCTGCAGGTGGGTGGGGCCTTTATGCTTTAAAGGGGGTCTTCTCCAGCTGGTTTCTTGCAGAACATTCTGTGTTCTCAGACTTGGTGCAAACGTGGGTAGGGGGTCTTTGTGGACCTGGTATGTGCTAACTTTCTGGGTGTGCTCTAGCTGCCCTAGGCTGTGAGGGCCTGAGGGGCACCATGAGGGAGACACAGTGGGATCAGGTAGGGCCGGAGGCAGTCAGCAGCAGGTGACACTTGGAGGGGTTTGGTGCCAACCCCTGGGCTTTTCTTTACTTCAGGCCTGACGTAAAGGCCAGAGCAGCAGGCAAAGAATGACCATAACACATAACTGGTGCAGGAAGTGGGGTCAATATCTGTGCCTCTCGCCCCCCCAAAACAGGAGGCTCTGGCAGATGGGGGAGGGAAGCACCACAGCAACAGAGCCTGATGATATACAAGAGGTTCACATTGGAAGGAATAGGCAAGGCAGGGTAAGCAGGCTTAGGACTGGCTAGCTGGAATAATTTCCCTGGGCTCCAGGAGCTGTCCCTGCTTGTCTGGTACCTGGCCCTGGGGCGGTTAGGGCAGGTGGATAGTGGCTGGAGTGGAGAGTTGGGGGTGGGGTACTCTGGAGTAGTTGATTCACACTGAAATGACCTCACCCACAAGTTGTTTGTTATCTCTAGGAATTGGCTACCCTGAGGGGGCAGTCCCTCTAGGGTCAGCAAGGCCCAAGAGCCCAGATGTCAGAGCATCAAAATACAAAAAATAAAAGACCTGGTTATTACACAGGGGACCACAGGTCAGCAACTTAGTGTCAACTGAAGAAAACAGAAGTCTTTGCATTGTACTAGCAACTTTTCTCTAAGTTTATTTCGAAATTTAAAAAAAAGAAAAGAAAAAGAGAGAAAAGACAAAAAAGGGCCCATCCAGAATATCATAGTCCTTGAAGGAGGACCCTATCTTTCCCTCTCCTACATTTTGTTTCCATGGCCAGACAGACAGCCCAGCCCACCCCACTGCAGTGGGACTCAGGCCTTAGTAACTAGAACTCACTAGAAGAAGGCAGACAATTGTTGAGTAGATTTGGTATGGTCCCATAAGTCTACCATATTGGTAAACCCCTGGAAGGCAGAAATTGGGGCCAAAACTGCAAGCCCCCCAGCAGACCTGCTGTTACTGGAAACGTAGAGATTCAGCCTTCTACAACCACTAAATCTCAGGAAAAACAATCTTGGGACAACAGGACATCTTAGAATTGGCCACATGAATAGCCAGACAGACGCAGCATCTAACTAAAACACTTAACAATATAACTAAGCTTTTACATGAGGTGCTGGGAACTCCTACAGACCTTTCTGCTGGGCATCCCCTGCAGCCTGGGGTGACTGGCTGTGTGCCTTGTTCCGGGGTCCCTCCCGATGGCAGGTGGACTTTCCATACTCAGCTGGGTGTGGCAAACCAGCAGCACCTACATGCAAGTATACTTACAAGAGTCCTGGCACAGTGACCTAATGTCAGGGGGGAATTGTGGGAAAATAAAGTTGAGCGCAGTAAGTCACTGCTAGCAAAATGACATTTGACCAAACCATTCACATTGGCCAGGTCAGAAACTGTCAGAAGCCCCAGCTCTAATCACTATGTCTGATAAGTTCCTTACAAGAAACCTGTCCTGCTTCTTTTGATCTCCCCCCAAACCCTGCAATGTGATGACTACCCCGGTATAATTAAAAATTCCTGCAGGTAGGGCTTCCCTGGTGGCGCAGTGGTTGAGAGTCTGCCTGCCAATGCAGGGGATGCGGGTTCGTGCCCCGGTCTGGGAGGATCCCACATGCCGCGGAGCGGCTGGGCCCGTGAGCCATGGCCGCCGAGCCTGCGCATCTGGAGCCTGTGCTCCGCAAGGGGAGAGGCCACAACAGTGAGAGGCCCTCGTACCGCAAAAAAAAAAAAAAAAAAAAAAAAATTCCTGCAGGTAGGCTTCTATCCCATACGTGTGTGTGTGTGTGTGTGTGTGTGTGTGTATCCCCACCCAGGGCCAGGTGTGCTCTCTCTCTCTCTCTCTCCCTCCACTTGAACATGAGAAAGCCCTTTAACCAGTGGGTCCTCCCACCCAGGGATGGGCAAAGTGAGAGGAGTCCCTGGGAGAGAGAGAGAGAGAGCGAGCGGGTGGGCAGGCACCTGGTTCTGGGGACATACGTATAAAAATAAACCTCTGAATCGCTTGAAAACATTGGCTCTGGTGTGGTGTGTTTTGACATCCAATACCTTTAAGCAGGAGAGAACAGCAGACCCAGCACTGAGCTGAGTCAGATCATAATGATGAGAGTCCTAGGTAGAACACTGGGCTTGGGGAAGAAGCATAGATTCAGTAACTAGAGCAAGGGACAAGGGAGCCTGGACCTTGGGACAAGGCATGTGCAAAGTGGTAAAGAGCATGACTTTGCTGCCTTTCCGTTCATTTAGAGCGTCCATCATGCAGCAGGTGCAGGTGCTGGGCTACATTCTGACTATACAGTGACAGCTAAGACAGGATTGTCCCAGCCCTGGTGAAGTGGGTGAACAGAAATGGCTTCTGCTCTCCTGCTAGCTATGTGATCTTGGGCAAATCACTTCAGCGCCTTGTGATTTGGTTTTCTCAACTGTAAAATAAGGATGATAATACCTACCTCACATGGTTGTTTTGAAGCAGTGGCAGCTCCTGGATTTCCATACAGGAGTGACTCAGGCACAGTTTAGTTGGAGGGGACAGTTTAGTTGAAGGGGACAGCCTAAAAAATAGCTGGGTCACAGTGTGTAAAAAATACCAAGGAATCAGCAGTGTCTTTTCATTCTGTATATAATTATTTGGAGTTGTTTTTCAGAGATATGATGGAGATGGGAGGAAAGCTAAAACTTTCCTTCCCCCTGACATCCTTCAAGCCACCTCCTGACTCAAATACTTCATGAGGACAAAGCAAAATAATGTGTGTAAAGTGCTTACTACAGTACCTGGAACATAGTAAGTGGAACCTTAACAAAATCCAATTATACAATTTGCCACAAAGACTGGACTTACACAACCATAATCCAGCAGGTTGGGCTAGATTTACAGTAATTCTTAGTTCTCGCTACACCTCAGCATCATCTCAGGAGGTGTTAAGGGATACCTGTGCCTAGGCCCCAGCCCCAGAGGCTCTGAATCAATTGCTCTGGTCTGGATCCCTAAAATCTGTATATATATATATATATATATATATATATATATATATATATATATATATATATATATATATATATATTTTTTGCCACACAGCATTTGGGATCTTAGTTCCCCGACCAGGGGTAGAACCTGCGCCCCCTGCATTGGAAGCATGGAGTCTTAACCATTGGACTGCCAGGGAAGTCCCTAAGATCTGTATTTTAAAAATCTCACAAGGTGATTCCTAATGTATGGCAAGGGTTGAGACCAATATTAGGGCCTGGAGATGCTGCTAAGTCTGGAACTGGGGGTCAAATTATCATCTCCTAGCAAGAAGGGAGATCTGAAGACCCTGGGAATGAGTCATGGCCTTTAAAAGTAGGGTTGGGGGGATGGTGACCACATTGATCAAACTACAAGGTGGGTGGCTGTTCTTTTTCCTTTTCTTTTTGCTTTTATTATTATTTTAATTTTTTGCTTTCAAAGATATAGCATTATGTCAATAGAACTATAACCACAGTGTTCTTTCTTATGCTTTTCCCAATGGAAATGCCACATCATAAAACACTTTGGGAACTCACTGGCTAACTGAATGAATAATTCAATCTTCAGGAAATTAGATGCAGCATAAACACCCTTTTATAAAATTTTGACTTTGAGCTCAACATGTTGCTTGGCAAATACATTTGAGAATATGTGCATCTTGTTTATTTCTGGGTTCACAGCATCTATTCCAGTGACTTTATACAGCGTAGGCTCTCAGTAATTGTTTGTTGAATGAATGAATGAATGAAGGAAATTAACATGGCTCCCCAGACTGATCAATGGAACTGAGCTTAGCTGCTAAGACATATTCTAGTTTAGGAATGCATACATGTGAGACAAGTCTCTTGTCTTTATATTAGGAAGTTAATGTTAATTTTAAAATAACTAATTGTAACTAAGGATTCTCATATGTGCTGCCACCCTCAGAAGACTTGAGTGAAGGGGAGTTAGAGTTATGACTCTGAGCTGGTATATCAATAGTTCTGATACTTCCTCCTTGAATATGTATCACTAGATCAGTGCAAACTTGCATCTTGACCATTAAAAAAAATAGTTGGGTCACAGTGTGTAAAAAATAGACACATAGATCAATGGAACAGAAGAAGGATCCTAGACTAGATGAACGCAAATATGTTCAATTGATTTTTTATGAAAATGCAAAAGTATTACAATGGAGAAGGAATAGTATTTCCAACAAAGAATGCTAGAAAAATTGGACATCCATACACAAAATCAAAATGACCCTCAACCTAAACCTCATACCATACACAAAAATTAATTCCAAATGATAATAGATTTAAATAAAAGCAAAATTATTTTTAAAAATTTAGAAGAGATCATAGGAGAAAATCATTGATATCCAGGCCTAGACAGAGTTCTTAGGACATGATGCTAAAAGCATGATCCATTAAAAAAACAAATTAATAAATTGGACATCATATTTTCCCTGGAAGGATCCATTAAGAGAGTGAAAAGACAAGGTAGAGACTGGGAGAAAATATTTATAAACTGGATTCGTTTCCTAGGACTGCCATAACAAATTACCACAACTTTGGTGGTTTAAAACAACAGAAATTTATTCCCTCACAGTTCTGCAGGGCAGAAGTCAAATATCAAGGTGTCAGTATATTTCTCTGAAGGCTGTAAGCAAAGGATTCTTCCTTGCCTCTTCCTAGTTTCTCATGGTTGCTGGCAATCCTTAGCATTCCTTGGCTGTAGATGCATTACTCTAATCCCAGCTTCCTTTGTCACATGGTGTTCTCCTTAAGTGTCTGTGCCCAAATTTTCTTCTTTTTATTAGGACACCAGTCATTGGATTAGGGCCCATCCTCATCCAGTATGACTTCATCTTACCTTGATTATATCTGCAAAGATCCTATTTCCAAATAAGATCACAGTCATAGGTACTGGGGTTTTGGGGGAACACGGTTAAGCCCACAACTTAAACCATATATTCAAAAAAGGCCTTATATCCATAATATATAAAGAACTCTCAAAACTCAACAATAAAAACACAATCCATCCAGTTATAAAATGGGTACAAGACATCAGCAGATATTTCACCAAAGAGGAGACATGTATGGCAAATAAACACAGGAACAAATATTCAACATCATTAGCTACCAGGGAAATACAAATTAGAACCACCAGGAGTTATCACTACACACCTATTAGAACAGTTAAAATAAAAAATAGTGATAATACTAAATGCTGGTGAGGATGTGGAAAAATTGGATCACTCATGCACTGCTAGTGGGAATGTAAAATGGTACAGATACTCTGGAAAACAGTTTGGCAATTTCTTATAATTTTAAATATACACTTACCACATGACCCAGCAATCCCACTCCTGGGCATAAAGAAATGGAAACTTATGTCCACACAAAAAAGTGTACACTATTGTTCATAGCAGTTTTACTTGTAATAGCCAAACATTGGAAATAATTCACATATTCTTCAGTGAGTGTTGGTTGCACAAACTCTCGTATATGGTGGAACACAGTAAAAAAATAAATGAACTATTGACACATGCAACAATTTGGATGGATCTCAATGACATCATACGTAGTGAAAAAAATCTCAAAAGGTTATATACCGTATTATTCCATTTACATAGCATTTTGAAATGACAAAACTTCAGAGATGGAGAACAGATTAGTGGTTGCCATGGGACAGGGATGGGGGTTAGGTGCAAATCCATAGAGGGAGCACCAGGAAGTTATTTTGTGGTAATGGAAACAGTTCTGTGTCTTGATTGTGGTAGTGGTTACACAAATCTATACTTGGGATGAAAATGCATAGAGTTATATACACATAAGTGAATGTAGGTTTAAAAACTGTGGAAAATGAATAAAGTGTTTAATGATATTATACTAATGTCAATTTTCTGATTTTGATATTGTACTACAGTTATATAAGATGTCACAATTGGGGGAAGCTGGGGGCAGGGTGTGTGGATCTTTCTACTATTTTTGCAACTTCCTGTGAGTCTATAATGATTTCAAAGCTTTTTTAATGGTCTGAATGCCAGGTGTGTGTGTGGATTCCATTAAATTATCTTCATCATCTTTGCAGGATCATCAGAGTTATTATAAGCTCTGTGTAGTAATAATAAAGATTTATCAGGTACTTAGTATGTGTGAGCTACTGTGCTAAGCATTTTACATTCATTATCCCATCTGATTCATACTCTAGCCAGAAGAAATAAGTAGCATTATGTCACCTGCCTTTTATAGATCAAGAAACTGAAAATCGGAGAAGTTCTGTAACTTGCCCCAGGTCACAGGGCTATAAGTGGCAGAACAAAGGCTTGAACATGGATCTATCTGACTCCAAAGCATGTGATTGAAAACACAATGCCATAATGACTCCATACTCGGGCAGTTGTGAGGCAAAAATGAGCCATCATATGTCAGTTGCCTAGCTCAATGTCTGGAACATGACCAACATTCAGTGACCAGCATGCTTTTACTATCATCATCTTCATTACAGATGATCCCCGACTTACCATGGTTCAACTTGAGGATGTTGCAAAAGCGATATGCATTCAGTAGAAACCCTACTTCGAATTTTGAATTTGATTTTTTTTCTGGGCTAGTGATATGCGGTCAGATACTCTCTCGTGATGCTGGGTAGTGGCAGCCATAGCAGCTCCCCGTCAGCCACGCAATCATGAAGGTAAACACCTGATACCCTTACAACAATTCTGTACCCAGACAACCATTCTGTTTTCACTTTCAGGACAGTATTCAATAAATTACATGAGGTATTCCACACTTTATTATAAAATACTTTGTGTTAGATGATTTTGCCCAACTGTAGGCTTATGTAAGTGTTCTGAGCATATTTAAGGTAGACTAGGCTATGATGCTCTGTAAGTTAGGTGTATTCAATGCATTTTCAACTTAATGATTTTTTCAACTTATGATGGGTTTATTGGGACATAACCCCATTGTAAATGGAGGAAGATACGTATTATTTACTTACGTATTATTTACTAATTGTGGTCTTAGCCTTAGCCTTGAGGAGCATCTGGTCCTTATGCATAGGGCAATGTGAAAACTGCCGTAAGAGTCAGATTCTCATTTGTAAAATCATAAAAATAACGGCCACACAGGGTGATTGTGAGTTTTGAGTAAAATTAAAGGTGATAATATACGTGAAGAGTGCTCTGTAAACAACAAAGGTCCCCGCATGCTAGCTGCAGTGCATTTTATTCTATTACTTTACCTGGAGATTGGCAGCTAAAAAGCTTTTTGCCTCTCAGCCATGCCACAATCCACAAGCTCATCACCCTGCTCACTCGCTATGTGTTTCTATGGCATCAATCACCATAGTTTCTAGATTCTTTGACAGAAATATTAGGTGAAAGGCAGCTTAATGGAAGGAATCTGTGAATTTGATTTCAAAGAACTCCATCCTCTCCAGCTTGAAGCAGCGTTAAGCTGAGCAGCAGGTCACATATTCACTGATTTTCCATTCACTGCTTCCAGGTTCCTTTTGCAAAACTTAACGTGATGAACTTAAAGTTTTTAAAATTATTATTATTTTTATTGAAGTATAGTTACTGTACAATATTGTATAAGTTAGAGGTGTACAATATTATATAAGTTAGAGGTGTACAATATAGTGACTGAAAATTTTAAAGGTTATACTCCATTTATATTACTATCAAATATTGGCTATATTCCCCGTGCTGTAAATCTACCCTTGTAGCTTATATTATACCTAATAATTTGTACGAAACTTAGAGTTATTTTTGAGGGTTTCAATAATTGATAGCTTTCCCCAAAATCGTCTTTCCTCCTGGTGTAGAATTTCACGATCGTTCCTCTACATCAGGGGTTGGCCAACTGTGACCCGTGGGCCAAATATGGCCTCCCATCTGTTTTTGTATGGTCCTTGAACTAAGTGGTTTTGTCTTTATATTTTTTATTGCTTGAAAAAACGTAAAACATCAGAGGATAATATTTCACAACACATGAAAATTACATGAAATTCATACTTCAGTGTCCGTAAATAAACTTCTGTTGGAACATAGATACTCTCATTGTTCAGGCAGAATTGAATAGTTGTAAAGCTGAAAATTTTCTTAGCTGGCCCTTTACATACAAAGCTTGCCAACCCCTGCTCTGCATAAGAACATCAATCATCCCAAATGAACTTATCTACGAAAAAGAAACAGACTCACAGACATAGAGAACAGACTTGTGGTTGCCAAGGTGGGGTGGGGGAGGGATGGATTGGGGGTTTGGGGTTAGCAGATGCAAACTGTTATATGTATTCGGTTGGCCAAAAAGGTTCGTTCGGTTTTTTGCATACGATGGCTCTAGTAGCACTTAGTTGTCTTTAACTTCATTCCAAAACAATTTTGTTAGATTGTATGTGACAGCTGTCATATCAGCGTGCATTTATAAAACGACATCAAAATTGGTGAATTTTTGTGTAGCCATTTTAATATTGAAGATGGAAGAAAAAAAGCAACATTTTAGGCATATTATGCTTTATTATCTCAAGAAAGGTAAAAACGCAACTGAAATGCAAAAAAGATTTGTGCAGTGTAGGGAGAAGGTGCTGTGACTGATTGAACGTGTCAAAAGTGGTTGGCGAAGTTTTGTGCTGAAGATTTCTCACTGGACGATGCTCCACAGTTGGGTAGACCAGTTGACGTTGATAGCGATCAAATTGAGACATTTATTGAGAACAATCAACATTATACCACGCGGGAGATAGCTGACATACTCAAAATATCCAAATCAAGCGTTGAAAATCATTTGCACCAGCATGGTTACGTTCATCGCTTTGATGTTTGGGTTCCACATAAGTTAAGGGAAAAAAACCTTCTTGACCATATTTCTGCATGTGGTTCTCTACTTAAACGTAATGAAAACATTCCTTTTTAAAACAAATTGTGACGGGTGATGAAAAGTGGATACTGTACAATAATGTGGAACAGAAGAGATCGTGGGGCAAGCGAAATGAACAACCACCTACCACACCACAGGCCGGTCTTCATCCAAAGAAGGTGATGTGTATATGGTGGGATTGGAAGGGAGTCCTCTATCATGAGTTCCTTCCGGAAAACCAAATGATTAATTCCAACAAGTACTGCTCCCAACTAGACCAACTGAAAGCAGCACTCGACGAAAAGCGTCCGGAATTAGTCAACAGAAAACGCATAATCTTCCATCAGGATAACACAAGACTGCATGTTTCTTTGATGACCAGGCAAAAACTGTTACAGCTTGGCTGTGAAGTTCTGATTCACCCGCCATATTCACCAGACATTGCCCCTTCGGATTTCCATTTATTTCGGTCTTTACAAAATTCTCTTAATGGAAAAAATTTCAATTCCCTGGAAGACTGTAAAAGGCACCTGGAACAGTTCTTTGCTCAAAAAGATAAAAAGTTTTGGGAAGACGGAATTATGAAGTTGCCTGAAAAATGGCAGAAGGTAGTGGAACAAAAGGGTGAATACGTTGTTCAATAAAGTCCTTGGTAAAAATGAAAAATGTGCCTTTTATTTTTACTTAAAAACCAAAGGCACTTTTCGGCCAACCCAATAGAATGGATAAACAACAAAGTCCTACTGTATAGCACAGGGAACTATATTCAATATTCTGTGATAAACCATAATGGAAAAATATGAAAAATAATGTATAACTGAATCACTTTGCTGTACAGCAGAAATGAACACAATATTGTAAATCAACTATACTTTAATAAAATAAATTTTTAAGAAAAGAACATTGGTGATCCAATATGGAGGCCAATAAAAGCTAGCTAGTTCGACACTCAACCTACATTGAGCCCTACCCCTCATCCCTACACACCATTCTCCTCTTCACTCCCCCCCACACCCCATATTTCTAACCAAATCTATCTCCCACACTATATTGCAAGCTCTTTGGAAGGAATGATCCATTTTTTTCTCCTTGTATCCTACAAGGTGCCTGGCACAGTGTTTTACTCATAATAGACAAGTGATGAGTGTGTTTTAAACAACAGAGCTGTATAAAATTTCCATGGCAACTGGGTTTCTGAAGCGTCACCATGCAGAATTCTTTATACCCAATCAATTCCATTCAGTGCCTGAGGTCAGATGTAGAGATGTTACAGGTAAAATAGTATTTACACTCGATTGCAGGAAGATTCAGGAATCACAGTTCTGTTTCAATGCCTGTTGTTTTTACTCTTGGAGTAAAGAAGGCCTTCTCAATATGTCAGAAAACCCCCCAACCATAAAAAGATTGATACATTAGACTACATAGTAATAAAGAATTTATGAATGGCAAAACCACCTAAACAAAGTAAAGAGACAAATGAACTGGGGAGAAGAGGGATTAATATCAGATAAAGAGCAAATTTCCCTAAATGAACAGCTCTTACAAGTCAATAGGAAAAAGACCAACAAGCCTTAGAAAAATAGGTGAAGAAGATGAACAAACAGTTCACAGAGGAGCAAATACAAATGGCTATTGACATAAGAAACGATGCTCAGGGAGGTCCTAAGTGCAACCCTCGGTCCCAGCTAGTTCTTGCCCGTGGGAGGCAGTGGAACCCGGGAGAAGTCCAGCACGAATCCCTCCTCCCTCATCTTCATCGCTTAGGGAGCGGTCATTTCGTTCAGCAGTCACTTACCACGCACCTGCTACAAACCAGATGCTGTGCGAGGTACTCATGTGCTTATCTTTTTTCTAAATTGAGGTAGCATTCATACCCACCACCTATCAAAATACAGAACATTTTCATCTCCCCAGAAAAATTTCTTATGCTTCTTCCCAGTCTATCTCTGCCCCAGACCTTTATTTTGATTTCTATTATCAGGGATTAGTTTTGCCTCTTGGAGAACTTCATATAAAGGGAATCATACAGCAAAAAAGAAGATGCTCAGCTTCGGTAATAAGAGAAATGCAAATCTAAATTCCACCACGATACCATTTTTCACCTATAACATTGACAAAGGTTAATGACATATTTCACTCATGAAAGTGTGGGGAAACAAGCACTCTCATGCACTGCCGGTAGAAGCATACATTTTCTCTGTATAAAAATACTCATGCCTTAAAAAAAAAACAGAAAAGAAAACAAAATATGCATGCCTTTTGACCAAACAGTTCCACTTCTAGGAATTTATTCTGCAGGTATACTCATATATGTGTTAAATAATTTACACACAAGGTTAATCATTGCAACATTTAAAAAAATAACAGCAAGATATTAGAAACAAGCAAAATATAAATCAGTAGGTGACTGATTAAATAAATGATGTTAAATCTATAAATAGAATACTCTGCAGCCATAAAAAGAATAAGGAAGGGTTTTACATGAAAGAAAATGATAGAATTTTCAACGTATGTATACCCTCTTGTAAATTTTGAATTTATAGCATGTAATGCATTACTTATATAAAAGTAAATTTAATTTTTAAAATGTGTTTATTTCTTGTTTCTTGATGGCGGATATTCAGGGTTTGTTTCATTGCCATTCCTTAGACGTATGCTAGACAATTCTATCTGTTCAGTAGTTAATAAAACCTATTAAATAAATGTTTGTTTGGAAGGGTAAGGATTTGCCGATTTAGGGAATACTTTAGGCTATTGGTCATGAATTTTAGCACATAAAATTTGAGTCTGGGGCTTCGCAATGAAAATCAAGGTTTATGGAAATATAAACACATTTTAACTTAGTCACAGGCACTGATGGTGATGAATATAGGCAAAACCTCTCACTTATAGTGAATCATTAATTTTGATAATTGAAGTGTAAATAGGACCATAAATAGAATTTCCAATTATTCTCCTATGCCAAATACATCAGATTGGGTTTAGTCATGACATATTTATAATGAGTGATATTTCTTCCTATTTTCTGCACCCTGTTCTGTGCAGTCTAGTATTGATCATGAGAGAATGAAGGACTCTGCCTCTTCCCAGGTCTGTTTTGATTCGTTATCCTTCCGGACAAATGTCAAACAAATTGGGATCTTTAATGGCTCCTTCATAAGCTAACCAAAGGAGAAAAATTCTTTCTTCTCTGAGTGTATTGTTTCTAGGGATGAGATTGGATTGAAAGCACATCCATACACATATAAAATTAACTGTTATAATAGCAATTAATTTTGCTTATACTAACAACTGGGTGTGAACATCCTCAAAGTGCAATGTAAGTCTTCAGTATCCAAATAATATACTACATGATTTTAAAACTCTAGGAGTAGTCAATGCTTTCCAACGACACTAACAATATCACACTCTAGTGCAAGGGTTATTGCTTGTTTGCTGATCTGTCTCCCCCACTGGCTTGGGAGCTCTGTAAAGGCAGGGATCATGCATATTTTCATCTTTTTAGCTTCCTTCTCTAGGTTCTCATAATCTTTGTCATAGAATAGATGCTCAGTTGGTTGTCAAATGAATAAGTCCCCTCTCCCTGTTGTTATCTGCCACATTTAAAAAAGCAAGAGTAGAGACTTTATTGTGTACGTTTTGGGGTCAAAGTAATAGGCAGAGGGCAAGCAGGACCCCCTAGTCGTGCTTTACTGTCCCTATGAGCCCCCGACCAACCATGCCCTAAGTCATATGGTCCACAACTACTGGCACTCAAAAAGAATCAAGTGTAAGAACCCCAAAGAGTAAAAAAGCACTAACTTGGAAGCACTGTACTCTTGGCCCCCATACTAATTTGTACCTTGTTAATTTTAATTTAATAGTCTTTGCTGCTTGATTCATTTACCAACATGGATAACACAGGTCCAGACAACATCCAACAGAAAAGCTTAGAATTCAAATGAATTTGTTTATGGTTTAAACCTCTGTTCATTCATTTAATGAAAATTAAATGCTTAAAATTCATTCGAGTACATGTTCCTAACTAGATTTATCACTTTTATCCATTTCTGTCTCTAAACCTCTTGCTACTCTATAAACCAGGAGTTGGCAAACTCTGACCCATGCATAGATCAGTCACTTATTTTTGCAAATAAAATTTTATGAGAACACAGACACACCCATTTGTTTATGTCTGGGGCTGCTTTCACAACAGAGTTGAGTAGCTATGGCAGAGACTGAGTGGCTCCCAAGCCTAAAGTACTTACTATTTGGCCCTTTACAGAAAAAACTTCACTGACTTCTGCTATTTCTGCATGATCATATGACAAAAGATCTAAAGGAGGGTACATTGCCTCAACAAATAACTAATATTTAACTGAACTCGAATGTGTGCCAGACCCTAGGAATTAAAAGACGATGAAGACCCTGAATAGTGTTTGTACAAGATACACTATCAGCACCAAGAAAAGTACATATTCCCATTCCAGGTGACAAGGTAAACAGTGGTGCATTTGTGATCTAAATGTTACAGTGAAAAGCCACCAGACACAAGATGAGGATCTGAGGCAGGCTAATCTGCTCTGCCTTTCACAGAAGCAATTATATACTTTCTAGAAACCTGGAGAAATTCATTCCAGTGGAGAAATACCTACCTCAACCAAGCAATGTGCTAGGAAACAACTTGGATTGAAAGTAGGAAGACTCTTAGCTCTATAACTAATAAATAATAATAGTTAATACATAAAGCACTTATTATATGCCAGGCATATATATTAACTTGTCTAACGCTCATAAAAACTCCATGAGTAAGGAGTTTTATTCATTATCCTCACTTCACACGTGAGGAAATTGAGGTACAGAGAGGTAAAGTAACTTGCCCAAATCACACAGCTAGTAAGTGGGAGTAGGGATTTGAATCTATGTGGTTTGGCTTTGGAGTCTGAGCTCTTAACCATCCGTACTGTCTTTAACTGATTTGTGACTTTGGACACCTCGCTCAATCTCCCTGAACCTCATTCTCCTCATCTGTAAAATAAAAATGTTGGTCATAATCTCTCAAGTTTTTATAGCTATACTATTTCACGATTCGTGGGATTAATAGACATTTACAAGTACCTAACACTGTGGGAATTACAAAAGACAATATAAGACATGTATTATTCATTCATTCAATGAATAGTTAATAAGTGTCTACTGTGTACCAAACTGTGCTCCAGGCACTAGAGATAGAGCAGTGAATGAAACAGAAAAAAATCCCTGCTCTCGTAGTACTTGCATTCTATGCCATAATAATACGGAAAAACATTTGTAGAGCAATTGCAATGCACCTGACGTTGTGCTATGTAATTTACGTGGGTCGTTGTCTCCTTTAGTCTTCGCAGTGGTCATGAGCCCTATGGTACAGATGAGAAAACTGAGACTTGGAGAGGTGAGGTACTTACCAAAGGTCACGGCAGAGCCCAGTTCTGTCTACTTGCAGAGTTCATGTGTTAACTCATGTTGCACTATTTTCCTTATAAGGATTTTATAACCAATGAACTGGCTAACATACAGTTATAGTGAACTCGCTTAAAAAGAATCTCTTGGTATTTTGATAGTTTTTTTAAAAGTGAAGCAAGTGTAATGGTAGGAATCTAATCTGCAAAGTCACATGAGAAACTCTGAGCTGACAAGCCAGAACATAAGGATTCCTTATCTGTATGGTGACCGCTGGGCCTCTTGAGAAGAATCACAAAAGGGATTTAGAGATTGAGTCTCCCATTGTAGGATTAAAATTCTGGGACAAAGTAGGAGGACAAAGAGTGCCCTAACCTCTGGCTGGGGAATGGGGGAAGGCCCCAGTATGATGGAAAATTCACTCTAAGGAAGAAGATAGAAAAAGAAGAGAAGGGCAACTTCCCTGGTGGCACAGTGGTTAAGAATCCGCCTGCCAATGCAGGGGACACGGGTTCGAGCCCTGGTCCGGGAAGATCCCACATGCTGTGGAGCAACTAAGCCTGTGAGCCACAACTACTGAAGCTCATGAGCCACAACTACTGAAGCTCGTGAGCCACAACTACTGAAGCCCGCACGTCTAGAGCCCGTGGTCTGCAACACGAGAAGCCACCGCAAAGAGAAGCACGCGCACCACAATGAAGAGTGGCCCCACTCACCGCAACCAGAGAAAAGCCCGCGTGCAGCAATGAAGATCCAATGCAGCCAATAAATAAATAAGTAAATAAATAAATTTTTAAAAAAGGAAGGACGAAGGGAAGGAAGGATGGAAGGGAGGGAGAGGGAGAGAGAGAGAATATACTTTTGTCTTTGGTCTTGACTTTGAAGTCATCAAAGAATGCATTTGGGACCCAGAATGGTCTCAATCAAATGCTCTCTAGCCCAGATCCTAGAAGAACTTGTGCCCCCACAAAGTGTACTGCCAAGCAGGGAATTGACTCTCGTAGTTTCAGTAGCAAAACTGTGCAAGGACTCAGAGCCAATTTTTGTGAATGTCCTAAAGTTTGGTGTGACCCTATGGAACAACGTTTGCAAAACCTGAATGGATTCAACCATTCTAAAGTCCACCCTCAGGAGATTTTATAAGGTCATTGGGTTTTTAGTACTTGTGTTTATATAGCTAAAGTCAAGTCAAAGGCTGTATAACTATCCAATGAATTTAGAATATTCCACTGCCTCAACCATTGTACAAATGTCTTAACAATTGATTGCTACACGGTGGATCCAATTGGCTGAGTAGGTGCTAGGATTTGGCTCTGTCAGTGGTGTGGGGAGTGGGGAGACTCATTCAGGTTTGAAGCTAAGCTAGGATTCAGACACGTCTAAATTCTCCAGCTTCATTGAGCCCTCCAATCCATCACTCCATCACTTTCTCTCAAGTCCTTCCCCTTCTCCCATCCTTCCTTCCTTGTCCAGCTTAGGTTCCATGAGCCATTATTATAATCACTTCTTTGCAACTCCCTGGTTTCTCTTTCTCCCTCGCTCCTCTCTCTCTCCTCCCCCATAGTATTTACCTGGCAAAAGTCCAACTCTGATTGAACTCAGCATCAGAGCCACTAAATATTTCTGGAGATAATCACAGAACTGGGATGCCTGCCTTCACTTTCAATTCATGATCACAAGTATCAAATGGCACTTAATACCACCAGGCAATCCTGGTACATTTCCCTGGTAAATTCATTTTATCACTCTCCAAAATAATTGTGTCACGTCTCTCCTCTCTCCTCAAACCTGCTATACTCCTCATTCTCAGCAGATGACCTCACTTTATATTTCATTGAGATAATAGAAGCCCCCTTACAGGAATCCCCTCCTTACTTCAGTTATCAATCATACCCTTCCCCCAGCTATTCCTAGTCTTTCACTGAAGACTTCAGTACCTGAATTACCATCTTATCAGCCCAAACCCTTGATATTCTTGGTGACTTCAACATCTAAGTATAGGATCCATCCAACACTCTAGCTGCTCAGATCCATGACTCCCTTTCTCTCTTTGTGATCTTTTCCTCCAACCCACTTCAGCCACTTATTCCCATAGTCATTGTCCAAAAATGCACTATCTGCAAAATTTTGACTTCAAGCATCTCTCTGATTGCCACCTCCAACCCTTCCAGCTCACTTCTTCTAGTTCCCCTATGCCAACCATTCTTTGACTCTTATCTAGACCTCCAATCCATTAACCCTACCACTTTTCCACCAACCAATTGAAACTCTCATGGAAGAGCTTGAATACACGGGATACTAATACACATGTCCTTTCTCATTAATTTTTTGTTATTCTTTTCTCAGCACTACCTGGTAAAGTACATAGGTGAGAAAACAAATGTCAAGGAGAGATGAAGAAGAGAAGTGTCAAAAAAATAAAGATTCTAGGTAGAAGATGAAGGTAAGCTTTGCCCACTGGGATTTGCTGTTGAGTCAGCTGTCCTTAAATCTAACAGCCAACGACTTCTAAAGAAGATCTGAAGAGGCTTACTGTAAGAAAGAGAGAGACAAAGGCAGAGAGAGACAGAGACAGAGATAGAGAGACTGGGAGAGAACATATTCCCAGGTAAGCTAAAGGAAAGATAAGGAGGAAAAATCAGCAACTCCATCAGGAAAGGAGGGACAGGAATGGACTAGGAACTGAAGATAGAAAGTTACTGCACCTGAATGCTGAAATTGTTCTGGCCTCTCTGGCAATCAAGGAAATAATTCATTAAGCCCCAAGAGTAAGTCATCAACTCTGAGCTGTCTCTCCAGGAGCGAGGGTGGCTCTGTTTGAAACCCTCCCCACTCTCTTGGCCAGTGTCCTTTGTGAGTTGTGACCCACACTGGTAGGCTTGGCTGTAACCTTGAGAAGGGGGGAAGCTGAGGGGCCCACAAGGTTCTGAACACGTGGAATTGTTAGCTCTGGGCTCCTACTGAACTGAACTGCCCAGCCATGGACTTTGACAAGTGATAGGTAAGAAACCTTCCTCCAAAGAACCATATTTTTCAAGTAAAGATTAACACTTAAAATATGAATATTTAGATTTATTTACCTTGACTTCCTTTCTAAAAGAAAACCCTTGAAGATTACAGTGATGGTTTATTTAACTCCTCAATTTGGAAAAGCTTTTCAGAACATAGGAAAATAATAACTAAAATGTTCTATTTGTTAATTAGCTTTTCCCACTGCCAACAGCTTAAACCTAGTCCCCTCCTCCCCAGAAGACAAGTTACAGCTAAGGCTTAAACATTCATCTCTCCTTCCTAATTGCTGTGTAGGAGTAATTCTGTGATTCTGGAAGGAAACTTCAGTGAATAAATGAACGACTCTCTCATTGCTATTTGGAAGTTATAAAAATTACAAGACATCATTCCATTATACTCTCTCATTTCCTTGTCATTGGAAAAGGTTCCAACCTTTCATCATATTAAAAAGCAATTATCAAAATGTTTTATTCCATAATAAGTTTGACTACTAGGAGGGAAAGTATTCAGAAATCAAAATAAGGGGGTTCTTTTTGGCATATAAACAGGTGAGTCAACCTTCCAAATCTGAAAAAAATGAAAGATTACCTTTAAAAGCAACTTTATGGAATTTGGTGTCTTTGGTGTTTCTGTACAGACTAATTCCTGTGAAACCACTGTGATTGCATGAAAGATGTTATCTTCCTGCTGACTCTGCAAGCTGATGGACTTGAGTTGCAGTTCCTTCTAAATTTGGCACACAATGCATTCGCCAAAGTCGCTGGGCTTCTTAGAGAGAATCTGCAGAGCACACTCCTGTGGAGTCAGCTGGTCGACTAGCAGTACGTTCTGAAGCCGCCACATGCAGGTCACTGTGCTTCCGAGCAGGGGAGAATTACAAAGGGATTTAAAGATATGCCACCTAACCCCTTCATAATAATCCTTAACATTTGTACAGAACCTTACAATTTACAAAGGGCTTTCCCCCAGGTTATCACTTTTGATCCTCACAATAACCAAGAGAAGCCGGTACAGCAGGTCTTAACAATCCTCATTTGATACATGATGAAACCAAGCTTCATAGGCTTTATGTGCCTTGCCTGACGTCATGAGGTGAGTAAAAAAGGAGCTGGGTCTGGAGCCCAAGTCCTGTGATGAAGAGTACAGTGCTCTTTTACATCCTGTTGTTTCTCACATATCAACAAATGCAGGGGCACCCATGAAAGCGACAGAACAAAATCAAATTGTATACAGAATCAGCAACCTGAGTGATCAGTCAGAGAGGAGCAAAAGATACAGGAGCGGGGTAGGCTAGGTGTCACTCATGGCCAAGGCTGCTAGACCATAGGGCAGCTTTGTGTGAATTAGAAAAAAGGTGCTCCCTTCCGATGGATGCAGTCCTGGAGGTGCACGGGGCTTACAGAGCCTTTGTGGGAAGTAGAAAAAAGGTGGGGGGAAGGTGCCCCTTCCTGCCAGCAGATGTGGCCTGTGCCAGGTGGCAGAGCCTGGTAAGCACAATTTAGCTTTCAACCCTCATTACCCTCCTCCGCTGGGTGCCTTGATGCTGGGCATTTCTACAAAGCCATATGGGGTGGTCCTAACTTAAGTGACTAGCAGGCCTAAGAATAGGGAAAGCTGGCTAGAGTCTTCGCTACTCAAAGTCTGGTCCTTGGACCAGCAGCATGGGTTTCACCTGGGAGCTTATTAGACATGTAGAATCTCAGGCACCTCTTCCAGATCTCCTGACTGAGCATCTGCATTGTAATAAGATGTCTAACTGATTTGGGTGCACATTTAAGTTGAGAAGCACCGGGCTACAAACAGGTGGGCCAGGAACGGGATTTCTGGGTGTTGGAGACAGGCGAATCATTGCTTATTCATGGGCTGGCAAGCAGGTTGTCTGGCTGCAGAAGAGGTCTCGCAGAGTAAAGAAGAGCCCCCGCCCTTCAACAGATGGCATTCTGCTTGGAACTCAGTGTGGCAGGAAGTTGAACTCTTTTTGCGTTACTTCGTTCGGCGATGTTTGAGCCATCTCTGATGCATTAAGTTCTACACGTCTAAAGCTCATAATCCCTGTTCTCAAGGAGGTCACTGTCTTGAGATAAGAGAGAATATTCAATCCACTGCAACAGGCACCCCAGTGAAGATGTAAACAAAGCGTTGGGGGAGCACCAAGGAGCAGCAAACCCCTCTGCCTGTGATATTTGAGTGCTGAGTTGAAGCACGAAGAATTGCTCACACAGAGAGGAGAATGGAGTCTCTCCAGGCAGAGATGTCTATCTCCTGCGCTGAACTGTGGACCTTTTGTGGGGGTCTGATTTACTTTTTTTTTAAATAAATTTATTTATTTTTTTTGGCTGTGTTGGGTCTTCGTTGCTGCGCACGGGCTTTCTCTAGTTGCGGCGAGCGGGGGTTACTCTTCGTTGCGGTGCGTGGGCTTCTCATTGCGGTGGCTTCTCTTGCTGTGGAGCATGGGCTCTAGGTGTGCGGGCTTCAGTAGTTGTGGCTCATGGACTCTACAGCTCAGGCTCAGCAGTTATGGTGCACGGGCTTAGTTGCTCTGAAGCATGTGGGATCTTCCCAGACCTGGGCTCGAACCCGTGTCCCCTGCACTGGCAGGTGGATTCTTAACCACTGTGCCACCAGGGAAGTCCCCTGATTTACTTTATATCTTCCTCCCCTTCCCTTATTTCAGGGCCTAGCACAGTGGCCAGTGCACAACTGTTAATGAATGCTCGTTAACTGATGAACCAATAGGCAGACTGGATAAATAAGCGAATGGCTTTGGAAAGAGGAATCACGTAGACTAACACGGGAGGTGGAGAGACCTTATAATTGCTCAGGAATGACATGGTTAAGATCTGCATTGGGGCTATGGCTGGAGAAATGAAGGAAAGATCTAAGAAATACTGTACTATGCTAGGATTTCTTGTCTGAAACAAAAATGTAACAATGTGACAGAGATATTCTTAAAATACACCTTTGTTAAATGTGAATACTCCTTTACAATGAGCTGAGAGAACTGCAATCAGATCCATTCTCTCCAAATGGGTTGGGTGGAGGGCGCCGGGGAAAGGCCGCTACCAGGAATTAGGCCTACATTTTCCAGCTTACCGTGGGGTTCCATTTTGCTTTGGATGAGTGAATGGGCATTTACCTTTTATAGATCTTCACTGCACAGAATAAGGTAGGAGTCCCCTGAATGATATCTGGTCATTAGTTGATCTTTTCTAATCTGCATAATACTTCCAGAGCGGGGCAGAGGGAGGGGAGTCACAGACCAGCCAGGGACCCAAAGGGCCCTGTTAATACAACAAAGCACATTGCAGCCCATCAGCCCCAGAGCTTCCTTACACTGAATACTCAGTAATGCAGCATAATGGGCTTGGAGCCTGCATATACTGTAGGTTGAACACAGATGGCATTTTCTACAATATAAGAAATACATTTGAGAAATATAAGTATGTTAGGCTCTGTTCCTTAGTGGAAGACATTATTGGACTTTCAGGGAAGGCTATGCAGTTCCATGTGGTTGAAGCCAGTAGAGTTGGTGGGGGAGGAGAGACTTCATGTAAAAGATGCAAAGACAGTGAATCAAGTTCGTGGTACCTGGAGAAGAAAAGGGAAGTAAGGACTCCAGAGGCATTTCAGAACTGGGGAACAAATTGAATATGGGTGGCCAGACATCGGAGAGACTTGAGAATGATTCCCAGATTTCTCATTTGGGCAGATGGGATTAAGTTAATGAGTTGGGGCGTGAACATGTTGACTTTGAGGTGTCTGGGAGTCGTTTAGATGTCCAATAAGAGTTGGAAATATAGGGCTGGAGTTCAGTAGAGAGGGTTAGGCTAGAGATACAGACATGAAATTTACAAGCATATTATTGCTAACAAAAGCCTTAGGAGTGAATTCTCTCTCCCAGGGAGAATACACAAAGCAAGAAGAGGAGAGGACTGAGGAGAGAACTTGGGGAAAAACCAACAAGAGCCAGGACAGAATGGTGTCAAGGAAGCTGAGGCAGGACAAAGTTTCAGCATGGAGGGGTGTCAATAGTTTGGAATGCTACAAGAGGTTGAAAAGGATAAGGGCTGAGAGGAAGTCATCAGGTAAGTTAATTAGTAGGTCCTTGGTGATCTTTGCCCGAGCAGTTTCAGTAGTAGGTTGCTGGGGAGGAAGAAGGACTGAAAAATGAGAGACTGGGGATTGTGAGGGGTTTGGTGCTGGAAGAAAGCAAAATAGGGTGCTGGCTTGTGGGGGAGACACATTCTGGGGAAGGAATTTTAGTATGCCAGAGGTTTGGGCATTGTGAGCAGAGGACAGATTTGGGTCATCGAGGAGAAGGAATTGATGGAGGTAGATCCCTGAGGAGGTGATGGAAGTGTGTTTCTTAGAAAGGAAGAACACCTTTTCTTGGAAACAGAAAGGAATTAACAAGCAAACAAACATGATAGAATGTGATGTTTTGGAGAACATCTTCACCATTAATAGAAATATTAGTGCCTGGAAAATTAACAAAGAGGAAAGGTGCAATCAGGCTTGGCTGTGTAACAGAATAACTAATTCGAATCACTCATGCTAATAGCTCACCACTTACGCCTAATTAACATACGGCACGCTAACTATTGTGTATACCACTATATATTCAATACTTGTCAGCTTAACTTCGTTTTAAGTTTTATTTTATTTCACAGATAAACTCTCTTCAGGTGTGCTCAGACTTCACAACTTGTAGCTTATGTAATATCGTTTGTTCACCATCTTAAAAAGATTTTAGAAGGTGTATTGGCTTGGACAGGAGAAAATTCTCAGATGTCAGTTTACTTCTGTGACATTTAACTTGTCAATTAGGGGCTGAGAGAGGAAAAAAATAATGTATATACAGGAAGAAAGGAGGCCAACTTTACGGCCTTGTCACACTTAAGAGATATGCTCACTAATGGAGATGCTTGTCCCATTTTGGGAGAAGATTGTGGTTTTGAAAGAAGCTTTTTTTCCTAGGCCTCTGGTAGTTACCTATAATTCCTACATTCTAGGGAACACAGATGTGATGAAAACTCAGTTGATTTGTTCTTTGGAGGTCATCTTGTGAGATGTGGTTTGATGTGCACTACAGCAAAACTTATTCTGAGATTTTTTTGTTCCCTCATACAATGACCCATCTGTTGGCCTAGGACACTAAAATCTGTATTATTTAAAAAGGAATATGTTTTTAATTCTATTTTAATGTTATAATGTTTAATGGATAATCACTATTAAAATAATAACTACCTTTTATTGACTGCCAACTTTGCCCATACATCTTTGTATTTCTATGCTAGGATAAAATGCTAGAAATTGGATTTCTGGGGATAATTACATGTACATTTAAGTTTGGGTGGATACTGCTAAAGTACCCTCCAAAAAGTTTTTCCCTTCTACTTTTCAGTTGAGAGACAGCATACATAAAGTGGATAAAATGCTCTATTTTAGGTGTGCAGCTGGATGAACTTTTATATGTGTATATTCCTTTGTAATCAACATCTAGATCAAGATATATACCATTTCCACCACCCCAGAAATTTCCCTCTTGCACCTTCCCAGTATATACCCTTCCCTCAGGGATAACCACTATCCTGAGTTCTATAATCGTCAATTATTTTTGCCTGTTCATATAAATGAAATCATACTGTATATAGTCTTTTATGTCTGGTTTATTTGACTCAATCTATATTTTACACTTACCCATGTTGTTCTGTGTTTCCATAGTTCATTCCTTTTTCACTGTCATGTAGTATTACTCTGTATGAGCCTCCCACAATTTGTTTGCTCCCACTGCTGATGAGTATTTGGGTTGTTTCCATGTTTTGGGCTGTTATGAATACCAAGCGGCTATGAACATTTGTGTACAAGTCTTTTTGTGGACATATGTTTGCATTTTTCTAAGGCGTATACCTAGGAGTGGAATTGCTGGGTCATAGAGTTGTTTAATGTTTTGTTAGAAACTACGAAACAGTTCTCCAAAGAGGCTGTATCTATTTGTCCTCCCACCAGTTGTGTAAATTGAAACCTTCAGTATTAGTGTATGACAGTATCACACACAGTACTGTTATTGGACATTTGGTTTCCTGTCTCCCCAGTCAATTGTAGGAATTGTATCTGTCTTATTCGGCACCTCAAACATCGTGGATTCTCAATAAGTATTTGAGGAATTAGATTTATAATTAAGTGACTTCTGTATATTATGCCTGTGGGTCTCTACCACACAGTTTGAAGGGTGAACATATGTTACTACAGACAATTTGTTACCAGTGTGGATGTTTTATTACCCCAAGGACAGTCCCAGTTTCTTATGGGTAGCACTGTGGCTTATATATCACTGCCTCCTCTATGGTGTTTGGCATAGGGCTGGGCCCAGAGGAAGCACCTGTAATGACCAGCATGCTGTACTTGGTCAGATAAACAGCTTAAAAGAATGTCAGACCTCCCTGAAACCTTTACTTGCTCACATTTCTGGACTCAGTCAAAAGGAAGCAGTCACTAGCTGTATGGCCACTGGCCCCAGTGCTAGGAAATAGTCCCCCAACCTCAAGTCCACAAACCTATTTCTTTTTGGGGGGACATGTACAAGACTATTTATCGCAGAATTCTTTTGAAATAGCAAACATTTGGAAACCATCATTAGGAAACCTGTTTAAAAAGTTAGGGTAGGGGCTTCCCTGGTGGCGCAGTAGTTGGGAGTCCACCTGCCGATGCAGGGGACATGGGTTCGTGCCCCGGTCCAGGAAGATCCCACATGCCGCGGAGCAGCTGGGCCCGTGAGCCATGGCCACTGAGCCTGTGCGTCCGGAGCCCATGCTCCGCAACAGGAGAGGCCACAACAGTGAGAGGCCCGCGTACCGCAAAAAAAAAAAAAAAAAAAAGTTAGGGTATAGCCATACAATGGAATACCATGCAGTCTTAAAAGAAAAAACCCTTTATATTCTGACATATTGCTAAATGTAAAACAACAAGAACAGTATCAAAAAAGCCACGGTACAGAGGAGTAGGTATATTACACAACCATTTTGAGGTTAATAAAGGATGGGAAGAAGGACTGGGAGAATATTTTTGGGGTGGAAAAAAAAAAGCTAGAGGACAATCCAGCTCACTGTCAGCCTTCACAAGTTGATTTTTTAGGTCCACCAACTGGGGAAGTCTGATCCACTATAAAGTATACCCCTCTGTCTCTACCCCTGAAAGGGCCAGTGTCTGAAGATTTGATGGAGGCTGTTACACTGGGTCTTTATTCTTCCCCTATAATTGCTCTAAAGTTTTCCATTCCTCTGGGAATTGGTGGGCTGAGGATTTATTTTTTAATCTTTTTTGCATGAACTAGGCCTTCATCAAAATTCACTGCAACCCAGATTCATTTCCATTTCTAGTCCCCTTGCTGCCCAAAACCAGCTAAGCACGATGGGTAAGCTGGCTAATATTTTGAAGGTGAAAACTATCTATCTATCTATCTATCTATCTATCTATCTATCTATCTATCTATCTATCTATCTAACTATCTAACCATCTATCTAGTACATCCCCTGATTTGAGTGCCTTCCCCCTATTAATGTAGCACATCCTTCAGGCTTGCCTCCCCTCCCATGTAAGTGATAGGAGGTGTGAGCAAAAACCTTCCACCTGTTTCTATGACGAATACTAGGTTCACATAAGTAAATCTTGAAAATTTGGGAATTTGCCAGTCCTAACTTTTTGTTTAATTTACATACTCATTTGCATAAGATTGCATATGTTAAAGAAACATCTGTAGCTTTCTTATGTATTTAGATGAGATGAATTTTTTTTTCAATATTTGAAGTTACCACTTACTATTGATTTCTTTTGGGGCTTTTCTTAATACTCACACCAGAGTCCTCCAATGCAGGGCCCTGAATGCCATATGCCTCCCCCTTTTCTATGAATCTCACTTTGTGAGTATCATGCCAAGGGTATGGTAAGATGGGGAATGTATGCAGATTTCCTTCTCCCACAACTGAGCCCTCCCTATTCAGAGCTGAAGGGTCCTAGAAGTCGGGATCAAAATATATTTTCAGATATTTGGGGGAACTCTTAGAAAGCTGTATGGTGAAGCACCTTCACAAAAGAATGTAATCAGTTGTGAACTCCTCTGGTGAGAGATGACAACAACATAGACAAATAATTATGCTCATTTTCATATACTGATTTTCTTTAGAGTGAGGTCAACTTATGTATCCAAGATCTCTAAAACTCACCTTTTCTAACAGCACTCTTCTCTATAATTCTGGGATGCTTATCTTGAACTCTTCAACCCCCTCAACATCCTGATATACCTTAGCCTTTAAAAAATAAGTGAATGCATGATGAGGCATGAGACGTGGGGGAGAGACTTTCTCTTCTAAGCACTACTGTACACTTATTGAATAAGTATATTACCGAATTAGCCATTGATTCAACCAAAACACATTCAGTCCTATATTGTATGTAGTGGGCAAATGTGGATTTTTCTCTAACCTACTCATCCATTCCTAACAGCAGCCTAATTTCTTTTTGCAGAATGATTTCTCCCCCATTCTGGGTATTCTTGGTGGGGTGGTAAACCCAAGCTCTTGTCCTGTTACTGTGAAAACAAAAGGGCTCCCTGAAGAACTCCCTTCTGCCACATCCCTCCTCTCACTACCTGGTACAGCACAAAAGTTAAGCTCAGCCTATCAGGAGTAGTCTCATGAGACTCTGAATCTTTTTTTTTTTTTTTTTTTTTTTCGGTACGCGGGTCTCTCACTGCTGTGGCCTCTCCCGTTACGGAGCACAGGCTCCGGACGCGCAGGCTCAGCGGCCATGGCCCAACCGCTCTGCAGCATGTGGGATCTTCCCAGACCGGGGCACGAACCCATAAAACCTGCATCGGCAAGCGGACTCTCAACCACTGCGCCACCAGGGAAGCCCGAGACTCTGAATCTTAAAGCAGTAACATAAGACTAGAAGAAATTAGTTTATTCTTCCCAGCAGTGGTGCTCTACCAAGAAGATTCCCTGCTAGGAGACAATCCGCTATGGTTCCTGATTTGTAGACCTCTGTCCTTTTTCAAGCCCTGTTCTTTAACCTCCCCATAAATTATTTAAGTTCCCCAAACCCTTTCAACCAAGTCCCTTCTCCTTGGGTAACCAGAACTGGCAGTCAAGGCTGTCAGTCAGAGACATTTGGCTTTTGTTGCCGGCAACCAAAGAACCTTGACTGAAATACTGTGTTAGGCGCTGAGAGTACAGCGGTCAACAAGACAGACAAGGTTCCTACCTTCATGAAGCTTACATATTAGTGGAGAACATAGGTTTACTCAGCACTGAGATAAGAGACTCCAGATTAGGAAAAGTCAGCTGTTGCTTTCATACACTCATGTATTTTAGACCATTCATTCATGCATGCATGCAACAAATATTTATGGAGTGCTTAGGATTCACCACACATTATAAGTATGAATCTAATTCATTTCATTTGTTTTGTGTAATCAACAGAGGTATAACTAGATCCTTCCTCCATTACTCCACATCCTTTGTGTTCCCTAAATGCTTGAAGTTCAGGATGAGAAACACACCAATTCACCATAGGCCTGAATGTTGAGGATACAAACTTTACCTTCTCTTACTTACGCTTCCACCCCGCAAACTTCCCATATCCCTGGGGGTAGGCAGGAGGTGGGTAAGGGTCATCCCAGATGACTTGCCCTGGAGAGAGTTTAGTGCTCTTCAGTGTTTGCCAGTTTGCCCACAGGGTACCCAGAGCACAGTAGAGAATGAAAAGCCAGAGCCTGTGCCCTGAAGCTCCAAGGAGCTTTGTAATTATTTTTTCTCTTTTTAAAAAATTTCTATTGAGGTATAGTTGATGTCGGACTTTGTTAGTTTCAGATGTACAACAGAGCGGTCCAACAAATACATGATGAAATGATCACTGTGACAAGTCCAGTAACTATCTGTCCCCATACAACATTATTACAGTATTATTGACTATATTCCTTATACTGTATATTACATTGCTGTGACTTATTTATTCTATAACTGTAAGTTTGTCCCTCTTAATTCCCTTCACCTATTTCACCCCCTCCCCAACCAGGTCTGGTGACCATCAGTTTGTTCTCTGTATCTATGTCTGTTTCTATTTTTTTTCTTTGTTTGTTTGTTTAGATTCCACATATAAGTGATATCATACAGCACTTGTCCTTCTCCGTCTGACTTATTTGACTAAGCATAATACCCTCTAGGTCCATCCACATTGCTGCAAATAGCAAAATTTCATTCTTTTTTATGCCTGAGTAGTAGTCCATTTTATATATATATATATATATATATACACACACACATACCACATTTTCTTTATCCATTCACCTGTTGATGGACACTTAGGTTGCTTCCATAGTGGGTGGGAGTTAGAAAGGAAAAGGGGTTAAGTCATACTATGCTTCACTGTGCTGGAAAATGTATAACCCTCATCTCATTTAAGCCTCACTTCAACTCTATGATGAATGTACTGTTATTATTACTTCCCCAAGCCTCACATTTAGGATTCTCTGTCACATCTCTGCTAAGAGCTGGGATTTCAACTCAGCTCTGCTCTCTCCACAGCCCACTGCATCATACATATTCATGAGAGTAATGGGGGACTAAATTTGTGGTATGGAAACCCAAGAATTTATCTCTCTTTCTCATTGGAAGGCTCCAATTGTCTTTATTTATTTGTTTTCATTTATTTATCTTTTTAAATGACAGCTGACCTTTTTTAAAAAGTTAATTATTAATTAATTACTTTTGGCTGCATTGGGTCTTCATTGCTGCGCACGGGCTTTCTCTAGTTGCGGCGAGCAGTGGCTTCTCTTGTTGTGGAGCATGGGCTCTAGGCACGCAGGCTTCAGTATTTGTGGCTCCTGGGCTTAGTTGCTCCACAGCATGTGCGATCTTCGTGTACCAGGGATCGAACCCATGTCCCCTGCATTGGCAGGCAGATTCCTAACCACTGCACCACCAGGGAAGTTCTTGTTTTCATTTATTTCTTGAAGAGATAGTACACTCTCTCAGTACAAGATTCAAAAGTAAGCCTCCCTTCCTCCCTTGCTCCCAGATACCCAATTCCCCTTCCTGAAGACCACCACTGATACTAGTGGCTTGTGTATCCTTCCAGAATGTTCATCTCTTTACTTGTTTCTACTTAAGGACAAATGTGAGCAGCCTGCCTTGGCTGGGAAGCCTTGGTGACAGCATGTGGGATGGGATTAAGAAGGCCACCCATCATGCTTAGCCACAGAGTGTAAGGCAGGCAAAGTTCATCCTCAGGGTCACTCCGTTGCCTTTGGATGAGTCTTCTCTCTTCCATCCCCTACTGTTCTGCTCACCCTCACCTTTGCTCCCTAGGAAAAACCACCAGCTTCAGACAGCTCCTGTTCTTTTCCCTTCCTCAGAACCCTGCCTCCTGTGCCCTCAGGGGCTGTCTTGGTTGAGAAGTTCATCCCCACTAAGGAACTGATGGGTGTCTGTGGATTGATGAGCCACTGTTTTCACAAAACATGTTGACATTTTAACAAGGGCTTCAATCAAAAGAGTAACTTTAGTAAAGGGGATTTCAGGTGCTTTGTCATGACAAGCCAACAGGATAGCATCTTTTTTCCCCAAAAGGTATGACCTTGTGACTTTTCTTATCTACTACCTGCGTGGGTGTCAGGCCAACTGGGCACCTGGAAACTTCTGCCGCCTGAAATTGTTTGGCTCTCAGCACTGTAAGGACCCTGATCACGATCTTTTTTTTTTCTTTCAGGATGTAGACACAAGAGTTTTCGAAACAAAATCTCCAACGCTGTAGACAGCTCTCCCCTAACATATCATAACTATAGGCTCATATCTTCTCTACAATAAAAGTAAGAAACAACTATTACAATGAATAGGAGAATTATTCTGGCTTTAATATTCACTAAATGCTATCGCATCTGCCCCTTCCAAAATAATATTTAGAATACAAAGTTGGAGCAGATGCTTTCACAAAATCAACATTTTCCCCAATCTGGGGGTAGGGGAAGGTGGGTATCTTTGCTGGGATTTATTGAAGAAATCTTTGTTTGTGAATGGAATTCATTTTGATTTCCACAGGTAATATTCTTCTCACACAATTAGGCACAGCTTCACAACTCAAAGGAGAGAAACAGTTGAGATCTTCATCAAAGTTGTCTGCATTAAAGAAAAAAAGCATTTTCAGCTGTGGCATTAGGGACTTTGCACATAGTAGAATCATAAGACATGTTTATCAAATGAAGGAATAAATAGAAGAATTAGAAAGGAAGTAAAAGTTGTGGTGCTTTCCTCGGATAGTTTAATCTAAATTTGGGGTGAATTAATTCATCCTGACAGTACTGTTAAGCGATTACAAGTGCATCTGTTCTTCCTGCCTTGTGAATAATAGGCTATGTTATTCACAGTAACCTTAACTTAGGGGAGGCTAGTCATGGACAAACCTCGGAGACCTTCAGGAAGAGACAACATAAAATGATAACACACCTATCTGTATCCCCTATGAATCTGATATTCTTGCTCTGAAGATTCAGCTGTTTCTCAAGTTTGAGAGTGCCTAGTGGTACAGAGGGCGCAAGTTTTCACTCGGTGCTAAAGGAATCGAGTTTCTGGCTGCCATATGTCTGATGGCAGCATCCAGATTGCAGTCGTAGAACCTGTGGCCCAAGAGGCTGTACTACCTGCCCCACTGGCTGAGTTACTGTCATAACTGATGAGCATCTCAGTGCTGGCTGCAGGCCCCTGGGCTCTCCAGGTCTATAGCTAGGTCCAACGACATTAAAATCTGGGACATGGTATTTACTACTGCTCCTTCAAAGAAAAGTATGTCCATTTGGGCTGTATATTTGCTGATGAAACAATATCCCTCAAGGACAGCAGGGGAGCCAAGCCTAACTCACCTTCTTGCAAATATTCCCCAATCAGACCCAACTATTATCCACTAAAAACCTTCCACAGTTCATGCCTCTATATGCCATGGCTCCCCAGTGGCTCCACATGGGCACCAACATATCTGCAAGTTAGCTGGCCAGAATTTGATGGACGCTTGTGGCTGCAGAAAGATTTTCTTCACATGCACCGACTTTCCCATGTAGAAATGGAGGTGGAGACTCCAACACTAGTCAATGAGCCTAAACTGGAAAATGGTGTGGCCTCACACAGTCCTGAAGCTGGTAGGCCCTTTGGAGATGATCCATCTTGCCTCCCACACCCCACCATGTTGAAGGTAGAGGGAATGTAGTTCCGAGTAGGGAAGTGATGTGCCCAAGGTCATGGAGTTAGTGACTTGAGCCAAAGTCTTCTGACTCTAAGTTTGGTGCCTTTTTTTTTTTAACCCACCATACTGCTTCCAGATTGCCTACAGCCCTTGTAAATAGAACTGCTGATGGAGCCAATAGAAAGAAAACTACAGGGGGATGAGGCCATTCTACCACCAGCACTGAGATGGAGAGAATGACTACAGCTAGGCCACCAGAGGTGTTCTGTGTGTGAACCGGAGTCTACTTTGGTCTTTAAGAAAGGCAACCAAAGACCACTGCACTATGGTCCATCTGGAAGCACAGGACACGGAGTCATCATAACATCACCTTGAAGTTCTTAAGTTTTTGCTCTAGTATGCCTTTCTGCTTACTTTAGGCCTTTATACCAATCCTTTCCCTACACTTTCCCTCCTAACACCCATCTCCACCTCACATCTGTCTCTGTACCTAGAAGCTTGGCTTTCTGTGGAAGAAGGTGAGCATCTAAGAGCAATGTGCAGCTCAGCTGGTATTCTAGGTGGGGTGTGATGAGCACTAGCTTGGGAGCCAGGAGACCTGAGTTCTGGCCCCAATTCTGCTGCTGATGGAGAATGTCCATAAGGCGTTCTCCTTTTCCTGCTTAAGGTTCCTCATCCATAAAATGAGGGGATTGCACTAGACAATGTATGAGGTGCCTTCGGATTTTAACAGTTTGTGACGATTGTTTGCAATTACCCACGAATTTTTTTTCTTTACCTCCAGTCTCTTCTCTCCTCCATGAATCTAATAACCCACTGACTTGTACACACTAAGTTCACTAGGTGCTTCTATGCACACTTTCTCAGTCCAGAGTGATCCCAGGTGTACACATGCACATGTGCATTTTGTTTTGAGGAGGAATCATTTCCCAAGACCACATCTGTGGCCTCACACTAATTCAATACCTCTGGAATATAAGTATAGACAGTGTAGCCTTTTCTCTCACCATTTGGGGAGCTTGTTTCTGAAGGAGTGCCTTGGGCAGAGCCTAAAGATTTGAAAATGGAACTAGTTGCAGTTGACTTGACGGATGGTGTCAACAAGTTGTACGCAAAGGTTTTCTTCAGTCTTTCCTGTTTCTGCCCAACATTGAGCCCACACCAGCTGCTGCCATCTGAAATGACACCCCAAACAGTTAAAAACAGAAAACTCATCAAATTCCACACTTCAAATGGGTAAATTATACCTTAAGAATCCTGTTAAAAATATAAAGCCCAATGTACAGTCTGTTCGTTCTGGGTACCTCAAGGAGGCAGCTTTTCTATGAAGTTGTGAGAAGTAAGTTTGAACTATAATGTGTGGTACGGGCAGAGCCAATTCACTTACCAAGGAAGACCACTTTCGCTAGATCCCAGCACAGGGACCAGCAGGTTACTGACATGCCCAGCAAAAAGGAACTGGATCTCTGTGCTACTTATAGCATCTTCTAGTTCAAGCATCGCCTTCCCTAAAGGCAATAAACTGAGTTTTGCACTGAGACTGAGCGAAGCTACCTGAATTGGATGGAAGAGGCTTTTGATGCATAGAAAACCAGTTTGCCTGAACTGGAGACATTCTCAGAGGCAACACCAGAGTCCACTATACCTCCCACTGTGCAGGAAGGGCCACTGGTCCATCTGGGCTGCCCACCAGCCAGGCATCTTAGGGATGCTGACAAGCTCTCTCCTCCACCATGACTTCTTGCTTCCCACATCTGCTCAGTCAACTGTTGGCTACAGGTCAGAAAGGCCCTGGGACCCAGTGCCTGGAACACCGTAGGCACTCAATCAATGTTCTTTTAATTGAATTGAGACTTAAGTGACAACAAGGACAAGCAGTCCAAGGAATTTGGGCCAAAAGCGAAGTTTCACTATGTTAAAATATGGCTGAAGTCACATCCTTCACCTGACTTCATTCATCTCCGCACAAAAGCACAAATCTTTTTCCTGACATGGAAACAGCCTCCATTTGATGCTGATGGTGTATGAACTCAAGTCAGGAGACAAGTAAATCTCATCAGTTTGGAAAACCTGTAAATTCAATACCTTACCCCAAATGGCGTCTTACCAGTATCCAGTCACAACCACCTGCAACAGAAAAGCAGCTGCCACCACTCCTGCGCATGCTCCTTCATCACCCAGTGGAACACAAAAATGAGGAACCCTAGCCAGGAGAAGAAGGTCAGTCTTTTTCAGCTTCTTTCACTCGCTGTCACCAATGCCTAGACTCAGGCCTACTCTTGTCACCATCAATACTCCTTCTAAGGAACCCCAAGGCCATTACTAGCTTTCTGAGGTCACCTTTCTAGCCTCCCTCTCAATGGCAGTGCTAGCAAGAAGGTCTGTATCAAGGTTTCATGTCAACCGCAGTTTTCCTCCTGGGCTGCTGTCTGTCCTAGAGCTTGAGAGATAAGGTCTGCAATGGGAACCAGCCTCTGAGATGGCTCTCAGTGATGCCCACATCCTGCCATTCACATCCTTATGTTGTCTCCTCCCATGTTGTATCAGTAGAATATGGCAGAAATGATGGCATGTCCCTTCTAAGATTAGGTTATAAAAGACGTTGTTCTCTCTCTCTCTCTCTCTCTCTCTCTCTCTCCAATCCACCCCCAGGAAAGGATGACCCAGATAAGATTCAAAGCTGATTAGAAGCTACAATGGCAATTGTATTACAATATACAATGTATCAAATCAACACGTTGTATACCTTAAATTTATACAATGTTATATGTCAAATATATTTCAAATTTTAAAAAAGAGACATTAAAACTAGTGGTTAGCAGTGGGGAGAGGAATGGGTAAGGGACTAAGAGGTACAAAGTACTATGTGTAAAATAAATAAGCTATAAGTATATATTGTGCAACATAGGGAATAGAGCCAATATTTTATAATAACTCTAAATGGAGTGTAACCTTTAAGAATTGTGAATCACTATACTGTACACCTGTAACATACAATATTGTACAGCAAGTATAGTTCAATTTGAAAAAAGAAAGAAAAGAAAAGGGATGTTAAATGCTCTGCTTTATGGAGTGGGGAGCTCTCTGTCTCTAGGAAGTTTCAAGTGGTGGCTTGTGACTTCCTGTCACTTGATGGGAAGTTGGATTGTGAAGACCTGGCTTTCCTGGCCCCAGCACTGAGACTCTCTGAGTCTCTCCCTCCAGGATGGAGGCAGCAATCTGGAAGCTAAACGGTGACAAGTGACAAGTCCCACTACCTCCCCTGAGGGCTTTATCTCCATTTGTAACCAATGAACAGTGGTGAAGAAGCTAGCAGACTTCACTCTTTTTCTGAGCAGCAGCTACCTAGAAGGTGGTCCGGCAGCCTGATGAGAGCAAATCCCAGTCTCCAAGCAGGTAAAACTCCTGCAGCTTCAGCAGGAACAAGGGGCCACAGTGACAACCAGTCCCTCTTACTGTTCTGATTTCCTGCATGGAGTTCAGCTAGTTCTCAGACTTAAAGGTTATTCTGTGAATTCCAATGAGCTGCCTGCCAGCTCGCCCTTTCTTCCTGACAGCCTTCCTTTTTCTTTCCAATAACAGATTGATCTGCTTACTCACTAGCACATAGGCAGGAGGGAAGATGTCAGGTTTTTGTCACCTGCGTTTTTATTTGTGCATCCCTCCTTCAGGAATGGCTCATCAAGAGCATCATTTTTTCACACTTGACCACAGGGCAACCCCCTTCAGCCAAAATTACAAACTTACCATCTGTTTTTTAAATGGCTAATTTGTTCACTTGTTTCATTGCATTCTTGTTTTGAATATTTGGGACGTGTGTGTGTGTGTGTGTGTGTCTATGGAACTCGAGTTTGAAACTCAGAGCTCTGAAAACACCCCCTTCTGCAAGATGGCACATTCTACCTTGTAGGCGGGACTAGGAACTAGCAAGGCTTGGTGATTGATTGACATAAAGCGCATCTGACAGACGGAGACAGCTTGGCTCAGTTTACGTTGGATCTGGGCTTTGGTTTTCGTTCTCAGGAGATCTCCCATTGGATTCTGCATCTACCCATCCAGGCTTCCCGCTTAGACACCACTCTCTCCTTCTACCACAGGAATGGAGCACATGCTGTTTTTGCAAAACACCCCTCCCCCGCTTTAAGCTCTAAACTTCTTTGCTTTCTGGTTCTTTTGTCAGCTATTCCTTTAACCCCTCTTTCCATAAGGTTGAGAGTGTTTCTCCTCAGAACTCGTGTGCCCAAGAGTAGCCTGGAGTTACTGCTTAGGAAGAAATCCACACAGGCACCTAGTTCACAAATCTACCTCTGTCCACATTCTAGAGCAAGGGAGCTTTGTTCTCAAAGCATCATGCTACTGAGACCAGGCTATCACAGTGGAGGCCAGGTAAAGTCAAGAGATAAAGTGTAGAACCATCACCGGGTCCTCGGTTGATGATCTAAGATACAACCAAGCACTGGTAGCCTCAAAGGAAACCACGTGACAGTAGTGTGGAGAGCTCCTAAAAATTCTGTCCCTAGTGTCAGAAGGAATAAAGATGGCACATGGACGAAGAACAACATATTTTGTGTCTCTTTATATTCCAAACAGAATTGGCTATGTAAGGTTGGTGGAATCCAGTGGGACAAAAGTTCCAATTGATACACTGCATTGCTCTAAAATGAGATGGTTTCTTGAATCACAGGACTTGCCGTCCAAGAGTATACTTTATTTTGGATTTTTCCCCCATGCCCTGCAGCACCTTGCCAATACCTGGCCTGTATTAACTGCAGAGCAACTCATATTTCCCAAGGTTCCTCAGGGGTTAACAACCACAATAACAAAGGATTCTGAGGTTTTTAAAATGTTAAATTTAAAACAAATTTTTTAAGTTATTTCCCCCCAGCAGAATTTCTCAGAGCTTGTACCATGCTAGTGAACATTATGTCATTTCAAGAATGGGGAGGGGTAGTTTTCTGCATTTCCCAAATTTCTTTGACCATAGAACTCTTTCTTGCTGAAGCACCCTATGGGACCACCAGTTCCCTGTACTCTGGTAAAAGGGTTTATTGAATGAATAAGTAGTTAAGAGCAATAAGGGAGACCTTAACTCAATGGACTGCCCAAGTCGACTCACAGCCTGCCCCAGTACCCCAAATGAGCTTGGCCAAACTTGAGGATAAGAGCATGGGGTGGACTTTGAGACCCCCAGGAAATCATTCTGCATGCCTCTTCCTGCCAAGATGTTCAAATAAGCAACATCAGATTATAATGAACAGCAGCAATTACTCAGAGGTGTATTAACCAGAGCCCTACCTTTTACTTCTCATGCCATCTTTGGTCTACCATTTAATAACTTCATTAATCATTTGTTCCTTTCACCAGAAAACAGACAGGAGACTAAAGAGCTATAGAGTCATTAGTTTAGGGTCATCTAATTCAACCAGCTGTGGTGACTTTTTCAAGACTGATTTGTAGCAAAACCAAGACCAGAACCTTGGCTTCTTGCCATGGCCCACTGCTCTTTGCTCTCCATGTTCAATCCTCTATGGCTCTACAATTTCCTAACCTGGCTCCTTCTCACAATATGAGGATATCTGATGCAGCCAGAGTCTATGGGGTCAACAGTTTAATGTTTCTACTGTCCAGTAATTGCTATGTTCCATGGGATTATGTACTTCAAAATGTCAACACAAGTGTGAATCTGTACACTTATGAGCACAATATGTTGATGTAATGAATACTGTAGGGTGTACTGGCAATCGGTGTTCGATAGAGACATGGCCAACTAGCTGCAGTTGAGTTAGCTATCCGGATTTCTCTCTACATCCCTGAGTAAGAGAGAGTGGGCTCATTTAATGAAGCCCTAACATCTAGCCAATGTTTCTAGTGGCTGCCTGTCAGTCATTGACAGCAGAGGCCCCTTGGATTATTTTTTCCTCCTTTGAAAAAATACTGAATACTAAAGGTAAGATTTTCCAAAGCAGCAAAAATTTTGATGGAGGTTTAGCTAGCCAGAGAAAGTACAGAGAGGCAACAGTTATCTTGCAAAGTGTTAAAAATGGCAAAAAGATACAAGAAAAGGATCCTCACAGCTCCCCAGGCAAAAAAGGCAAACCCCCAGGTGAGCCCAAGTAAGAATGTCAGGCTCGTTGTGCCTTTGAGGTCATGCAGCATCATCTTCCGTTGAGTCTTCTGGCTTTGGGATTTCATGGAATTCGGTTGAGCAAGAACAGTGCAGAACATGGAGAGATTCATGAGAAATATGAGGCAAAAATAAGCCACCACTGAGATGTGAAAGATAGGATCATCTTTAATCCAACAACTGGAAGAGACCAAGGAGAGAAGGCCATTGTGAGGTAGAGAAACATAAACTCCTATTTTTAATGCGACTCTGACGATCACTGAGTCAGTTTCATTTCACACGAGGACATCTAGGCCTAGAGTGTAAACCAACTCGACAGAGTTCACTCATGCTCACTGCAGGCAGAGCTGGCACCAGAACCCCAGTCTCCTGAGCCCCAGTCCAGGGTTCTTCCCAGTGTCAAGTTAAAAATCCTAGAGGATATTTCTGCCCTACACATGCAGAAACCTCTCAGTCCAATTCCCTGGGAGGCTATTCTCTTCCTCAATAGCAGAAAAACAAATTATGTAATTCCCCCCGAAGTGGCTTACACCTGAGCTTTTATTTGCAGGATAAATTCTGCTTTGCATGATAAATTTCACAGTGAAAGGACATGGGTAATGACTGGCTTTTTGGACTGCTATATCAAATAGCGATGAGAACATCAGAGTTAATGAAAATTCAACAAGAAGAAGACAGCTCTAACTGTATTGCTTTCAAATATGATGTTTATTTTCAACCCCGCACCACAGCTAGAGGTTTGAACTCCAAAAGGCAACACTGGTCACTGGATTGATTAATGGCTTTACAGTTTCTATTAAAGAAGAATTATGCAATGATTTATATGAACAGATACTTCATCTCATAACATTTCCAATTACTACATGCATTACCTCTGATTTTTGAACATAGACAAACTTCACTAATTTAACTGTGTATCAAATTAGCTGAGACCTCTTTTCCAGAGCTAGGAATATCCCCTGTGGTCATATTGTTCATGTTGGTGTGGATACTTTCATCTGTATGTGAGTTTGTGTATGTTTGTGTGGGTCACAAGGGAGTAGGGGGAAAGCATTTAATTTCCCTAATAGAATCTAATACTTAGGGTTCCCCAGATTTGTGGTTGCCAAGGGGGATGGGGGACGGGGGAGGGATGGATTGGGAGTTTGGGATTAGCGAATGCAAACTATTATATATATGTATAACTGAATCAATTTGCCATACACCAGAAATTAACACAACACTGTAAATCAACTTTACTTCAATAAAATAAATTTTCAGGACTTCCCTGGTGGTCGAGTGGGTAAGACTCCACGCTCCCAATGCAGGGGGCCCCGGTTTGAGCCCTGGTCGGGGAACTAGATCCCGCATGCACGCTGCAACTAAGAAGTCCACATGCTGGAACTAAAGATCCCGCGTGCTGCAACTAAGACCCAGCGCAGCCAAAACAAACAAACAAACAAACAAATAAATAAATATTTTAAAAAATAAATTTTCTAAAAGATTTTAGATTTAATAAATATTGCTGCTGCATTCCTGCACATGCTTATTAGCCAATCTGAAGTGCAATGAATTGGGCATTCATTGCAAAATGTCTGTTGCTTATAACAATAAAGACATTCAACTTTGTGGTAAAAGAAAAAAAACAGAAAAACTTAAGTTTCCCTGAATATCATCTTCAGCCTTAAAAGAAGCTATAGAAAACTCTTTTAAAAAGGCAGCACTATATATTTGGTTAGAGAATCATCTCCAAGACATACTGTTAAGTACGAAGCAGTGTATATCTACTATTTGGGTGACAAAGTGTACAAGAGAAAATCTACACAAATCCCATTGTTTGGCAATAAGAGTTGCATCAAGGGACGGAAACTGGGAAGCTTGGTGTTGGGAGTGGACTTTACTTTTCATCCTCTACCCTTCTGTACATTTGAATTTTCTACCGTGTGCATGTGTTACTTCTTCAAAATATAATTTTTGTTTGTTTTTTTACATCTTTATTGGAGTATAATTGCTTTACAAAATATAATTATTTTTTAAAAGCTCTTAGAGCAGTCTGCCTCTTACTAACCAATTCACATATGAAAGGGCTTTTTCAGGGGGAGTGGAGTTGGTTTTGTTCTGGTTTTGCTTTTGCTTTTGATCTTTGAAGAAGAATCACCATTAGATACACACTGGGGACCCTTTAAGTCACAAAACAAGCAAGGAGGGAGGATGGAGGAGGAGATGAAAAGGAAGGGAAGAGAAAAGGGAGAGAGAGAAAGGATAAGGAGCAATTATAATTACAAGGCATCTGCTGGCAGGGGCAATATAATTTTGACCCTCTGGAAACTGTCAGCTCAATATGAAAGATGGAGAAGTTTGGAGGGCAAGACCTTGTGCATTTGATTCCAGTCCAGTGGGAGAGGAACTCTATAGTGAAAAAGAACTTGAGAGGCTACGATACAGAGAATGGATACGGGTAAGTAAAAAACAATCCAAAGTGTAAAGTGAGGTTGTGCAGTCTGAAGGACTGCATGGTAACTAACTACAGGCCTGTAAAAGAAGGTTCTGGAGAGGTGGAGCGACTTGAATAGCTACTCTCTGGCAGCTATGGTTGAGAGGACCAAAGAGATGGGCTTTATATATCAAAAAGAGCAAAGAAAAAGAAAGAAAGAAAAGAACAACAACAGGACGACAAAGCTGAGCCAATTTATAGAGGAAAGTGGTGGAGTCTTCTTCAGGGGAGACCTTTGTCGTTGAAATACAGGAATGCTTTCCAACCCATTTCAGTATTTCGTTATAGTGGCCGCTCCAACTGCAAGCTTTCTAACCATGATAGCTGCCAGATGTCTATAATGCCAATTTCTTTTATTATGTTTTCTTGCATTGTATTTACATCATTATTATAGTCCCATTTAATAAATTTGAGAGCTCTTTACCAGTCAAAAAATTAAATAAATAAATAGATAAATAAACTATTCATTAATTAATAATCACTGCCAGATATGTATCACCGACGGAACAGGCCACATGCTGAGCACTTTATATACATGGTGTCATTTTAATCTGCACCCAACACTGAGAGCAAACATTATCCCCGTTTCCCAGAGGAGGAAATGGAAGGAAGAGGTAAAGTAAGTTGACCAAGGTCATACTGAGCGCAGACACCTAACCATTATATCAGTGCACCCATGACTTTGTTAGGGTAAAAAGGCTGAGGCCAATTTCCTCCCTGAAGCCAGTGTCAAGACCAAGCCCCAGGCCAGGGAGCACCTCACCATACCCTGATGGTCAAGAGCATCACCACTGGAGCAGCAGACATGCTGGTACTTACAATGGAGTCGTTGAGCTCAGAGTCCCATACAGATCTTTTTTCACACTGAGTATGATCACCACCACAATCTCTGGGATTCCTAGAGTGAGAAAGCAAGCCAAAGGCATCCCATTAGGAAGTGGAAGAGCTCCTGATCAATGACTGTTGGCGCTGATACATTAAGACACTTTAAATGAGCCACAGATGTGCGGGCATCAAAATACCATTGTTTGCAAAATGTTTGTGAATTCTTCCAGGTTAAACATTTCTAGGAGTTCTCCAATCTGCTAAACTAAACAGCATGCCAATGGCTTCAGTACAACACCCACTGGTTATTAAAAATAGCACAAGTGCCAAAAATCAACTTGGCACATCTAGTTCATGGGAATGCAATTTCGCATAAAGCATTTCTTCTCAGAGGATCGGCTGCCAATTTGTCTCTCTTTCAACACTGCCCCTTAGTTCCCAGTCTCTTTTTGTCTAGGCCACCTTGGAGGAAGGGCACAGGCAATCAGCTGCAGCCTTCAGTGCTTTTCTGACAGGGGAGCCGTTTCCACGCTAGTTACTAGTTTGACATTTTGACTAGATCGACCAGTTAACAATCAGTCAATTCAGCCCGAGTATAATAAAGCAATCAGTTCAGTCAAAATGGTCAAACGTGACATGAGTATAGACACAGGGTTTAAAAATCCAATTACGTGTACATTTGCAAAACTTAAAAGACTTCTTTCTTTTTCACAATGTATTTCTCCTAAACTAGGAGCATAACACCTGCACACATTTTAGGGGTTTTGTAAGATACTTTCCGAAGCTGTTTCAAACCCCAGAGTGCCAAGCATCTTAAGAAATCCTCCACTGGGGCTTCCCTAGTGGCACAGTGGTTGAGAGTCCACCTGCCGATGCAGGGGACACGGGTTCGTGCCCCAGTCCGGGAGGATCCCACACGCCGTGGAGCAGCTAGGCCCGTGAGCCATGGCCGCTGAGCCTGCGCGTCCAGAGCCTGTGCTCCGCAACAGGAGAGGCCACAACAATGAGAGGCCCGCGTATCGCAAAAAAAAAAAAAAAAAAAAGAAATCCTCCATTGTCCTATCCTGTGATTAACAGGACAATCCCTTCTGCTCTGTGTGTGGCACACCTAGCACAGGGCCCAGCACAATGCAGATGAAAAAAATACCAGTTGGGGGCTGGAAGCGAGGGATGGAGGGAGGTCTCGCATTTAGGAAGAAAGTTGTGAGACAGTCCCCAAGCTGTGTTAACACTTTGCTAATTAAAACAAAAAAGATGCCTACTGGTTATTAAAAAATGTGGACAAATAAATCTACTGCCTTCGACAGGGATTTAAATAAAGGAATGAAACCTTTTCAGCAGGTTGTTTTGGCATTAGGAAGACAGAACTTCAAACACAAACAGAGACTAATATTTATTTTCCTAACAGTTGATTGCATCTGTCTAATATTTAAATGCTCTGAGACTCCCTGTAGCGGGCCAACTCTGCAGCGGCTCCCTGGCCAACTTTGCAGGGATCCAGAGACCGAGCAGGCAAAGGCTTGTACCACGACTGATCTGAATTTTGGTGGAATGCCTTGTGATCCTCCACGAATTCGAGAAGACGAGGCAGGCCTGTGAGGAGGGGCTCCGAGGCCATCTCCTACTCTTCTCCCCACGTCCTCCAGAAGGCTGTCATGATGCAGCTTCTCATCGCCTCCCGGGCTCTAAGGCAGGGTGGGGCTTTGCACCCTGCGCCCTCAGAACAGAGCTGCACAATAGAAACCACATAGCTTCACCTGAGAGCTGGCTCGTCAGCAGCAGGGAATCCTGCAACTCGTGTGGCAGCCATCTGCTCTCTTTTGTTTGGGTGTCATTCTTTATAGTGTGGGGAGAAAAGACCTGGGAGCTGGCAGCTTTAGCTACTTGTCTTTTCACTGTCTATATAAGTCATCATCTGAGTCTGAAAGCGGCTCGTTGTATCTTTACTGGTTGAGCCGGTCAGGCCTTCACCTTGGCTTGGCCTTGGCTTGGGTGTTTACTTGACACTCCTCAAGTTTTTCCTGCCTCCAATTACCAAGCCTTAGCCTTGCCTGCCTCCCCCTGCACCCCAGAAAGTGTGTGTGGAATGTGCAGATCAAAGAGACGAGCAGCCAGCCCTGGGGAATACCAACACGAAGAAGCAGGTGAAGGAAGAAGGGTCAGACGAGGAAGCCAAGAATGAGTGATGTCAGGGGACTGAGTGCTATTTCCAGCCCCTGCACAGTTAGCCAAATGTGGGTTATCCGCCTTCTGGATTATTCATGAAGCCTCTTCCACTACATTTTTCAATCTTTCAGGTGACTCGAGGTGAGGGTTGCCAGGCACAAAAGGGAGTGTTCTGACTGCTTTTGGCTTTGTATTTCTGATGGGTTCCAAACTATACTCAAACCATTTTTTAGATCACGCTTTGTTTAGCATTTGCCCGTCTCTGCTCTCCACATTACCATGGGTAATAGCACTAACTGTGTATCCAAAGAAAGCATGTACTACGTCAATGAACTCATTAAAAGGATGAATAGCTAATTGCAAACCTACTGTCTTCACTAAGGCAGTAGAAGATAAAATCTATCTTCCCAGGTATCCTACGCATCTCACTTAATACACATCTCTTATGGATCCAACACATTTTCTGAACCTCAAAGCCGGTTTGAATAGAGAAGGGGTGGGGAAGGGCTGAGTTGTCCATGTCAGTTAGAAATGCAAGAAAGCCAACCAATGAAATGACATTTAAATTAAGAACTGTTCATGCTGAGTTCCTACCTGGCTTCTTCTATAGGGCAGCAGAACGGTGACAGTCATGAGGCGTGGTGTGAATGGTGGCATGTCTGAGCCAGAACCCTCTCACATTTTGCAAGTCTTTTCCCTGGCCCTTAAACAATATGACTGGATCCTAGAGGTCAAAGCCCAAACTATGGAGACAGACTCCCTGGTTCAAATCCCAGTTCTGCCAGTTACTAGCTGTGTAAACTCTGGCAAATTACCTAATCTCTTTGTGCCTCAGCATTCTCATCTCTTAAATGGGAATAATGATGAAACCTTTCCCAGAGAGGTATTGTAAAGATTAAATGAGTATGAGACACTTAGACTAAACGAGACACTTCGAACCGCATCAGGCACATGGAGCGCTACCTCAGTGTTGGCTGTTGTATCCATGTGTATTTGCTGGGATTGTAACTTGAGTAAAGGGAAGGATAAAAGCTGACAGGTTCACTACTGTAGATCCAGCATTTAGCACAGCACACAAGCAGGTGCTCAGTAAATATGTTTGGACCGATTCCTCACCATAGAGGTTAAAAGTTGAATTTATAGAGCAATACAGACAGAAAAAGAAATGCCCACCCAAACACCAGTGAAGCAATCCTTAACTCCTTACCTACGATAATAACAGCATTTGGTCCCAAATAATTTGTCTAATGGAGCTAGAATTAGACAGACACAGGCTTGAAACAAAGGCATCAAGGACCATAGCAGATATACTTACCCCAACGAAACAGAAAAAATTTAAGGATATAATTGGGAATGTATATGTTGAAGACTTTGAGTAGAGCAAACTACATGTGGACTGCCTCCAGACCCATCCAAGTCAAAGAAATGAGCAGGAAGTAATGAAGTGCCACAGAGGCTATGATACAAAGGCCCGATTTCTGAAATGATGATGACCAGGAAGTGACCAGAAATACCAGGTTTAGCATCAGTAGTGTTGTGCACAGGTTGATCAGGATTTTGGAAGGATGATCATTTCAAAGTTTGCTAAAGGAAAAGGCACAATGTTAGGTAGGGTCTCTGTTTTTGATTAAGCATTGCCATGTTTTATCTGCATAATAAGTGAAAGAATAAAAGAACTGCCTATTAAAATTAAATTATTCATATTATCTTATATGTACTGAATTTTCGAGTCCCCCCTCTCTTTCCAGGTAGAGTGAAAGTATTCTAAACATGGTGACCTTCACTGACAGGAATAATAATATCCTCTCTCAGCTAAGCAGTCCCCTTTTTTCTGTTTCTTTTTCTCATTTGAAGAGAAGGAAGGAAAGAGTTTCCTGGATACTACAATTCTCCCACCACTCCTTCAGCAGACTCAAGGCTGGATCTACATATGTCCAAATAGCAGGATGACTTATGGAAACCATTTCAAGCTATTTGGGTATTTCCAAAGATCCAGATATTTGGCATCATGGAAATATGACCTTAAGTTTCACTAAGTGATCACAATTGTACTTGTGAAAACTGATCCTGTATTTTCCAAATTAAAAAAAAATCTTTCCCTTTGATTCTTTTTCATTTCTATTATATGTCTATTGATTTAAATCTTGCAATCTTCATTTTGTGTGTACGTGGGTTTTTTAAATTGGAGTAAGTAGTAAAGTACACAAGTCCTAAGAATGCAACTCAATGAATCTTTACAAATGAATACACCTGCAGAACCTCCACACAGATCAAGAGGTAGAGTATTTACAGTGTCTCAGAAGGCTCCTTCATTCTTTCTCCCATTCAATACCCTCCACTAGAGGTAACCAATAGTTTAACTTCTATCCACATAGGTTAATTTTGCCTGTACTTGGAACTTCAAATAAATGGAACCATACAACATGTTCTCTTCTTTTTCTTGCTTCCTTTGCTCAACTCTCTGTCTATGAGATTTAGATATTACATTATCTCATGTAGAAGTATAGTTGAACCTTGAGAGTTAGGGGACACTGACCCTCCGAGCAGTCAAAAATCCGCTTATAACTTGTAGTTGTCCCTCCTCCTTATCCACGGTTCTGTATCCTCAGATTCATCCAGCCCAGAATCATGCAGTCCCCATAGTATTCACTATTGAAAAAATCTGCATATAAGCGAACCTTCACAGTTTGTTTGAACAACAAACCCGTGTTGTTCAAGGGCCAATTGTAGATTATTCATTTTTACTGCTGTGAAGCATTCTATTTTATGAATATATTACAAGTTATTCAACTAGTCAACTGTTAATGTACATTGGGGTTGTTTCCAATTTTGGGCCACTATAAGTGAAGCTGCTGTGAATATTCTTGTATATATCTTTCCGTGGACATATACAATCATCTCTACCTAACAGTGAAATTTCTGGGTCAACAGCTGATGGATATTTATCTTTAGTAAGTACTGCCAAAGAATTTTCCAAAGTGTCTGTGCCATTTGTAGTTCTCCATACCCTTGTTGACCCTTGCTATTTTCAGTATTTTTGACTTTAGCCATTCTGGTGGGTGCATAAAAGTATAATTGTGGTTTTGATTAGCATTTTTCTGATGAGTAATGATTTTGAGAACCTTGTCATATGCTTGTTAGCCATTTGGGTAGAGGTTAGGAGTAGACATGGATATCTTCTTTTGTGAGGTGCTTGCTCAAGTCTTTTGCCCATTTTTAACTGTATTGTCTTTCTTTTGCCTTTTGCTCTGTAGTTTTTATATATTCTGCATACAAATCCTTCGTCAGATATATGCATTGTGAATATCTTCTCCCAATCTGTGGTTTGCCTTTTCACTATTTTCATGGTATCTTTTTTCTTTTTTTTTTTTTTGCGGTACGCGGGCCTCTCACTGCTGTGGCCTCTCCCGTTGCGGAGCACAGGCTCCGGACGCGCAGGCTCAGCGGCCATGGCTCACGGGTCCAGCCGCTCCGTGGCATGTGGGATCTTCCTGGACCGGGGCACGAACCCGTGTTCCCTGCATTGGCAGGCAGACTCTCAACCACTGCACCACCAGGGAAGCCCCATGAGATCTCTTAATTCTGGCTGGGGCCACAGCTCTCCAAGCACCCCCCATAACCAATTTCTCATTGCCCTCCAATTCCTTGGAGATTGCAAGAGTGTTTCAGGAATGTTCACTAGGCCTAATGATAGGCGGCTCAATCTTGTATCCATAAGGCTTGACCCCAGCTGTGAGCCCCAAATTCAACAGTTCCACAAGAAGCACCACCTCACATCAGACCTGCATTGACCGTCTACAGTCTCCTCCTGGACTTTGCACCAGGAGGACGTGGCAAATTCTTATGTTACCAAATGCTTTAAAGGACACATACCAGATCACCATGCAGCAGTAAGATACTATTTTCTCACTTGTAAACCCCAAGATTCTTGGGGTTCGTTTTAAAACCAACTCACAAATGGTCCGTGTGTGTGTGTGTGTGTGTGTGTGTGTGTGTGTGTGTCTAGTGTTTGAGAAAACATTGAGAAGAAAACACTTGTGTGTAGTTGTCATTGTATGGTAACGATCACAAGGAAAGGTATTTACCTCTGATTTTTCTTTTTTCTAGAATTATGATCAAGTTCACTGTGCTTTTTGGGACTTTGGGAATAACAGTAAGTATTTTTCTTAGCAAGCTTTGGCTTTGGCTCTCAATGAGACTTTGCCCCTGACCATGTTGCCATCTGGCAGTTACATGGGAGCAAGTTGTACTGAAGTTACTGTCTTATCAGACCCTACAGGGAACACTGAATGACCAAGATACAAATATGAGTTTCATATCTAATTAGGGCATGGGAGTTTTTGTAAAACTTTCTTTTTGAGAAGATACTTATTTTGGAGATCAGGAAAAAAAATCACATAACTCAGCAAGCTGGAAGAAAGAAAGTTGCAAGACCCAGTGCAGAGCAGCCTTGAGCTGTTTGAAGAAAGTTGAGGGATGAAGATCTGGCTCTCTTTATCTGTCTTTCCCATTACACTTGCCACATTTTTCCTTCTTCTCTTCTACATTGACTGTATGACCAGGGAAGCCCTCATGGTATCTTTTGATGAAAAGAAGTTCTTAATTTTAGTGAAGTCTGATTTGTCAACTTTTTCTTTTTTCTGTTTTTGTATCCTGTTAGAGAAATCTTCTCTTGTCTCAACCCTCTTGCTTTTTTATTTATTTACTTATTTATTTATTTGAGTAATTCTGATTCATTAAATTTTTTTAAACGTCTTTATTGGAGTATAATTGCTTTACAATAGTGTGTTAGTTTCTGCTTTATAACAAAGTAAATCAGCTATACATATACATATATCCCCATATCTCCTCCCTCTTGCATCTCCCTCCCACCCTCCCTATCCCAGCTCTTGCTTTTTTTAAATTTAATTATAATCTTTTTTCTTTCTCAGAGGAGCCTTGGTTGTTTTGTTTTGTTTTTAACCTGCCCACTTCATAATCTAATGGATCTGACCTCTCCCTATTGTGATAAGAAACTTTTTGTGAAATTAGCATGAAATCAACAAGGTTACAATGCCAATAGCATCCATCAAACCAAATTAAATTTAGAGTAAGACTCTACCAACTTACTGAAAAGCTATGTATGTCTCTATTGCAACTCCCAGGAAAATGGAGGAGATTCCACATCCAATGTATGTTATAAGCACTAATATCCGTTCATTCACTGCATCCACTGCAGACCTGGATAAATCCTAGGGAATGCAATGTGTTGTATTTTATACATTTGCCAGGGCAAGTTTATGGTAAAACACTTCCAGTGCTCACTAACAGGAGGTTCCCAGGATGTACAGCATCTCTGTTAAAGCTCTTATAAAACCAGAGTATGTACATGGATATATGATAACACTGTATATTGTTGGTTGAGTGTGCCTAGTGCAACTTACTGTGTATAGGGCATGGAGAGCCATCAACAGTACTGGAAGAACATTTAGTCCTTGGTTTTATTGTCATTAACATGTTCCACACTTCAAATATAACCAAACTAATAGGTGTGAATTTGGGATACAAAGTGAATTATTATCTGTACTGAGCGTCCCTAAACACTGCACAGAACATCAAAAAATGTTCCTTTCCCTTAGACCTTAAATAATTTTCATAAAATTAAGAGACAAAATGGACCTTAGAGATCACATAAACCAGTAATTTCTTAACTTGAGGACCATAAAAGACCTGAAATGTTATGCAAAATTATTTGAATGGTATGCATCGTACTGGGGAGACAGTCTATAGCTTTCATCAGATGGTAATGGAGCTTCGTGACTCATAAAAGGTTAAGAAGCGCTGGTCTACTCTGGTAGTTCTCAACTGGACACAATTTTGCCCCTGCCTGGGGACATGTGGCAACTTCTGGAGACATTTTTGGTTGTCACAACTGGAGAGGGTGCTACTGGCATCTAGTGGGTAGAGGCCAGGAATGCTGCTAAACATCCTAGAATGCACAAAACGGCACCCACAACAAAGAATTATTTGGCCCAGAAGAGCAATAGTGCTGAGGTTAAGAAACCCTGGTCTATTCCAATCTTTCACATTTCAGAAGACAAGTGTAAGGTCCAAACAAGTAAAATAACCTGACCAAGATCACACAGATAGTTCGTGACAGAGCTGGACTGTGGGCCCTGGTCTTTTGACTCATGCCATAATGTTCTAACCAATTTGCAGGGGAGTAAACAAAATTCTTAAAGTTCAATAAGTATCAATGGAGCACCTCTTATTTGTTGAATAGATATGGTAAAAAAAAAAGAGAAAAATATAAAACAGACTCTCAGCCCTCAAGGAGTTTACCATTAGTAGAAGAAACAACTCATACACAACACATTCAGATACTAGTATCTAATATGTACAATAAAGTAATTTAGGAGAGCTAAGAAGGTACTCAAGGGTGGGTAGAGAAGAAGGAAACACATTTGAGAGCCATTTTGAAGGAAAACGCATCAAGTCCTGATGTTAGGGAGGACCATAGGAAACGAAGGAGATAGAAAGGTTAACAATGACCTTGAGGCTCTAAGCCTGGATATGCAAGTTGATCAGATAACTCTTGTTTGGTTAAGTACCACGAGCACTAAAAATATATGCACTTCCCTACAGTGCAATTAGACAGTATCTATTACAATTTAATATTTTAATTGGAAGCAATTCTACTTCCATCGATTTATTCTACAGAAATGCTTGCAGCAATATTAGAAGACAAATAAAAGTGTGTATTACAGCATTGTTCATAACGGAGAAAAACAGTAACAACTCAAATGCCTACCTATAGGGGACTGGTTAAATTCATTGTGTTAAATCCACACAATGGAATACTATAAATGTATTTTTAAAAAATTAAGTAGATGGATATGTATTTGCCTGAAAGCTGTCCAATATATATTGTTAGGTGAAAAGCAAGTGGTAAAAACAGTATGAATAATTCGACCCCATTTTTATAAAACAAAAACATATATTAATATACGCACAGGAAAAGAATATACATAAGAATATACATAAAGAATATACATAAAGGTGTTAAAGGTGGTGATCTCTTGGGAGGGGGATTATAGGGACCTTTTCTGTAATGTTTGTATTTTGACAAGCAGACATAAATTTTGTAAGGAGAAAAATAAATATTTGTTTCAATTTTGAGTGAATTTTGTTTCAATTCTACTTTGAGTGAACAAGGTAGGGGGCTGTTTTTCCACTTGCGTGGAACTTTTCCACAACTTAGTTCACACGTATATTTCTGGTCTGTAATCTAATAAAAGTTGTCAAAATTCTATCAAGGAGTGATTGAGAGACAACTCACCATTAAGACTCCAAAATGGGCGAGATGGTCACACTGACAGACTGTGTAATTTAGGTTTGTTTCCTTTACTTTACAGCCTGACGAATTCCATCCACCTTGCCCATCTTCAAGCGACAGAAGGGAATTTCAAAGCAATTTTGCTTTTCTCAGAAATGTTTAACTTTTCATTATATATACCTTTCCAAAGTGTGCTATAATTAGTATCGTTTGTTAAGACAGCAGGATAGCTGTATAATTGAACACTGAAATTAAATTAAGTCTAATAGGCAAAATTGACTTGTGGGGAACTTCATAAATGGCATAACTTCTTTGGTTCTCACTTTTCCCATTCTTCTACAGATTAGGATAGACTCTAATGATGAACAACAGTTCTACCACCATGCTGGAATGACAGAGTAAGGACTGTTTTTTCAAGGAGCACAAAGGGGAAACAGGTAGATCTATAACTTTTTGAAGGGCATGAGCTATGGAATATAGGCTGACACGTGGGCCTCCTTGGTGGGACTGGAATAAACATCTGAAACGGCCAGCTCAACCCAGAATTCAAATGGTCTCAAGTGCTTTGCATTTAAGCCAGATGATGGTCTGGAACTCCTTAGGGCCAATTAAAGCCTCTGGTCTATTTGCCACCTGCCTAGTTTCTCACTCCTAAGCATATTCAGGGTTCTAGAACTAACCCACATACCTCGAGAACCTGTAGACCTTGCATACTAGACCAGGTGTAGAGTAAAACCCCCAGAGTAGTACTAGACCAGAGGGGTTATCCTAGGGCAGGCAGCTAAGTGTGGTCAAAATTTGTCCATCCAGGGTAATGACAATAGATTCCAGAAGTTCTGGATCCATGGACAGAGGGGTAGGGGCCAAAGATGACCTGGGAGGAGCCCAGCAAGAGGCATTATGAACACACAGATCAACTTACTGAGGTTGTGGGGAACAAAGCCTATCATTTTACGGGAATCTTATCCTGGGCGACTTGGAGGGGACCAGAAAAGGACAGCACTATATCTGTTGTAGGAAAGCAGTAGTATTCCACATGGCAGGGAGTCGAATGGGAAAAGAATTTCCCCCTTTTTTCAACAGAACTCCGAGGATACTAAAAAAAGGAAAAGTCCCAGGCAGAGCTTCCACAGGTGGAAGGACTGGTCCCAGAGCCACTCCTGGCATTCCAGGGGCAATTGCTTCCATGTGGGAATTCTCTGAGATTTGGCTATATCCCTGGAGATTCCAATGGCAATGACAAGCTTAAGAGGAACCCATTCAGCAATCCCCTTCCACAACCCCTTCTCTTTTTTAAAAATTTTTATTGGAGTGTAGTTGATTTACAACATTGTGTTAGTTTCTGCTGTACAGCAAAGTGAATCAGTTATACATATACATATAACCACTTTTTTTAGATTCTTTTCCCATATAGGTTATTACAGAATATTGAGTAGAGTTCCCTGTGCTATACAGTAGGTCCTTGTTGGTTATCAATTTTATATATAGTCGTGTGTAGATGTCAATCCCAGTCTCCCAATTTATCCCTCCCCCCTTTCCCCCCGGGTAACCATGTAAAAAAACCAATTTTTCACATCTGTGACTCTATTTCTGTTTTGTAAATAAGTTCATTTGTACCATTGTTTTAGAGTCCACATATAAGCGATATCATATGGTATTTGCCTTTCTCTGTCTTACTTCACTCAATGTGACAACCTCGAGGTCCATCCATGTTGCTGCAAATGGCATTATTTCCACGACCCCTTCTCTTATGGTCCCCAAAGACTCATACCCAGTCAAGCAGGAAGGGCCCTTTGAGACCAACTAGAAAGTCTTATCCCCTTCGTGAAAAGATAAAAAGATTGAAGCCCCTAGAGAGTAAATGGACCACCCAAGGTCACAGAGTCAATGTAGAAGAGAAGAAGGAAAAATGTGGCAAGTCTAATGGGAAAGACAGATAAAGAGAGCCAGATCTTCATCCCTCAACTTTCTTCAAACAGCTCAAGGCTGCTCTGCACTGGGTCTTGCAACTTTCTTTCTTCCAGCTTGCTGAGTTATGTGATTTTTTTTCCTGATCTCCAAAATAAGTATCTTCTCAAAAAGAAAGTTTTACAAAAACTCCCATGCCCTAATTAGATATGAAACTCATATTTGTATCTTGGTCATTCAGTGTTCCCTGTAGGGTCTGATAAGACAGTAACTTCAGTACAACTTGCTCCCATGTAACTGCCAGATGGCAACATGGTCAGGGGCAAAGTCTCATTGAGAGCCAAAGCCAAAGCTTGCTAAGAAAAATACTTACTGTTATTCCCAAAGTCCCAAAAAGCACAGTGAACTTGATCATAATTCTAGAAAAAAGAAAAATCAGAGGTAAATACCTTTCCTTGTGATCGTTACCATACAATGACAACTACACACAAGTGTTTTCTTCTCAATGTTTTCTCAAACACTAGACACACACACACACACACACACACACACACACACACGGACCATTTGTGAGTTGGTTTTAAAACGAACCCCAAGAATCTTGGGGTTTACAAGTGAGAAAATAGTATCTTACTGCTGCATGGTGATCTGGTATGTGTCCTTTAAAGCATTTGGTAACATAAGAATTTGCCACGTCCTCCTGGTGCAAAGTCCAGGAGGAGACTGTAGACGGTCAATGCAGGTCTGATGTGAGGTGGTGCTTCTTGTGGAACTGTTGAATTTGGGGCTCACAGCTGGGGTCAAGCCTTATGGATACAAGATTGAGCCGCCTATCATTAGGCCTAGTGAACATTCCTGAAACACTCTTGCAATCTCCAAGGAATTGGAGGGCAATGAGAAATTGGTTATGGGGGGTGCTTGGAGAGCTGTGGCCCCAGCCAGAATTATGAGATCTCATGGGGCTTCCCTGGTGGCGCAGTGGTTGAGAGTCTGCCTGCCGATGCAGGGTACATGGGTTCGTGCCCCAATTACAATACACCTCTGCTACCTGGAATGGGACAATTTTCATTAATTCTTGGAATCACATCTGTTAAGTAGCCAATGTTTTTTTTAAAAATATTTATTTGGCTGCACCGGGTCTTAGTTGTGGCATGTGGGATCTAGTTCCCTGACCCGGGATCGAACCTGGGCCCCCTGCATTGGGAGCGTGGAGTCTTACCCACTGGACCACCAGGGAAGTCCCAAGTAGCCAATTGTTTTTAACAGGAGAATTAGGGAGGGGTTCTGAGGCTTTTTTATTTTGAGATGAAAATGGATATGTTACCCGGTTCCCTTCAACATGCTGCAGAGTAATAACCACTGGGTTGGCCAATTTTTGAATGATGTATCTGAAATGCTGGCTCTCACAACATATGTGATTAAGGCTTTAGCGACGTTTTTGGTCTGCGGATGAAACATATTAAGGAAGAGGAGTTCAGGTCCTACATTTCTAATTTCTGGCATGTTAATCACCAGTCTAAAATTTTGAAGTACTACACAACATTGGGTACAGAAATGTGGAAAATAAAGTCACAAGCTAAGATGGAAGTTTTAGAGGTAATTTAGCTCATCTCCTGTCTTCACATCAGGTCTAAATTATACCTAGAAGACCATTTCATTAACCCAGCCATATATCCAAATAGCTATCCAACAAGCTTTGGTTTTACACCTGCTACTCAGTACTGCACTAGCAACAAAATGAAAGTATTGCCTACTAGATAACTCTCTGGACCTTGACATTGCACAGCTTATCTGAGTTCTAACCCTCACCTGTCCTTACTTACTTTGAGGGAGTCCCTCCTTACAAGGAACATAAACCCACCATTCAGCTTGGAACAAGTCTTCTCCCTAGGACACCACGAACTCTGAGCATAGGCATTGTGTGTCCTGGTGTCCCCCGCACGGCCTAGCACACAGCAGGGATTTTATCTTGTACCCACGGCGAGCCAGCTACTTTGTTGAGTGTTTTCCACATGCACTATCTTCAACCTTCACTGGAAAAACATAGGCATTTTTCAGATAAACTGAGGCTTGGGGAGGCTCAAAAACTTGAATAAAGTCACATAGTTGGTGAATGATAGGGCAGGGATGTTTCATAAACATTGATATAAAGGAAACAAAATAGAATGTAGCCATTGAGATGCAGCGCTTGCTAATTAACAGGGCCAAAGTGGCACAGGCCAAGGCAGCTGGGAGGGTGCTATTTCTGGGGCACACCTGAAGAGACGAGCGATGGGGCAGGTGCAGGACAGGAGGGAGAGGAAGCAAAACCTCTGAGCACTTGCCAAGAAAGCCTAGAGGAGTGGAGACCAGATGTCCCTTGAGGAGCCCGCTGGGCCACTTTTAGAAGATGCCAAGCCCTCAAATTTCTGAGTCGTGCAGCCACTGAGAAATGAGAAACTGCAGCCAAGCCCAGCCTTGGGCTCCCCTAGGAAGCTACTCACTTCCTGTTCCTGACCAGCTCTGTTCATCCAAAGCCAGCCTGATAGTTCAGTGCTCCCTTCCCAGAGGCATTCCTCTGGGCTGGTCTGATGTAGAGGAGGGTCTGCAGCAAGATACAGTGGAAAGGGCCCTGGCCGACAGTCAAAAGACCAAGTCCTAGCCCAGGCCCTCTTGTTTCTCAATAGTCCCTTCCCTTTTCTGGGACATTGGTGACATGAAGGAAGGTGGACCAAATGGTATCTAACAACCCTCCCAACTTAGTCTAAGAGATGTAGTTTTCTGTAGTGAAAAGGCCAAAGTTGGAGAAACACACTGTGACCCAGGACTGAATTAACCTGCTCTCTGGCTTTATTTCCTTGACTTACAAAATGGCGGCTGTGCAGGGAAAGGAAGTAAACCATTGCTTACTCTTCCACCTTCTGGCTCTAGGCTCCAGTTGTACCTATTTCACTTCTGAACCTTTACAGAAGCAGTGTCCTCTGCCTGAAACACTCCTCCCTCCTTGTCCTCACCCTTTTTCATCTTCTAGCTGGTACTCAACCTTGGGTCTCAGCTGATGCCTCTCCTACAGTTGGCCTTTCCTGAGCTCCCACACAGGGGTAGGTGCCATCCCCGTGCTTCCAGAGCCCCTGTGGCATATTGCACTTGCCTCGTGCTTTGTCCCTCTCCCTGAGGACTGCCCGCTAGTGGAGGGGTGGAAGAGGAGGCACGTGTTTTCCAGGAGTGGTGTCTTATCAACGATCTTTAAGGTAGTATGTTGTAATGACAGTTAAGATTTTGATTAAAAGACGTTAGAAGAAGCAGTGTGAAAGCAGGGCTGTGAGACTCAGAACTTGGGGGTCGGGATGGGATGTAGTTAAATGGTGGCATCTCTTGTAAGTGCTTACTCCCCCAAAACAGTGGCCCAGGTCCCAGCCTCAGGTCACCTCTGTCCATGCGAGAACCGCCCCCCCATCCAGCAACCACACAAGACACATAGTAGAAATTTAATAAATATTTCCTAACTGAATAAATAACTGGGTGAATAAATGGATAAATTGTGTCACCTCCAGCAGATAACTGGGTGAATAAATGAATAAATTGTGTCACCTCCAGCAGGTCCCTTCCCCTCTCTGGGTCTCAATATCCTCATTGGTAAAATGAGGAGATGGGACATGATGAGTTACAAGGACCCTTCCGGTTCTGAAATTGGTGGTAGGCTACTTCTAATCCTCCTTCATCTAGCACTATGACGTCTGAAGGCTAATTTTGGCAAAGATCTTTAATCTCTTTCAGTGGAAGGTGTTAGTGAATAAAAATGACTTATTAGGTGTGAAATCTATGCAAAACAGGTTTATCTTTTATTCTACAAAACAAGCACAGCTCTTTGAAGAAAGGAGAGAAACTAAGACTAAAATAAAGGCATCTGAGATGATACAGAGAAATTACAAGCTTACCAAAAGGGTCTGAGTGCTATGAACCACATTCTTAATTTTTATTAAAATTATTTGTTCATTAACTGGCCTGTCCTGTGTCCAACCTATTATTTCCATTTAAAAAAGGGTCTAATAAATATATAGCTACTGAAAACCTGTTGGGTACCTAGCCTTGTGCTAGGTGCCATGAAAATAAAACATGCCTGAGCCATGACGTATGCCACAACCTCCTCGGGAATACCAATCTAGAAGCTAGGCAGAGGTGTAAGACAAGAATACAAGCAAGGGGGTGAGGACGAGAGCAGGGACTCATGAACTCCAGGCAAACTTCCTGGGTGGAATTTGAGCTAAGCCCACAGGAACAAATAGAATTTAGATAGAGGGGGAACAGTTACAGAATTCCAGGAGAACTGAGCATCATACAGACATAGCTAGAGATAATGTGTTATATTTGAGTTGGTATGTGGTATGTTTAAGCTGGCTCAGTACAACCTCCCCCAAAATAACTCTGGGAAAATTTGACCATTAGAAATTCATTTCTTTGGATAGCATCCTTAGAAAATGCAAACACACCCAGGTATTAATGTATGAACCTCTTAAATACTTGAACTTTGGAGTTGGACATTGTGGGTTTGATTCCTAGCTATGCCACTTCCTAGCTGTGTGACCTTGGACAAAACTACTTAACTTCTTTGTCTTAGTCTGTTAGGGCTGTTATAACAAAGTCCAGATTAAGTGGCTTATAAACAACAGAAATTTATTTCTCACAGTTCTGGAGGCTGAAAATCCAAGATCAAGATGCCTGCATGGTTGGGTTCTAGTGAAAGCTTGCTTTCTGGTTGATAGATGGCACCTTCTTGTTGTGTCCTCACATGGTGGAAAAGGTGAGGGTGCTCTCTGGGGCCTCTTTTATAAGGGCATAATTCCCATTCATGAGGGCTCCAGCCTCATGACCTAATCACTGCCCAAACGACCCACTTGCTAATACCATCACCTTAGGGGTTAGGATTTCAACACAAGAATTTTGAGGGGACACAAACATTCAGATCACAGCACTCTTTGAGTCCTGGTATCTTGTGAGAAGTAGATGAGATATTAAGTGTAAATAACAACAATTAATAGCGATCATCAACAACGTCATGCAGGGGCTTCCCTGTTGGCGCAGTGGCTAAGAATCCGCCTGCCGAGTCTGTCATACAGAGTGAAGTAAGTCAGAAAGAGAAAAACAAATACCGTATGCTAACACATATATATGGAATCTAAGGGGGAAAAAAAAGGTCATGAAGAACCTATGGGTAAGATGGTAATAAAGACACAGACCTACTAGAGAATGGACTTGAGGATATGGGGAGGGGGAAGGGTAAGCTGTGACAAAGTGAGAGAGTGGCATGGACATATATACACTACCAAACGTAAAATAGCTAGCTAGTGGGAAGCAGCCACATAGCACAGGGTGATCAGCTTGGTGCTTTGTGACCACCTAGAGGGGTGGGATAGGGAGGGTGGGAGGGAGTGAGATGCAAGAGGGAAGAGATATGGGAACATATGTATATGTATAACTGATTCACTTTGTTATAAAGCAGAAACTAACACACCACTGTAAAGCAATTATACTCCAATAAAGATGTTAAAAAAAATCAAAAAAAAAAAAAAAGAATCCGCCTGCCAATGCAGGGGACATGGGTTCGAGCCCTGGTCTGGGAAGATCCCACATGCTGCGGAGCAACTAAGTCCGTGCGCCACAACTCCTGAGCCCGTGAGCCACAACTACTGAAGCCCGCACTCCTAGAACGTGTGCTCCACAGCAAGAGAAGCCACCGCAATGAGAAGCCTGCGCACAATGAAGAGTAGCCCCTGCTCGCCGCAACTAGAGATAGCCCGCACACAGCAACATAGACCCAATGCAGCCAAAAATAAATAAATTAAATTAATTAATTAAAAAAAAAGAAAACGTCGTGCAAGCTCTGCTATCTTCTCAACCCCAAGATGGGACAGAGCAGGCTGAAGAAATGAGCTTTTTGTTAGGCAGAGACCCAAGACAGGCAAATAATAAAATCAATGCAAACACTTATATGGTGTTAATTATGTGCCAGGCAATATTCTAGCATTTTATATGTATTAACTCTTTTAATCCTTCAACAGCCCAGTGAGGTATTACTGTTCCCCTGATTTACATAGGAGGAAACAAAGGCACTGGGGGTCGAGAAACTTGCCCACAAGTTCACACGGGTAGACAATGGCATAGCCAGCTTTAAATTCAGCTTCAGGCCCCAGGGTCCGTGCCGTTAACCTCCACATCGTACTGCCTCTCTGTTTTAATACGGGTGAGGACTGTAGCCCTTAGAGAAGGTTCTGTGGAGGTGGTAGGAAAGAGCAACAATGTCTGTAGTCAAGTGTCCTGCTGGATACAACTCAGCTTCAAATAAATTGGCCCAAGAGACGTGCATGTTGGCTTTGCGGAGCCAGGGGAGATTTGGGAGGGAAGCACTGACAAGCCAAAATGGCATTTCATCAGGAGAACTTGCTGTTCTTTTCTGGTTTTGAAACATCTTGAGGCCTCCGTTTGGTTACCAGATAATCCTTAAGGTCCCTTCCAAAGCTGAGAAGTTGTGAAAATGAAAAACTGGGGAACATCATTAAAGTAGACATTGATTCATGTTGAGAGCCAGGGGTTGTGTTGGGAGTCTTGTGGAAAAAATCAGACAGCATATTTGAAAATACACAGAACATCGTGAAAATAGCAAGAGTTCATAATTACAGTGAGTCACCATATGTCAGTTCATGACAGTCACCAGAGGCAAGAACTTACCTTAAAGAGTGAACTTTGGCCAAAATATTAAACAAGATGGTGTGTAAGTTGCTAAGAGGAATTCTCTCCCTCAGTGATTTAGGTAAGTATATGGAGGCCAAAACCCTCCCCAGAGGGACTTCATCTAGGGAAATCTGCCAAGAAAAGCCAGGAAATGAAAACTGGAGTCATCACCCATCAGCTTGAAATCTTGCCCACCTCCCACCCTACCCCCAGTCTCAGCCCCGGAGGATCACATAGAGGGCTGAAGGGTGGGAACTAGCTCCACCAGCTATGCGACACTTTACACACACATGTACACTCAGATCATAGGCCAGGATGTGACCCGGGGGCACATAGACCCAGACACACACACACACACACACACACACACACACACACACACCTTTTCCTTTCTCAACCTATCCTTGCTTCTCTCTCTTTGATCTGCTTCCACCTGGGTATTCACAGAGGTGGAAAGAGGAATGACAAATAAGGTGATTTGTCATTATTCTCAGAAATAAAGTCCAGTCTTCAAAAGCAGGCTACTTTCTCCCATACAGTTCTGAGAGTGGGGAAAAAAATAACAGAAAAGAACCCAACACAATAACATTAGGGTGACTTCCCTGGTGGTCCAGTAGGTAAGACTTCACACTCCCAATGCAGGGGACCTGGGTTCAATCCCTGGTTGGGGAAATCCTGCATGCCGCAACTAAGACCCAGAGCAGCCAAAATAAATAAACTAATTAATTTTAAAAAATGTCATTAGGCACTTGTCTCACAGTTTATTGAGCAATGCTTTTCTTAAAAAGTGGGGCAGGGGACTTCCCTGGTGATCTAGTGGTTAACACTCTGTGCTTCCCAACCTAAGTGTCCATCGACAGATGAATGGATAAAGAAGATGTGGCACATATATACAATGGAATATTACTCAGCCATAAAAAGAAACGAAATTGAGTTATTTGTGGTGAGGTGGATGGACCTAGAGTCTGTCATACAGAGTGAAGTAAGTCAGAAAGAGAAAAACAAATACCGTATGCTAACACATATATATGGAATCTAAGGGGGAAAAAAAAGGTCATGAAGAACCTATGGGTAAGACGGTAATAAAGACTCAGACGTAGAGAATAGACTTGAGGACTTGGGGAGGGGGAAGGGTAAGCTGGGACAAAGTGAGAGAGTGGCATGGACATATGTACCAAATGTAAAATAGCTAGCTAGTGGGAAGCAGCCACATAGCACAGGGAGATCAGCTCGGTGCTTTGTGACCACCTAGAGGGGTGGGATAGGGAGGGTGGGAGGGAGACACAAGAGGGAGGAGATATGGGGATATATGTATACGTATAGCTGATTCACTTTGTTATAAAGCAGAAACTAACACACCATTGTAAAGCAATTATACTCCAATAAAGATGTTAAAAAAAAAGAAATTCGGGAATGTTATGAACAACTTTTGCCAATAAATTTTATAAGCTAACTGAAATAAATTCTTAGAAAAACGTAACTAACCAAAACAGACCACAAGATGAATAGAACATCGGAATGGCTCCATGTCCATTAAATAAATTGGATTTGATATCAAAATACTTCCCATAAAGAAATTCCAGAACCAGAGAGTTTCCTAGTGAACCCTATCAAGCGTTTAATGAAGAAGTAACACCAATGTTACACAAACTCTTTCTGAAAGAGTTTTATAAAGTAGACAAAACCCCAAACTAAAGCCTGATAAAGAAATTAGAAAAAAAATTCAGAGCAACATCCTTCATGAATATAATTGCAAAAACACTTAAAACATTAGCAAGTTGAAAATCCCAATATATAAAAATGATAATACATCATGACCAGTAGAGTTTCTTCCAGGAATACAAGATTGGGTTAAGATACTAAAATTAATGTAATTCACCATATTAGAAGATAAAGGAGAAACGTCAAATGATTATTTCAAGAGATACAGAAAAAGCATTTAACAAAATTCAACAACCATTCACAATAAAATTTTTCAGCAAACTAAGAACAGAAGGTAACTTCCTCAATCAAATAAAGGGCATCTAAAAAACAAAACAAAACAAAACCATGGCTAATATTACAGTAATGGCAAAATAGTGAACACTTTTCTCCTGATATCAAGAACAAGACAAGGACGTCCACTTTAACTACTTTTATTCAACATTTTATTGCAAGTACTAAAATCAAAATAAGGTCAAAAAGAGGAATAAAAGGAGTAAAAATCAATAAGGAAGACATTAAACTGTCTCCATTGCCAGATGGCATTTCACAGAAAGGCCTAAGGGATCTTTTAAACAACTACTACTACTAATAGGTGAGTTTAACTAATTCATAGGATACAAAATTTAGATAGATGATAGATGGATAGATAGATGCCAGATAGATAGATAGATAGATGGATAGATAGATAGATAGATAGAGATAGGTGATAGATATAGATACAACATATCAATTTTATTTTCAAATACTTGCAGCAAATAATTAGAACAGTAAATTTAAAAACAACTCCATCTGCAGCAACATCAAAACCCATAAAATATTCAGAATAAATTTAACAGAAGACATGCAATACTTCTCCACTTAAAACTACAAAACATTGCTGAGAGAAATTAAAATAAGCCTGAATAAATGTTCCTGGATAAATGTTACAAGACTCACTGTTACTAAGAAATCAATTCTCCAAAAATTGATCAATAGCTTCAACTCAATCCCAGTAAATCTCGGCAAGTTTTTGTACAAATTGATAAGCACATTTGAAAATTCACATGGACATGCAAAAGGCCTGGAATAACCACAGCAATCTTGAGAAAGAACAAAGTTGAAGGAATCACACTACCTGACTTCAAGACTACAGGAATAAAGATAGTGTGATAATGGCATAAGAATCTATTGGGTTGGCCAAAAGGTTCCTTCGATTTTAAAGTAGAAATAAAAGACACATTTTTCATTTCCACCAAGAACTTTATTGAACAACATATTCACTGTTTTGTTCCACTACCTCCTGACATTTTTCAGGCAACTTCATAATTCCATCTTCCCAAAACTTTCTTTTTCAGCAAAGTCCTGTTCCAGGTGCCTTTTACAGTCTTCCAGGGAACTGAGATTTTTTCGATTAAGAGAATTTTGTAAAGACCAAAATAAATGGAAATCCGAAGGGGCAATGTCTGGTGAATACGGTGGATGAATCAGAACTTCCTAGCCAAGCCGTAACAGTTTTTGCCTGGTCATCAAAGAAACATGCAGTCTTGTGTTATCCTGATGGAAGATTATGTGTTTTCTGTTGACTAATTCCGGATGCTTTTTGTCAAGTGCTGCTTTCAGTTGGTCTAATTGGGAGCAGTACTTGCTGGAATTAATCGTTTGGTTTTCCAGAAGGAGCTGATAATAGAGGACTCCCTTCCAATCCCACCATATGCACACCATCACCTTCTTTGGATGAAGACCAGCCTTTGGTGTGGTTGGTGGTGGTTCATGTCACTTGCCCCACGATCTCTTCCATTCCACATTACTGTACAGTATCCACTTTTCATTGCCCAGCACAATTTGTTTTAAAAACGGAACGTTTTCGTTACATTTCAGTAAAGAATCGCATGCGGAAATGCGGTCAAGGTTTTTTTCGCTTAACTTATGTGGAACCCAAACATCAAAGTGATTCACATAACCAAGCTGGTGCAAATGATTTTCAACACTTGATTTGGATATTTTGAGTATGTCGGCTATCTCCTGCATGGTATAGCATTGATTGTTCTCAGTTAATGTCTCGATTTGATCGCTATCAACTTCAACTTGTCTACCTGACTGTGGAGTATCATCCAGTGAGAAATCTCCAATGCAAAACTTCACAAACCACTTTTGACACGTTCAGTCACAGCACCTTCTCCATACCCTGCACAGATCTTTTTTGTGCAGTTCAGTTGCATTTTTACCTTTCTTGAAATGATAAAGCATAATATGCTTAAAATGTTGCTTTTTTTCTTCCATCTTCAATATTAAAATGGCTTCACAGGGACTTCCCTGGTAGCGCAGTGGTTAAGAATCTGCTTGCCAATGCAGGGGACACGGGTTCAAGCCATGGTCCGCGAAGATCCCACATGCTGTGGAGCAACTAAGCCTGTGCGCCACAACTACTGAGCCTACACTCTAGAGGCTGCAAGCCACAACTACTGAGCCCACGTGCCACAACTACTGAAGCCCGAGCGCCTAGAGCCCATTCTCCACAACAAGAGAAGTCACTGCAATGAGAGGCCCGCACACCGCAACAAAGATTAGTCCCTGCTCTCCGCAACTAGAGAAAGCCTGTGTGCAGCAAGGAAGACCCAACACAGCCAAAAATAAATAATAAATAAATAAATTTATTTTTAAAACTGGCTTCACAAAATTTCACCAATTTTGATTTGTTTTTTTTAATGCATGCCAATATGACAGCTGTCACAATACAATCTAACAAAATTGTCTCGAATGAAGTTAAAGGCAATTAGGTGCTACTAGAGCCATCTTACGGAAAAGAACAAATGAACATTTTGGCCAACCCAATCCAAAAAGTTAATGGAACCTAATAGAAAAGCTCAGAAGTAAACTTACATTTACATGAGTATTTGATATTTTGTCAAAGGTGCCAAAGCAAGCCAATGGGGACAGAAAAGTCTTCAATAAATGATGCTAGAATAACTGGATATCTATATGGGACAAAACTAACTCCAAACCATACACCACACCATACACAAAATTAAATTTGATTAATTAGGATTATAGTCCTAAACATAAAAACAAAAACCATAGATCTTTTAAAGGGAAGTATAGGAGAATATCTCCCTGACCTGCTGGTAGGCAAAAATTTCTTAGACAAGTCATATATTGTTATTCATAAAAGAAAAATTCTGATAAATTATACCTCATCGAAATTAAAACTTATGATCATCAAAAGACAGCACTGAAGAAATGAAGAGGTAAGCCACAGAGAAAATATTTTCAAAACGTATATCTGACTTGTATCCAGAACTTGCAAAATGTACTTACAACTCAATAAGAAGACAAACAACCCAATTGAAAAATGGGCAAAAGATCTTAACAGATACTTCACCAAAGAAGATATACAAAAGGCCAATACAAAAATGAAAAATCACTCCACATCATTAACCACTTTAGAAAATGGTATGGTAGGTTCTTACAAATTTAAACACACATCTTATGAGCCAGCAATTCCATTTCTAGGTATTTACTCAAGATATATGAAAACATATGTCCAAAGACTTTTACATGAATCTTCAATGCAGCCCTAAACATAATAGCCCCAAACTAGTAACAATCCAAACAATCTGTGGTATATCCATACAATGCAATATTATTCAGCAATAAAAAGAATAAACTATGGAAACAAAAGAATGAATCTCAAAAAAAAATCCCATTATAGTACCTGGAAGAAGCCTTATACAAGACAGTACATATTATATGATTCATTTATATAAAGTTCTAGAACAGGCAAAACTATGGTTAAAAAAATATCAGAACTGTGGTTGGCAATGGAAGTAGCAGTTGCAGGGATTGACTGGGAATGGGCACAAGGGGACTTTCAGGGCTGATAGTAATGTTCTATATCTTGATAGGGGTTTGAGTTACACAGATGTACATATTTGTCAAAAATCAGAGAATGTATACTTCAAATTTATGCATTTCCCTGTATGTAAATTTTATAATTTTTTAACTATAAATTTAAAAATGTTGCTCTCCCAAATTGTTCTGAACATGGGTTGGTGGCCAAAGGCTGAGGTAGTGTGGAGTAAGGGAAAGGGCCCAGACTTTAAAGCCAGACAGACATAAATTTGACTCCTGGCTCAGCCATTAGGCTGTGTGTCTTTGGGCAAGTTATTTAACTTCTCTGTTTCCTTATCTGTACAGATAAAATAGTAGCACAATGCCCAACAAATAGTAAGTGCTCCATAAATGGCAGCTAATGATAAACTGACATTTGAGATGATTTGGGGCCACAGGGCCAAAGGTAGTATCACAGTACAGCTCATGGACACCATTCCAACCAAGGTGTTGGCCTACTAAGGGTTATATATGAATCTCCCCTGGGATATTTGTATTTTATAAGATTCCCTGAAGGTTATAAAATGTACCCCGTCTCCTTCCAAGGAGCAAATGAATGAAGACTTGGAGCAGTGCTTGGTTGATTGGCTCTCAATACCCTGAGCTGCACCCACCTCAGGGTCTGTGCTTTCTTTGTAGGAGTGAATGCTGAAGGTCATGCCTTCAAATGTGTGGTCCACCCACAGGACAGCCAAAGCCAGCTTGACCACCGTCAGATTTGCTGTCCTCCCACGAAACTCCATCTTATGACCAGCACGCTCAATTATCATCAGAATTCTGCAAGGACAGACAGATAGAGAAGAGCATTCCTAACTCTTTAATGTAAAACCCATCCTCCTTCCAAGATTTCCTCAATGTAAGACTTTTCTTTGAGTTTTAATCACTATCTTTGTATTGCTTAGAAATTAGTAGATAGTTTCTAATGTACAGCGAAGTGGAGTTCCCTGTGCTATACAGTAGGTTCTCATTAGTTATCTACTTTATACATATTAGTGTACATATGTCAATCCCAATCTCCCAATTCATCCCACCGCCCCCTTTCCCTCCTTGGTGTCCATACATTTGTTCTCTACATCTGTGTCTCATAAAACAACTATACCCCAATAAAAAAAATAAAATAAAGGGGTTTGTTAAAGGCAAAAAAAAAAAGAAAGAAATTAGTAGATAAGAGCACACACTTTGGAGTCAGAGCAGCTGAACTCTAAAGTTTAGCTCCCCTAATTTCTAACTGTGTGGGCAAATCAAATGACCTCATCGAGCTTCAGTCTCCTCACCTGCAAAGTAAATAATATGAGCTCCCATCTCAAAAGATTGGTTTTGTTTTTGTTTTTGTTTTGTGGTACACTGGCCTCTCACTGTTGTGGTCTCTTCCGTTGCGGAGCACAGGCTCCGGATGCGCAGGCCCAGTGGCCATGGCTCACGGGCCCAGCTGCTCTGCAGCATGTGGGATCTTCCCAGACCGGGACACGAACCCGTGTCCCCTGAATTGGCAGGTGGTCTCTCAACCACTGCGCCACCAGGGAAGCCCTCAAAAGATTGTTTTAAAGTTTAAATGAAATTGACATATGTAAAGCCAGATCCTGCAGGGCTTCATAGGCCAAGAAATTTGGATTTTAGTCTATATGTAGCAGAAAGTCACTGAGTGGTTTTAAAAGCAAGAGAATGACATTATCTGATATATGCAATAAAATATCATTCTGGAGACTGTAGAAGATAGACCATAGAGAGGCAAGAGCAGAGGCTGGGAGACCAGTTAAGAGGTTATTGTAGAAGGTCAGCTAAGAGAAATGGAGCTAGGAATAGGGTGGTTGTGGTGGCGATGGAGAGAAGTAGATGGATTCCAGGAATATTTAAGGGATTAAAAAAAATCATGTACAGTGCCTCGTACAACACTTGGTTATTGATTGGCTGTGAGGTACAGGGAGGTAACTAGTGTCCTTCTCAAGTTTTTGCTTGAGCATTGGGTGGATGCATTTTATAGAAATGGGGAACATTGGGGGAGCACCAGGACTGGGGAAATAGATTGGATGTTTGGTTTGGGGTAACTATTTATTTGGAAAGTTGCTATCATTAAGATTCAGTTAGAATTTGACTGCATTCTTTCACAATTGGGATTCCAGGAGGATGACCCCATTGTATTGTACCAACTGAGCTTTCAATGCATAGCTACCTAACCTTTAAAATTGGTGATGACTGTATGCAAAGGAATTAATACTATATATTTTAAATATTTTGAAATAACTTATTTTACCAAAGTATTAGTACTTACTCATTGCTTACTTCCTGCAAATCAGATGCTGAATTGTTTTGTTTTCCCAAAGCAGAATTAATTATTTGTAATATAGTCTGGGTTAGCGTCATACTTATCTCATCACATTGTGAAATACTGGACACTTTCAAAACAATAATCTTTGTTTCTTCTTCATCCAGAAGAGTTGATTCATTGATTAAATTTAAAATGTGCTCTGCAACATTATTCGCATTCTCTGGGGAAAGAAAATTGAAACGTAAGACCTGAATTACCTAGTTTGGGGCCATGCTGTTCTGCTTCTTTCCCTTTAAAAAGTAAAGGCAGTGAAACGGAAATATATACCAAGTTAATGAAATTCACAAAAGGAAATGCTGGACCTTAATTTCTACAATCGATGGAGTCCCAGAAAGTAGCACATAAGTCAAATTTTTATTCATTAAATCCTTTTTTAAATACTCCCCCAGGGAAAGCTTTCTTGTCACTAAAGATTATCTTGCAATTAGAGTCTAATTAAGTTGACTTTTGAGTATTGGATTGAGTTAAGTAGATCCCACCTGTACTCAAATATCACACTCAGTCTGTGTTTTCATAATCAAGGATGGTGATTATGTTTTTCTGTCAAAAACCAGCAACACACAGAACAAAAGCAAATATGGACCACATAACAATAAAAAGCAACTTAGATCTTTCTAGAGAGTGAGAACAATAGATATTAACTCATCCACTTTTTTCTTCACTTTTATTATGGAAATTTTAAAATATGCACAAAAGTAGAAATAATAGTATAAAGAATCCCCATGTACCTCATGAATCACCTAGCTTCATTGACAAGGGTCAAGGAAGAGCTAATCTTATTTTATCTACAATCCCACCTACCTTCCCTCAACCCCAGATTATTTTAAAGCACCACCCAGACATCATATCATTTCATCCATGAATACTTCAGTATGCATCTCTAAACCAAAGGACCCTTGTTTGTCAAAACCACAATACCAGTATTATTTCTTTTAAAAGTTAACAATAATATTCAACATCATCGAATATTCAGTGTTCAAATGTCTTTATATCTCATAAATGCTTTTTTAAAATAGTTTTTTGTTTGGATCATCACCCACTGTTAAAGAGCTTCATTAAAGAAATACAAAACTAGGCAAAATTAGATTTTAGTTCGATATAACCTATATAAAGCTGGGCTCCCTTGTGGTGCCCTCCTAGCTTAAAACACTCACATTCAAGTCCAGTAATCAAAATATAATGGAAGGGCTTCCCTGGTGGCACAGTGGTTAAGAATCTGCCTGCCAATGCAGGGGACATGGCTTCAAGCCCTGATCCGGGAAGATCCCACATGCTGCAGAGCAACTAAGCCTGTGTGCCACAACTACTGAGCCCGTGTGCCACAACTACTGAAGTTCACGTGCCTAGAGCCCGTGCTCCACAACAAGAGAAGCCACCGCAATGAGAAGCCCACACATCGCAATGAAGAGTAGCCCCCATTCACCACAACTAGAGAAAGCCCGCATACAGCAACAAAGACCCAACACAGCCAAAAATAAATAAAATAAAATAAATTTTAAAAATTTTAATATATAATGGAAAATAATTGAAAAATACATTCTATTGAGAAAAATTTCAGAGAGATTACACTCATAACACACTTAACCCAAGTTACATTACAAATAACCAACTCTTTCTCTGTTTCTCCCTCTCTTTCAATGTCCTCCACAGTTGGCAGCATCTCCCCAAATCTCTCTCTCCTACCCCAAGCCTTCCACAACTTTATCCCCAACATAGCCCACACAGGCTATTTTTTCTCTTTCTCCCCTTTCCCTCTCATTCCTTGCTTTATTCCCCCTCATCCTTACAAATAACTATCTGTCCTTGTCAATGTAAATTAAGCAATCTTAACTGAGATCCTCTCAATTTTCCCTCCTTAATCATAACCCCAATCTGGCCAACAGTGGCTTACATAGGAACTTAGGTAGCAGAGTTCTCTCTGAGATGGAAGGAAGGGAGAAGATTGAATAAGTTGAAATTACTTCAAAATTAATAATTTGTCCCTGTTACATCTATCTTCTGGTCAGTTAAAGAAACTGAGGAAACAATAAGACTAGGGATGGAAGAAAAATAGAGCATGCTCATTCACAGATCTTTCTAGTGCTCTTATTAAGTTGTTCAAGCTTTGTTGTAAATGGGATAACCAGAGCTGCCTACCTGGGTCATTATTCTTTGGGCTTCAGTGATGTGACTTCACTTCATGCAGTCCCTGCTATGGCAGAATGAAAGTAAATAACAGGCCAGTGGAAGACTAACTATATTGTGGAAAGTAATTACAGACTTTTCATCAGGAGTTGTATGGTTTTTAAGTAAAATCCAGGACAAATCACACTCATCGTGTAAAAATTCTAAGTCCCCAAGGAAAAGCAACAAAAGGAATCCTCCCTTATTAGCTGTAGAATAAATAATCTCCATTGCTTGAAACAGTTAAAATTAATCTGCCAGTAATTACAACAATCAAAACAATAACATCTGGGACTTTCCTGGCCCTCCAGTGGTTAAGACTCTGCACTTCCACTGCAGGAGGCACGGGTTCGATCTCTGGTCCAGGAACTAAGATCCCACATGCTTGTGAAGCCAAAAAAATAAAAAAAACCAATGACATCTGTTATTTATTGAGCAATTTCCATAGGCCAGTCTTCTAGTTATCTACCACTGCATAACAAAAAACCCCAAAACTTAATTACTTAAGACAACAATTTATTGTTATCTCTCATGGTTCTTTGTGTCGCTAACCTCAGCTGAGCACTTCTCATTTGGAGTCTCTCATGCAGGCACAGTCAGATGGCAGCTGGGACTGGAGTCATCTGAAGGCTAGGCTGGGCTGGAGTCCAAGATGGCTCCTTCACATGGCTCACAGTTGATGCCACCATGGACTGGTCTGTTAAGGTTGTTATCGTTTGGGGGTCCCTTGAGTCAGTTGAGGCTCCTCCCTACACATGGCCTCTCTCACTGGCTTAGGCTCAGTGGTACACTGGATCCAGGTTATGGTGTACTGGAGCCAGCTTGTATCAACACTTGAGAACCAACTCTTACACTTTCAGGAATTTTGTGAGCCATTATTAAAAGTTAAATTATATAAACTTATAATTAAATAAATTATATTAAAAATAATGGTGGTACTCAGAACTCATCACTTCCTAAATATTTTACTATATTTTAATAATCTATGTTCTTGTGACTGTTTATATCTACTGTATCCGTGCATCTCTTACCAACTTTATGTTCAGTGCTACATGTTGTAGTTTTGTATTCAGCCTTAGGAGGAGTATTACACCAAGGAAATCAGCATATACTACAAATTATTACCTTTTTTCCGTAGAGCTGGCTGTTAAACATTTTCCAGCACACAACTGTTTGGACTACTTATAGCATGGTGTCTGGTTTCTGAGAGGAAGAATCCCAAATGAGAGCATACGAAGAGAAAGGAAGTGGAAGCTTCCAGTCTTCTTAAAAGTTAGTCCCATAACTGGCATAGTATCACTACTGCCCAATTCTATTGGGCTAAGCAGTCACAGGCTAGCCTTGATTCAACTCCCGGTTGACAAGGAGGGAATGAATTGATGGAGGCTGCTTTGGAGACGAGATACCATAGTAGGGCATTACATGTACATTTTTTAAATCTGCTCATCACAATAACCCTGTGTGGTGGGTAATAATATTATCCCCTTTATACAGATTAAGAAATTAAGACACAGAGGTTCTAACCCAGAGTTTAATTCAGGCCTGCTTGATTCCAAAGCTAGTGTTCTTCAATACCACTTCCTACTACAGTGTCTGTGCCTTTGTTTCTTTTCTCCATGGTGTTGGGGGTTGGAACAGCTATACTTTGCAGGCTTTCTCCCTAACATCCTGTGAGTTACACTGTTCTCTCTCAATCACGCACTCTCCTGCCCTGATGGTGGGATGAACACAGACAGAAGACAGTTTTGTGAAAAGTTCTAGCCAACTTCAGAGTGTGATGCATCCTCCATATCTACAGAACTTTGAAATAAGTGTACTTTTTCTAACTGTGAAATTAAGGAGTTATGTGAATTGAGGATTTAAGTGGGAACTGATGAGTTCTCTCCAACCAAAATATCTCATACTTGTCAGCAAGATCAAAAGCTAAAGAAAAATTGTTTCAACATGAATGCATTTTTCTTTCCTTAACTCTACTCATTTTTCATTAAGCTCCTACCTTACAAGAAGAGAAGGATTCCTCCAAAGCTAATAAATTTGATAGTTTATTTTTCAGTTATATACCTTACAGCCACCCTCTAACTGTTCTGTTTCTCTGCAGATTTTTTTAAATAAAGTGACTTCTGACAGTTAATTTTCTAAAAATCCCAACCCAATGCAATGCTTTTGTTGTTGTTATGGTTGTTAGTTAACTTTTTCTTCCACAGAGAAAATTCTATTAGCATGTCTAAGAAAAATGTGTCACTCAGAAGGAGGGAGGCCAGCAGGAAACATAGACCACTCTGTCTTGCTGCCCACTCACTTCAAGCTGCAACACTCCCTCTTGCCCTGACTCATGATTTCAGATCTAGAAATCATCAGAGTTGTGCTTGCTTTTCTAATTCCTCTAGATATTCCTTGGCAAGGATCTCGAATTTACATCTTCTGCAAAAAGACAAGACTCAAGTTCACTGCCTCAAGGCTCTTCCCTGGCTCTTTTGCAGGGCACTGGAATGGATGCATCTCAATTTCCAACTCTTCAGGATGGAAGGAACCCACTTTATGCAGTAGAGCTATGCCTGACAAGGTGTGTATAAACTGAAATTCTGTGAGGAAAACCTTTATGCATACTTAAAAAACACTGATAAGGAGAGGCAGGCCTTTCAGGATGGTGTTGTAAGGATAAGCTTGGGGAAAAGTTCACCAAGAGAGAGATCTATTGTGTTGGTCAAAATTAGCAGACAATCATTCAAAGTGTCTGGAGATTGATGGGAGTTCTTACAACAGATTGAGAAGCATTTATTAAAGAAAATCTACAGAAATTTGTTAAGTTCAGTGGGAGGCCATGGCGTTTGAGCTAGGAACTGCACCCATCCCCCACAGCTCTGCCTTGTGGAGGAATCGTTCCACTGGGCTAGGCAGCCAAGTGGTACTCACCATCTCCCCCAGGTCCCTCGGGTGGAAGAACTATTCTGAGTAGATGCAACAAAAAGAATAAAATAACTAGGAGTAAACCTACCTAAGGAGACAAAAGACCTGTATGCAGAAAATTATAAGACACTGATGAAAGAAATTAAAGATGAGGGCTTCCCTGGTAGCTCAGTGACTGAGAGTCCACCCGCTGATGCTGGGGACACGGGTTAGTGCACCAGTCCGGGAAGATCCCACATGCTGCGGAGCCGCTGGGCCCATGGTTGCTGAGCCTGTGCATCCAGAGCCTGTGCTCCGCATAGGGAGAGGCCACAGCAGTGAGAGGCCTGCGTACTGCAAAAAAAAAATAAATAAATAAATAAAGAAAGAAAAAGAAAGAAATTAAAGATGATACAAACAGATGGAGAGGTATTCCATGTTCTTGGATTGGAAGAATCAGCATTGTGAAAATGACTCTACTACCCAAAGCAATCTACAGATTCAATGCAATCCCTATCAAGCTACCAATGGCATTTTTCACAGAACTAGAACAAAAAATTTCACAATTTGTATGGAAACACAAAAGACCCTGAATAGCCAAAGCAATCTTGAGAAAGAAAAATGGAGCTGGAGGAATCAGGCTCCCTGACTTCAGACTATACTACAAAGCTATAGTCATCAAGACAGTATGGTACTGGCACAAAAACAGAAATATAGATCAATGGAACACGATAGAAAGCCCAGAGATAAACCCACGCACATATGGTCACCTTATCTTTCATAAAGGAGGCAAGAATATACAATGGAGAAAAGACATCCTCTTCAATAAGTGATGCTGGGAAAACTGGACAGCTACATGTAAAAGAATGAAATTAGAACACTTCCTAACACCATACACAAAAATAAACTCAAAATGGATTAAAGACCTAAATGTAAGGCCAGACACTAACAAACTCTTAGAGGAAAACATAGGCAGAACACTCTATGACATAAATCACAGCAAGATCCTTTTTGACCCACCTCCTAGAGAAATGGAAATAAAAACAAAAATAAACAAATGGGACCTAATGAAACTTCAAAGCTTTTGCACAGCAAAGGAAACCATAAACAAGACCAAAAGACAACCCTCAGAATGGGAGAAAATATTTGCAAATGAAGCAACTGACAAAGGATTAATCTCCAAAATTTACAAGCAGTTCATGCAGCTCAATATCAAAAAAACAAACAACCCAATCCAAAATTGGGCAGAAGACCTAACTAGACATTTCTCCAAAGAAGATATACAGATTCCCAACAAACACATGAAAGAATGCTCAACATCATTAATCATTAGAGAAATGCAGATCAAAACTACAATGAGATATCATCTCACACCAGTCAGAATGGCCATCATCAAAAAATCTACAAACAATAAATGCTGAAGAGGGTGTGGAGAAAAGGGAGCCCTCTTGCACTGTTGGTGGGAATGTAAATTGATACAGCCACTATGGAGAACAGTATGGAGGTTCCTTTAAAAACTAAAAATAGAACTACCATATGACCCAGCAATCCCACTACTGGGCATATACCCTGAGAAAACCATAATTCAAAAAGAGTCATGTACCACAATGTTCGTTGCAGCTCTATTTACAATAGCCAGGACACGGAAGCAACCTAAGTGTCCATTGACAGATGAATGGATAAAGAAGATGTGGCACATATATACAATGGAATATTACTCAGCCATAAGAAGGAACGAAACTGAGTTATTTGTAGTGAGGTGGATGGACCTAGAGTCTGTCATACAGAGTGAGGTAAGTCAGAAAGAGAAAAACAAATACCGTATGCTAACACATGTATATGGAATCTAAAAAAAGTCATTAAGAACCTAGGGGTAAGACGGGAATAAAGACACAGACCTACTAGAGAATGGACTTGAGGATACGGGGAGGGGGAAGGGTAAGCTGGGACAAAGTGAGAGAGTGGCATGGGCATATAAACACTACCAAATGTAAAATAGATAGCTAGTGGGAAGCAGCCGCAAAGCACAGGGAGATCAGGTCGGTGCTTTGTGACCACCTAGAGGGGTGGGATAGGGAGGGTAGGAGGGAGGGAGACGCAAGAGGGAAGAGATATGGGGACATATGTATATGTATAACTGATTCACTTTGTTATGAAGCAGAAACTAATACACCATTGTAAAGCAATTATACTCCATAAGATGTTTAAAAAGAAAAAAAAGGCTAAGAACTTGAACAGACATTTCTCAGACGAAGACATACAAAAGGCCAATAGTATATGAAAAGGTGCTCAACATCACTAATCATCAAGGAAATGCAAATCAAAACCACAAAGAGATATCATTTCATAACTGTTAGGATGGCAATTATCAGAAATCAGTAGATAACAGGCATTGGCAAGGGTGTGGAGAAAATGGTGCCCTTGTACACTGTTGATGTGAATGTAAATTGGTGCAGCCACTGTGGAAAATAATCAAAAATTAAAAATAGAACTACCATACAACCCGGCAATGCCACTTGTGGGTATATATCCAAAGGAAATGAAATCATTTTCTCAAAGACATATCTGTACTCCCGTGTTCATTGCAGCATTATTCACAATAGCCAACATATGGAAATAACCTAAGAGTCTGTAGAGAGATAATTGAATAAATAAAATTTTATTATACATATATATGTATACATACATACATAATGGAATTTTATTCAGCCTTAAAAAAGAAGGAAATCCTGCCATTTGCAACAACATGTATGAAACTGGAGGGCATTATGCTAGGTGACATAAACCAGACTCAGAAAGATAAATACTTCATGATCTCACTTATATGTGGAATCCAGAATAGTTGAACTCACAGAAGCACAGAGTAAAATGATAGTTACCAGGGGTTAGAGGAGAGGGAAATGGAAAGTTACTAATCAACAGGCATAAACTTTCAGTTAAGCAAGGTGAACAAGTTCTAGAGATCTGCTGTACAACATTGTACCTACAGTCAATAGAAATGTATTGTACACTTAAAAAATTGTCAAGAAGGTAGATCTCACAAAAAGTGTAGTTACTACAATAAAATAAAATTAAAGTAGGAAGAAAGTAGATTGGAGTTTTCCAGGGCTTGCGGGGAGGAGAGAATGGAGAGTGACTGTTAACATGTATGGGGTTTCTTTTAGGAGTAATTAAAATGTCCTAGAAGTAGTGGTGATGGTTGCAAAATCTAGCAAATAGACTAAAAAACACTGAATTGTACACATTACATGGCTGAATTTTATGATGTCAGTACCTCCATAAAAATTTTTAACTACATTGAGATTAACTTATACTTATCAAATCAAGATCCTAAAATCTGATAGCATGCTGTGTTGATTTGAAGATGTTCTGAAACAGACACTTTCACACTTTGCAAGTGGGAGTATAAGTTGGTGCAATTATTACAGAGAGCATTTTGACACCATCAAAAGTATGATTTATTTGAAAAGACACACGCACTCCAATGTTCATAGCAGCACTATTTACAATAACCAAGACATGGAAGCAACCTAAAAGTCCATTGACAGATGAATGGATAAAGAAGATATGGTATATATATATACAATGGAATATTACTCAGCCATAAAAAAGAATGAAATATGCCATTTGCAGAAACATGGATGGACCTAGAGATTGCCATACTAAGTGAAGTAAGTCAGACAGAGAAAGACAAATACCATATGATATCACTAATATGTGGAATCTAAAATATGACACAAAAGAACTTACAAGGCAGAAACAGACTCAGACATAGAAAACAAACTTATGGTTATCAAAGGGGAAGGGGGAGGAGGGATAAGTTAGGAGTCTGGGATTAACAGATACAAACTACTGTATATAAAATATATAAACAAAAAGGTACCTCTGTATAGCACAGGGAACTCTACTCAATATCTTGTAATAACGTATAATGGAAAAGAATCTGAAAAAGAATATATATATTTACACATGTATAACTGAATCACTTTGCTGTACATTTGAAACTAACACATTGTAACTTAACTATACTTCAATTTTAAAAATACTAAAAGAAAAAAAGGAAAACCATTAAAAAAATTAAAAAATAAAATAAAAATAAAAAATACTAAAAGAAATAAGACAAATAAAAAAAAAAGAAATGATAATGTAAAGTCTAGCTTTATCAATTCAAAAAAAATTTGACATAGCAAATAAAAGATAATTTATCTTAAAAAAAAGTATGACTGACCAAGCAATTCTACTTTTAGGAATTTATGCTTCAAGCATACCATACTTGCACAAAATGACACATGCATGATATCCATTACAACAGTATTTTAAAAGTAAAGTGTAATTATCAAGTTAAATTACCATCCACAGGCAACAGGTTAAAGAAATCAATTGTAGCATATTCATGCAGTTAATACAACTCAGTGAAAAAAAGAATGTATATTATATTATCATATACTAGTATGGCAATTTCTGCAATATAATGTTAAGAGGAAAAAGCAAGGTGCAGAACAGCATGTATAGCACGCTCCACTTTGCACACAAAAAGGGAAGAAGAATACACACACACACACACACACACACACACATTTCCTTATAGATGCATAGATATCTCCGTGGATACTAACTGAATGGCTGGGGTTAGCAGTAGGAGGGAGAGGTTTCACTGTATACACTTTTTAATTTTTCCAATATTGAACTATATGAAGTATTATCTATTAAAACTTTTAAAAAATTAAAATAAAACAAAAATAATAACTAGCCAAAACTTATAAAATAAAAAACATTATAAAACAAAAAACACTGACAGTTCTGACTTCTCATGCTCCACTCCCACCTCCACCAATGTAACTACCTCATTTCTGAAATTGGATTGTTGTCAGGTAGATTTTCCTACGGGAAGTTTGCCTGTACTGTCTCTGGTCTCAGGTCAAGTAGACAAACTAACTGAGTTCCATTATTTCTCTAATGTGTACAGAACAGTCTTACTGTCACTTATTGTAATATTAGCAAGATCCACAGTCTTATTAGGAAGCGCTTGAAGCAATTTGCATTGTTTAAACTTTGGTTTTTCCCAGTGAGATTTGCCAGTGTTGATACTGATTGAGCTGAAAAAGAGAGGAGAGATGAACAAAAAGCTTCATGGTTGGAAGATGAGGCCAGAATACTTTGAAAGCGAATGGTGAAGGAACACGGTGTGTCCTTGGCATGCCTCCCCTTTGCCCACTCCCAGCCTCCTGGCTGAGATAGCAAAGGTGGTACAGTGTTTGTACAGTGAAGAAAACTTTGCTCCTGGGGAGCAAGTGAATCTAGGGTCCCCATGCAGGAGGCATAAACAGGCAAGAGAGGCTGAGACGGAGCAGGGCCACATCCATCGGACCGAGAGTCAAGGCAGAGATTTTTGCCCCTCTGGACATGACTCCTACCCTCACTTTTGCCTCTTACCCTCATTTTAAGAGGGCATTCCTGTTAGAATTGTGGTCTCTATTTCAGCATATTAATTTACTCAAGGCAGTTAGTATAGAACCCTCTGTGACTCACTGGCTTTCATCATCCACCCTCCACTATGCCCCATCCAATTCAAGCCAGTTCATTTCAAATCAGCTAACACATTTATTGGGAACCTTCTGTGTTCTAGGACTGGTAGTAGACAAACAGGGCAAGGTCTCGTCCCTTGAGGAGCTTGTAACTTGGTGCTTTGAGACTGTAAATGTAACTACATTTATTAGGCAAGATATGAGATGGAAAAAGTGTATAAACAAAACAGAATCTGTTGAACCATCAGTCAAGGAGAACTTATTTGTAACTTTTGAGCTGAGCTGGGCGCTAAATGGACAGAGATGGAGAAAGTGTCCCCCACTCCTCCAACCAAGCAGAGCAAATAGCACAAGCAGAGAAAGAGATGCAAGTCCAGAATGACAATGGCCCTTGTTGGCTGGAGTGCATGTTAGGGAAAGGAGCCTGCAGGTCTTGAGTACTTTAGGGGTTTGGACTTAATTCTTGAGGCAATATGGAACTGGAGTGGGAGATTGGAACGATGACAGCCATACTTTAGGAAAATCACGCTGGTGGAGTGTAGCTGGGGGGTAGTGGGCAGTTAGAAGGCAAGGAGACTACTCTAATCGTAGGCACCCAGGGAGTGGCAGTGGGGTAGGAGAAGAAAGGGTAGATGTGAGCTCTGATTATGACCACAAAAGCTGCATGACTTGCTAAGTGATTAGATGCAGGCAGGAAGAGGTAGGACCCAGTCCAAGATGTCACCCTCCAAAAGTGAATTTTTAAGCTTTTGTCAAAACCTGCTGCCCCTCTGGCCTGCACACTTAAGTTAACGGCATAAACCAGTAGCAGAGAGTAAGAAAAGAGGGGCTGATGATTTTAAAAAGGAAAATGTTAAAGTCAACAATAGAAGAGTGATTTAGTAAATTATTATGGCCCATCAACGAGGTAGCTTCTGAGGCAGGTTTTTGAAAAAGTCATTAAGAAGATTAATGTAAAGCATGGAAAACGTTTGATAAACCATTGAGTGAAAGGGTAAATGACATTAGTGCTATAAGGATGGCGAATACCACTACATAAAATTTAAAGGGCATACGGTGAAAGGCTAAATGGAAAAATACGACAACCTAAAAACAGCTGTGTTCAGGTCGTGGGATTATGGGTGCTTTTTTTTTCTCTTTTTGTTTGAAATTTTTTCTGGAATGTTATTATATGGCATGTGTATGCTTAAGTAGGTCCACAAGGTAAAAGAAAGAAAGGGAGGGAGCATGCTCAAATGACATGGAAACATGCTTCCAATTAAGCAGATCTTTATGTATCTGAACTCTCAATTAGAACTTGGCTGGTACATACCAGATTCTAGTAGCGTTTCCATCCTCATTTTTTATGCATCTAGTTTGGGCTGTCTCGGTAGGGTGGGTTAAGAGCCACTTATATGTCCCTTTGTATTTAGAGGCTGTTTCTTCAGCTTTGCACTTTCCGGGCTCTACAGAGAAAATGTATGCACATTTGAAAGGGCAAAAGGCACTTAAAAGTTTCATGAACATCCATTATTACCCAACATTATTACCCTGCACATAAACATCAGCTAATAAAAGGGGAAAGTTTTCTACCAGGCAATTTAAACCAGGCTGAAAATAACATTAAATTGAATCTTTTTTTTTTTTTTTAAATAAGGCTCCCAGTACGATCTCACATTTGGTCCTTTGCATTAAAACTACCACTTGATGGGCCAGTTTTTCTGCTTTGGCTTTATTAAAATGGTACATCGGCATTGAAAAAAATGAAGCCACGCAAAGGGATGTAGAGTAAAAAATCAAATCAGTCCCCACCTGTCGATTGCCTTCCTTTTGACTGGCAGTTGTTAATAGTTGGAGGTGCAGTGACAGGAGGCTAAAGGCTGGATTCTTTTTCTGGTGGCGCCTCCCTTCTTAATGGGCTCTGGGGTGGATTTTGTTTCAGTAAACGCAGTGTATTTGTCCTCGGCAGTACAGACCAGCGTGCTCTGCTCTCTTGTTGATGCTGACCGCAAGGTTTTGCTGCCAAGTGTTGTCACATTAAGGGAGACATGTCCTGAGCTAAGTTTATGTGGTAAGGTCCCAGGGGTTTTTTTTTGCAGGGGGAGGTAGTTGTTTTGTTTTGTTTTGGCCACGCCATGCGGCTTGCAGGATCTTAGTTCCCCAACCAGAGATCGAACCTGGGCCCACATCAGTGAGAGCATGGAGTCCTAACCACTGGACCACCAGGGAATTCCCAAGGTCCCAGTTTTTACTTACCACCCACTAGGTTTCTGATCCTGATTCCAGAAATCAGAGTGGCCGGAGAAGCGGGCCAGCCAGCCTTGCCCAACCATCCCAGTCTTCTCTCTGAGTGAGGATGTAAGACGCCTTCCTCTCCCTCTCTGGTGTATTTAAGCAAAAGAAACAGTTCTCCCACTCCATTGAGGAACTGGACGCTGCTAATATCCAGAGCGGATCGATGGTCTCTAGTAACCCCTCTGGCACTCGTTTTTTATAAGTTCTTCCAGGTAGAAAGGTTGCCAGGGCAAGATGAGCACTGAGGATGTGGAAAGGAAATTGAAGACAGTTTCTCTCCCCCTCTGAAGGCAGAATCTCTTACTATGTATGCATGTGGAGCTTTATAACAAAGAGTGAGTTTATATGGAAATACTCACCCCCAAATTACCTAGTTTTTTCACTGCAACGTGTTCAGACTTTACTAATAATATCAACTGATCTTGTGTGAAGTTTCCATGAGTGAGGTTGCCATGTATTTTACTTTTGATCCTGCTAATCAATTTGGTGGGCACTAAAGAAGAGTTGGCTTTTATGATGACCTGACAAGCACAGCTAAAAAGCAGAGCAAAAAGAAAGATGTTGGAGTTATGGCCACAGAGTGAAACTTGGCCTGCGTTGGTGAAATTCTGTGCAGATGACTTAATTAGTAGTCCATAAATATCAAGCATTTTACAGCTATTAAGTGGCAAATCTTAAGAAATGATGGAAGACAGCATATTGAAGTCATCTGATAAATTTTCTCGTATCCAAAACAAACAACTCAAAACCCATTTTCAAAAGAACAGTCAGCAACATTTGCATTATGTTGAAATTGACTAGCCATGCGATTTCTAGGAGTTTGTGATAATTAATAGGGAAGATGGAGTACTCTGGATTTATTACTTCAGAGAAAACCTTTTACCCTTCTGGTCTCTAATTTACCCATCATTACTGCAATAATAAGGCAAATAGGCACATGCTCAATTAGTCTATAAAGCTGTGCTCTGCAGAAGGCCTATTTCTATAATAGAATAATAATGATGATGATGATAATAACAGTAGCCAACATTTGTAGAGCTCTTGTTCTGCATGTTTTAATTCATGTTATCTTCACAAGAACTTTATGAGGTAGTGCTATTATTATCCCCATTCTACAGATGAAGGAACTGAGCCTTAGCCAAGGTCACAAAGACCTAATATTTCATTTCGGGATGTTCTGTCTACTAAAAGATATGTTATGAAAGAATAGGTCTGTCCTTAACCTCGACCTCTGTAGCGAAGTCCTCAAACATTCTAAATTCCTCTACTCCTCCATTACTGAGCACATTTCAGATTCACAAACTTACCTATGCCTCTTCTCCATTTCCATCTGTAGATACATCTTTTGGAAGAACACATTTCCTATATTTCCTATCAGCTCCTGAAAGTCAGATGTGCCTGTGTTTACCTAAAATTTCTCTCTATGTCCAATCGAAGCCATGCCCCGCCCCCCGACTGATCCATATTTGGTGAAGTCCCTGTTCATGCTACCCATTCCGCTGGTAGACTATCTCTTCTCTCAGCTTTCATCTTCTCAGTCTGAAGAGGACTCTTCTTTTTTAAACCTCTCCCCTTGCTGCAAGAGTAGAGCAGACCCTCTACCCTTAGCACCCTGAACATTTTAATGACCTTTCCATTAGCCTCCTACGGCTATATGTCCTTCTTGGGCTGCATCGAGCAGACCAGTAATAGCCAGTGTTCCAGAAGGAGCCGGACCACGAGTCTGAACAGGACTGAGGCTGCTTTCCATGTTGTTTTTCAATTTCCCTGCTCAGTATTTCCTGGACTTTTTTGATAACAATAAATGCTTTATTGCCCTATCCCCAAATTATGACCACTTTGGACCCCATTTTCTCTTCGCTACAAAGAGGCAGCAGGCAGGCTGTTACGCTGTGCCGTGACCAACCAAAACAACTTATTTCGTGACGGCAAGAGCCCATTTACAGCATCTGTAAAATAACCACCAGGTACTCTGATCTCCTTCTGACAACTCTGATCAACAGGCTACACATACAGAATTAAATGGAAGGAAAATCGGAACTAAATATACCAGCTATGAATAAACTCAGCTCCTACCTGAATGGTACACGGGAAATTGTAGCCATTCCTTGCCCTTCTCTCTGTTTCAAATAATGCAAAAGAAAAGTACGTAGTCACTGAAATGTTTAAACAAATGTCACAATTGACTAGGGGGCTTATCGTTAACAACCACGATCATAATTATACTTTACATTTATGTAACCCATTGCCATCTAAAAATCACCTGCAAAAACATCAATGCGTTTAGTCCTGACACCAACACTGTAGGGTAGGTAATGCAGGGATGGTCACCCCATTTTCTAGTCTCACAGAACTTAAATGATCTGCCCAGTATCCCACAGCTGATGACTCACAGGATTTGGATCCAAACATGGCGATGATAATATTAAACACTACCAAGATTTCACTGTACTCTATGTCCTGTGCTAAGCACTGTATGTAAGTTATCCTGTTCCATCTTTCCAACAGCCCTGTGAGGAATGGTAATATTATTATCTCATTTTACAGATGAGGAAACTGATGCATAGGGAGTTTAATTAAGTTGCCCAAGGTCTCACAGTTAGGAAGTGGAAAAGCAGGGATTCTAACCTAGGCAGCCTGACTCTGGGGACCATATTATCACCAAAAGGTTTTTACACCTATTATTTGACAGGAATTTTAGTTATGTGATGTTATCTATACTGTGTTCAATCTTTAAATTCTGACTCAGGTATTTACAGAAAGTATTTTAAATGATGGCAGATAATTTGGAATGCACTGTAGGCTTGACTGTATTTTGTATAGTCAAATATTTGTCTCAGATTTAAACACCTTAAACCCTGGGCGCATACTAGTTCTTTCAGAATCTAACATTGTAAAGCTTTGAGGCACTGGAACAGATGAGGGAAGATAGTTTTGTCACACTCTGGATTTATTACGTGAATGCCTGTCTTGCAAACAATTGTGTCACTCTTGGAAAAAACAGGCTTTTTTGCCAGATGTCTACAACCAAGAAATTCCATTTATCATTTACAATCCCCAAATCATTCCATACTACTGTAGCCCCCAAAATGTGCCTCAAAAAACTACCACACAGACAGTTCAGAAAAGCAGAGGATGGTTTTCTTAGTGGCTTCTTGTGCAGATCCCAAAGAAAGTAATGTAATTTGACCCTCAGTTATCACAACTGAACTTTGCCTGATAATATACACTTGAATGGAAGAGCTATTTAGCTATACCTAATCAGGTATAGGATGGGTTACAAGTAGATTTGTTTTGAAAAATTACTTACAAACATTCGGTCCATGGTTATTTCTTCCTCAGTAGTGTCTCTGTACCAAAATCATCAAAAAATTATAGAAAAATGAAATATAGTGCCAAATACACGAGGGAACAAGTTCAGGAGAAAGACAACTCAGGCAGAACAATAACATCCCCCAGCTTGGAATTCTCATAATACTAGGGATCCAAGGAGACACTTTAAAAGAGCTGGGTCATTATTTGCATACCAAAATGGTGGTAAGACTTTGCTTCAGCAATCCCACTTCTAGAAATCTATACCAGCCGGGGTGTATAAAATATATATACTAAAGTGAAGTAACTGGAATGTCCATCACTAAGGTAATTGGATAAATACACCAAGGCGCACCCGTACAAAAGAATTCTATGCAGTCATCAAAATGAATAAGCTAGATCTGTATGTATTGGCCTGAAAGGATGTACATGAGGTATTCTAAAGCAAGAAAAGAAAGTTGTAGAACAGTATGTAGAGTGGGAGCCCATTCTCTTAGTAAACACATGGCAACAAATCTAGAGAAATATATAAAATACGCTGTTAACCAGAGTAGGTTGGGAAAGGCAGGTTTCTGAAGATTTTTGCTATCCATGCTATATATTTCTATAAAGCTCTAAGATTTTACAATGACCACATATTACCTTGGTGATAAATAAAAATCATAGACACAGTTCTTTAAAAGAATGTTGTATACTCCAGACATTTCCAATTTTCTTTTAATAACCTATCGTGGATTTACTTCCATTACATTCTATGAACCTTCTTGAACCCATTTATGTTTGAACATGCAAAAGAAACCAAAATCCCAGGGTATGGAAGACAGGCAGTCACATTCAATGTTTTAAAAAATCAGCTTACCATGGTATACCAGAACCATGCTTATTTTTCAAAGGGATTCTTCTGGATGTTCCTTTGACAGGGGACTAGTATATGTGCAGGGCAGGAGCAGAGAAAATATTTCTCAGATGACCAGTTGCCTTGGTCATGGTCTTCTGGACACTACTCAGTGCCTACCAATTTCACTGCAATCACCTCTCCAAATCTGTGCCCCAGGCAGGTCTTGAACTAACCAGCATTCCTCACTTTAAACATTTCAAGTTCCCTTGGAATTTCTAATTCCTGAAAGTGCATTATCCAAAAGTAAAAGGCCTTATACATCCTCATGCAATGGCCATCCCTAGCCTTTCATCCCTTTAAGACATGATTTTTTTTCCCTGAGTCACACAATCATAGCATATTAAAGCTAAAAGTGGTATTAGGGGTAACTGGGTCCAATTCTACTGTTTCCTCTATTTACTTTCTTCTGTTTTGTTCTCCCATTGGCTTTATACCCTACAGTAATAATACCAACTTCTTTCTCATTCCAAAGAGAACTTACACTCAGAAGGGAAGATGAAACTCAAAATGCAGCAGTCTCTAAATCTCAGACAAAAACAAAGGAAATCCCCTCGGGATAGAAACAGACCCACAGTAGATGACACTCACAGACCTGCTTTTAATTTGAACAGCCAGATTAGCAAGAACAAATTCACTGTCCTGAAATATAGAAGTCAACTGTAAAAGACAAAACATATCAGTTTGAGGATTCCTGCTGCTCTTTCTTAACCCAGTAAAGTTACCTGAGATGATGTGGTCATTAAGCTGCATTCATTATTTCAGTCGGTTCAACATCTCCATCTCTCCCCTCAGCTTTTCAATTTACATTTCACCTATTGTTATGGGATGAACCGTGTCCCCCAAAATTCATGTTGAAGCTCTAACCCCCTAATGTGACTGTATTTGGAAATAGGGCCTTTAAGGAGGTAATTAAGGCTAAATGAGGTCATAAGGGTGGAGCCCTAATCTGATAGGACTGGTGTCCTTATAAGAAGAGGAAGAGACACCAGAGATCTCTCTTTCTCTGCGTGCACACACACAGAAAATGCCATGTGGGAGGACACAGTGAGAAGGTGGCCATCTACAAGCCAAGGAGACACGCCTCACCAGAAACCAACCCTGCCAGCACCATGATCTTGGACTTTCAAGCTCCAGAACTGTAAGAAAATAAATGTCTGTAAAATAATATATACATAACTGAACCACTTTGCTATACACCCGAAGCTGACCCAGTGTCGTAAGTCAACTACACCTCAATTAAAAAGAAAAAGAAAAAATAGTCTGTCATTTAAACCACCTAGTGCATCATATTTTGTTACGGCAGCCCTGGTGGATGAATACACCCACCCATTTTCAAGCACTTATAATCATGTCACATATACTTGAAAATAAATGCTGATGGGGAGAGAGGGGAAACAGACATCATCGTTTACTGTTGGTGGGAGGTCACTTAGTGATAGCTATTAAAATGTGAAATATTCATGTCCTTTGATCCAGCTATTCCAGTTCTAGGAATTTATCCTACAGAAATGCTCAAGTGCCCCCCAAATTTATTGCAAGGGCATCATTGTCAGCATTGTTTCCAAATAGAGAAAAAAATAGAAACAACCTAAATGTCCACCAAAAGATGCCTGGATTAAAAAGAAATACTACAATACAACCATCCAGTGAAATCATGTTAAAGTATATGAGGTAGATCTATATTTACCAGCACGAATGTGCTCAAAGATACAGGGTTAAGTGAAAAGAAAGCAAGTTGCAGAATAGCGTAATTACTGATTCTAATTACTTTTGTAAAAGAACACACATGTATCACTGTTATTATATGTATAGAAAAATATGAAAGAATATACTTTAAACTGGTAAGAGGAGTTAATACAAAAAGCGATATTAGGGAGGATATTTACTTTCTGGGTTTCAGATTTTAGTCTCTGAATTTTTTACGTATTACTCTTATTATCAGAAAAATGTAAGGATAACTGAAACATCTCTTATGTAAAAGAGAGGAGAAATGAAAATGCAGAAAACAAAAATATTTTAAGTATAATGGCATACGCTATGTTATCACGGCTCTCCTAGGCTCCCCAAATAGGGAAATTTGGCAAAGACCCAGAATTCATGTCAGTGGAGGGAAATGTACAGTTCTAAACCAATTAAAATAATAACATCCCATAAAAGCTTTTAGCATTTGCACTATGAAAGAGAGACCTCATACATCCTCATGGTGTTGATTACAGAGTGGATAAATCTGCAGCAAAAAAAATCAAAACCAATTTGCTGTGAAATGTATTACGGGTAGAAAAAAAGTGTAGCCTACTTTTAATCTACTCAGTCATATATTTTTTTCATGTATTTTTTATGTAGCATAAATATTCAAAAGATTATTTACCAACTTTTTGCAAATTCTTTTACAACCCTGGTAATAGGGATCCTTAGCTCTTCATCAAAGACAGAGAAGCTCATTTCAATATTGTAGAAGGAAACTAATTAAAAATAAGGAGATTAGGGCTTCCCTGGTGGCACAGTGGTTGAGAGTCCGCCTGCCGATGCAGGGGACATGGGTTCGTGCCCCAGTCCGGGAGGATCCCACATGCCGCGGAGCGGCTGGGCCCGTGAGCCATGGCCGCTGAGCCTGCGTGTCTGGAACCTGTGCTCCGCAACGGGAGAGGCCACAACAGTGAGAGGCCCGCGTACCGCAAAAATAAATAAATAAAAAAAATAAGAAATAGCTGTACCCTTCTTTTTACCTTTCTGCCTTCAGAGAACTGGCTCCCTTGGAGAACACACATCCCATCGTGCATGCATTCTGTTATGCTACATATATTGTGGAACATACCTTTGGACTTAATGGCAATAGGTGAAGTCAAAGTTTCCATAGATAAAAAGGAAGGTGTGGAGTCTGGCCAGGTTGTCTGAAAAGAGGAAGACGGTAGTGAAGACACAGTTGGAGGATGTGTTACTCCAGTGGGTATGAGTGGAAATGGGGCTCCAGTAGCAGTGGATGTAGTGGTGGCTATATTTAGAACGGAGTCCTGTGTGGGCTTAGGAAGAACTAATGTCAGGGATGCTGATGCAGCTGGGATTCTGCTCCATTCAGATGTTGTTGTAGGGCTAGGTAGAAGCATGGCACCAATAGACCGGGTGTGGTCAATTCAACCATTCAACCATTATTAACCATTTGGGATGTAGGAGGAAAAGAAGTCTTTGGAGTAGAGAACTCGGCTTCAGTACTTTGAGGTGAAAAAAGAAATGGTGTCAAAGAGGGTGGAACTGTACTGGATGGAATCCAGGGAGGGTATGAAACAGGTGCATTCACAGACGTGGCACCTTTTGTCATGGCTGTTGAAGTATTTTCTGACAAGGAAGTCATCTTTTCTGTATTTGAAGAATGGCAAGTGGTGGCTTTTACACTTTTTGTGGGTCCAGGAGTGCTCTTAAAGCCAGTCAAAGAGGGGGAAACCTGAATATTCAAGGAAGTGTGGGGATTTTCTGAGGGAGTAGATGAAAGCACACTTTCAGGGTTGGCAATTCTGGAATAAGTATTTGTGAGAACTGTTACTTTACCACTGCTTACAGTAGATAGAGAGCTATTAGTAATCCCAGAGAATATGCCCAGAGTGGTGGCCTCATACCCTTGTGATGGCTGTTGGGTTGTTGATAGAAATGGTGAAAATATGGTCTTTGGAATGGAAGAAATAGCTTCATGTTCTTAGAACTGAGTAGAGGAGAGGCAGGGGTGCTTACGAGTGCAGTCACTATCCCAGCCATTGTAGTGGTTGGAATAGTTTTCACAGAAGGAACATTTGGCTCTGTTGGGGAAGAAAAGGATGTAGGTGTGATCCTGGAGGACACCTCGGTTATTTCTGAAGTAGTGAAAGCACAGGAAGCCACGGTGCTTTTTGAAGTAGACCCAGCATATGTCACAGGTGTGACATCCAATGTCAATGTTTGCATGGTCATAGAAGGCCTGGGGGTAATTGAAGACAATAAAGTATAGAATGATCCACCTGTTGTGGAAGCATCAGAAGAAACAGCAGAAGGTGGAAGCGCAGAGTCATTAGCTGACATTGAGGACATCTCAGCCACAGGCCCAGAAGTGGCTACAGAAGGACTTTTCAAACAATCTGCGAGTGCTGTTTTAGAAGATTCAGTCATTAGTACCGTGGGAGTGTCAGAAACACTTTTGGAGGTGAAGGCAGTGACACTAACTGGCCGTGGGGACCTCTGGTAGATGGGAATGGACGTTGCCATAGCGGTTTTCCCAAGAAGTGCTGTAGGTACATTTGGAGCAGAGAGGGCTGTAGTGATCCTGTCAGGAGACATAGTTGTAAAATTGGCATTAGATAGTCGAGATGTGGAAAGAGACAGAGTCTCAGGGGAGGTCTGTGTGCTTTCAAAAATAGGAGAGGCAACTGAAGACACCTCAGGTTGAGTGCTAGATGAAAGCAAGTGTGAAGGAGTTGTGTTATTGTTTACAGGATTTGATGTCCTGGTTGTCCCAGAAGTTATGGTATCTGCAGATGAAGTATCCTGGCGGTGTGAGAACGGGTGAGTCACAGAGGTAGTGCTTAGCATCTTTTGCTCAGTCCTGGGAATATATACTGAGAGGGCACTCATGCTCTCTTTTTCAGGAGACAAAAGTGTGGTCATTGTCAGAGCTTGTGAAGGGAGAGCTGTTTTGCCAAGACTGGTAGGCATTTCTGAAAGGTGGACATCTGCTGTTGGTGGAGTGTGTGTGCTCCCAGAAGTGGGAGATGAAGTTGGACTCTCATTAGGTGGAGTCACAAACGGAGTCTCTGAAAGTGAATGTGTTTGGTGACTGGAAATTCCTGTGGCCTCAGCAAATCCTGGGTCTGTCATTTCCGAGGATGAAGTACTGTGGGAGTCTGAAATAAGAGGATTCTTTGATGAGGACATTTCTGTCACCTTCAGAGTTCTAGGGGTCTTTCCCAGGGAGGTGGTCATCTGCTCCTTGTCAGAAGATAAGGTAGAAATGTCAGTCACTAATAAGGTGGGGACCAGTATGTTTACAAGATGTGTGGAAGATTGAGAAACGTGACCATAGAGTGAACTAATCAGCTTGTTGGCAGAGGTGTGCGAGGGCATGGTGTCATCAACAACGGAAGTGTCTGTGGTGCCGGTAGCCAAGCTACCAACATGTCCACTACCACTGAAAGTGTATGGAAAGCTGAGAGCAGGGGTAGAAGTCTCCTGCACTTGAGCTATGGGTTGGGTTGCTAATGGTGTAGACGTAGTTGAGGTTACATGAGTGGAGGACACAACAGGAGCATTGTTAGGGAGAGCTTTAGAGCTGCCAAGAGTGGGTGTGGAAGGGGTTACTGTGTCAACTGAGGGGGACAGAGTGGTGGTCCCAGCCTTAGTTGCCACAGGAGTGGGAGGCCTCAGCGAGGGGACTAGAGTTTCTGTCAGAGAGGGAACCGCCGTGGGTGTCATCCTGACAGAGATCCCTGTGGCCTCGGAAGTGGCGTGGATGGAGTCTCTGTGGGAAGGCACGGTACTGCTGGTTGTGGAAGTGCTCTGACCCAATGGCGGCATCGATGCTGTGGTCACTGCAGCTGATGACAGAGTTGAAATATCTGAGGGCAGAGATGTGGAGGAAGCCCTGGCCAGTGTAGAAGGCCCAGGCGTGGTAACCTTAGTCTCCCCAGACAGCATCATAGAGGTGACAGCAGAGACATTAACTGGCAGTGAGAACACAGGGTAATAGGCACAGGGGTTGCTGAGGAATGCATGGCCATAGGCTGTGGAAACAAGGCACCAGCAGTCAAGGACATAGCTGTCCTGTCTGTAGGGATAGTGGCAAAACTCGTCCTTGGTATCCTTGTGGTGGAAGCACCCAGGGGTTCAGAAAATGTCTGTATGCTCCCAGAAGTGGGAGATGGAGCTGGATTCCCCTCAGGTAGAGTCTCTGAAGTCCAATGTGCTGTGTAGATGTGGGTGGAATTAAAGATTTCTGTAGTTCCATTAGGTGAATTCTTAGGTGTGGTTTTCACCGGTTTCGTAGAAAGCCAACTTTCTCTCGCTTCAGTAGTTGCAGTTGTATTATCTAATCGGGTAGTCAGCTTCTCTATATCAGGAAGGGGGGAAACAGATTCATCTGTTGCTTCCAGTATCGTTGCAAATGGAGAAACCTCGGTTGTCACTGCTACAGTCGATTTTCCCTTAAGAAAATGGGAAGCGGGGCTTCCCTGGTGGCGCAGTGGTTGAGAGTCTGCCTGCCGATGCAGGGGACACGGGTTCGTGCCCCGGTTCGGGAAGATCCCACATGCCGCGGAGCGGCTGGGCCTGTGAGCCATGGCCGCTGAGCCTGCGCGTCCGGAGCCTGTGCTCTGCAACGGGAGAGGCCACAACAGTGAGAGGCCCGCATACCGCAAAAAAAAAAAAAAAAAAAAAAAAAAAAAGAAAATGGGAAGTGGTTTCTTTCCTTGTCACAGCAGTTCTGAATCTTTGTGCCGTTGCAGACTCTGCAACAGGGGCTCTTGTCTCTCCAGATGCAATTGTACCATTTGTCTCTGTTTGCATGTTCTCAGGAGCACTCTCCTCAGTAGAAAAATTTGGTTCAACATAAGCAAGGGTAGATATTCTATCTACTGGTGGAAAAACTGTCTCCCTTGGTGTTGAAAGAAGTTCATTTCCAGCTACTGTGGACATAGATGTGGGTTTTAGTAGTAAGCTGGTAAGTTTACACTCAGGCAATTTGGTTACAGATGTGGCTCCAGAAACTGTGGAGAAATTAGCAAGCCACGGAGATGTCAATTTGGATAGAACTGCTGTATATCTGTCGGTAGTAACATCAGCGGTGGTAGTGGCCTCACTCCCTGTGGATGCTTCTGGTTGGATGATAATATTAGCAGTTGTGGATGAATGTTCTGTATTAGAAGTACTCCCATGGAATGCTGATGTCAACAGGGTCTGTTCTGGCCTGGAAGTCCAAATGATCTCATTGGTGGAGGATAGATGGTTACCTTCATCAGTTACTGATGTGGGACCAGACTCAGACACCTTGGATGTGGAAGCTGATCTAGTGGAAATCAGAGGAAGCATGTTTTCACCACCGGAGGGTGTATTCTGGGTATATACTGGCCCAGTGATTGTGGGGTAAAGCGTAGTTTCAGCCACTGTAGGTGCAAGTGTTATCCCAGTAGTCAAGGCTGCATGTGTAGCCTCAGCATCAATAACTGTCTGTACACTCTGAGCTCTGGTGAATGGAGAGGATGTCCTAAAAGAAAGGGCCACGGAAGAGGCCTCTTTTGGCATGGAGGTAGATATTGTGCCCTCCACTCTGGGTGAAGAGACATCCTGGAAATTTGTAAATGCCGGCTCTGTTTCAACTGTTCTTAGCGCAGGTGTCATTTCAATAGACCTAGTTGAATAAACTGTAAAGGGTATTTCCATATCAGTTGTTGCCAATGTGGATGCCGTCTGATTTCTAGGAAATACAGAATCCACTGGAACAGCTGTGGAGAGGAGCACAGACTCAGGTGGCAGTGCTGATGCAGTCCCAATGTGAGTAGTTGTAGCTGAAGTCTGGTCCACCGTGGACTGAGGTACACTTCCAGCAGCTGTAGATGCAAGAAACTCCTGGCTAGCTGTGGAGATAGGGAGTGCCCCCATACCTGTGGATTTGTGTTTGGGCCAAGATGTTGTAGACACGGATGTTGAGTCAATAGATGAGAATAAATATGTTGTCCTCATAACAGCCAACTGAGATCCAGTCACTGAAGTTTTGGATGCAATTGAACTCTTGGTAAATCCAGATGTGTACAGAAAATTAGTAGCTACCCTTGGATGAAAGGTCTCAGTGGCAATGGATTCAGCCATTTTTGTTGTCCTTGTGCCCTCTGAAGATGGGGATTTACTTATTTTCATGGAATTGGTAGTAGGGCCTATGGAGGTACTCTTGGTAGACAGAGCAATGGCTGCTGAAGTAGACAAAATGTCTGCTGCGAGTGTAGCTGTCTCAGCTATGGATGTCTTTAAAAATATTTGGTGCAGTCATTGTTTCCAGAGGTGGAGATGTTGTATTGAAATACGATCTGGTTGTATAATCAGTTGCAAATACAAGCATGCTTTTAGACACCACCGTAGAAGAATATACCATCTTTTGCAGTTTTAGTCCAGTAACTTGGAATGGTGTTGTCAAATCTATTTGTTGTGAAAGAGTTGTAGTTGTTTCCTGAATTGTTATATTTTCAGAAACAACTGAAAAATTACAAAGCATGTGTTACTTTGGATTCAACTTTAGAAGTCAGAGACAATTCTTTAAGAAACAGCTCTATAATGTTTTTTCATATTTTTAAGAGGAGATAAGTATCAGATATAAATCAAATCATGTGATTACAGCTGACCCTTGAATTACAGGGTTTGAACTGTGTGGGTCCACTTATACACAAGTTTTTTTTCAATAGTAAATACTACAGTACTACACAGTCCACGGTTGGCTGAATCCTCGGATGTGGAAGAGCAGATATGGAGAATCCACAGATACAGAGGGCCAACTATAAGTTGTAATGGGGGGATTTCGCTGGTGGTCCAGTTGTTAAGACTCTGCGCTTCCACTGCAGGGGGTGCGGGGTTCGAATTAAGATCCCACATGCCACGTGGCGCAGCCAAAAAAAAAATTTGTAACGTGATTTTCCCTGCTCCGGAGGGTTGACATTCCTAACCTCCACATTGTTCAAGGGCCAACTGTTCTTGATTTTTCTTTCTTTCTTTTTTAATTTCTTTCTTTCTTTTTCTTTCTTTCCTTCCTTCCTTCCTTCTTTCTTTTTTTTTTTTTTTTTTTTTTTTTTGCAGAACGCAGGCCTCTCACTGCTGTGGCCTCTCCCGTTGTGGAGCACAGGCTCCGGACGCGCAGGCTCAGCGGCCATGGCTCACGGGCCTAGCCGCTCCATGGCATGTGGGATCTTCCCGGACTGGGGCACGAACCCTTGTCCCCTGCATCGGCAGGCAGACTCTCAACCACTGCGCCACCAGGGAAGCCCCTTTCTTTTTTTTTACTTGGTTTTTCTTAAGATGATTTTCTACTTTCCAAAATCTATATATGGTTCTCATAATGCCCTGGTTAAGTAACAGGTAGAAGGATATCCATCCAATCGTGTCTCCATAAAAAAATATAAGCACTCCTAAAAGAGGGGTGCATAGTAGAGTAGTACACTGAGTAAGAGGATTAACTTTGGGAAATGAGCCAATTTCTTGAAAGACAAGTGGTCAAACTCACTTAAGAAGAAATAGATGACTTGAATCATCCTATATCTATTACAGAAATTGGATTGTGTGGTTAAAGTCATCCAAAAAAAGGAGGACCAGCTTTGGATTCAAATAGATGTATTCTTACATCCTGGCTCCCTTATTTATTCATTATGTAATCTTGGACTAGTTAGTTAACCTCTCTGTGCTTCAATTTCCTCCTCTGTAATGTGAGATAATAACACTGACCTTAAAAAATTGTTTCAAGAATTGAGTAAATGCATGTAAAATACTTAGCATCGCACCTGGCATATAGGAAGCGCTCAAAAAATGATTAACTGTTGTCAAATGCCTATTATTCATCTCAGTACTATAAACTGAAAATGTTTTGACCTGGGACCCCAAGATTAAAATTTCTTTAACGTATGCCATTTATGTATATATATTTACCAATAATGTATACATATGTAGAATAAATTTACATTATGTACATTATAAACATACTCAAAATATGCCAAAAGAATATGATAAAAATAAATAGAAGTTTCACAATATTTTCTTCCTGCATTCTAATGTAATGATGGGCACAGTCACACAGGAGGATGAATTAGTATTTCTATAAATTCATAATCACCAACCTCAAATAAGCTATTCACACTGCCCATCCAGCCTACCACTTTTCTCTGGTCAATTTATGCTCCTACTCTCTGCAATAACTACTGAAAACCTTCCCCATTCTCAAACTTTACCCTCACTGTTTATCAAGTAACCTTTTTCTCTTATTTCATAGGAAAAAACAATGGAAGTCATCAGGTAGAAACTTAGCTGTGCTATCGTCTCAGAAAGCTGACACCAACAGTCATCCCTCTTTTCCCTAAGGAGCCTTCCCCTCCTGATTTAAAACATGTTCCAGCCTGTTGCAATAAAACAGAAAAAACCCCGGGCTTCCCTGGTGGTGCAGTGGTTAAGAATCCGCCTGCCAATGCAGGGGACACGGGTTCGAGCCCTGGCCCGGGAAGATCCCACATGCCGTGGAGCAACTAAGCCCGTGTGCCACAACTACTGAGCCCATGTGCCACAACTACTGAGGCCCATGTGCCTAGAGCCCGTGCTCTGCAACAAGAGAAGCCACTGCAGTGAGAAGCCTGCACACCACAATGAAGAGTAGCCCCTGCTCGCTGCAAATAGAGAAAGCCACACACAGCAAAAAAGAACCAAAGCAGCCAAAAATAAATAAATAAAATAAATAAATTTATTTTAAAAAATAAATAACTAAGACAAAATAAAATAAAAACCCCACATCCTTCTGCAGGTACTGCCCTGTCACTCTCCTCCCCATCACACCCAAACTTCTTTAAAGAAAATTGATCTCTACTGGCTGTCTTCATGCTCCCCTGACCCATTCTTTAGCCCACAGTAATCTGGCTTCTGCCATCATCATTCAACTGAACAGCACTCACTAAGGCCACCAATGGCCTCCATGTAGACAAATACAATGGGTACTTTTTCAGTCCTCATCTCACTTGACCTTTCAACAGCTTTTGATAATGTTGACCACTCCCTCCTTCTTAAGATATTCTTTGAGTTGACTTCTATGACATAATGCACTCTTGGTTTTTCTCCTACTTCTCTGGCCACTCCTTCTGGCTATCACCTTTGCAGACACATCCTATTTCACCTGGCCATTAAATATCAGGGTTCCCCAAGGCTTGGTCCCAGCACCTCTTTTCTTCTCACTCTATAGTTTCTTTTTTTTAATTAATTAATTAATTAATTATTTTGGCTGCACCAGGTCTTAGTTGACACATGCGGGCTCCTTAGTTGTGGCATGCGAACTCAGTTGCAGCATGCATGTGGGATCTAGTTCCCCAACCAGGGATCGAACCTGGGCCCCCTGCATTGGGAGCGAAGAGTCTTACCCACTGCGCCACCAGGGAAGTTCCTCTATAGTTTCTTCACATCTAGGATTCCAACTTACACATATACACAGATGGATCTCAAAGTTATATCTCTAGATCATATTTCTATTCTGAGCTCCACATTTACATAACTAATTGCTCACTTGACATCATCTCTTGGATATCTCATTAACACCTCAACTCAATACGCCCCAACTTGAACTCTCTCCAAACTGGGTTCTCTTTCAATATTCCCGCAGTGAATCATACATTTAATTATGTAAGCCAAAACCCTCTCCCTCCATCTCCTTCATTTCCTCTCACCTGCTATAGCCAATCCATAATCTTGTCCTATGGATCTTACCTGCTAAATAGCTCTTTACTCCACCTGTTTATCCCCACCGTTATCACTTACCACTCTGACCAAGCCACCATCAATCTCTCACCTGGACTACTACAGTAGCTTCCCAACTAGATTCTGCCTCTACTCTTGGGGCCCCTCCAATCTGTTCCATAATGCAATCAGAATGATCTTTTTGACATGCAAATTTGATCACGTGTCTCTCACACATACACACACACCTTTACATACTCAGCTCCCGTTAGTGGCCTTGTATTACTCATAGGATTAAAAAGATTTTTCTTAATAGAGCCTAAAAAAAAATCTATGCATGGTTTGGTCTCTACCTGCCTCTCCAGCCTCAGTCTGTACTAAGTTTCTCCCTTGTTTTCTGGGCTTCAGCCCGGCAGCCTCATTTTAGTCCTGCAATACTTGGCATTATTTTCCCACCACAAGACTACTGCATGTCCTGTTGCCTCTAAGAATGATCTTCCCAGCCTTCTTCATCTGATTAACTTCTATTCTTCCTCCAGATCTCGCTCACACATCACTTTTTCAGGGAAGACTGCCTTCCTTTGCCTCCATAACTAGGTCAAACCAATCTATTCTAGGCTCTTATGACATACCTCTTATGACAACCCTCATACCTCTTCTTCATAGTACTTGTCACAGATGCAGTTTTTCATGTGTGTGTGCTTATTAATATCTGTCTTCCTCACTACACTTTATGGGTAGAGCCTTCATCTTTCTTTGCTCACTCACCATTATATCCCCAGTGCCTGGTACAGGGCCTGGCATGTGGTAGATGTCCAATAAATATTTGCAGGCTAACTGAACAAGTGGAAATGATGAAGGCTTGGAATGAGATGAGAGTAGTGTGGGGAACCCTAATCCTACAGCTATTGGAAAGGAAGAATTGACATGACAGTTTATGTTAGCGAAGAGGTTTAAGAGATGAAGACAGAGAAATGTCAGAGAACTTGACTTTTGCTTTTGGGCTACTTGGAGGACAGTGGTGATATTCATAGAAATAGGAAAATTGGGAGGGCAGCCTCACTTGGAAGAAAAACACCCACTTCAGGCTCGGATAAGTGGAATTTGGAATGATGGTGGAACATCCAAGTGAAAATGGTGCATAGTAAAATTCAACACTGAGTCATAATTTTTTACCAGTTCAAATCACCCAAAATGAAATCATGCATATTTACCACTGGGAAATTAGCATTTTGAATTTATCTATCTGGGAAGCATAATACCTATGATGTAGGAATAATTATGGTGGTAGACAATCTAGTAATTTATTTCACTGTCTCGAGCATTAAAATTACTTTTAATTTGCATATATAGAAATTATGAGATGTGTGTGGGATATTCTTTGGGATTTTGTGGTCATTAGCAAGTAGAATGAGTGACAATCAGAAACCTGCAACTAACTGTATAGATGAGTAGACAAAAGTTCACACATTTATAAAAAGAAAACTCAAAGTGATATAAGAAGTACTTTTTTACTTAATTTTACAGCATTGTTTCAATTATCAGAGATTCACATCCTATTAGGCAGTATCAAGAAACCGGTACATTTCAGCAGCACAATATTTATTTTAAGCTTCTGCCTTCAAATTTTTCCATAACTGCAAGTAAAAGGAGAATTGTCAGGATCTTGGCTCCCATTTTTGCAGATGGCTTTACCACAGCCAACTGGCTTAGCAAACCTGTTACAGTGTCACTTATATCACATTTGAGGAGTGTGGCATCCCAGGGCCTGAATCGCTCCCTATGAATGCACTAATTGTTGAGAGAAAATTTCACAATTCCCATTCTTTACAAATGATTAATGATTGAGCTGCGTTAACTTTTTAGGAAGACAATAAAACACTACATAGCACAAAAGCCTAAGTTATCTACTTTGATGCAGCATTCAAATAGCACCGTTAGAGAAATCCATAACAAGTAAACCCTTTTAGAACACAGAAGATGGGAGTTAGGCATGATATTTTTATCTGGAGAGGGCTGAGCTATAGATGTTAATTGTTATTGACACTTCCTGTAAGCATCTCAGAAAGAAGCGTAAGATTGAGAAAAAGAAAAACAGATGAGTTGAACAAAATTGCCAAACAGGTGACATTTTAAGTACCAGATATCTCCTAGGAATTAATGCAACTTTCATTTTAACTTAAAACCTGGATTTGTATATTTCAGAAAACCTCCCATTGAATCTTTCAGATGAAAGTGGTTTTTTTCCAGAGACATTACTGTCTCAAGTTTTTTCCTCTAAAGTCTTTATTAATAAAAACTCAAATCTTCCTTAATTAAATCACAGAATTTTAGCACTGTGTTGGAGATTGTATTCAATCCCCTCATTTAGAGATTAGGCCCAGAGAGGTTCAGTGTTGAGAAGATGAGATTTCCACCGGTGAAATATGTAGAGAAGAAATAAGACAGTGTGTGCTAGTGCTTCAATTATCCAGTACCCATAAGTGCATGCCCTCAATTTACACAGAATCATCACAAACCCCAGAGAAATAAGAGACTCTACCTAAAAGAATCAAGAATTAGCAAATTTAGATAATAAAAGCCAAGTTCTGCAAATGCTGAGCTGCTCAATAGAAAGCAATCACCCAAAATAGTCAGACACAAACTTTAGAAGAGAGAATCACAGTGCTAAACCAAAACATGAAGGCACCCTTGCAAGCCTAGGCATTGAAACCAAATGGGGATCCCAATTACAGCCATGCCCTGAAACAATATTCCTTAAATAATCACTCATATCCCAAATAGAGGTAATCCAATCAAACGTCAGTAGCCTTTTAACCAGGATCCATAGGGATTAAAGATCCATGCAAGCAACCTAAGTGTCAATCGACAGATGAATGGATAAAGAAGATGTGGCACATATATACAATGGAATATTACTCAGCCATAAAAAGAAACGAAATTGAATTATTTGTAGTGAGGTGGATGGACCTAGAGACTGTCATACAGAGTGAAGTAAGTCAGAAAGAGAAAAACAAATACCATATGCTAACACATATATCTAAGAAGAATCTAAGAAGAAAAAAAAAAGGTCATGAAGAACCTACGGGTAAGATGGGAATAAAGACACAGACCTCCTAGAGAATGGACTTGAGGATATGGGGAGGGGGAAGGGTAAGCTGGGACAAAGTGAGAGAGTGGCATGGACAGATATACACTACCAAATGTAAAATAGATAGCTAGTGGGAAGCAGCTGCATAGCACAGGGAGATCAGCTTGGTGCTTTGTGACCACCTAGAGGGGTGGGATAGGGAGGGTGGGAGGGAGGGAGACGCAAGAGGGAAGAGATATGGGAACACATGTATATGTATAACTGATTCACTTTATGAAGCAGAAACTAACACACCATTGTAAAGCAATTATACTCCAATAAAGATGTTTAAAAAGAAAAGGCATTGCAGATTATGTGATTGTCCATGTAGAAAACCTTAAGGAAGCTAAAAAAACCCAAAACACAAAAAACCTCCTGGGACTTAAAAGTGAGTTCAGTAAGGCTGGAGGATACAAATAACACCAAGCAAAGAGTTCTTAGACATGACACCAAAAGCATGATCCACAAGAAGAAAAATCAATAAATTGTACTTCACCAAAACTAAAAGCTTTTGCTTGGTGAAAGCCCATGTGAAAAGGATAAAAGTGTAATCTACAGATTAGGAGAAAATATTTGCAAAGCATATATCCAACAAAGGACTAGAATATATAAAGAACTCTCAAGACTCCACATTAAAAATAAAAAACCCAATGAAAAAATGTGCAATGAATTAGGAGTCTGGGATTAACATATACACACTACTATATATAAAACAGGTAAACAACAAAGACCTACTGTATAGCACAGGGAACTATACTCAATATCTTGTAATAACCTATAATAGAAAAGAATCTGAAAAAGAATATATACATGTATAACTGAATCACTTTGCTGTACACTTGAAACTAACAAAACATAGTAAATTAACTATACTTCAATAAAAAAGAAAAATCGGTAAAAGACATGAATAGTTCACTGAAGAGGTTATACAGATGGCAAATAATCACAGGAAAAGATATTCAACATCATTAGGCATCAGGGAAATGCAAATTAAAACCACAATGAAAATCACTACACACTTACCAGGATGGGTAAAATTGAAAAATAGTGACAACACCCAATGCTGGCAAGGATGCAGAGAAACTGGACCACTCATACTTTGCTGGTGGAACAAAATATGACACAGCCACTTTGGAAAACAATATGACAGTTTTATATAAAACTAAATGTGTAACTACCATAATGCCCAGCCATTACGCTTTTGGGCATTTATCCCAGAGAAATGAAAACTTATTCTCACACAGAAACCTGTACACAAATGTTCATAGCAGGCTTTTTTTTTTTGTAATAGGCAAAAATTAGAGTCAGCCCAGATGCCTTTTAAGAGGCGAATGGCTAGACAAACAGTGATATATCCATGCCATAGAATCCTATTCTGCAAAGGAAAGAAACAAACTATGGATACATACAACAACCTGGATGACTCTCCAGAGAATGATGCTAAGTGGGGAAAAAAAGCCAATCCTTAAAGGTTACATATTTCATGACTCCATTTATTAACATTTTTGAAATGACAAAATTTTACAAACAGAGGACAGATTAGTTGTAGTTGTCAAGGGTTAGGGATGTGGGAAGCAGAAGTGGAGGGAAAGGGAAGGAGGGAGGTGGGCGTGTTTATAAAAGGGCAACACGATGGATGGTTGCAGTGTTGAAACCATTCAGTAACTTGACTGTGGTGGTGGACACGTAAACCTACACAGGTGATAAAACTGTATAGAACTCAATACACACACACACACACACACACACACACACACAAATGAGTAGAAGTAAAACTAGAGAAATCTGAATAAGATCAGTGGATTGTATCCATGTCAATATTGTGGTTGCTATACCATAGCTTTGCAAAATGTTACAATTGGGGAAAACTGGGCAAAGTGTACAAGAGATCTTCAGCTGCATATGAATCTACAGTTATCTCAATAAAAATTCAACTTAAAAGAAGCAAATGCAAAAGCCCACACCGTGCAGGTAGTTGAACGATAACTGAATGTCCGTTTGTACTGCAGGGACCACAGAAGCCATGGAGTCTGGCCTCCATCTTTGAAGGGTTTACAAACATGTTTTGCCGCATTCATCCTGTTCCCATTTGTGAACAAGTGATCACTTGCACAAATGGTCTGCATGAGCTTTGCTGTCTCTGTATTTTAAAGTGGTGATAATCCATGCTAATTCACAGGGGCCTGTGGGCTTAATTGCCATTTGCTCCTTCACTTTAGACCAAATTGTATTATTGTAATCATTGGGAGCTGGAGAACAGAGGTATAGAGTAACTGCATATTTATGAGGCATTTTGTTGCGGATGTACCTGCCAACAGAATATTAAGTAGAACATTTGCTAAGGTACCAAATTCTGCTTGTGATTTGGGTATATCACCTCATATTAAATCTTTGCGTTTTTCTAGCCCACATTTTGCATCTGATTTTTCTTTCAATCACGACCTCTGGAAATATAATTCAGAGAGTGTTTATTAGATTTGTGAGAGATAATGGTGACCAGAAACTGTCACAGACACATCTGCCTGTGGGGTAGAAAAAATATGAAATGAGCATCTTTAAGATGATGAGGAAAAAAAAAAACTGTTTTCAAAATGTTGTCTGTATTCAGTTTCCAGGCAAGGACATGAAAAATGAATCCTGCAATAGAGAGAGAGAGACAGGCTGGAAGCTTCCATCTCTGAATCCATAGGCGAATGTCACCCTTTGCAGGAGACTACAAATAAGGAGGTTTGAATGAACTACAAACAGCTCTTGCTTATTTTTCGTGATGAAAAATGAGGATAGCACAGAAAATTGATGTACGGGGGCAAAACCAAATTGCCTTTTAGCTAGAAGAGCCCATCCCAATGAAACCTTTCCTATCAGAGCTGATAACTGGATAGAAGGCTTAATAGTGGGCCAGACAAAGGCCTTAGAAAGTACATAAACTATATAGTCAATCTCTGCATATTTTAAGAATGGTTAGTTCATAAAGTAATTCAAAGCAGCTGGAGCATTAGATTAATTAATAAATCTTAGCAAATCAATAGCTACACACACACAGGGACCCTATGTTTTGATACAGGGTAGATTTTGCAGAATGGACTCAATTCATGTTACTTCATTCTTTTCCAAGAAGGGATTTCTCAAATGCATTAACTAAGAGTGATTTAATCTACATACCTTTAGGAAGACTCTTCGTCTTCATACATGCACAAGTCAGAACAAATCCTTTGTTGGATCATGTGTCTGAGCTGAGATTAGGAAATTACTCTCAATTTACCTAGAGAGGAATTTTAGCTTCTCATCAGTCCCTAATGATCACTTCAAGAAATTCCAGTCACCATCCATTCCTTTTAAAAATACATTAGATTTTTGTCACAGATAAAACCTGGATACAACTTAAAAGTCCTTTAAAGGGGGCTTCCCTGGTGGTGCAGTGGTTGAGAGTCCGCCTGCCGATGCAGGGGACGCGGGTTCGTGCCCCGGTCCGGGAAGATCCCACGTGCCCTGGAGCGGCTGGGCCCGTGAGCCACAGCCGCTGAGCCTGCGCGTCCGAAGCCTGTGCTCCACAACGGGAGAGGCCACAACAGTGAGAGGCCCGCATACCGCAAAAAAAAAAAAAAAAAAAAAAAAGAATAGTTAACTTAATAAAATAACTAGCAAAAAAGGTAAATCAACTTAAATTGTAAAAGCTTATATCCTTTTCGCTTAAAATTGTACGTTTAATAATGTGTCCTATGAAATTACAAGCCCATGTATACTGAGATGTGTGTACAAGAAAATTCATTGTAGCATTACTTGTAACTGCAAAAATTTGGAAGCAATTTAAATGCTCATCCGTGGTGAGTTAGTTCAATAAATTATAGTACATCTATAAATGGATATAGGAAGCCCAAAAATGGATGAGGTGGATATAAACCTACTGATGTGTCCATGATAATATTAAGTTAAAATAAATCAAATTATAAACCTATGTGTAAATATGCATATATTATTTTTATTTTTTTAACTATACACATCCATACACACCCATGCATACACACACACATTATAAATCCATAGGAAAAAATTCTAAAAAAAAAATAGACACCTCTGTGGAGAGGATGCAGGGTAGGTTTTACTTTATGCTTCATGTATTTTTGCATTGTTTGAGTTTGTTTTATTCACAATCATTTACTGCATTTGTAATTTTTTTAATAAAGGAAAGATGCTTAAAAACGACTCCAAAACTAAATTACTAATGACTAGCACCTTTGCCATGATTATTATTTATCACTGCACTGTTTAAATATTCCTGAGATATCTCCAACTACAGTGAATACTTGTTTATTAAACCCAGGTAGCATTCATGGTTTTCAGCAAATGTTCCCCCAAAGCCTTGTTCTCATGAATATATAAATATACACATATATAGTTTATGTGTAAATAGATCTATTGAGACTTGTAACCTAGCAATGTGTTCATTAAAATTTATTTTTGAAAGGTCATAATCCTTCTATGGACCATAAACAGCAATTTATTAGGCAAAAGCTGAAGCTAGACATGTAGTAACCACTCCTATTTATTCAGATAACTGCCCTCTTTTTCCAAGATGTCAGACACCAAGATGGAGGTAGAAGAATTTCTATGGTGTTACAGCTCCTTCAGTGGTGAACAGGCAGTGACCATAGCTGGTAGCTTAATTTCCCCAGGTGGATTATCAGCACCAGCAATTCTCTTCAAAGGAAGCTTCTAAGAGAGTGGCTCATAACTGTTTGGGGGCCACAGACTCCTTCGAGGCAGTCCTGCAAGGTGTGTGGGGTGAAAAGAATGGGCTTTGCAACAGGACAGATCTTTGTGCAAATCCCAGCTCCACTACTGATTTGATGGGTGACCTTAAGCAATTTATTTAAACTCTCAGGGCCTCTCTTTCTTCATCCATAACATGCCTGACACATGGCAAGGACTTAGTAAAAGGCAGCGATTATATTATTTTGGAATATGATGAAGACTATAGACTGTCCTCAGGAGGAAAAAAATTCATCTTGCATTTTTAGAATGGTGCGTACCATCTCAAGGGCTTTGCTCACCTGTCAAGGCCATTCTGGACCTCAGGTTAGGAAACCTGTCTAAGGTTTGGAAAGAACATTTGAAGGAACCTGAATAGTAGAAATAACATTTTCTACTCCTTTTACTGATTGTCATTTTAGGTTATGTTTTCTTTGGCTTGTTTGTTGTATTGGATTATTTGTATATTATGCCCACCAAGACTTAATCAGACCAAGAGGATAGATTGTACATTAAAAAGTGTACAAAAGAGCAAAATAAATGAGGGGCATCTAACACTTTATCACTTCAGTTAGATTTAGTCATTTACCAGCAAAGTGGTATGAAAGGCCATGGCAATTCACTGGCCAGATTAGGTTTTCAAAGACCACTGCTAAGCATATGGATTTAATAGAGCCATACTTCTGGTTCCTTCCATCAAAAATAAAGTTACTTTAAACTGCTTTGAGTGAGCTGTTCAGGCTTAACCTACTAGCTCGCTTTTGTAATCAGAGCCGGCTAGGACTTTTCTCTTTCATTTCCAAGCCTTCAGAAAGGAGAAAAACCAAATACCTTCAGGTAGTAGCTCAAAGGAATGGCTTTCCTGTTCCTTTGCATTAGTCTGAGCTCAAAGAAACACAGAAACCCTCTGCCATTAACTCAAACAGCATCCAGACTGTTGGTGAAAACCTATCTCCATAGTCTGCAGGAGCCCTATTAGGCATGGATCTAGCCCCCATTCCCTCGCTAACCCCTCCCAAATCCATAAGAACAGTAAATACTATTCCTCTAAGAATAAGTGAACATTTCAGGAAATGAGAAAAAATTCTATCTTGATGCTGTTATCAATGACTTTACCCACACTTCAGGACTGCAGCTGTTGATGATGGAGAAGATTGGATTGGACAGGAGAGTGGGGTTGTACAGAGAAAAGCAATCTTATATTTCCTCCTAAAAACTGGAAAGAAGGGAGGAAATACATGTGTAATTCCAAAAACCCAGTTTTCTTACAAGAATTCCATCTAAGAGTTCTCCCACAAAGTCATTGCTCTCAAAAGAAAAATGAATTGGTTTATCAATATCATTCCCCACTAAAAGGGGCTGGGGCTCTTTGGTAAAATGGCTGATTCTTGGGCTGAGTGGGAAGACTACAAGATGAGCCTGTAACATCTTGTTGTGCTAGAAAGTACAGAAGTGCTCGAAAAATAATGGGAATGTGTCAAAAGGACACAAGAGCCAGACTGAAGGACTCCCACTGGCCAAATCTGGGCCAATTTGAGCAATAAAATAAATGACAGCAACAGATTGTAACCCATTGAATAAACTAAGAGTCCATGAGTTCATGCTGATATAAACATATAAACAACTGAAGGAATAAATAAGTAAATGTAGAAGAAAAGAACACTCTCCCTCACAATAGAATACTAACTAATACTAACTAATAAATGCACTGAAAGTGCATCTGTCCACATTTGGGGAAGGGAAAAGAGAAAACAAATGAAATTTTTGTAACAAAAAAATCAATTTTAGGGCTTCCCTGGTGGCGCAGTGGTTGGGAGTACGCCTGCCGGTGCGGGGGACACGGGTTCGTGCCCTGGTCCGGGAGGATCCCACCTGCCGCGGAGCTGCTGGGCCCGTGAGCCATGGCTGCTGAGCCTGCGCGTCCGGAGCCTGTGCTCCGCAGCGGGAGAGGCCGCAGCGGTGACAGCCCTGCGTACTGCAAAAAATAAATAAATAAATAAATAAAAATAAATAAAATAAATTTTATCATCTTTTTTAGCCATAGAGTCATATCCAGGTTATACAATACTATTATGAGTCAATACTGGTGAAAGTAAGCCAAAATAGTTGATATACAAAAATCATCTCTATTTGACATTAGCATGTGACTTTACTTTGGCAGAAGAGTTTCTTCCTAATTATATTTTGCCTGGGCTAATATGAAATGTTAGATTAGTGTTCCCAGAGCACACACCAACTGAACACTTTGAGGGGGCGGTTAGAAGTGGGGTTGGGGGGAGACCAAGGAAAAGGCAGCTTGGACTTAAAATTTGCTGCACACAATCCTCACTCATATAATCAAAAGATGACTATTTCCATCTACCTAACTGCCTTATTATATTCACGGTGCAACAGCAATTTATTTCTCCAATGCCTTTTCCTGAGCCAAATTACCTGATTTATTCTGTCTCTGGAGACGGCTTCTCACTGAGGCACTGACAGGGGCCTGAAGGATGGACAACACTGAAGCTGCAGGGCTTCCGTTTCCATTCAGGAAAGGGAGACAGGGCGCTGCCCGGAGTGTATCCTGATTCCTCCCTTCCATTTCCTCACTAAGGGGGCTGCAGCTTTAAGAGGCTCAAGATGGCCACGTACCTGGTTACCACTGGCTCTGCAGTCAGGCAACCTGGGATGGAATCCCAGGTCTGATGCTCATCAGGTGGGTCGCTTTGAGCAAGTAACTTAACCTCCAGATGCCTCACCGTTTGCTTCAGTAAAATGGGAATTCAGGGCCACAGTGTTGCATGAATGCACAACCCAGGGCCACCACTATAGTCTACACCAAATAACACCCCTACCTGCCACCCTTACAAGACTGTTTGAAGATTAAGTGACATGATGTGTGCTCTCAAGCATTGCTGAAGGACATGTGCATTGGTACAGTCTTTTGGTGGGCAATTTGGCAATATCTATGGAAGTATAAACTGAGTATGCCCTTTGTTTCACAGGTAGCTATTAATGAATCATGATACTATCACCATCGCATACCTCAACCCAGGGCACTAGGCAAATATCTGAGGCTTGCTGCACATCAACCTAATTCCACTCCCAGCACAGCCCATGACAAACCAAAAAGAGCATTATGGCAGAATGGAACATTAACCTTTCTCTGAATTAGGGGTGTAATGTTGGGACCACCACTCTAGAACTGACAGCCGTAACAGCACACTACGCAGGCTGGCAGGAAGTGACAACTTCCCTGCTTTGGGACGATGTCCCCATATGAAAGCTTCTAGATACTCCCTGGCCCTACAGAATTCTCTCCCTCCATTCCTCCACTGAATATCTTCCAAAAGCAAATAAATACATGTCTGCCTACACATACTCGCCTGCACACACACACACACACACACACACACACACACACACACACAAAACCATACGCCGGAACTCATAGCATCCACCTGCCAGGGAGCTATTTCTGAACCATTCATGGTGGATGAGCAAGTGCTCTTTTCTGTCCTTGGCTTATGTGATTATAGTATCATCATCTTTCATGTGCCTAATAAATCAAGAGTTAATCCCACATGGCAATAATTGCTATGAAACCCAAGTCTCAATTATGGTTGGTTAACATTGCTTTTCTGTCCAGCCCTCCAAAATGACATCAAATACAACACTTAAGAATGGTTATTATGGTGAGCATAAATCTCCAGGGCTTACTTGTCCCTTAAAAGAGAATGTATCATAATTTCACATGGTCTACAAGGGCCTCTGCTCTCTGCAGTATGATAGTATAAAACCAGTTGCCAAAGACATGAACAAGCAAGTAACTAAATCAGAAATATAAAAAGATGGGCTCTCACTATTTTTAAAACACAAGTTAGAACAACAATAAGATACCATTTTTTGCCTTTTAGAATGATAACACTTTAGACTGAGAATATCTAGTACTGACTAGCCTGTGGGGAAACAAGTCACTTTAAAACACTGCTGGTGGTGGGAGTACAATTAGTACAGTCTGCCTTTTTTTCTTTTGAAGGGCAATTTGCCAATATCTATGAAAATTTTAATTGTACATAATTGTGCATATGCTTTTGACCCAGCAATTCCATTTCTATCCATTTATTCTGGACAAACATACATGTGTGCAAAGCTGCAAGTACAAGGATATTTACTGCAGCATTGTTTGTAATTGAGAAAAAAATAGGAAAATCTCTATGTCTCAAGAAGTTAATTGTTACCTCTATACACTGGAATAGTAAAACAAACAAAGTAGATGTATAGAGTCATGGAGAGATTTCCAAGGTTTACTATTAAGTGAAATGGGAGTTACATAAGTATAGATATAGTATTATCCTATTTCAAAAATAAGAGAAAAATATGTGTGCTGGCATACACTAGAAAAAAATCTGAAAGAATACACTCCAGATAAGAATGAGTATGTTCAGGTTTGAGATTTAGGGGGATTTTTACTTTCTATGTTATTTCAGTAATATTTGCATATTTTTATAAATAATGTGTTACATTTATAATCAGAAAAATAAGGATGGATGGATGGATAGATGATAGGTAGATAGATAGATAGATAGATAGATAGATAGATAGGACAGATAGATAGAAACCACTTGTGGCCATCCTTGAGGTTCTGCAGACAGAGGTAAGTCCTGCTTAGATCTGAGCAGAAGCGTGGTGTAGTGGAATCCAAAAAGGCCAGATTCAAGTCCCAGTTCTGCCCCTTCCTAGCTGCGTGAACATGGGAAATGAATGCAGGTAAAAGCATTTAAAATTTTTTAAAAAATTTTTTAATGAAGTATAGCTGATTTGCAATGTTGTGTTAGTTTCAGGCGCACAGCAAAGTGATTTGGATATACATATATATTATGTATACATATATAATATCCATACATATATAATATGTATATTCTTTTACAGATTCTTTTCCGTTATAGGTTCTTACATGATATTGAATATAGTTCCCTGTGCTATACAGTAGGTCCTTGTTGGTTTTCTGTTTTACATATAGTAATGTGTATATAGTAGTGTGTACATGTTAATCCCAAACTCTTAACTTATCCCTCACCCCTGTGAAAGCTTTTAAGACAGCGTCTGGCATACAGTGAGCACTATATGAATGTTAAACAAATAAACTCACGTCACTACTCTGAACCTCATTCCTCCATGGTAAGATGGGAGTAACAATTACCTACCTCGTAGGGACGTTATGAAAGCTGATGCAATAACTAACAAACTGATACAATAACTAACGTTTAGGTCACATTTGTGAGAAAGTTGATAAACTGCGAAGCCCCATGTAAATGTCAGCTGCCATGTTTGCCACTGTCATTATTTTTTTTTTTTTTTTTTTTTTTTTTTTTGTGGTATGCGGGCCTCTCACTGTTGTGGCCTCTCCCGTTGCGGAGCACAGGCTCCGGATGCGCAGGCTCAGCAGCCATGGCTCACGGGCCCAGCCGCTCCGCGGCATATGGGATCCTCCCAGACCGGGGCACGAACCCGTATCCCCTGCATCGGCAGGCGGACTCTCAACCACTGCGCCACCAGGGAGGCCCGCCACTGTCATTATTAGAGGCCTCTTCTTCCACAACCTCTTCTGCGCCCTCACACATGCAAGCACGTCTGCGCTGAGTCCTTGCTGCAGCCTCCAGGCTGGGCTGTGATGAGTTGGGACAGAAGCTTTGCCCTTCTGTTTGGCCAGGCAACCAGCGTTCTCTGCCGGGCCTCTCCAGGGCCCGCTTCAAAAGCCACTTGTGTCTTTGCATATGATTTAACTATCCATTGCAGATGTCTGCTTGAACGCTGCCATCTGTTCCCTGGCAATTTTCAAGTTCAAATTGCATGATTGCTCCCCTGAAGCGTGTTCTCTCTTGATTTGGCCATCCTCCGTGTCTCTTTGCCTCTATCCTCTGTTTCCTTTTATTTTAAATTACGTGTATTGTTTCCCCCACTTAAAAAAAAAAGAGGTGTTTTTTCCATTATAAAAGTGATACTGTACATGCTTTTTAAAAGAAAAAAATGGAAAGTATTAGAAAGTAAAAAGATGAGAACAAACTCAGCCAGAGTTCCACCACCCAGAGACAACCACCATTAACATTTTACAATATTTCTTTTGCTGTTTTGGTTCTGTGTATGGGTTTTGCTTGTTTCTATGTGGCTGAGATCATATTGTATGAAAAATGTGGTACCCTGCTTTCCTCACTTAACATTATGACATAAGTGTTTTCCATGTTGGGAAAACCTTATCATAAACCCCATTTAAATGATTATGTTACAGCCCCCAGGAGTGCCAGGCATCATTGTATTTGTATCGAGAAGATACACATAACATAAAATTCACCATTTTAATCATTTTAAAGTGTAAAATTCAGTGGCATTTAGTGCATTTACGATGATGTACAATCATCACCATTATCTAGTTCCAGAACTTTTCATCACCCCCAAAGGAAACCCTGTACCAATTAAGCAGTCACTCCCCATCTGCCCCTCCCTTCAGCCCCTGGAAACCACTAATCTGCTTTTTGTCTCTGTGGATTTGCCTATTCTAGACATTTCATATAAATGAAATCATACAATGTGGCTTTTTGTGTCTGGCTTATTTCACTTAGTGTAGTGTCTTAAACGTTCATCCATGTTGTAGCATGTGCCAGTACTTCATTCCTTTATATGGCTGAATAATATTCCATTGTATGGGTATACCACATTTTAAAAATTAATTCATCTATTAATGGATATTTTGGTTGTGTCTACCTTTTGGCTATTATGAACAGTGCTGCTATGAACATTCATGCTATTGATTTTGTTTGAACACATGTTTTCATTTCTTCTGTGTATATACCTAGGAGTGGGTCACATAGTAATTCTATGTTTAACTTATTCAGTAACAGCTGACCTGTTTTCCACAGTGGCTGCTCCATTTTACATTCCCACTAGCAACATATGAGGGTCCCAACTTCTCTACCTCCTTGCCAACTCTTGTAGTTTTCTGTTTTTTTTTAAATTAGTATTATAACCATCCTCGAGGGTGTGAGTGACATCTCATTGTGGTTTTGATTTGCATTTCCCTAACGACTAATGACATTGAGCATCTTTTCATGTGCTTGTTGTCCATTTGCATAACTTCTATTCAAGTCCTTTGCCCATTTTTAACTGGGTTGTCTTTTTATTGTTGAGTTGTAAGCAGTCTTTATGTATTCTGGATACTAGGACCTTATGAGATATATGACCTGCATATAGCTCCCTTTCTGTAGGCTGTCTTTTAACTTTCTTGATAGTGTCTTAATTTTTTTTTTTTTTTTAATTTTCTTCTCTTCTTTTTTTTTTTTTTATTAGTTTCTGCTTTATAACAAAGTGAATCAGTCATACATATACATCTGTTCCCACATCCCCTCCCTCATGCATCTCCCTCCCTCCCACCCTCCCCATCCCACCCCTCCAGGCGGTCACAAAGCACCGAGCTGATCTCCCTGTGCTCTGCGGCTGCTTCCCACTATCTATCTACCTTACGTTTGGTAGTGTATATATGTCCATGCCTCTCTTTCCCTTTGTCACAGCTTACCCTTCCCCTTCCCCATATCCTCAAGTCCATTCTCAAGTAGGTCTGTGTCTTTATTCCCGTTTTACCCCTAGGTTCTTCATGACATTTTTTTTTTTTTAAATTCCATATATATGTGTTAGCATACGGTATTTGTCTTTCTCTTTCTGACTTACTTCACTCTGTATGACAGACTCTAGGTCTATCCACCTCATTACAAATAGCTCAGTTTCGTTTCTTTTTATGGCTGAGTAATATTCCATTGTATATATGTGCCACATCTTCTTTATCCATTCATCCGATGATGGACACTTAGGTTGTTTCCAGCTCCGGGCTATTGTGAATAGAGCTGCAATGAACATTTTGGTACATGTCTCTTTTTGAATTATGGTTTTCTCAGGGTATATGCCTAGTAGTGGGATTGCTGGGTCATATGGTAGTTCTATTTTTAGTTTTTTAAGGAACCTCCATACTGTTCTCCATAGTGGCTGTACCAATTCACATTCCCACCAGCAGTGCAAGAGTGTTCCCTTTTCTCCACACCCTCTCCAGCATTTATTGTTTCTAGATTTCTTGATGATGGCCATTCTGACTGGTGTGAGATGATATCTCATTGTAGTTTTGATTTGCATTTCTCTAATGATTAATGATGTTGAGCATTCTTTCATGTGTTTGTTGGCAGTCTGTATATCTTCTTTGGAGAAATGCCTATTTAAGTCTTCTGCCCATTTTTGGATTGGGTTGTTTGTTTTTTTGCTATTGAGCTGCATGAGCTGTTTATAAATTTTGGAGATTAATCCTTTGTCAGTTGCTTCATTTGCAAATATTTTCTCCCATTCTGAGGGTTGTCTTTTGGTCTTGTTTATGGTTTCCTTTGCTGTGCAAAAGCTTTGAAGTTTCATTAGGTCCCATTTGTTTATCTTTGTTTTTAGTTCCATTTCTCTAGGAGGTGGGTCCAAAAGGATCTTGCTGTGATTTATGTCATAGAGTGTTCTACCTATGTTTTCCTCTAAGAGTTTGATAGTTTCTGGCCTTACATTTAGGTCTTTAATCCATTTTGAGCTTATTTTTGTGTATGGTGTTAGGGAATGATCTAATCTCATACTTTTACATGTCCCTGTCCAGTTTTCCCAGCACCACTTATTGAAGAGGCTGTCCTTTCTCCACTGTACATTCCTGCCTCCTTTATCAAAGATAAGTTGGCCATATGTGCGTGGGTTTATCTCTGGGCTTTCTATCCTGATCCACTGATCTATCTTTCTGTTTTTATGCCAGTACCACACTGTCTTAATTACTGTAGCTTTGTAGTATAGTCTGAAGTCAGGCAGCCTGATTCTTCCAGCTCCGTTTTTCGTTCTCAAGATTGCTTTGGCTATTCGGGGTCTTTTGTTTTTCCAAACAAATTTTGAAATTTTTTGTTCTACTTCTGTGAAAAATGCCAGTGGTAGTTTGATAGGGATTGCATTGAATCTGTAGATTGCTTTGGGTAGTAGAGTCATTTTCACAATATTGATTCTTCCAATCCAGGAGCATGGTATATCTCTCCATCTATTTATATCATCTTTAATTTCTTTCATCAGTGTCTTATAATTTTCTGCATACAGGTCTTTTGTCTCCTTAGGTAGGTTTATTCCTAGATATTTTATTCTTTTTGTTGCAATGGTAAATGGGAGTGTTTTCTTGATTTCATTTTCAGATTTTTCATCATTAGTGTACAGGAATGCCAGAGATTTCTGTGCATTAATTTTGTATCCTGCTACTTTACCAAATTCATTGATTAGCTCTAGTAGTTTTTCGGTAGCATCTTTAGGATTCTCTATGTATAGTATCATGTCATCTGCAAACAGTGACAGCTTTACTTCTTCTTTTCCAATTTGGATTCCTTTTATTTCCTTTTCTTCTCTGATTGCTGTGGCTAAAACTTCCAAAACTATGTTGAATAAGAGTGGTGAGAGTGGGCAGCCTTGTCTTGTTCCTGATCTTAGTGGAAATGGTTTCAGTTTTTCACCATTGAGGACAATGTTGGCTGTGGGTTTGTCATATATGGCCTTTATTATGTTGAGGAAAGTTCCCTCTATGCCTACTTTCTGCAGGGTTTTTATCATAAATGGGTGTTGAATTTTGTCGAAAGCTTTCTCTGCATCTATTGAGATGATCATATGGTTTTTCTCCTTCAACTTGTTAATATGGTGTATCACATTGATTGATTTGCGTATATTGAAGAATCCTTGCATTCCTGGAATAAACCCCACTTGATCATGGTGTATGATCCTTTTAATGTGCTGTTGGATTCTGTTTGCTAGTATTTTGTTGAGGATTTTTGCATCTATGTTCATCAGTGATATTGGCCTGTAGTTTTCTTTCTTTGTGACATCCTTGCCTGGTTTTGGTATCAAGGTGATGGTGGCCTCGTAGAATGAGTTTGGGAGTGTTCCTTCCTCTGATATTGTTTGGAAGAGTTTGAGAAGGATGGGTGTTAGCTCTTCTCTAAATGTTTGATAGAATTCGCCTGTGAAGCCATCTGGTCCTGGGCTTTTGTTTGATGGAAGATTTTTAATCACAGTTTCAATTTCAGTGCTTGTGATTGGTCTATTCATATTTTCTATTTCTTCCTGAGTCAGTCTTGGTAGGTTGTGCATTTCTAAGAATTTGTCCATTTCTTCCAGGTTGTCCATTTTATTGGCATAGAGTTGCTTATAGTAATCTCTCATGATCTTTTGTATTTCTGCAGTGTCAGTTGTTACTTCTCCTTTTTCATTTCTAATTCTACTGATTTGAGTCTTCTCCCTTCTTTTCTTGATGAGTCTGGCTAATGGTTTGTCAATTTTGTTTATCTTCTCAAAGAACCAGCTTTTAGTTTGGTTGATCTTTGCTATCGTTTCCTTCATTTCTTTTTCATTTATTTCTGATCTGATCTTTATGATTTCTTTCCTTCTGCTAACTTTGGGGGTTTTTTGTTCTTCTTTCTCTAATTGCTTTAGGTGCAGGGTCAGGTTGTTTACTCGAAATGTTTCCTGTTTCTTAAGGTGGGATTGTATTGCTATAAACTTCCCCCTTAGAACTGCTTTTGCTGCGTCCCATAGGTTTTGGGTCGTCGTGTCTCCATTGTCATTTGTTTCTAAGTATTTCTTAATTTCCTCTTTGATTTCTTCAGTGATCACTTCATTATTGAGTAGTGTATTGTTTAGCCTCCATGTGTTTGTATTTTTTACAGATCTTTTCCTGTAATTGATGTCTAGTCTCATAGCATTGTGGTCGGAAAAGATACTTGATACAATTTCAATTTTCTTAAATTTACCAAGGCTTGATTTGTGACCCAAGATATGATCTATCCTGGAGAATGTTCCATGAGCACTTGAGAAAAATGTGTATTCTGTTGTTTTTGGGTGGAATGTCCTATAAATATCAATTAAGTCCATCTTGTTTAATGTATCATTTAAAGCTTGTGTTTCCTTATTTATTTTCATTTTGGATGATCTGTCCATTGGTGAAAGTGGGGTGTTAAAGTCCCCTACTATGATTGTGTTACTGTCGATTTCCCCTTTTATGGCTGTTAGTATTTGCCTTATGTATTGAGGTGCTCCTATGTTGGGTGCATAAATATTTACAATTGTTATATCTTCTTCTTGGATCGATCCCTTTATCGTTATGTAGTGTCCTTCTTTGTCTCTTCTAATAGTCTTTATTTTAAAGTCTATTTTGTCTGATATAAGAATTGCTACTCCAGCTTTCTTTTGATTTCCATTTGCATGGAATATCTTTTTCCATCCCCTTACTTTCAATCTGTATGTGTCTCTAGGTCTGAAGTGGGTCTCTTGTAGACAGCATATATATGGGTCTTGTTTTTGTATCCATTCAGCCACTCTGTGTCTTTTGGTGGGAGCATTTAGTCCATTTACATTTAAGGTAATTATTGATATGTATGTTCCTATTCCCATTTCCTTAATGGCTTTGGGTTCGTTATTGTAGGTATAGTCCTTCTGTTGTGTTTCTTGCCTAGAGAAGTTCCTTTAGCATTTGTTGTAAAGCTGGTTTGGTGGTGCTGAACTCTCTCAGCTTTTGCTTGTCTGTAAAGGTTTTAATTTCTCCATCAAATCTGAATGAGATCCTTGCTGGGTAGAGTAATCTTGGTTGCAGGTTTCTCTCCTTCATCACTTTAATTATGTCCTGCCACTCCCTTCTGGCTTGTAGAGTTTCTGCTGAGAGATCAGCTGTTAACCTGATGGGGATTCCCTTGTGTGTTATTTGTTGTTTTTCCCTTGCTGCTTTTAATATGATTTCTTTGTGTTTAATTTTTGACAGTTTGATTAATATGTGTCTTGGCGTATTTCTTCTTGGATTTATTCTGTATGGGACTCTCTGTGCCTCCTGGACTTGATTAACTATTTCCTTTCCCATATTAGGGAAGTTTTCAACTATAATCTCTTCAAATATTTTCTCAGTCCCTTTCTTTTTCTCTTCTTCTTCTGGAACCCCTATAATTCGAATGTTGGTGCGTTTAATGTTGTCCCAGAGGTCTCTGAGACTGTCCTCTGTTCTTTTCATTCTTTTTTCTTCATTTTTCTCTGCATCAGTTATTTCCACTATTTTATCTTCCACCTCACTTATCCGTTCTTCTGCCTCAGTTATTCTGCTATTGATCCCATCTAGAGTATTTTTCATTTCATTTATTGTGTTTTTAATCGATGCTTGATTCATCTTTAGTTCTTCTAGGTCCTTGTTAACTGTTTCTTGCATATTGTCTATTCTATTTCCAAGATTTTGGATCTGGGAAATAGAATCTTGGATCAGCTTTACTATCATTATTCTGAATTCTTTTTCAGGTAGACTGCCTATTACCTCTTCATTTGTTAGGTCTGGTAGGTTTTTATCTTGCTCCTTCACCTGCTGTGTGTTTTTCTGCTTTCTCATTTTGCTTATGTTACTGTGTTTGGGGTCTCCTTTTTGCAGGCTGCAGATTCGTAGTTCCCGTTGTTTTTGGTGTCTGTCCCCCGTGGCTAAGGTTGTTTCAGTAGGTTGTGTAGGCTTCCTGGTGGGGGGGACTAATGCCTGTGTTCTGGTGGTTGAAGCTCGATCTTGTCTTTCTGGTGGACAGGTCCACGTCTGGTGGTGTGTTTTGGGGTGCCTGTGGCCTTATTATGTTTTTAGGTATCCTCTCTGCTAATGGGTGGGGTTGTGTTCCTGCCTTGCTAGTTGCTTGGCATAGGGTGACCAGCACTGTAGCTTGCTGGTCGTTGACTGAAGCTGGGTGCTGGTGTTGAGATGGAGATCCCTGGGAGATTTTCGCTGCTTGATATTATGTGGAGCTGGGAGGTCTCTTGTGGACCCGTGTCCTGAAGTTGGCTCTCCCACTTCAGAGGCAGAGCACTAACTCCTGGCTGCAGCACCAAGAGCCTTTCATCCACCCGGCTCAGAATAACAGTGAGAAAAAGTAGAAAGAAATAATTAGTAGGAGAAAGAAAGAGAGATTGAAAGAAAGGAAGAAGGGAAGTAAGGAAGGAAGGAAGGAAGAAAGAAAGAAAGGAGGGAGGGAGGAAGGATGGAAAGAAAGGAAAGAAAGGAGGGAGGGAGGGAGGAATGAAAGCAAAAGGAAGAGTGAATGGAAGAAGAGAGGGAGGGAGGGAGGAAGGAAAGAAAGAAAGAAAGACAGGAGGGAAGGAGGGAGGGAGGAAGGAAAGAAAAAGAAAGTGGAAAGAAGAAGGGTGGGAGGGAGGGAGGGATGGAGGAAAGAAAAAGAAAGAAGGAAAGGAGGAGCGGAGGGAGGGAGGAAGGGAAGGGAGGAAAAAAAGAAAGAGCAGGTAAAGTAAAATAGAATAAAGTATGAAATATAGTAGCGTTATTAAAATTAAAAAGTAATTATTGAATAAAAACACGGACCGAAAGAACCCTGGGACATATGATGGAAGCAAAGCTATACAGAGAGAATCTTACACAGAAGATTACACATACACATTCACAAAAAGAGAGCAGGGGGAAAAATCAAAAATCTTGCTCTCCAAGTCCACCTCCTCGATTTGGGATAATTCGTTGTAAAAAGAGGAAAAGGGCGAAAAGTCTGAAATCTTGCTAAGTCCACCTCCTTAATTTGAGATAATTCGTTGTAAAAAGAGGAAAAAAAAAGGGGGGAAAGTCTTAAATCTTGTCCTCAAGGTCCACTTCCTCAATTTGGGATGATTCGCTGTCCATTCATGCACTCCACAGACGCAGGGCACATCAAATGGACCGTGGAGCTTTAATCCGCTGCCTCGGAGGCTGCACAGAGAGATTTCCCTGTCTCTGCTCTCACAGCTCCCGGGTCTCAGCCTTGGACCTGGCCCCGCCTCTGCGCGTAGGTCGCCGGAGGGCGTCCGTTCTTCGCTCAGACAGGACGGGTTTAAAGGAGCCGCTGATTCGGGGGCTCTGGCTCACTCAGGCAGAGGGGAGGGAGGGGAATGCCCTCTCCTCGCGCACCAGGCAACAAAAGGGAAAAAAGTCTCTTGCCTCTCCGGTAGCTCCAGACCCTTTCCCCGGACTCCCTCCGGGCTAGCACTAACCCCTTCAGGCTCTCTTCCTGCCGCCAGCCCCAGTCCTCTCCCTGCGCTCCGACTGAAAGCCGATACCCGAGCCTCAGCTCCCAGCCCCGCCCGCCCCGGTGGCCGAGCAGACAAGCTTCTCGGGCTGGTGTGTGCCTGAGGGCACCGATCCTCTGTGCCAAAATCTCTCCGCTTTGCCCTCCACACCCCTGTTGCTGTGCTCTCCTCCGCTACTCCGAAGCTTTCCCCCTCCGCCACCTGCAGTCTCCGCCCTCGAAGGGGCTTGTAGTGTGTAGAAACCTTCCCTCCTTCACGGCTCCCTCCCACTGGTGCAGGTCCCGTCCATATCCTATTGTCTCTGTTTATTCTTTTTTTCTTTTGACCTACCCAGGTATGTGGGGAGTTTCTTGCCTTTTGGGGGGTCTGAGGTCTTCTGTCAGCGTTCAGTAGGTGTTCTGTTGGAGTTGTTCCACGTGTAGATGAATTTCTGATGTATCTGTGGGGAGGAAGGTGATCTCCGCGTCTTACTCTTCCGCCATCTTCCTCCGGCTCCGATAGTGTCTTTTGATGCACAGAAGTTTTTAATTTTGATGAAGTCCAATTTATCTGTTTTTTCCTTTGTTGCTTGTTCTTTTGGTGTCATTTCTAAGAATCTATCTATTGTCAAATCCAAGGTCATGAAGATTTACCTCTATGCTTTCTTCTAAAAGTTTTATAGTTGTAGTTCTTACATTTAGATTGTTCATACATCTTGAGTTAATTTTTATATATGGTGTGAAGTAAGGGTCCAACTTCATTCTTTTACATGTGTTTACATGTATTTGTATGTATACATGCATATATGTTTACATACCCAGTTTTCCCATCACCATTTGTTAAGTACATTATTTTTCCCCATTGAATGGTCTTGGCACCCTTGTGGAAAATTAATTGACCATACATGTATGGGTTTCTTTCTGAACTCTCAATTCTGTTCCATTAATCTATGTCTATCCTTATGCCAATAACACACTGTTTTGATTATTGTACTTTGTAGTAGGTTTTGAAATCAGGATGTGTGAGTCCTCCAACTTTGTTCTTTTTCAAGGTTGCGTTGGCTATTCAGTGTTCCTTGCAATTCCATGTGAATTGTGGGATTGGCTTTTCCATGTTTGTAAAAAAGACCATTGGAATTTTTTTAATTTATTGAAATGTTTTCTTTTTGGCCACGTTGCACGGCTTGTGCGATCTTAGTTCCCCCACCAGAGACTGAACCCAGGCACACGGCAGTGAAAGCACTGAGTCCTAACCACTGGACCACCAGGGAACTCCCTAAAAAAGACCATTGGGATTTTGATAGAGTTTGCCTTGAATCTGTGGATCTCTTTGAGGTATATTGCCATCTTAATATTAAATCTGTAAACATGGGGTTTTTCCCATTTACTTAGGTCTTCTTTAATTTCTTTCAGCAATGTTTGTGGTTTGAGTGTAGAAGTCTTTCACCTACTTGGTTAAATTTATTCCTTGGTATTTTATTCTTTTAGAAAGTATTGTAAATGAAATTATTTTCTTAACTTCATTTCAGGTTGTTTTGTTAGTGCATAGAATGTACTACTAATTTTTATGTATTGATCTTGTATCCTGCAATTTGCTGAATTTGTTTGTTAACTTAATCATCTGTTTTTCAGATTCTTTAGGATGTTCTTTATGTAAGATCGTATTATCTACAAACAGAGATAGTTTTACTTTTTCTTTCCAGTTTGGATGTCTTATTTCTTTTTCTTGTCCAACTGCTCTGGCTAGAACTTCCAGCACAATACTGAATAGGAGTGGGCATTCTGGTCTTGTTCTGGATCTTAGGGGAAGATTTTAGCTATTCACAATTAAGTATGATGTTCACTATTAGGTTTTCATAGATGCCCTTTACAGCTTGAGGAAGTTTCCTTCTGTTTCTAGAGTACTGAGTGCTTTTATCATGAAAGGGTGTTGGATTTTGTCAAATGTTTTTTCTGCATCAATTAAGATGATCATATGTTTTTTTCCCTTCAATCTATTAATGTAGTGTGTTACATTGGTAGATGAATTTTTATATGTTGAAACACCTTTGCATTCCTAATATAAATTCCACTTGGTCAAGGTAGATAATCCTCAATATGCTGCTGGAGTTAGTTTGCCAGTATATTGTTAAGAATTTTTACATCTAGATCCATATGGGATATTGGTGTGTAGTTTTCTTTTCTCATGATATCTTTATCTGCCAGCTACCATTTTTTAACTCTCTAGCAGATTGATATAGCAAGAGAATGTGCCCCAGGTCTTTCTCTGGCGGAGCCGGAGGGAAAATAATACTCTTGCCATATTGCCACAATACTCACTCAAGATGTCATTCTATTTTGCTTTTTGCTAAATTCTAAAGCTGCTTTGCCTGAGGATGCCAAGTTTAAGCAATTTTAAAGCAGAATTGAATTCACTGAGCATAAAACAATGCCAGTTTTTCCCAGAATGCTCCTACTTTTGTATTATCTGATTTTCTGGGCAGTAGTATAACTGGAGTCTTGGCCCCTATTGCCAGTTTCCAGTGCTCAGCATAATGGTTGGCACGTAGTAGGTACTTTATTGCTATTTACTGAATATAATCATTGTGCCCTATATTAGGGTACTGAGTTGGAAGCTGACAGGTGAGCATATGGAGGGCTGTCCCTTGTGCAAAAGTATCAGTGCTGTGGGTAAAGCATCCGGCATACGATGACAAATTCTGAACTACAGACTGAACTTGTGCCCTGCCCTCTGTTTTAGAGAACCTTTGGCAAAAGATCAGGAGATAGTTCCCTCTCCCTACCAGACCCCAAAAGTAACAAATACATCCATTTTAAAAGTCAGTGAGGTTGGGCTTCCCTGGTGGCGCAGTGGTTGAGAGTCCGCCTGCCGATGCAGGGGACACGGGTTCATGCCCCGGTCTGGGAAGATCCCACATGCCGCGGAGTGGCTGGGCCCGTGAGCCATGGCCGCTGAGCCTGCGCGTCCGGAGCCTGTGCTCCGCAATGGGAGAGGCCACAGCAGTGAGAGGCCCGCATACCACACACACAAAAAAAAGTCAGTGAGGCAAATCTGCAAAATTATTAGTGATTAGTAGTCCAAGGTCTAGCCAAAAGAAGACTTGTAAATTGTGTCAAGTGATGTCTCCTCAGTGAGCAGTGGAACGTACAGATAGAGAAGCTCTTTGAAGTTGCCAGATCAGCTCGGCTCATAAGCCTGAGTTTAGAAAGGCATCATTCTCCCCTCACACTTTAATACTGTACAGTCCAAACCCCTAGGACTCATGGACAGTGCTTTGAGACACTTTTTGACAAAAATGCCTCCATTTTCCACTCTGCGGTTTTCTTAAAATAGCTCAGTGTTTTCTAGTCACCGTAAAGAAGTGCTGATTTCTAAGCTATCACATTGGACTTTATTCTTCTACCCTGAAAAATCTTGACTTGTTTGAGTGTATATAATATATATAAAGGGAGCCTTAATGGATTTGTTTTCATAATTTAATATTTTTTGTATTTGCTCTTGTATAATTGTTTTTAAAGGAAAGCATTACAGAATTGAGGGTGGAATTCTTAGAACCAAAGTTGTTCTTAATAAAAATCACCACATACTTGGACCATGAAAAAAAATAAAGGTCAGTGAGGGAATTCCCTGGGGGTTCAGTGGTTAGGACGCTTTCACTGCCATGGCCCGGGTTCAATCCCTGGTCAGGGAACTAAGATCCCACAAGCTGCGAGGCATGGCCAATAAACAAACAAACAAACAAACAAATAAAATAAAAGGCAGTGAATAAAACGTTTAGAACTCTAAGAGATAGATAATTTGCATGATTTTTTCAGTAAAGTCCCTTTATTTTCTGAAGACTGAATTAGTAATCATCAGATATATTCTATACTTGTTTTCCTGTCCTCTCTTGGCAAAGATTCTCCTTGAAATGTGAAAGGTTAGGGGACTGAGATTCTAGGTGCACTGCCCTGCATCATCTTAGGAGGAGTGGACAAATGAGGTTTAACCCTGGTCAGGCACTGTGGGCATGATCTGGTCACTGTTTCTCCCCCATGCGGTGACCTGCTTTCCTCTACTTTATCCAAGAGTTCTGATCCATAGAACCTGACTGAGCATCAGAGTCTGAGTGTAATAGTTGCTAGGGTGCTGTAACAAAGTACCACAAACAACAGAAATGTATTTTCTCACAGCTCTGGAGGCTAGAAGTCTGAGGTCAAAGTGTCAGCAGGGTTGTTTCCTTCTGAGGACTCTGAGGGAAAAATCTGTTCCAGGCCTCTCTCCTAGCTTCTGGTGGTTTACTGACAATATGTGGTGTTCTGTGGCTTCTGCTGCATCACCCCAATCTCTGCCTTTATCCTCACATGGCCTTCTCCTTGTGTGCTTGTCTGTGTCCAAATGTGCCCTTTGTATAAGGACCACCATCATATTGGATTAGGGGTCCGCATTACTACAATGTGACTTCATCTTTCCTTGACTAATTACATTTGTAATGCCCCTATTTCCAAACACAATCACATTCTCAGGTGCTGAGGGTTAGGACTTCAACATATGAATTGTGGGAGGGAAACAATTCAACTCATAATACTGCATAAGGCTCAAGGCCCAGCTAACCACCTGGCAATACCTTCTATTCAAGGAGGGAGAGGGGGCAGAGCAGATTTGGGGGACGGGTCCCACCGGAGTCATTGGCTGTATCAGTCCTGTAGACAATCTGCCCACTGTGAAGGTAAGCATTCTGCCAAGGGCGCACCATGCCTGCCTCAACTAGGAAATGTCATTACTCACTCATAAAAGGGCTCTTCTGGCTCTTAGTATCACAAATCCTTGCAAATGAATAGCCAGGAGCATTGAAAAACTTGGTAGACCAGGTGCTGGCAGACCCATGGCTGTCTGAGTAGATACAGTAGATTCATGCTTGATACTGGGGAGCTTCATTACCCACATCACCACGGCCATCCTGTTGACAACCACAGAGGCCCAGAGCTACTGCCATCCATTGCCTATACTTCCCACTGGTCTTGTGAGTAAACAACTAATCTTTAGATAAACCCTTGTACATTGTTGGTGGGAATGTAAATTGGTGCAGTCACTATGGAAAACAGTATAGAGGTTCCTCAAAAAACTAAAAATAGATTTACCATATGACCCAGAAATTCCATTCCCGAGTATATATCTGGAAAAAATGAGAACTCTAATTTAGAAAGATATATGCACCCAGTGATCAAAGCAGCACTATTTACAATAGCCAAGATGTGGAAGCAAACTGAGTGTCCATCAACAGATGAATGGATAAAGAAGATGTGATATCTATATCTATATCTATATAATGGAATATTATGCAGCCATAAAAAAGAATGAAATTCTGCCATTTGCAGCAACGTGGATGGACCTAGAGAATATTATGCTTAGTGATATAAGTCAGACACTGAATACAGTATATCATTTATATGTGGACTCTAAAATGTAATGCAAATGTATATGCAAAACAGAAACAGGCTCACAGATATAGAAAATAAACTAGTGGTTACCAGTGGGGGAAGGAAGGGGGAGGGACAATAAGGGAGTAGGGGATTAAAAAGTACACACTATTATGTATGAAATAAGCTACAAGGATATATTGTATAGCACAAGGAATTCTAGCCATTATCTTGTAATAACTTTTAATGGAGTATAATCTGTAAAAATACTGAATCACTATGTTGTACACCTGAAACTAATATAATATTGTAAATCAATATACTTCAATAAAAATTAATTAATTAGTTAATAAAAACAGATGATATATTAAGCCTGGAACATTGTATATGGAAAAAATTTCCTACCATCAATGAATAACTTTGCCCTCTAAAAATGTAAAAAAAGACAAAACCAAAAAACCAGATCTGCCATATATAGAAGCATCCAACTTTGAGCCTCATTTCTCTCACCAGTCACCAGTTACAGAGTTTTCCAACATGTTCTCTCCTCCAGTACCTAGGTTGCTGACCATGCATGTGGCCTGCCAAGAGTTCTTTTTGGAATGGGAGGCAAAGGAATTACCCTCACAAAGGTAATGAGATTGTTCCTTCCAGATTTGGGCCCAAGGCCCGTGTCTCACCCAACAAAATGGATGCCCTTACTCATAAAGCCAGAAGTACCCTGGACCATTCATTTACTTGACACTGATGATCACTGAGGCCCAACTATGTAGCAGTGTTGGAGTGCAGTGATAGAGCGAACACGTGTCCACACCAGATCCCTGGCCTTCGTCAGTTTAACATTCCAGAGAGAGAGAGGCTGTCACTCAACAAGGAAAGAGAATTACAAATTGTGAACAGTACTCGGAAGGAAATTAACAGGCTGATGAGCTAGATAATGCGAGGGGCAGGGATGAGGGGAACCGGAATGTCTACATTCAATCAGATAGTTAAGGAAGGCCTCTCTGAAGAAGAGTCATTTGGGACTTCCCTGGCAGTCCAGTGGTTAGAAGTCCATGCTTCCACTGCAGGGGGCACAGATTTGATCCCTGGTTGGGGAACTAAGATCCTGCAAGTCAAGTAGCCAAATAAATAAATAAATAAATACAAATTTTAAAAAATTTATGAAGAAGAGTCATTTTAGTTTAGTCCTAGGAGATGAAACAGAGCCAGGGTTACAAAGATGTGAAGTAAGAGCGACCCAGACATGGGTAATAGTATGCGCAAAGGCCTTGAGGTGGGACTGTGCTTGCCATTCTCGAGGACTAGGAAGGAAGCTGGTGTGTCTGGAGTGAGAGAGAGGGAGAGGAAGCATAGTAGGAAATGAGGCCCAAGAGGCACTGAGACCAGATAGCGCAGTGCTTTTTAGGGCTAATTAAAGAGTTGGGATTGTATTCTAGTTGTGATGGAGACATATTGGCAAGTTTTGAGTAAAAGAGTGACATGATCTGACTTAATACATCAAAGGATTGCTCTGACTGCTGTGTTGAGAATAGGCTATCGCAGAGCAAGAATAAAAGCAGGGAGCCCAGAGGCTATTTCTGTTTTATTCCTTCCCTCCACCCTCTCTTCCTCCCTCCCCCGCTCCACTCTGCAACTATTCAGTTCCTGACCTCAGTCTTCCTCCCTTCTTTCTAGCACTGCTCTCACCTTTAGACCTTACAACAGATTTGGTTTCTTCTTCTTGACCCTTGGTATTTCCTCCATGGGCATGGTTTTGCTCCACACTCTGGCCTCATCCAGCGACAGCATCTGAATCACCCTCTGCCCGATCTAGGCTTGGCCCTCGCCCTGCCTCCCACGATGACCCTCACAGTTGGGAGGCCGGTGACTCTTCTAGAGCCTGAAGGGGACTGAACCTTAGTCATACCATTGTTTTCAAGAACCAATTTTTGTTCCAGGAAGAAAATGATAACTTTCTCACCAACTGAAGGACAATGAGAACTGTTTAATAACCTAAAAGAACACTGCCTTGCATCGTGAATTTGAAGGTTTAAAATCTGCACATCTATCATAAGTTTCATTGACCAATGACATTCCTCACAAAACCCATTCTAACCTTCCAGTATCACACACTCTTCCACTTTTTCTTCCAAGACTACACTAAAGACTTCTAGATCGTTCTATTCCTAGATCCCTCTTATCCATGCCCCATGCCCTACCCACACACACACAAATCCACTTAGAGTTTGTGTCACATACACCACCACCGTACAGGTGTTCAGGGTTTGATCATTTCAAACTGCATTAATTTATTAAATCAGCAAATATGTACTGACAAGCTGTGTGTCAAGACCTGTGCTGGATGTTTTGGATAAAGAAATGGAGCAAACAAAGTTTCTGGCCTTTGAGGAAATAGTCAGGGAAAAGAGAAATCAACATCCTAGCAAGTAGTCAAGGCCAGGCGACAGAGTTGCCACTGTGCCCCCAGATCCCATTTCAAACTTTATGACGAGAAACATGGTTTCCCATCAGGCTCTGCACACAGTCAGTGCTTGTTGTTGATGGTGATGATGATTTGGTATTTTTCCAGAAGATCAGCTCTCAAATCTGAGGGCCACTCAAATTAAACCCCACTTCCGTTTCATCAAGGAACTGTCCCTCATTGGCATGTATGGCCTGTTAGCTAAAGACTGATGTGCTAAATGAGCAGTGTTACCAATTGAATTCACTTAACATGGACGAGATTGCAATCTTCCAAGACAACCTCGTTCTTACGTCTCCAAATTACCAGCTACTTCAGTTCAACTGTCTCCATCATCTATTTGCTGCAGAATAGAAACAAAGACAGAATCTATCTCCATTCTGATCACAGAGTTTAGGCAAGGGCTGGGCCTCCCAGAACAGATGCCTGTTCGTCACACCTCAACTTCCCTGTCTATACTCTATGATTGTTGCCATATATATATATCATGGAGACAGAAAGACGATATCATAATGCTCCAGGGAGCTTTAAATAAAGCATTATGCATAAGAGAAAACAGCCTAAAAGAAAACCCAAATCTTATGTTAGGTGTGTATCAGCCACCAAATGGCATGTCAGAGCTTCATTAAGATATGTCAAAGACAGCAGTAGTCCAAGCTACTGTCTACTTGGGGCCAGTTCTCCATCAGTCACAGGGAATCCTGAGAGAGTGGATTCACTTGCTGAAGCTCCAGCTTGTCCTATAGCCATATGGACCGACAGGAAGCCATTGAGAGGCAGCCCAGCAATTTTTCAAATGGTTTATTTCGGTAACCTACTGTCCATGAGATATTGAAAGAGATAATAAGAATACATTTTCTTACCTGAGAGAAAGATAAAACTCAACATGAGAATGGTTCCATAAAGCCTCTGATATATGATGTGTTCTTTCATTGTCTAAACCTGCGTTCAAAAAGTCAGAAATATGCCCAGTTCAGTTTCAGAACAAACGATCCCCAAGTGCATGTGACTATACTTTTCCTTCGCCTCCCACACAAGACTTTTTCCTCATGCTCAAAGCCATGGCAGCAGCCACAGTATAGACCCTTGCCTGAGTTATGCAGCCTGGCTGCAACCTCACCGACTGATTTTTTTGCATATCCGTTTAACACATTTTATTGAGTGCCTACTATGTGTCTGACACCATGTTACACACTGGGAATACAGCACTGGGAAGACAAGACAGAGACTCCTGCCCTCACGAGGCACTTAGTCCAGAGGGGAAGGCAGCCATTAAATGCATAATTACAAAATGTGATGTATTCAACATTAATGCACACAACTTCAACCCAACGACTTGCTGCTTTAATGATCCTAAACTTTTTGGAGGAAGCATTATGCAAGATCTTATTAACAAAAGTAACTCATCAAAGCATTGCTATTTTTTTAATCTTTTTTTGTTGTTGTTTTTTTGGGGGGGTTTTTTGGCCACGCTGTGCATCATGTGGGCCCGACCAGGGATCAAACCCATGCCCCCTGCAGTGGAAGCGCAGTGTCCCAACCACTGGATCACCAGGGAATTCCCAAATCATTGCTATTTTTAAAAAGCAGATCTGTTTAGAGAAACCTGACCACCTCATTACGTTTATCCACCTTCTCTCCTTAAATAATCGTAACTAAAGCTACTTATTTGGGAAACACACTGGAAGTCCCCCTTTCTCCAACCAAAATGGTATTAAAACTACAAATCCTATGGAAACATATTACAGAAGCTTGGCAGTAAGATGCTGATGGGCATTTTCTGATTTTAAATAAAATACACTTCTGAATGATTTACTACTGATTTAAACATTTCTTTTATAGGATAATGCAACATATTGTATTTCTTTCCACTTCTAAGCAGGGTTTGGAGTGAATAGACTCACTTTACATTTAATGTAACAGAAGCCAATTAGGAAATCAAATGAGTCTTGGGCTTGCTATGAGTGCCAGCCATTAATAAAGCTCTTCATATTTACCAAGTGTTCTACTGCCATTCTCATTAGAATAATAAGGGAATTTGTATGACTTGGATGGATTTTCTAAACTACGAGCTTAGAAGTAAGGGGATGTCTAAATCTTTTATAACTTGCAAGATGAAAGGCAGCTTAAACTTCCAGTGCTGGAAGAGGAAGAGACTGCGAATCCGTAACTAGCTTTGAGACCGTATTGCTGTTCATTCATTTTCCTGGGCCTCAGTTTCCTTATCTGTAAAAATAGAGATAATAATCTGCCTATTTCCCAGAACTGCTATAAAAGAGGATCAAATTAGGTGATATTTCAAAGGCAATTTTCAAAGTATAAAGTGCTATAGAAATGGATATGATTGCTATCTATAAAATGGAATTTTCAGCAGCAAACAATCCAATTTATACCTTCCTTGAATTTCCTCTAAACTTTTATAACAATTTCACGGTATGTTTCAGAAACTTACCTCACACCCCATAAATAAATCATGGGACATTCTCACTATAGAATACTATGCAGTCATTAAAAGGAATAAGGTAAGTCTCTGTGTCTAACAGGCATGAAAAGGTGGGTTGGTAAGGGGGGCAGGGACTGAGGACTTTTCCTTTATATACCATTCAATTCTGTACTGCTTGATCCTTTTATAATTATCATATGTTACCTATGTGATTTTAAAAATTGAAGGAAAGGAGAAAGAAAGGGAGGGAGACAGGAAGGGAGGGAAAACAGGAAGGAAGGGGACGAGAGAGATAGGAAGGAAGAATGGGAATGAAATCAGTTTCCTGTATGCCTCATACCATTCTGTATTGCTTGATTACTTTACAGTGAACCTGTATTACTCCCATAATTTTTTTAAAAATGAAGGAAAGAAGGAAAGAAAGAAAAGGGAAAGAGAGAAAGGGAGGGTAGAGATTAAGGACTTTCATGCCTCATACAGTTACATGCAATTTGGTTTTGTATGATGAATATCTGTTACTTTTATAATTTAAAGAAATTTAAAGGAAGGAAAAAAGAAAGAAAGAAGGAAGGAAGGAAGGAAGAGAGGAAGACACTTACCTGAGAACTAGACTCCCTTAGCTTCCCACCCCCATGTCACTGTGGGGTCCAGAAAAAGAGTTTGCTTTTCCAATGACCAGATCTGGTCTCTGAATCCCTATGTTTGATGTGAAATGAAACAAGCAAAAACAAGCAGGAGCCTCATTATCTGCTGGCCATGCCTCAGTCACCTTCCTTTGTGGATCAGACCAGCCTCTCTGTTCTTAGCTTTATGGGGCTTGTTGGTCGGGCACATCCTCTTTTCGTGGCTGGTAGCACATCATGGGGCTGCTCTCCCGAGCATGAAATCAGCATGAGCAAAGTTCTCAGGTTATTACACACCCGCAATAACCCATTAATTTGAGGGCTCTTTCTCAGTTTTCACTAACGATTATCTTCAGTTGCTAGTTGATTTTGGCTTTAATTAAATTAGATCTATTAAACGGGTACTTGCTCACTTAACTCAAGCTCATTTCACTTTATTGAGAAAGTGGGGAGGGGGCGTGGAGCAGAAAGCAGAGGCCAAGAAAGTACTAACTTGTTCACATCTCACACTGTCAGTATGGGGGAGCCAGCAGTTTACCATCACTGCAGATCCATCCTTCAAGTTGCCTTGAAAAGAAGTAGAATTACTGAGGGACTTCCCTGGTGGTTCAGTGGTTAGGACTCGGTGCTTTTACTTCCCAGGCCTGGGTTCAATCTCTGATCGAGGAACTAAGATCCTGCAAGCCGCTAGCTGTGGTCAAAAGAATAAAAAAGAAGTAGACTTACTGAATTGGTTTGTTGGTATCATTCTCAAGATGGAGGATGTAGTTTTTACCCCAGAATGTGTCATTACAGCCCTTTTGGGATGATGGAAATATCAAATCCCATCAACCATCCAGAGATGATTCCTGCCACCCTCTGCATTTCCAAGCTCAGGACCCTGAGGTCCACAGGGTAGAATGATTTGCTCAAGGTCATGGACCTTATGAGAGGCAGAGCAGGAACTAGAACCAAGGCTCCTGACTCCCAGACCAATGTATTTTCCTTTCCACCTCACACCTTAAATGGAAAAAGTCAGTCTAAAAAGAGGCTGAGTCCCAAAAATAAAATAAAATAATAAAATAAGAGGTTGAGTCAGCCTATCATCTACAGGTACTCCATGGGGGGAGGGGGGGGGAAGGGTGTATCAGAATCACCCATTACTCACCCCCAAGCCCAGAAACTGTGATCAACATGGTGGATAAGAGCCCAGGCTTTGCAGAAGATAGACGAGTTTGAATCTCCATTGTGTGATTTAGGGCCAGTTCCCTAACATCTCTGGAGGCCCCAATGTCCTCGTTTGTAAAACGTGAATAATGGCACTCACCTCATATCGCTGTGAAGATTACTTGAGACGGTGGGTGTAAAGGGCTTAGGCCAGGGCCTGGCACGGGTGTCAGTGCCCCCTGCTCCTGCATAGAACTCCACCGCTTCCCCTTTTCACTAGGAACAAGGCTTAGCTTTTGAGGTCTGCTCCCCACATGGGGCCATGCAGCTTACAAGAGGAATGGGGCAATTGCTAAGCGTCTTGGCGCCCCCTGGCGGTGGTTTATATTTCACACCATGCTTGCTCATTGGTCTCTCTCTCCCCGTCCCCCAGGAGCTCTGGAAGGCCTGGGGCTCCATGTTATACAGTGGTTCACACATTTCCTGGCACACAGAGAGCACTCAATCAAGATTTGATGAATGAATGACTACATCTTTCTCCCCTCCTAAGGACAGGAAAACACATCTCTCTTCTCGTGCCCCAAGAGTTAGCACAGTGTCTGGCACATAGTAGGTGCTTAACGAATATTTGCTGAATTGAAAAAGAATTTAGAGGAGAATATATTCATACATACTTGGATATGTTTAAAAAATTCTCTGAAAGGAGACCCTGGTGAGAATAACTGATTCTAGGAAAGGAGACTGAGAGGCCTTGGATGGGAAGGAAACTCACTATTCTCTGCATATACTTTTGTACTATTAGAATTGTAATCATCTGTATGTGTTGCTTTTTCAAAGAAAAACACTGGGTTTTTGTTAATCCAGTGTAGTTCAAATGAAATAATTGACGGGAAAACGAAATGTGCAAAAAAATGAAGAGGTCGGACCCCTTGGTCAAGAAAAAAATACCACCTGAGGAGGAAGGGCTTCAATGGCTATCTTCCATTCTCAGGAAGGTTATAAGGAGAATGTTGACCACCTGTTCTCTGTATCTATAGAGTAATAGGAAATGGATTAAAATTGCAGTGGGAGATATGAGTCAAACATAAATAAGTCATTATTGACGATAGGGGTTGATAAACACCAGGAAAGGCTATCATGGGATGTTATGAGCCATCCATCCTGGAAACTTGAAGGTCTAGATAGCCATATAGCTCCGCTGATTGAAGTATCCTCCCACACAGAGTGCTGAGCTTGGTGAGACTTTGTCCCCGTTTCTGACAATACAACTGACCCTTAATCTGGTGAAGGTCCAGGCTGTCATTGTTCCCTCTTCTCTTTCCTGCTATGAGCATCCCACCAGACCAATGAGGAGTCTGATGATTTCCACACAACATGGCCCCCCAACCACAAGCACGCTATTGAATTCAGGGCCCAACCATAGAAACAGTGGAAGGGTTGGTGACTACCTAAGAGATTTTCAAGGACAGTCTTGATTATATTTGATTTCTACCTCAAATACTACCATCCAACAAATTCCCTGCTGGTAGTGGTTTCTGTGCGTACCTTCATACTTTTGCTACATATGTAGGCATCCCTTGACAACATGTAATATTATTTTTAGAAAAATGCCAGCTTAGGAATTTGGGATGAAGTGTTCTTACATAAGCACAGTACAGTTATCAAAATTAGGAAACTTACCTTGATGTACTATTACCTCCTATACAGTTCATATTCACATTTAGCCAACTGTCTCACTAATGTCCTTTATTGGTTTTCCCCTCTGATCCAGGGTCCAATGTAGGATGACACACTGCTTTTAGATGTCATTATTTTTTAGTCTTCTTTAATGTGGAAATATTCCTCAACCTGTCTTTGACTTTCATGACATTGATATTTTTGAAGTGTACCAGCAGCTGTTGTATAGAATGTCCCTCAATTTGGGTTTGTCTAATCTTTCCTCATAGTTCAGGTTATATATTTTTGTCAGGAATAGCACAGAAATGATGTTGTGTCCTTTGCAGTGCATCACACAGGACACACATGATGTCATTTTGTCCCATTACTGAGAATGTTAACTGTGATCACTTGGTTAAGGTGATGTCTGACAGATTTCTCCATGGTAAAGTTATAATTTTTCCATTTGTAATTTGTAAGTGATCTGTGGGAAAATACTTAGAGTCTGTGTAAATATCCTATTCGTCCTTGTCTTAGTTCATTCAGGATGCTAGAACAAATTATCATAGCCTGGGTGACTTATAAACAAGAGACATTTATCTCTCACAGTTCTGGAGGCTGGGAAGTCCAAGATCAAGGCACCAGCAGATTTGGTATCTGGTGATGGCCCACCTCCAGGTTCACAAACAGATTTCTTCTTGCTGTGTCCTCACAGGGCAGAAGGAATGAGGGAGCTCTCTGGGGCCTCTTCTATAAGGGCACTAATCCCATTCATGAGAGCTCCACCCTCATGACCCAGTCATCTCCCAAAAGCCTCACTGCCTAATACCATCACATTGGAGACTAGGTTTCAACATATGAATTTGGGACATAAAGGTTCAGTGTATAGCACTCCTCAAACCTTCAACCAATAGTTTTAGCAGTCATTGTTAATTTTTGCCTGATGGTTGCCAAATGGCAATTTTCTATTTCCATCGTTTGTCCTGCATTTATTAGCCAGCTTTCTACAGAAAGGGTTTTCCCTTCTCCCATATTCATTCATTCATTCATTCATTCATTTTTATCAGTACGAACTCATAGATTCTTATTTTATTCAGTGGGTTGCAATCTATTATTATTTTAATGTTCAAATTGTCCTAGATGGGACAAATTTCTCAACAGGAGCCCTTTCAAGCTGGCTTCTGTGTCCCTTTTGACACATCCCTATGATTCTTTGAGCACTTTCTTACCTTCTTGCACAAGATACTCCAGGTTTATCTTGCATTTTCCATGCCTCAGACCTAGAATCCACCATTTCTCTTAGGACCCCTTGTTCCATTTAGTGCATAATAGTGTCTAGAAACCAAGATCTGGGTCATGACAGAGTTTTGAGTAGAAGAATAACGTGATCTGGCATGCTTTAAAAGGATCACTCAGAGTGTTGTGCTAAACATTGACTCTAAGGAGACGAGGGAGAAAGCAGGAAGGTGCATCGGTGTTGACAGAGTAGACTTCTTTCTCTGCAATGCAAGTCTGAGCATGTGACTCAGGCCATGGCCTGATCCCTGTGGATTTCTCCCTCTTCATCCCCAATAGCTCCCATTCCTCAAATTCTAAACTTTTTCTATAGTGAAGCATTTAGAATTCCCAAAAGGCACCATTCTGTTTCATTCTTCCGTGCTTTTGCAAACTCTGTTCCCTGTGCCTAGAATATTCTTTCCACAGCCTGTCCTGCTACCCCTTGACCATCTGATGATTTTTCTACTCATCCTTAAGACTCAACACAGCTATTTTCTCCCTCTGTGAAGCCTTCCCTGAGCTATTCCCTCCACTTGCATCCCGTCCCAGGTATAAACGATCATTCAGGCCATCAGGGGAACATAGTGCTTCTCCTTCAGCCACATTTCTAGACCCCCAGGAGAGATAAAAATCACCTTTCCAGGTTTTTTGTCCTATTTTGTATCAAGGATAATGACTGATGCTCTTGGTATGAGGCCTTAGGAAGCTCAGGTTCACTAGGGCCCATAATACAAGTGAAGCCCCAAGGCTGGGGTACTGGAATCCTTGAGATTAAATAGGGATAATAGGACTTCCAGGAGAGCACAGGCCTGCACAGACAACCCTGGGAATATGGGTAGGCCAGAATTTAAAGAAGCCTGGGGCGCAGGGAAGAGGGAGGTAATTGACTAATTAGAAGAAATAACTCAGTTGAGTTTTGAGCCTTCTTCCCTCAGTGCCCTCCAAATCTTATTGAAGCCCAGCAATAACTTTCTTTCTCTTGTTATCTGACAATGAGAAAAGATCACCCAAGTAGGTCACAGCCTTTAAGCCAGCTGGAAAACTGTAAGATGTCTCAAGTTAGTCCTCCTGCAAGGGTCTAGCTTTCTGAAACATTTCCTTCAGGGTCTTGGAGATCAGTCTCATCCGCAGCTCTTGGGTCCCCATCAAAGTGCTCTAATGTCAATGCCCTCCAGCCAAAGGCCATCAGGAACACAGCCTCAGTTGAGCAAGTTGAGCTTATTATTTGTTGCAACAAAGGAGGAAACACACCATAAAGCGTCTCAGTCAGAGAGAGTTAGAAAAGACCTTTTACAGGATTGGGGCTTTGGCTGGGTAATTTGGGGAGAGTTTAAGAAAACAAGGGTTTGCTTTAGGTGAGCTGCTGTCAGAAAGCGGGGACAAGTATAACATTGGGTACCTCAGTAAATCTGACTAGAGCAAGGCGAAAGCTACAATTGGTAGAGAAGCAGCAGTCACCGAGATTAGCCAGAAGAGGGCGATGTTTGGCACTTTGTGAGTTGCGCTTAGACAAAATTAAGAAGTGGCCTTGTTTTGTCTGACTTGATCGTGGTCTTGGAGTAAACTTGTCTGACACTGGTGTTCTAGAAGGTTGTTTATGTCTCACGGGAGAAGAACATGGTCTAGCTGTGAGTACCAGACCAGCTTGTACCAACACCGCGGCCCAGCTGTGAGTATCAGACCACTTCCTGGTTGTCAGGTGCTGCTTCTTTTCTTTCTCTTTTGGCCCAGGGCAGGTGAAGTCAGGCTACAGGACATGACTCCATGATACCCAGATTTCCCCACTGATGATGGGGTGGTTGTTTAGAAAACGTAGTCTGTTCTTGGACTAGGGTTTTACTCTCCTGCTTGCTGCAGGATGAATTGCTGAATTATCTGAGATGAAAATGGCTGCACAGTAAGAAGTCAATATAAAAAAACACTGGGCATTTTGCATCAGCAAACTGAAAAACAAGCAATTATCAGAATCATTGATCAGTAATAGGTCTTGAAGTCAGGAGCCTAGAATATAAAACCCAGGTAATGAAAACATGTTCCAGAAACCAATCAGGTTTGTCTTAGACAAGCAGGTGGCTTTTTCTTTTAGCCTAGTCACAAACTCTTCTGCTTGCCCTGTAGTATTCACCTAAGTGTAACAGGTAATGTTTGCTACAGCACAAACTTCCTCTTGGCTGGCTAAGAGGAAATCAAAGGCTATGTGGTTGTCCAGGACAACTCTGGCTAATAAATTTAGATGAGTTTGTTGAGCTTCTAGAGCAGAAGTGTATCATTTATAACTTCCATTAGTGGCAGAGACAAGTTTCAGACCCACTTTCTACTTGAATTATCCCCATTATGGGAATTGCAGTCCATAGTGTAGGTGTAAAGAGGAAATCAATTATCCCTCTTGGAAGTTCTCCTGAATAACTTGTGTTTGCCTCATTTTAGAGGCTTCTAGATGTCCTCCTCAAGGTATAAGTGTGATGTCCACATAAGAATTCGTACTCTAGTGGAGCATAGATTGTATTAGGAATGCAACTATTATTTACTACAACAGAAGTGAGCTAATTTGTGTCTCTCAAGATGGACATATCTCTTTAGTGGAATTAAATAGTTCGTGCAAAGCAGGTTGAAGAGAACAAACAGATCGCTGCAGTCAGAATATCCCCCATATTAGCATCTACCCCTGATTACCTCAGCCTTCCTGATAGGATGATAATGACTTCAGCAGAAGCATTTTGTTGATGTGAGGTCAAGGTCCAGTTTTTTCAAGACTAAAGGTTGAAGTTAATGCTGTGAGGAAAACAAGTACCAGAAGGCACCTGTAAAAGGGAATCTACCCCCTGAAGTGTTTCAAGAAACAGCTATTAAATTGTTGTCAGCAAAGTTAGGGAGGGGGTAACTGAGTCAGCAGTCAGTTAAATTAAGAGCATTGGTTATGGGAAAAACACGTAAGAGAGTTTTGTTTTTTCTTAAGTAGTAGAAGGAGACATAGGGTAACAAAAATAATCAGATGGAGATAAGAGATATCCCATTAGTGTTCTAGGGGGCATCGAAGTAGAATAATAGGCAAGTTTAGTGGAAGAGTAAAGGAATAGAAAAGAGTGTCGAAGAATCAGAAAATTCATCTTGTTCTGTCATTTGGGGCAGAAGCTGTTCACTTTTGAGGTCAGCAATTTGTCTTGTCATCTTGGGTAGAACCTGTCCACCTCTCAAGTCAACAGACTTCGGAGGATTCCTAAGAATCCAAAGTTTCAGTTTTCCAAGTAGAACGGATGTCTGGTAATCAGGAGGAACTGACATATATCTTTTGAGTTGGGAACCATGAATCCAAGTATCAACAGCTTGGACCCGTACAGCTGTGACAGTTGTCAACAGTACCTGATAAGGTCTTTTTAATTGAGGCTCAAGAGCAGTTTTTCTCCAGTGTCTTTTCCAGAAGACAAAATCGCCAGAGGACATTGAGGCTGCTCAGGTAGATATTTTGGAAATGTGACTGGTACATGTTGGTGATAAAGTCAGAGGTATTGTATGTGTCCCTTGCACTAACTAATCATATCTGCTTGTAATAGGGTAGAATCGAAGGCTGAGGGTGAGGTTCCCAAACACATAGGGTTTATTATTTCATTAACCCTTATTAATTCATAAGCTAATTTGTGGGTCCCTGAGGGGGTTGATCTTACGGACATTAAAGCTAATGGTAATACTTTAGGTCATAGAAGTTTTAGGGCTTCTGACAGCATTGCCAGCTTTACTTAAAAGTAAAATACTAAAGTATTCCATTAATTCTCTCTACTTTTTACAAGGACTCTGGGTGATAAGGACAATGGAAGTTTCTGGGTAAAAGGGAGAAGTTTAGAGCTCATTAATAACGGTTCTGGTAAAATGAGTTCCCCTGTGACTACAGACATAATTTGGAATGCCCCAGGTTGGCAAAAAATGAGATCAAGTGTTTATTTTTCCAGGACTTCCCTGGTCGTCCAGTGGTTAAGACTCCACGCTTCCACTGCAGGGGGTGTTGGTTTGATCCCTGGTTAGGGAACTAAGATCCCACATGCCACATGGCGTGACCAAAAAAAAAAAAAAAGCAACAAAAAGATTTTATTTTTCCACAGTTAGGACCTATTATGTGTTGAATTGTGTACCCCCCAAATTCACATGTAAGTCCTAATACCCAGTACTTCAGAATGTGATCTTGTTTGGAAATAGCCTTTGCAGATGTAATTAGTTAAGTTGAAATGAGGTCATCAGCGTGGGCCCTAATCCAATATGACTACGTCCTTATAAAAAGGAGAAATTTGGACGCAGAAACAGACACACAAACAGGGAAATTGATGTGAAGAAACAGAGAGAAAACAGCCAACCATGAGCGAAGGAGAGAGGCCTGGAACAGATCCTTGCTTCACAGCCTCAAAAGAAACCAACCCTGCCCACACGTTGATCTCAGACTTCCAGCCTCCAGAACTGTGAGACCATCAATTCCTGTAGCTCAAGCCACCCAGTTTGGGGTACTTTATTACAGCAGCCTGAGCAAACTAATCCAGGGCTGTAGCTCTCTGACAGGAAAAGCTTTAACCCACCCTGAAAATAAACAATAACCAGACATATTTATAGCCTAGTGAGGAGACATTTGCAGAAGTTCACTTGGAGGTATTCAAAGGGCCCTCCAAGCTTCCATTCCTCTCCATGACCCACCTTTAGAGTTTAACCAGGATTGTGTTGTTAGCAGGTAGGGCATGTTGTGCAAACATCTTTGACAATGCCTCTAAAATTACCCCATCCCACCAAGGTTAAATGTAACATCAGGGCCAATTTATCTCTGCTGTTGTGGTTAATATCATGAAGAATTCTGGTTGATTAGCACAGAGTAGTGCCATCTGGGCAGGGCAGGGTATAAATACAGACTCACTCCCTGAGACAGCTCAGACTCTGGAGAAGAGTCTAGGCGGAGACATCAGAAACCCACCTTCGTGGCGAGGCTCACGTCCAGAGAATTACCAACATCCATCCACCCACCAGAAGAACACTTGCACTTGACATCTGTCAATTCCCATCAGAAGCAGCAGGCTTGCCCGAAAAAGAACAAGGTAGTGGGAGGGATGGTGGATGGGGTATATAGAACAAGCAGCAGAGTGGTCATCAAGCTACGGTTTCGAGGTGAAACTCTCCGAGAGACTATATATTTATATATATTCTATTTGCTGCAAAAAGATCTGGAGACAGCTTATAAGGATTCATTCAACAGAGGCATCTAAAAATTTTTTAAATAAAGTAAGATAGAGGGCAAAGGACTAAAGGTACTAAGCAGGTAACCTAATCCAGGAACAAGAGAAAGATGCAGTTCTGACACTGGGTCTCAATTCAAACTAGCAGCAAAAGGAGCATTTAAACTAGAGGGTAGAAGGCTTCAAAGGAGATAATGAACCTGGACTTTGAAAGATAAGTGGCCTTTGTAGGGGTGAAGATGAAGTAACAAGCATTTCAGGCCGAGGGCGAGCTCTAATACTGACACTAGTTCTAGGTAAAATACCTAGAGCAGGGATGATGGGGAGAAGCCTTCAGAGATGGATGGGGCTGGAGGGGGAACAGCTACAAGTCATACAGGGTCCTGAATGCCTGGTAAGGAGCAGGGCTGGGCACCTTTTCAAGCACTCAACAGTTTTCAAAAGTTCTGAGGTGTGGAAAACTTAGATATGACTCAGAAAATACATTGGATAATTAGGTAAATGGAGTGATTCGATGTGAGTGCACCTAGATATGGAAACCAGCAGGGACAAGTGTTTTTACCAAGGGTTACCTGTGAGGAAGGCAGACTATGACATTACAGAATAACAGCAGGGCAACCGGGTGAGGATACGAGGGGAGGAGGGGAAAGAAAAGGATGAAGGGAGAATTCAGGGACCTCCTAGTAAATAACTGCCTTCTATATTTGCATTTCTGCCCCAAGGGAATTTGTTCAGAGGGAGAGATACATTCCCGGACATCAATATTCATGTGTGAGTACAAGGTGTTCTCTGAGTGGCTGAGGGACCCACAGACCAGCAGGGGGTGGGTGGGGGGAGCCATGATGTCTCCATTGTGAGGCGTTGATAACCCCTCAAACTAGGTCTCCCATTGGTGGAAGCTGGCCAGTGGCTGCCTCCTACTTAATCACATATCCTGTATCAGCAGCTGAGGTGCTGTTTAGCACCCTAGTGCCCCAAATCATAAGGTCTGGCCATTAAGACAAATAGGGGTGGTCTTGGAAGGTAATGCTCCTCGTATCACACCTCCACCTCTACACAGCACAATCCACCTTGGGAAAGGAGTTCAGAGGGTTCCCAGAAGTCAACCCTGACATTACTGTGCATATGTCTTACCAAGGTTCTCTCTAATTGGCTGGAGGGTCCTATGGGGGGAGAAGCCATGATGCCTCCACTGTGAGATGTCAACTGGCCTCTGAAGCTACATATTCCCATTGGTGGGAGCTGGACCAATAGCTGTCCTCCTACTTAATATAAGTTACACTCTGCCAACCACATGGTGGTTTCCGTTAGACCTAAAGGTGAAAAGGTCTCTCTCCCATTACCACTCTCCTGAGTATACAAAAAGCATAAGCGAGCTTTAATGAAGGGATTATTATATCTTGAAACGTTAAGAGGTAAATGTCGATGAGAGTTTGTGAAATAGGATATACAGTATTACACAAAATGGGAAAGGAATGTTTAAATCTTTCTGCATAGTTATATGTAAATGTACATAATATATGGTCTATATAGTTTATATACTCTATAAACATATAATGTAAAAGCATTTCCAGTCGGAAAAGGTATAGGCCTTTTCCTGACCCCATTTGAATCTTATGAAATTGATTTTAATTTGCTTTGGGGGTATATATGAATTGGGCCATGGTTGCTATGGAGATCTCAAAGCTCATCCTATCTTGTCTGTGGTTCTGTCTAAAATGATGTCTTTGGGGAGATTCAAATTATGAGAATGAGGACTGTGGGTGTCTGCCTCTGAAGATGCCACTTGTTATCAGCTACAATCATCTACTAAACTAGAAAGACTCATAGATTCCCAATCTTAATAGATGATTACATTTCATAGTAGATCTTTTATCCTGTCAACCATCCTGAATAACACACCAAATTAACTTGGGGGCATAAATGGATGTGCTTTTTAGGAGAGTTTGGCTCTATTTTCAGCTGTGAATTATGCATTAGTAAGAATTATTTGGACAGCATTCATCATCATTTCCGAAGTTAATGAAATTCCATTACACTTCAGTACATTTTCATTTCACCCAGTGGTAAATTAATTATCCTTCCCTCTTTCTGTCTCAAGTCTCTCTCTCCTCTTTTGCATCATTTACAGTAGTTACAGAGTGGGAACATGGAGAGGTTTCATAACTCGAATAAGTTAAATAAAGGCCAGGAAAGACAGATGTTACTGATTCCCTCTATAATGATGATGTGCTCTATAACTCAATGCCAAGATGAGCAAGGCTGCATGTTTTCACAGCTGTCACTGCTGTTTCCATTGCTCAAGAATTCAGGGCAGGGGCCGGGTTCAGGGACTTAGCTGGGCTACAGCTTAGAAGTCTGGTGCACGTCTCATCTTAACACAGCAGCAGCCCAGGCCACCCAGTCACCACACTGAACCGATTGCTTTGCTCTTTGAGCAAATGAGAAGGCCAGGAGCATCGCCAGGTCCGGCCCCTCTGAGAAGCAAACCTGGAGCTCTCCTAGGTGCTGGATATTTCCCTTTAATTGTATTGGCCTTGTCCTTCCCTGGTCCTACCCTGCCTCGGGCCCTAGTTGTTGCTCAGACCAAATGGGTCCCCTGACCAATGGGCAAGAAACCTGTCTGTCTGGTTCTCTAGCAGCTGACCCAGGCGTACCCTGGAAGCTACTTTGACCCTCACTTGTGGGAGGCTCTGTGCTATTCTAGACTCTTCTTCCAGCTAATAGTGGTTAAAAGGGAGTTCTGGCTCTGAACTCAGAAAGACCAGGGTTAGAGGGCCTTGGACTTGTGTCGGAATGCTGCCAAGTTCTGGACCAACCTGAGGCCTAGTTTCCACAGCATGAAATGGAGGTGAGATCTCTCTTAGAGACTGATTATGAGGAAGACATGAGATAATCTATGGGAAAATATTGAGCATGGAGCCTGAAACTTGGCAAATGGCAGTTATGATGATCAGTACTAGGCCATTCTAGTGATGCTCATTGACTGCTTTCTGATTCCCTGTTCCTTTCCCCTTCTGTTGGCTGTGGGGAAGAGCCTCCTGCTTGTTCCCAGTGAGGCTTAGAGGGATACTGGTAGGTAGCCCCACTCACATAATACCCCTGGCTTCCTAGTCTAGGGCAACCGGGGCATGTGATTTGCTTCCTTCCTCATTCCCCCATTCATAAATCTGCCCAGATCCTATTGTTTACACAGGCTATTTAGGGGTTGGCATTCTGCCTACAGAAAGTTTGAGAAGTATAGGGCTTTTCTCTACTCTGTTTCATTCAGCCCAGCCCCGGGTCCCATCAGGCACTGTGCTGGACAAAGAAATATTTAGCGAGTGCCTGTTCTATTCCAGACACCACACTAAATACTAAAGATTTAATGATCAGCAAAATTAGACATGGTCCCTGTACTAACAGAACTTAGTCCACTAAGCTAAAAAAGCTAATGAAGCTTCAGGTAAATGTCAGGGCCCCTCATATGAACGGGCCCCTGTAAAATGCTGGGAGTCATAGAGTGTTCTAGATGGAGAAGAGATATAGATATTAAAGTCACCCCCAAGATGATGCAGGACTGGAGGTAAAGAGGAAGATCATTTTCAGAATGTTTAGTGATTTCATTATACAAATAATAGGTAACATATTATAAAATTTCAGCCTTCAGGCAGATGTGTGTTTTATTTTAAGAAAAAGGACGGAAGTTTTGAATCCTTTATAGAGGGAAGGGACTCCAAATTCCTAAATATAAAGCCATACAAAAATAAGTCTGTTTCCATGACTGAAAAAGTCCTCAATTCTATCAGAAAGAATAGAAATGAGCACAGTCAGATGAATTGTTTTCTGGTCGATGGTATTCAGCCAAACTAACTGGAATAAAATCAACCAGATGGCAATCTCTAGTCCAAAAAAATGACCTCCACATGAGCAATCCAGGGATGTAATAACAACACAGACTCTTGCTTATATATAGTAGTTGTCACTTTAGATTACTCTTCAGCTTGATTTAGTTGCCCTGTATAACACAATGTATATTTATTCAGGTTATTTGATGCTCTGTACTTCAATTAACTCCAGACAGGTTCCTTCCAGAGGTAAAAGGCAGAGAGCATATTTATTTGCCTACTCTAACCAAATTGGCAGGTAGTCAGGCAAAACAACCGTGACAACATCTGTCTAGTAAGCTGCCCTGAGCTCCCAGGCCAGGAGGGTGATTTGAGTCAGGTGTAGATAAGCAGGTAACCTTGACAACCTTCATAGTTGTCAGGGAAATGACAGAACGGGGGAAGTGCCCTACTCTTGCTCAATGAAAGCCGAAGCCATCAATGAGGGGAAGTAATCAGTACTGATAGTGAAAGGTACAGCAAATCCTATGACCACACGCATCCTTTTATCAGGAGATGTTCTCTAACACTCACCAGTCCTGGGAAGCTCAGGGTGCTGCAACTAATTCAGGACACAGCAAATTTGTACATAAACCTGAGGACTAAAAAAGGCAGCATGATGCAGTCATTAGAGGGGTCACTGAATTAGTCTGGCCCCCGGAGACCCTGTAATTTTAATAGAAAGAATGTCAAATAAACTCCCCACTTTGGACCAGGCTTCAGGCTGATATAATGAACTTAAGTCTTTCTCTAGGGTTCTTCATGTCACTCTGGAAGGACTTAGTCGCCACATAACACTTGGCCACTACTGTTTTTAGCTACTGCTCCTGCTCATAACAATACTTCATTGTAGCCCCCAATAAAAAAAAAGCTCCATTCTAGACAAGAGACCAAATATTACACATTTTCATCCTGCTTCCTTGAAGATTTCTCATCTCATCAGCAATATACAAGAGGTCCAGATACTCTGCATCCTTGTCAGCACTTGATAGTATCAGTTTTGGGTTTGCTTTTTGTTTTAGCCATCCTGATTGGTATGCAGTGGTATCTCACTGTGGCTTTAATTTGCATGTCCTTCATGACTAATGAGGTTTGAGCATCTTTTCATGTGCATATTTGCCAACATTATGCCTGGCACATAATCATTGCTCCCTTCCAAGATTTCAGGTGGTTTCTACCCGCTTCTTCCCAGATACATGATTTTAACAGAGGTCATACAGAGACAAGACCTTACCTACCCCCTCAGGATTTTGAGGAGAAAAGCATGGGAGAGCTAGGGAGAGAAAGGGTTGTCTTTGGGAATTTCTCACACACCACACCATGTAAGTGACCGCAGACTTCTGGTAGTAAGAATTGCCCTAATCCTAAAAATGCTTTTCAATATTACCTTCTTTGGATTAAACAACACAAACACACACACACACACACACACACACACACACACCACGGAGGGAGGTTTTTTGGAGGGAGATTTTTTAATCAAAAAATTATTTCAGGGGCTTCCCTGGTGGCACAGTGGTTGAGAGTCCGCCTGCCGGTGCAGGGGACACGGGTTCGTGCCCCAGTCCAGGAAGATCCCACATGCCATGGAGCGGCTAGGCCCGTGAGCCATGGCCGCTGAGCCTGCGCTTCCAGAGCCTGTGCTCCGCAACGGGAGAGGCCACAACAGTGAGAGGCCCGCGTACAGCAAAATAAATAAATAAATAAATAAATAAATAAATAAAATAAAAGATTAATTGACTCCTTCCCCACGTGAGCACCCACCCCAGGCCCAAGGCCACCCGGTTCTCTCTTAAAAAAAAAATTATTTCACTGAATCGTACAGTAAAGGTAACAGCTAAATTGGAAGGCGGCTGTAACAAGTCACTGAAAAACTTCCCATACGCACTGCTGGCTGCATTATTACAGTTATGATTCATATACAATGAGATGAGAACATTTACTACCTTTACAGTCTCCCCTTCACACTCTGAAATGAAATCTGTAGTTTCTCATTTCTTTTGCTGTTTCACCAAAAAAAAAAAAACGCACCTTGATTCTTGAAGCCTGGAATCTGATTACAAACTCCATTTTGGCTCACTAAGTATTTATTGAGGATCTAAAACATACTAAAACTAGAGTAGGCAATCTGGGGGATTTTAATGGTATAGAAGACATAATCTCAACCCCTGGAGGCAACTTGTGGTCAGTCTACAGGCAGCTTGGGTTTATTTCAGGAAACAGCGGAAAATTCTGCTGAGAGTCTAGACTTGGTGTGTGGAGTCCAGGCACGAGGTGAGGCCTCTGTTTTTCTTTTTATAAGCCTTTGCTTTTTTGATGACCCTCCCGACACAAGGCTGTCTTTAGTCCCCGACTCACTTCCTCTTTTTTAACAGCATTCTCAGTTTGTGTTCAACTATTTCCTGTTGACCTTTTCTAAATGCTCTTGTTTTATTAGTCTCTGCCTTAAAAACAAAAATCCATAGAGAGATAGCATAAAATGCTATATAAGCCTTCGCATGTATTCTTAGCCTAAGGAACCAAAAAAAAAAGATCAAAAGCGAGGAGGGGTGGTGCAAGAGTAAAATTACTATTGTGCATATTCTGTTCATATTACATAGATTTATATATAATAGATGATAGACTCTTGTTCACGGAAACTCTTCACCTAACTGATAATGTAATGGGAGGAAGACAGGCTCATATTTGACAACAAACACTGGAAGGAAATCCATCCCTTTTAGTGAATAATCCTGGGCATGCTTGTTGATCACTGAAGGCACTTTTGTGTTAGAGAGGAAGGAAGGTTTGAATCACTTAACTATACAGTCAATTCTTAAGAATCCATGTTAAGAGCGAGAAGCAATTGCAATTGTTCTGATGAGCTGAACAACAGATAATCAAAAATTCTTCCCCTTAATCACCTGTCTTCCTACCTCTATCTCCCCCTCCACCTCCTCCCAGCAAACAATTTGTTGGAAATTAGGAAAATGTTTTCCCAAGGTAATCTCTCCCCCTACAGGCAACTAGCCTACCAAACTGCTGGATCAGTTCCCTGAGGAGAGGCTGGATTACTAGAATGCATCTGTGCACATTTACAATGGGGTCCGCGTGGCGAGAAGGGACTCCTGTCCTAGAGATGGAAAGGTACAAGTCCCCTAGCCAGAGTGTACACTTCCTGCTTCCTGGCATTAGCGCATTTTACTCTGCTGTAAAATGAGGATCGTAATTACTACCTCGTTGGGCTTTTGTCAGTTGTAAATGAGATAATAAAGGCAAAGGCCCTGCCTCAGTGGATGCCCTTGGTGATGTCAGCCATCATCATCATCATCATTAAAGGTGGTTGACTGCAGAGGATCATTACAAGAGTACGTGGGCCACTTCAACTAGGGCCTATGAGTTTGTTGCAAGTGATTTCTTATAATAGTAGCAAAAGCTTTTGACTTTTTAAATACATTCTAGCAGAGGCAAGTTATCCAGAAATAACCATTGCTTTCACTCTCACTTCTGATATTCTTTCTTATAGGCAGAGGAAAAGGTAACATAAAGCCTGGTCCACTGGGAGCTATGGTCACTCCCCCAAGGGTGTGACTGCCTCTCAGAAAAATTGAGATCGCTGGCTGAGGGCTTCCAGGAGTCCCAGGGACCAAGCCCTTCCCTCCTCCCTGCACAGAGAGTGCCTTCTAGTGCTTAAAGCTCCCCTCAGGGTCTGAGCCTCCTGGTATCCGGCCTGACCACGCCTGCCTTCCCACCAGCACCCTCAGGCTTTCTTTAAATATGTAAATATCGTTGATTATGTCTCCTAATCTTGTTCCAGGCCAGGGAGCTGTATTCACCTCAAAAGGTGATTTTACAAATATCTAATCTTATCCATTTGGGGTGGATTTTATCAGATCAGTTTTCAGAATTCTGGGACCAGTCTCTTGTCACCTCTGCCTATGTTAACTAACTGTGTGACCTTGGCCAAAACATTTTTCCTCTGTACTATGAAATGGGTTGCCCTAGAAATTCTTTGAGGATGTTTCCTTCCTGCTCAGACCTTCTAGGGTTCTGGGATTCCACCTGAGAGAGACAGAGGACCTCGGGAAAGAATCCACTGTATGCACAATATCATATCTACTTAATAATAATGCTCAGAGAAGCAATTCTCCCAACCTCATTTTAATCAAAGGGAAAGTGATTGGCTTGTAGAAGCCTTGTAAGATTTAACGTATCTGAGAAATCCCGTATTACTGGTCAACTGGATGATTTCTGCTAGCTTTTCCCTAGGTCAGCACAGAAGGAGCAGGCCTTGCCTGGAAGCCACGCTCCTTTTCCCCACTAGGTGGCAGCAACACTCAGCTTTGCCAAATGTCAATAGAAACAGTGTCCTTTCTACTGTCGTTTCTATGATGACCTCCTCACCTATATGTTGGATTCGGGACCTTGACACTTAGTATTTCTAGTTCTATTCTCCTGAGCAACTAAACAGGTTTCATTCCAATTACAAGTAATCGCAAATAATGATACAGACTTCAGAAAAAGACATAGAATGTAAAGCCAGGAAAGAACCAAAGCCATAAGGGAGTAGGAGCCTTTAATTTGTAGAGGATGGAATAGAACTGGAGTGACTTGGCCAAGGTCAGCCAGGTAGATAGTGGCACTGTGGGAACTAGAACTCTCGGGTCTCTTAAGTCACAATCCCCATGTCTTCTCCTTTCCTTCTTTTGGGAGGTGAATATGCTGATAGTTTCATTTAGTAGCTGTGTACCCTGGGGCAGACTGAGCTCCTCATCTGTAATATGGGCATAATAATAGTGTCTACCTCATAGCGTTTTACTAGAATTAGAGACCACGCATATAGGGGACTGGGAATCAGAGCACACTCAGGGAGACGTGTCACAGACAGGCAGGCATGTCACACAGGCAGCTGCATCACACGCAGGTATGCCCAAAGGCATGTTGTTCCACAATTTCCCATGACAGAGTCTGATACAACACATGACATACACAGTTTTCCTTCTCTTCTCTGCATAGGGAAAGTGCATGCATTTTTTTAAAATTAAGAATTAACATAGGGCTTCCCTGGTGGCGCAGTGGTTGAGAATCTGCCTGCCAATGCAGGGGACATGGGTTCAATCCCTGGTCCGGGAGGATCCCACATGCTGTGGAGCAACTAAGCCTGTGCACCACAACTACTGAGTCTGTGCTCTAGAGCCCGTGAGCCGCAACTACTGAGCCCACGAGCCACAACTACTGAGTCCATGTGCCACAACTACTGAGCCTGCGCGCCTAGAGCCCGTGTTCCACAACGAGAGAAGCCACTGCAATGAGAAGCCCCCGCACCACAGTGAAGAGTAGCCCCTGCTCACCGCAACTAGAGAAAGCCCCCGTGCACAGCAACAAAGACCCAACACAGCCAAATAAATAAATAAATAATAAAATTTATTTTAAAAAAAGAATTAACATAATTTATTGAGCATGTGACAACATTCATCCATTGATCTTGTTATTTTTTTCTGTTAAAAATTCTCTTTATCTTTAAAAGATCTGTTTACCACTCTACATTCCATTAGAAACATGGAATCTAGAGAGCTCATGTAAATTTTTTTGCAAGCTTGGGAACTTTTCATGTTAATATATGACATTGTATATGTAATAATCACTCATTTTGTATCATATAATTTCACAAAGAAACAACACATCTTTCCTATTTCCCAACCCCTACTCTCTGACATCTTGCAGCCCCCTCCCCTGCAAGGAGAAATTTTTTTTAAAGCTGTCATGACAAATCCCCTGTAGGCTCATGGGGGAAAACTTTTGTACCGTAATAATGAAACACTTTATGTGTGGGAGAAGAATGATAGAAATAACAACTGTGCCACATCAGAGCTCATTAAAGTCAACGAACAGTGAATGCATTTTTAACAAAAACAATAAAGCTCTATTCAGGAAATAAGAAATGGGAGGGGTCGGTGTCTGGTGAGAGGCTATCTAAGGCCTCTTTCACAGCCAACAGCCTCCCAACGGTCTCTGGTTCAGGTATTAAGGTGAACTGTGCCTAACTCCTGGTTTCTCCCTCAGGAGAGGAAATGAGACGCAGCAGCTCCTTCGCTAACTTGCCAGTTTCATGACTTACCCACTCCAGTAAGACCTGGGCCAGATGAGTACCACGCCCCCATCTAGTCCACATGACTCCTTTTGAAACACGGATCAGGCCATCGGAGCAATAGCACCCGCACCTGTGTGTCTCGTGTTTCTCCTCACAGCTCTATGGTGGGGGGAGCACTGCATTTGCAAATATCAGTGTAACTATAATTGGGGACCCACTTCTCAGAAATTGTTCTTAAAACAGAAATGACGGGGTCTCTCCGGAAAGCCCAGGGCTGAGTCAGGTAATGTGGCCCAGTAGAGTCCTATAGCATCACAGTAGCTAAATTAAATCCAAGTGATGATCATGCCTCACATTTATAAAATGCCTGCACATCTATACAATGTTTTGTTTACTCTTTACAAAGCACTTTGGGATTTTTCTCTCATTTGATCCTTGGACCAACACTGGAGTCAGTGTGGCAGATAAGTCACCATCACATAAACCAAGAAAGTATAAGAGGCAGGACAAGATCAAGCACAAAGGCCTTAGAATCAAACAGACCTGAGCTCATATGACAGCTCTGGCACTTGCCAACTGTGTGACTCTGGGCAAGTTAATCTTTCTAAACCTCAGTTTCCTCATCTGTAAAATGGGGATAATCATAGTATCCATCCAAAGGTGGTTATGAGGATTAAATGAGATGATTCATGGAAGCAAAGGGCCTTAACACGCAAAAATGTAACTTGTTATTATTGAATCATTGACAGTTTGTGAGTGACAGAAGTCAGAAGAGACACCCCAAGTCCACTGGGCCAAATGTTCAAATTCAAACACATGGATACATAGATCCACAGTGAGATTTTTCTCCTGAATTGGCAGGCTTTTCTTATCAACTGATCTTTGAAACTAAAATCACCTTTTTGTCCATGATGGAAATTTACAAGTGAATCCCCAACATTTTATTTGGTGAAGCACTTGGGACAGTCACACTTCCGTGTGTTGCTTTTGTTAGATTTTACCTCTTATTGATTCAAAACTGTTCATCCTCTTCTGTATTAGCATGGTTGCTTCTGCTCCAAGACTCTGTGCAGAAGGGGGAAGTTAGAAAAAAAGGCCAGGAAAGCACTAACACTGCTGAGGGTTGAAGGGTGGGGTGACCTGGGGCAGGCTAGGAAGTTTCAGCCAAGAACCCCCAAGTTCCTTTTCTATGCCCAGACAGAAGAGTTAAACCACTTTTTTCTCCAATGCTATAGTCTCCCATCACCGATGACACACAAACACAGTAAACTGGTGGTATTTCTCCAGAGAGCAATCTGCTTTGAAAGCTCTTTATATGTCTCATTCCATTTTTGAGAACATTCTCCAAAGAAATCAGCTAAAAAGGAGCACGGGTTGGGGGGGGGAAGCTATGTAAGGTTGTTCCAAGCCCTGCTATATATAACGGTGAAACACTGGAAACCACCCAAATGTTCAATAATGGTAGCATGTATAAAAAAAGTAGAGTCTACGGACCAGATGGAATGTTCTTTCGGCATTAAAATGGTAAGTATGGGGTCTGTGTTAAGTGAAAAAGAGAGATCAAGATGTGATATAGACACAAATGTTACAACTCTGTAAACTCAAAATGTATGTGGACATAAATATCAAGGAAAGGAAATGTGTAATGGATAGAACATTTTAATTTCTTTTTGCTTAGCTACTGTGCATGCCACTTTGCAGACGTTATTGTTATTTAATCCTCGTGACAACTCATCAGCTTGTCAATTTCCACACACAAAAATGCCCCCTGCTGAGATGATAATTTGGATTGTGTATAACAGCATTTTGAAAATGGGACTTTAAAATATATGGGTCTGCCATTTACTCACTGTGTGACCTTGGGCAAGTCACTCTCTCTAAGTTGCTTCCTTTGTAAAATGAAGACGGAAGCTGACTAAATTGTAAATCTCTAAGCTCTCAAAATTTTCTTTGAGCTATCTAAAAAGTCCTAATTTGAGTTTTTCTGTCCCTGGCCTTACCCCAAAAGTGTCCCTTCACAACAGGTTGTCTTGAAGTGTGATGTAAAACGCCACTGGAGAAAAACAGGACTTTTCGATTTTAAAACAAGACACAATACAAAATGTTATAATACTCTTTCATATTTCCATGAATTCTGGGGACCAGACTGAAAGCGCTTCTTTTCTACCACACCCAGAAATGTGGCAGAAGTGGCAGGGACGGGGAGACGTGCGCAGAAAGAATTTGGGACCATGCACAGACAGTGTTAGTGAAAAATGTCAAAATTCTGTGCTGTGGCTTCCTGGAGGCCAAAGGGAAAATAGAATCTGCTGTTTTCAGTTAGCATTTAAATAAGCTGCTCACGCAGGAGGCTTCTCTTCCGAGCGCCCGCCATCCTTCTGAGGTGGGCGGGGCGGTGTGTTCAGCCACGTGACCTGGGTTAACCCCTTCTAGACCTTCAAGGTCCCTATGCTTCCCTCTGTGCCATGAGCCGCTGGCTATGAGCTCCTGAGGCAGATTCTCATCTGATGCTGCTTCAGCTTTTGCCTTACCCTCAAGAGAGATCGCAAGAGCTAACTTCCAACAAGGCCATTTCCGTTTGTAAGAAATGATGGGACAGAAAGCATCCTAGTGGCTGCCATCTGTCTGCTCCCGCCTTCTGCCTTCCCCACAGGGAGACGTGCCTGGGGGAGGGAGCGACTGGGTCTCTGCACCTCAGGCTTTGCCGCCACCTGAAGGGAATAGGTCCTACCTGGTCCCGCTCTGAAACAGGCCTTCTCCCCCGCCCCCCAACCGCTGAGGGAAGCTAAGAAGGAAGGGGGGTGGGGGAGCAGGAACACAAAGGGACTGGCCTCTGTGAAGCTCCAGTATTCTGATTTAAAAAAAAGATTTCAAGTATCTGAATGACTCGTGTTTTTCCCCCCAAACAAGCCTCTTTGTTAGTTCCACACAATTAGTATTCTTTGCACGAAAATTTGATCTCCTGTCTCTGACTGCAAAGTCCTCTTCCAGCATTTGGGTGGCAAAATGCTTGTTCCCTTGGCCTCCTGTCTCCATTCCCCTATCACCTGGTGAGACATCTCCAGCCCTCTGACCACAAATGAAAACCACTGCGGACGGGGGTGGGGAGGTGTGTGGGCAGATGAGGGAGAAAAAGCAAGATTAGAAAGCATGCGATTATCCCAATCTGAGCTGTGTGGTATATCGTCATGATTAATAGTATTAGCATTTTAGGGGATAATTCTACTGACCTCATAGCATTATTGTCAAAATAAGTGGGACAATGTGAAAAAAACAAGTGCATAACTCAGTGCCCAGCACACAGTACCTGCCTCTGAAATATTAGCTATAGTTATTATTACAATTTTATTTTATTATATTATTTATTTATTTATTTTTGGCTGCGATGGGTCTTTTGTTACTGCGCGCGGGCTTTCTCTACTTGCGGTGAGCGGGGGCTGCTCTTCGTTGCGGTGCGCGGGCTTCTCATTGCGGTGGCTTCTCTCGTTGCGGAGCATGGGCTCTAGGCGCGCAGGCTTCAGTAGTTGTGGCACGCGGGCTCCGTAGTTGTGCACAGGCTTAGTTGCTCCGCAGCATGTGGGATCTTCCTGGACCAGGGCTCGAACCCGTGTCTCCTGCATTGGCAGGTGGATTCTTATCCACTGCGCCACCAGGGAAGCCCCTACTACTATTTTATATTGAGCTCATTCTGTATATTGAGCTTTATATCAACTGATTTCAAGATCAGTAAAACAGTTTAAGCAACTGTTACTATCCTCATTTTACAGATGAGGAAACTGAGGCTCAGGGTCGAAGAGTCTTAAGTGGCAGGACTGGGAAGCAAGCCCAGATGTACTGCGCTCCAAAGCCCATGCTCTTTTCACCACACGGCAACGGGCAAAGGGCATGTTTGGGAACTTCCTAAGGATGTCAGTCAGTCACTAAATTTCGAATGCTTATATAATGACAGCATTTCTCCCTGAACCAATTTTCTTCAAATGTCATTTCCTCCTTCTATAAACAGAGCAAACACATCCCCGACTCACATGTGAACAAAGTCATTTCACATTTCGAATTTTCTTTCCCCTGCAGTCAGCCCTATGGCAATTCCACAGGCCTGGCGCCAGATTCCAGTTCATAGTGAAGATGTGTGAAAACCATAGGCTAAGAAAATAGCATGAAACCAACTGACAGCGGTCCCCAAAGTGTCATCCTACCCGGCTCTTTCCCAGCAGGCTGGGGATTAAGATATAAATGAAACATATGGAGATGGGAAAAAGCATATGTCAGGCCGGCTGTGGCCCATGTTCCTGTCGAGTGCATGCACGGGGTCATTTTCAATCATGAAAACACCACCAAGCAGACTGCTCAAATATTTCTACAGAACTAAAATTGAAATCAGTGCTTTATTCCTCACACCTTCTTTCTGAAGTCAGCCTCATCGGCAGCTTCCCAGTGCAGGCGTATCCAGAAGGAACCAGAATTCGGCATACACGCTCCTCCTTCCAAAGAGAGAGAGAAAAGAACTGGGTAGTTCTGAACAGTTCCTCCTGGGTGTGTTTCAGTTGAATTAATTATCTCCAGGCATAATAATATCGACAACAAAAACATATTGAACACAAACCCTCTACAGAGTACTGCGCAGGGTTCTGAGGGTAACACATATAAGAATGTACTAGCCAAGGGCTTCCCTGGTGGCACAGTGGTTGAGAGTCCGCCTGCCGATGCAGGGGACACGGGCTCGTGCCCCGGTCCGGGAAGATCCCACATGCCGCGGAGCGGCTGGGCCCATGAGCCATGGCCGCTGAGCCTGCGCTTCCGGAGCCTGTGCTCCACAACGGGAGAGGCCACAACAGTGAGAGGCCCGCGTACCGCAAAAAACAAAAACAAAAAAAAAAAGAATGTACTAGCCAATAAATAGCCACCATTTATACAGCCTGGTTTTAAGAGCCATTCCTTCCACGAAGCCTCTCGGGCTCGGCTGGTGCTTGGCCCATCTCCTCCATCCCCACCTCCACTCCTAGATTCAAATAGCAGCTGGATACGGCCACACTTTCAGCCCCCAGCATAGAACACCAGGCACTGTTTTGAGCAGCCCTCTCTTGCTCTAGCTCCTCAGACCTCTGGAAAGCTCCAGAGAAGTGTGGAGTCAGATTATCCTGAACTTGAATCACACTTCCGTGAGGTGGGGGAAGAGTAGATCAAGAGGCCAGCTGGAGCCCAGGCGTTTGCCTGGTCTTGCTGTTGCAGAACAGGGTTCCTGAGAGGAAGTAGTGAGAATTGTGTGCAGCAGCAGGTAGGGGCCAGCTCATTGGTTCCTTCACAAAAATAACGGCTGTTCAATATCCTTTAAGTGTGTCTTTCTCAACTTAGCAGGGTCTCCATCTGTTTCCCTCCCATGTCCGTTTCAGTTTCATTGGGAGGATATAGGTCAAATTCCAGCTGGATGACATAGTGGTTCCCAGCACTGGGTCAGCAATTCTCACTTTTTTTTTTCTTCTTCCAAAAGATTGTTTGGACAGCCTTTCACTTGTGGGCAGAGGTAAGGGCATTAGATAGGATGTAGGGAGACCTGGATTCCAGCAGTGGGAACTTGAGTCAACACGCCTGTCTGAGCCTCAGGGGAAAATGAGAGGACTCAACTTAGTGGACTTGACGTTCCTTCCCAGCTCTCACATTCAGTGATGTGTCCTCAACAGACATTAATATCTGGAAACTAAAGAAAAGCAAAGTCAAGGATATGTGTCTTTCCTGAGAGCAGAGAAAGATGGTCTATTCACTTGGCCTCAGGGATGACCTGCTTTTTTTTTTTTTTTTTTTTTTTTTTTTTTGCGGTATGTGGGCCTCTCACTGTTGTGGCCTCTCCCGTTGCGGAGCACAGGCTCCGGACACGCAGGCTCAGCGGCCATGGCTCACGGGCCTAGCCGCTCCGCGGCATGTGGGATCTTCCCGGACCGGGACACGAACCCGTGTCCCCTGCATCGGCAGGCGGACTCTCAACCACTGCACCACCGGGGAAGCCCGGATGACCTGCTCTTAACCTGCTCTTTTCCTCTTCTCCCCCCCATCCACCCCAAGAGTCTTCTCTGAAAACTCTGGAGGGTTTTCTTTTCGAGGGGCTGGCTGTTGGGCCTTTAGAAGTTTTGTTCCGTGTCGTTGCTGAGTCCTTCACCCCAGCTGCGTAGAGATGAGAGCCCTGCTGGAAGCCTGCTTCAGCTCTCCGCTGCCCACGTGTGCATCCCCACAGACCCACGTTTCCCGAAGAAGAGTGTGCACACAGTTCCCCTTTGTCCTCTTGGGTCCTTTTGTCTCTCAAAGTATACATTCTCTAAATAGATCTGGGAGCTGGCCATGAAAAAACAATGAAGTTTACAGTGCAGGCTTTCAGCTCTGCAACTGTATCAGTGCAGCGACAAACAATTGAGTTTTGCAAAGGGGTCCTCAAGAAGAGCCAGAGTTAAGGACACAATTGTTTAACCATTCTGACCCTGGGAAACATACATTCCCCTCTTGGGTCGTGGGGAGAGGAGTTTCTTCTGCATTTCATTTCCTGTCTGTGATCTGGATGTCTTTACTTTCCCCGTACCTATGTTAACTCCTTTTCAAATGTAGGTGTGTATGCGCGTGGACTGTCCTGTGCAGGTGGAGGTGGGGAAGGGAAGGAAAACCGTGTATGCAGTGTGTTGTACTACACTCTGTCACAGGAAGCCGCGGTACAAAATGCTCTCAGGCATCCTTGCAGGCAGCTCCGTGTCTGTGATGCCCCTGCCTCCGTTGTGATGCTCACCCACAAGGCCTTGGCCAGGTCTTGACTTTCAGTGAAACCTAGGGCAGAGTATCTGTCTGCCCTTAGTAAACAAATGTCAAGTATCGGGATGTACACAACACTAGATCTGTATTAGAATTTTTTAATGTTTATCATCATCAGAGTGTAATGGTATTGAGCACCGAGCTGTACTTGACATCGCAGTAGACATTCGGTACATTTCCTTAGTGGTATGTGTTAGTTACACAACTAATAACACTTATAGAATCAGAAACTCTGGGAATGAGGCCGAGCAATCTGTGTTTTAACAAACCATCCCAACTCCTCTTTTCTTCTCATTTTCTCCCATCTAGATTTTACCAATTTTTAGCTCTATTAGAAATTCCAAAGTGTCTTTAAAGGGCATTCCTTGATATTTTATGCTTTTTGGCATCCCCTGAAGCTTCCTTTATATTATAGGCCCTGTATTTAGAATGAGAAGGCACAGCCCATGTTTGCTCTACTTTATTTGAAGTTAAGAAAAAAAAATGAGGACATTTTCTTGCCCTTTAATAATTTTAAGTCTAGGCCTTTTCAACACCCCGGGGGCCATCAAAGATTCCTCCTTCAGTACTGTGGAGGCTTTCAATACTCTTTCATTCATTCAACAAATATTCATTGCAGGATAAACAGTGCACTAGATGTGGCACGTTTTCCTTTACACATGCATTTTGAAGTCAGTCCTGAGTACCTGGCATTTATGGACCCTGTGAGCCTTTCTAGAAGGAAGGCTGTGGGGCTTCCCTGGTGGCGCAGTGGTTGAGAGTCCGCCTGCAGATGCAGGGGACACGGGTTCGTGCCCCGGTCCGGGAGGATCCCACATGCCGCGGAGCAGCTAGGCCCGTGAGCCATGGCTGCTGAGCCTGTGTGTCCGGAGCCTGTGCTCCGCAAGGGGAGAGGCCACAACAGTGAGAGGCCCGCGTAATGCAAAAAAAAAAAAAAAAAAAAAAAAAAAGAAGGAAGGCTGCTTAAGAGGAGTCTTATTTATCTTTACTGCCGGACATATTAAACACCCATTTTCAATGGTTTCTTATGGAATAGTTTGAGTCAATCCTAGTAAAGACTTAAGAGACTGCTATAGTGATACTTGGGTTAATAGATGTAGTTGTACGAAGACGTTACCACTGATAAAATGTGCATCTCTGGACTTCCCTCGTAGTCTAGTGGTGGAGACTCCGAGCTTCCACTGCAGGGGGCACAGGTTTGATCCCTGGTCATCGGGAACTAAGATCCCACATGACACAAGGTGAGTAGCCTGAGTGTGGGGACTGGATCAATGGAGAAGTGAAGACGTGGGATAGGAGTTGAGTGGACTAGGGCTCAACACCTGGTAAATTGGGAGACACAGTGGAAGTAGTACTAGATATACATGGCTTTGAATCCTAGCTCTGCCACTTCCTAGCTGTGCTAACCCTGGGGAGGTTAACTTTTTCCTTATCTGCAAAATGAGGATGATAACAGAAGCTATCACATGAAGCAGTGGGGAGGATTATATGAAACAATCATGTAAAACCTTAAGCACTGTGCCTACCAGTGCGTAGGCACTGGACAAAGGACATGTCTCTTACTGTTTACTTGTGAGTATCCAAGTATTCCCCTCTGAGATTTGTCTAATCCAACTGACAGTGGTGCCTCTTCTTCCTCTCCTCGGAAGCTCCCAGCCCCCCACCCTGGTGAGCTCAGGCCATGAGAATCAGCCCCCCAACCTATCCCTGGAAAGAGAGAAAGGTCACCCTGGTCCTTAGTGCAAAGGGAAGGGGAAGGGGAATGGGGGAGGGGTGGTGAAGGGTCATTGTGGGGAGTGGGGGCGAGGTGCTGCAGCAGGAATTCCGGAACTGGGAAAGCTGCCATCAACCAAACAAGAAATGACCAAAGCCTGAGGTGAGTCTGTAACTTAGGAGAGAAGGAAAGTGCCGATTTGGGAAAAGAAAGGAAAATGTGAGTAGAATTGGCAAGAGATGAGTCCAGAATGAAACATCACTCTTCCCCCTGTATCACAGCCAAGCTGCAACAGATGCGAGGCAAGAGTCAGAAATGAGAGGAGAATGAAAAACCAGAGCCCTGACTCCGCTGCGTGTGTGATGGATGAATCCGACAGGTAGTTAAGGATGGAGAGGAACAGCCATCTCAAGGCTGTGAAGCTTAAAACTCTCACAACAGAGCTGTGATGGTGGCAGTTTAAATGCAAATTTGTTAGACTTGATAAGTCCACTGGGTGTTTATTACATGTGAATTTAATGTTTTAGTGACACTTCCCAGACCTATTATGACTGCGGGGTTTCTGAGTATTTCTCCTGCTGGTATCAGGTTTAAGGGAAAAAATAGCCAAGTAGGAAAAAAATAGTGAGCAGGATTCCAGTTCTTTTTTGCTCACTGGGGAACATAGGCTTTCCAAACAGGGGCAGAGAGGAGTCAAGCCTCCTGAGTTCTTTCCCAGCTCTGATTGAGTTGGCTCCAGAATAGACTAACTCTCCCCAAGCTGGCAGTCTTCAGTTCCAATATTTTTCTGAGAAATGTACAGACAGTCCCGTGGGGGGCTCCTTAGGGAGCTGCTCTAGCCCCAAGGAAACATCTGAGGGGATCTTCCCTGTCTCTTTCTCCCCAATACTGAATGAATGAATGAGTTGTAAATTTCACAGTGATCTGTCAAAGATGTTAGAGGAAAAGAAGGGTTTATCTATAGATTAAAAGAGACCTAAAAGGCATATCAATTAATGCCATGTGTGGACCTTGTTTGGATTTTCATTTGAACATAAAAAATGAGATAATTGGGAAAGTGGAACATCGATTAGCTATCTGATAATTTTATTTTCCCTGCACCCTGTTTTGCAAAACTTTTAACTTTGTCATCATTGTTTAAGAAGAGATTTTACATTAAAACCTAGATTTCCATCTTATTTTGAGAAATAGCGCAATCTAGCCACAGATGGGTGCATTGCCTCACTAAGCTACCTGAGGATGTCTCTTTTGGTCCTCAGGTCCAAAATAAGTGCCAATTCTTCCATAAAGGGTTCTCTGATCACCCCAGCCATGAGTGATTTCTCATCCCTCTGAGCTCTTGGGACCCATTTTATTTTATTTCTTGAAAAATTTTTATTGGAGTATAGTTGGTTTACAATGTTGTGTTACTTTTAGGTGTACAGTAAAGTGAATCAGTTATACATATGCATATATCCACTTTTTTTAAGATTCTTTTCCCATGTAGGTTATTACAGAGTACTGAGTAGAGTTCCTTGTGCTATACAGTAGGTTCTTGTTGATGGGACCCATTTTAATTACTCACCCAGCTCCCAGCCTATGCCGCCTGTATTTGTTTTCTTGTAGACCTCTTATTGCTACTCCTCCCCCCCCCACCAACACACACCTGGGCCTTTAGAAGTTCTGGGTGTTTATTAAGACCTTTGGAAGTTCTAAATGCTGCAAAGGTTATGGAGGGTGCCTCCCTGTATATGTAATGCCAAATCAAGTTTTATTTTTCAACGTGGTGATGTTTAGAAGTAAGCTGAAGACAATCTTTCTAGATTTAAAATAAATTCTCCAACTTATTTTGAAAAATTTCAAACCCATGTTGAGTTGAAAGAAGAGTAAAATGAGCCTCTGTGTAACCATCTAGATTCACGAGTTTTTAATATTTCGTGATATTTGCTCTGTTTGTTCCTATGAACTACTTGACAGTAAGTTTCAGACATTATGATGCTTTATCCAGCAGTTACTTCTTAAGAAAAAGGACATTTTCCTACATGACCACGATGCCATTCTCACACCCAAGAAATTTGACTCTGATACAATAATATATAATATACAGTTCATATTTGAATTTTCCCAATTGTTCCAATAATGAATGCCCTGTAAAAAATGTTTTAATCTAGGTTCTAATCAAGGATCATGCATTATTACACTTGGTCTCTGTTGCCTCCTCTGATCTGAAACACTTCCCTGATGTTTGTTTTTAATCTTTCATTTTGAAGCATCAGGTCATTTGTTTTGCAGAATATGCCACAGTTTGGATTTGGGCAAATGTTTCCTTATTATTAGATGGGTTCAACATCTAACAGTGGGGGTCAACATTTTCAGCAGTTTTGCAAGAAATTACAAAGGTGATGTTGAATTTTTCTAGATTTTCTGTTTGTGAAGTTCCAGATAAATTCATCAAAGCTGAATTTGTGTGTAGGTATATGTGTTTTGCTGGTGCCCTAATCATGTGTGTCATAATAATCATAGCTACCATCATGTATATCATGCAAAGCATTGGTGTCTGTATATATGTAGCAGCAGGGCTTCAGGTGATATAATGCCAAACTTTTTCCCCCCACTAGTGTTTTTTTTTTCACTAGTGTTTTTTTAATTGAAGTATAGTTGATTTACAGTATTATTTTTCTCCACTGATATTAAACTACATCCTAACCAACACTTATTTTCCACTCTTTAATTTTTGCCAAATCTATAGGTGTAACACGATATCTGTGGTTTCCATTTGTATTCTCTTGAGTGCTTAAGAGTTTGAGCATCTTTTCTTACGCTTATTGACCATTTGTGTTTTCTTTCCTGTGAAAGGCATCTTTATGCCTTTTGCTCACTTTTGGGGGGTTGCCTATTTCTTAAGTAATTTTTAAACCTTTATGCATTCTGGATACTAATCACTTACGAATATTATATATCTATCTGGCGAGATTAACACCAATAAGTCCTCTCCTTCATTTTAAAGACCCACAAACACCCTAAGATAATTCACACAACCTTGAGACCTAACAGTGTCACGATTTATTCTCAACAACTTAAAGTCTTTACTCATGATCAGGACCCCTAGCACCTCACAGGAACCTATCTCTCTCCCAACCCCTCTCTAGGCCTCTTCACCCAACTTGGGCCTTTCTGTCGTGTTTCAAGGACTAGCAAACTCTTGATGCAAGCGCACCCAGGAGGCACTCAGGAAGTGCTCCCTAAGTGAACGGATGAAGAAAGGAAAGAACGTTACTGCGTTTCTAGGTAAAAGAGATGAAAAGGAAAAAGGAATGTTGGAGGGCCACGCCGGCTGATGATTGGCTGGCATCCAGGATGGAGGGTGCGGGGAGAGCGCGAGAAGTAGGAGAGGGTTTATTTACACCAGGTGGTCGCCGCCCAGCGGCTCACCACTTGTTGCTCAAAAAGCAGCGCTTCGGCGATCGCCGGTCCGAGGCGGGCGCGGCGGCTCTTTGGGCCCCGCCCCTTCCCGCCCCCGGGCGCCAAGGCCCCGGCCCCTGCGGCGGCCGCGCCAGAGCCTGCGCACTGGGGTCCCAGCGCCTGCGGCGGCTCCCCGCTCGGCTGCTCTGAAGATGGTGGAGCGCGCCGGTGGTGGCACATCCCTGAGGGGGCTGCGGGAACGGATGGGTGAGCGGGCCGGCGGCTCCCGGGGGGGCTCGGCCCCGCGCGGGAGGCGGGGTTCCCGCGGCCCCGGGGACTGTCGGAGCGGCGCGACCCGCGCCGGAAACCTTCACTCCGGAGTCGCCTCGCGCGCCGTCGGGTGCTCCCCTCACCCCCGCCGGAGCGCCGTGGGACGGGATGGGGCGCCGAGAGGGGACGCGGGCGGGAGGGGAGACGGCCGGCCCGCGCCACCAACTGCCCAAGTCCCGCGGCCCAGCTGCCACCGCCAACGGCCGTAGCCCCGCGGGCGGGCGGGGCGCGAGAGAACTAACGGGCGCTGCTGGGGCGGGAGGGCGGGGGCCGGGCGCCGGGACAGCCCTCGTGGCTCGGGGCAGCCCTGGAATCTTCCCTCTGCCCGGGGCGCTCGCGCTTTCATCCTCTCCCACGGTCGCAACCCCGGTCTCTCACGCATCCTCCTGGTCAAGGTCTGGTTAAGGTCCAGTGAGGAGGGGGCCTTGGGGGTCTGGCTTTGAAATTTGGGATGAAACTTGGTCCCCCTGCTCCTCCTGGTTTGCCTCAGCACATGACTTTGCCAGGATGTCACCTTCCGTGGGACATCTTGCAGACCCTAGGCTGAACTGAACGGGACTCCGGGCTTCAGAGTGCTTTCTTCTAAACTGGTCCCATCGCCAAAAAGTCCCCCCCAAAACGTTAATTTTATAAAATTTGGCAGGATTTGGCATTGCTTAGCCCAGGAGACTGCTTTGCTACTTGAGCGAGATAGTATTTCTTGCTTGTGGGAGGTTGCTTTTAATTCTCGGGCTAGTTTCCTCCTATATGAGCTTGAATAAAACAGCCTTGCTGATTTTACTGAAATCCTTAGGGATTTTTTTCATTTGCAGTTGAAAAATTAGACCGGCTGCGATTGGGAGGGTTTATGTTACTTCAGAACGCTTTGAATCAACTCCCCAGAGAATAATGTCAGAAGCAAAAACACTTTCATTATTGCATAGCGTGAAAAACTCTTCTGTCTCTAGCTTATTATGGTTAACCTACAGGGAGAGTTTGCAATAAATTCATTGTTTTATTGCTTATTGACACCTAAGGTCCTCTGACATTGAATTATTTCACTGATTTAAACTAACCGGCCTTCTGGATAGCCCCCCAAAGTATTTGCATACTGAATGTTGAAAAGTATTTTTTAAATTTTATATGGGACAGTTGCTTGAATTCACAGTATTTCAGACTAAAAACTTAAGCAAAAAAAGGCTTAACCGAGAACTAGTTGACCTCCTTGCTGCCCATTTTGTATTAGGAATTGAAAACATCACATGTTAAACTTTTACAGAGGACCACCTTGACCAGAAAGAACTTACTTCATGGTCTCAGCATTTTCCTGAAGGGGACAAGGAGTCAGTGAAATATTCTGCCACTTTGTGGCAATTGCTTCTTTTCTGTTATCCAAATAACAGTGAGTAGACTTTGTTGCTGTTTTAGGCAAAGCTCCGTGAATCTGCCTTATTTTTGTGGTTCCCTGATTGCAAATGTCTTTGGTTTTCTATTATTTTCTAAACATTTTCTCACCCTCTCCCTGGCCTAATGACATGCAAACTGTAATAAGGCCATGAAGAGAGACCCTTGGTATGGGTGGAATGGATCTGCACTCCCAACTGCTCAGCTTTGAATGAGGGTGGATCCAGGACTGGGCCAGCAACTGTGCGAAGAAGGGTCAGGGACTGGGCTGCTGGAAGAGAGTCTGCTGCTAGACACCCCTCAGCCTACACTTTGAGGGCTACATCCAGCAGGAGCACAAGATAAGACTTTGTAGCAATTGCTTCTTTTTATTCTGTTATCCAAATAATGGTGAGTAGCACTGTATCCACTAATCTGTAGCAGTTAGCCCTAGCCCTTCTTATAATAATTTTTAAAAACCTTTCAATCATTTTTTTTGCAACCTACGCCCTTTGCTACCTAATGAGAAATACTAGTTTACTAGTTTGTGTGATCTAATGTTTCTAATTAGTACAGAAGAAAGGTCATGGAGAGGTGGGGCTACAGATTTTAGGTCGAACTCTGAGAGTGATGTCAAGAGCAGCAGCTGAGGCGGACAGTACAGAATTGCTAATAAGTACTGGGATGAGTATTTATCATTGGCATCTCATGGGATTAAGCATTTTGGGGTGATTGTGCTTGGGTGCAGCTTTAGGAAGATTCTTGAACTAACTGTCATGGAAAAGTGTTCTTCCTTCCTTTCTTGCATTTAACTTGCCCTAGTGGAGCAGAGCTCTTGTGACACAGATTGTGTGTGTGTGTGTGTGTATGTGTGTGTTGAGGAAGCGGGAGTGGGTTTCTGGAGGGAAGCAGAAATATTCCACTATGTTGAAGTCAGTAGTGACCTAAAATGCTTTATGTCCAGAAGGGGCCTCAAAATTTCAATGACATCTTTTAGAAATCTATCAAGTGTAAAGCATTCTTTAATTTTGGCATCCTAGTGGCATCTATTTTGGTTCATTTCATTCTGAGGTTTTTATTGGGCTAGATGGCTAGGATGATTGAGTTTGTTGTTTTCCCATCATAGAAGGAGAATGGGGGAATTCCATGGTGGTCCAGGGGTTAGGACTCTGCACTCTCACTGCCGTGGCCCGGGTTCAATCCCTGCTCGGGGAACTGAGAGTGGTGCGGCACAGCCAAAATTTTAAAAAAAATAAATAAAAGTCATACTTGATATTATAACCTTATATGATTTGGTTCATTATTGCCACCACAGCTACTTCTTAGGTTACTTCTGATTAATAAGATCTTAAATCTGGTAAAATTGTACATTTTGAGAAAAATTGTCCTTATGGCCAACTAAATTATGCCAAAATATGGACTTTCCTTAGGAATTTTTTTTTTTTTTTTTTTTTTTGCGGTACGCGGGTCTCTCACTGTTGTGGCCTCTCCCGTTGCGGAGCACAGGCTCCGGACGCGCAGGCTCAGCGGCCATGGCTCACGGGCCCAGCCGCTCCGCGGCATGTGGATCTTCCCGGACCGGGGCACGAACCCGTGTCCCCTGCATCGGCAGGTGGACCGCCAACCACTGTGCCACCAGGGAAGCCCTCCTTAGGACTTTTAAGCAGGAAAACTGAATGTGTAGAAGCAACAGTGGTTTTCTCTGTGCTCACATAGAAATGTTGTGAGTGGAAGGGAGGGTGTGTAGGATGGTTTAATTAACTTACAGACTATAGTTAAGAATTTTCTTAATACATTAGTACTCAAATTCAGAGGATAATCGTGGTCCACAAGATTGATGCTAGTTAAATAACTGAAGAAGCTGACAAGAATCTAATCTTCAAATAGCTAGATCATGGATTATATCTAAGCTGTAAGTCTCTGAGATTTAAAAAAAATCCTTTTCCCCTTTTGAAATGGCGATCTCTATGGCAACAATTGTGACATCACTTTCAAGTTTACTCTATAAAATGGCTCTCAGATATTTTCCTCAGTGGCAAGTAACATCTCAAAGTCCATTCATTCTGAGTACAACCACAGTCCCTGTATTCCCTTATTTTATAGTTGCCCATCTACAACTATTTTATATTTTTCTTGATATGTAGAACCAGAATTGTATGCAGTATCACAGGGGCATATTCCCTGTGCTTTTATATGAGAGTAGAAGAGAGTTTTCAGTGTTATTCTCCAGCTCCTTCCTGAAGATGCCTGGTACTATGGGGCATTTTAGATACAGCCGTATATGGAATTAGAGTTCAGGGAATTCCCCAAGAACTTGTTTTTCTATCATCTTAGAATTTTAGTTTTTCTACTTTCCCTCAAATTGTGCTCCCATACTCTTATATTTCACCCTTATTGAAGTTTATTTGCCATTTTCTACCTGTTCACACAAGATGTGTAAATTTATATTATATAATTTATATTTATTTGCTTGACATTTTCCTACCTAGAAAAATACCATCACATTGGCAATTTCTTGAGTGTTTTCTCCACCTTCACTGTGCATCAGAGTAGAGTTTTTAGCAACTGCAAAGGCCTGGGCCCCATTCTCAGAGAGTGGAGGCAGGGAGGGGAAGGCTTTGCTAATTTTTTTTAAAAGCAATTTGGGTGACTCGTGTGGAGCCAGGGTTGGAAGCCCCTGATTTAGGTACTTTATAAATGTACTCCTTATATTGGGCCCAATCTCTGAGGCTCTCACCGTTGACACTTTTGCATCCAAATTCAGATCCATAAACTCCAAATCTTTTCTAAATTCCCCAATTTATGGCGAAACATTTTTCCAAATCCTTGCCAGCTCAGTTTTTCTAGTACTTGCTGTAATGTCTCTCTGAGGCATTTTTGAAAGCTATTAATCATTAGCTCTTGCTCACCCACCAGCTCGTGCTGCTACTTCTGCTGACAACTCTGTGTGCACAGATAGGCTGGCATGTCTACGGTAAACACTGTTAATTCTTTGTTGAATTATTGTTGAACATCATAGGTACTCAGTATGTCTTTGCTGACCCAGAGTCTATCATGATTTTGCCTTGTAGAAGAGATTCTGTCCTTTATCATCGAAGATACAATTGGCTGTGCTTTGCCACCCCTGGATTAGCTGTTCGTATTCTTTCTTTTTTAAAATTAATTAATTAATTTATGGTTGTGTTGGGTCTTCGTTGCTGCCCGCGGGCCTTCTCCAGCTGTGGCGAGCTGGGTCGTTGTGGTGCACGGGCTTCTCACCGCAGTGGCCTCCCCTGTCTCAGAGCACGGGCTCCAGGTGTGCGGGCTTCAGTAGCTGTGGCACACGGGCCCACTTGCTCCGGGGTATGTGGGATCCTCCCGGACCAGTGCTCGAACTCGCGTCCCCTGCATTGGCAGGCGGACTCCTAACCACTGTGCCACCAGGGAAGTCCCACTGTTTGTATTCTTAATATCGAATCCCTTTCCTTTATCTCCCTGTATTTTAGTTGCTGCTGCTAATGCCATTGCTGAAGAAAGACGGAGTCAGGGTAGCTTTAGCGCTCTTCCATCACAGCCCTCAAATATAAAATCAGCATTTAAACCAGGTATAATTTCTAGAATGCTTTGATAGATGTCAAAGTGTTATATCCTTAAAGTTTGATATCCTATGTCTAACTGTATTCTTTCTTTTTTTTTAGTAATAGATGGATCTGTGCTTAAAAATGATGTAAAGCAAAGATTAGCAAAGGAGCGCAGAGAGGAGAAAAAAAGACAAGATGATGGTATATTTTAGACTTTTTTAAAAAATTAAGATGAATGAACTTTACTTTAAGGTTATATATTTCCAAAGTGGTTTTACTTACTTTTTAATCTGTTCATATGATAGATTACACGTTTTACAGTATGTGTTATACTGGATTAAGAGCTTATACTAAATGAGATAAAGAAGGTCCATGAAAAATATTTGACCAAATTGTTTTATTTTTGAACTAGTAGTTTCTGTTAGCTTTAATTTTCTGAAAATTAAGGTATGAAAATTTCTTCAACATTTGTAGAAACAAGCAAAACGGGATTTCAGAAAAATGACTTAGAAACAAAAATGAGCGAATTCCCTGGCGGTCCAGTGGTTAGCAGTCTGCTTTCACTGCTGGGGGTGGGTTCTAAAACAAAACAAAACCAAAGAAAAAACAAAAAATGGAGTTGCTAATAATCCCAACATAGATATGGTATCTTTCACTGATTGCTATGCTTTTCAAGTGTAACTTTGTGTCAGTTAGGATCTAAAAGAATAATCTTTCTATACCTTGAGAGAATACTTTTTCAACTATGTATTTTTCTCATCTGGCCTGTAAATCCACTGCAAAACTAGTGCTCAAGTTCATTCAAATAAAATAGCAATTGTCTTTGTTTTGGTGAGGAGCTGTTTCTTCCTGTAGCTCTTTAGAAGAGTATTTTACAGCTGCATAGATGGCTCTCCAGGCTTTAGTGAGGGGAAATTTGAACGCAGGAAAACATCATGCTGGTCAGTAATTTGGTATGTGCCTAAAGCCCACGAAGGTCAAACTGGCATGCTTAATATGGTCTGTCTAGATGAGGCCTTTGAAAAGAAGTTTCCTAGTAGAAGGGAAAAAAAACATATATTCTGGCCATGTGTTTTTTTTACGTCTTGTTTTAATGTATAGCAATATTAATCTGATGGGGTTTGACTTCAGCTCAAGTCAGCAGAAACATTACATGAAAGAAAATATTTCTTCTGAATTTGGAATTTTAGTTTCGGACAGGAGGAGAGTCATCTAAGCCAATTCAATTCTCAGGAGTTAAATGAACACCCAGTGGAAATGGTTCTTTTGTGGCCATCTCTGTTCACTTATATAATAAGTCTTTAGTCATTAGCACAGGTTATATTATTTTTAAGAAAGAGAATAAAATATAAACTTTTTCCTTCTCGGTCTGTAATGTGGAAAACTTAAATATTTTCTTGGCTCTTACCTTGCATTTGGAATATTTCAGCTAATAAAGAGACACAACTACTTGAAAAGAAAGAAAGTCTAAGATCCTATACGAAAAACAGATGGAAGAAAGCAGCGAAAGCTGAGGGAACAGAAAGAAAAGGATGAACAACGGAGAATATCTGCAGAAAAAAAGAGAAACGAAAAGTTACAGGAAGAAAGGGTACATGTTTTTCTAGCCTGTTAATCAAATGATGCACTGTGTTGCCTGGTTCTGCAGTACTTTTTTCTTAGCCCTTCTCTGCTTTTACTGGAACCAATCCCAATTATTCTTTCATCTTTCCTTCAACATTAGCACCTCTTGCCCCGTCCTGATCCGAGCCTTGCACGTCCAGGGAGAGAACCCTGTCCACTTGCAGGGTGCCTGCGGCCTGGGCTTTGCCCTGAGCAGCTTTCTCTCCTACAAAAGGTGTTGTCCCATTGTCTAGTATTCACCTACCCACCGTCCCAGGCCCCCTGAGAGGCCCCCGTCTGACCCTGACCC